>NC_139242.1:44267731-45467731 GCF_977018435.1 Lepisma saccharinum
CCACTTTTGACTAATTTGCGAAGATGGGTATGAGTGATGATATGAAGAAATTGATGAATGGATACTCACAAACATCCATGCCCAGGCCGGGATTCGAAGCCTGGCGTCGTAGCGCGATGTGCTAACCACTCACTCTGCCACGGGGGCCGGCTTTCGGCGGAAATAAATAGCCATTATTAGCCGATACGGCAGTCACACGAGAGACAGAAGTGAAGAGGATAAGTATAAATTGCTGATTTCCCTTCGTGCTTGAACGTAGATAAAACAAAGCTAATTTCACAAGTGACCTTCATCCCTCTTTTCCCACAGCATTAACTAAGCAGTTACATGCCTTCATAGTCACGTTTGGGTGATTTACCCATGCCTTTGATCTTGCCATCTGCTTTCCAGGAGGGTGGGGTTTTATGCAGTGTTTCTAGGAAAATATATTAAACTTCCTGTGCTGATCTCCCAATCTGCTTTTCTTCTCCATCCTATAACTACTAGCCTTCTTAGGTCCTCTTTCTCTTCCATTATACTGTAGATCTTATCGACATAAAGTTGATGCAGTACTAATTAATTAATTTTCGTATTATTACAAATAATTATACACTGCTGGACCAAAAAAAACCAGACACTTGCATTTTTTGTGATAACGCATAAATTCTGATTCGAAGGCTAACTAAAGGTTGCAGAAATTATTGGAAATAAGAAAACCTGAATATATTCAACAGAAGGCAAATTAAAATTTATTGTTAATAAGATAAATTAGAACAAAAACGAAAGTTACAGAAAAATACAAAAAAAAAGGAAATCTTACCAATATTTTTTTTTAATATTCTTCACTAGTACTGGTGGGGTATATAAGCTGTCTAGTAGCGGGTGTTACCTCCTCTGGCATCAATTACAGCCTCCGTGTAATAATAATAATTGTAACCTCCGTGGCATACTTCGAATAAGGTTGGCAATCACTTCTTCATCCAATTGCTCCCATTCTTCTTGAATAGCTAGCAAGTCTTAGCTTTTCAATTGTTTCTGGAACTATTGCGCGGTTTCCGATATGTCGTTTCAGTTGATCCCAGACGTGCTCTATCGGATTCAGGTCCGGACTTTGTGGTGGTCATTTTAATCACGTAATCGCAACTTCGTCCAAGTACTCCGTGACAATATTCGCAATGTGAGGATGCACATTGTCATGCATAAAAACAAAGTCCTGGCCTATGAATGGTGCATATGGTACTACATGATCTGCCACACATACTGTAATATACCTGCAAGCTGCCATTGCCCCATTCTCTACAAGAATCAACTCTGTACGTCCTTGTAAAGAGATACCTCCCCAGACCATGACACCACCGCCTCCAAAGGGTGTTATTTCAAAGAAACAACATTGCGCATAACGCTCATTAGGTCAACTGTACACATGTTCACACCCGTGTAGGTTGAATTTTGACTCATCGGAGAATAAAACCTTTTCCCACTGCTCCACATTCCAATGTAAGTGTTTTGTAGCAAATT
The DNA here is from genome assembly GCF_977018435.1 of Lepisma saccharinum. NCBI lineage: Eukaryota > Metazoa > Arthropoda > Insecta > Zygentoma > Lepismatidae > Lepisma > Lepisma saccharinum. The sequence continues at coordinate 44,269,229 of NC_139242.1, forward strand.
CCAGTCTTCGCTTTCGCTTCTTGTTCTAGTCTTGCATGAAGTGGCTGAGAAGATTGCATTGTAACTACATTATTGTATCTTAAGTAAAAGTTGCAAGAGATATTTTATCAAATATAGTAGGTAATGGTCGGATTGACCATTACTGGTTTTGGTAATATGTTAATTGCCAGCCAGCTACAAGGTGTAGGGTTAAGTAATATGTTTCCATGAGTGTACTTTTATGTTATTACTGGATGTAAGTGTATGTGCTAACTGGATGGTGCTTTGCTGGATAATCTTGGGCCCCCCTGCAAAATATTAACTACCTACCTTAACACACACACACACACACATACATAGGTATATACATATATAATGTATGTGTGTAATTCTTGATCTCATGTTGACAAAGTCACATATAAGGGCAAGGCTTGAAAAATCCCGGTCGCCAGGTCACCATGGAGACTAAAAATTTCAGCCTGGCGACTGTGATCTTATGCTGTAATATGTACGAAATTTTGATGATTCTAAGTTCAAATTGCAGTACAGCGTAAGTTAGCAAATTTTTTTTTTTTTTTAAATCTACATTCTGAACATTCCAGAGGGTCAGTAATAATTTCTTACTCTTTGTCCCCCCAAAATCCCATTTCCTGTTTTCTCGAGTGATTTAGCGATGTTTTGAATACCGTGATGATCAGCTTCTTATACAGTGTGTTTCAAAAGTTGCACAACCCAAACTTTGAAAATATATATCATGAAAACCGTAAGAGATATTTACACCGGGTTTTCTGCATTATAAAGTCTCATCCATTGAGATATTTTGCAATGCTTAAAATTATCAGTTTTCTCCATACAGAAAATTAAGATAAATTAATAACTGGCAGAAGGCAGCGTTAACATTTTTCCAGGAAAGCACTTTTGAATGAGAAAAATACGTAAGCAATTTTCAAAGGGTCATAATTAGATGTCTGATGACTGATGCCATGTCAATCTGTGATTTGCGACCAATATTGCTCATGTGCAACATTTGATGTTTTTTTTTTTTAGCGATTTTATGGGTTGAGTGAAAAAGTGCCATTTTTGGGACATATATGGCAATGCTAGCAGGTCGAAATATTGTCAACAGACAAACGCCACATGTGTCTAAGTATTGGCTATACATTTACGTGAAAAATCATAAACCAAGAAAGTTGGACTCTTGAGAGAAGTCTGCCTCTGGTTACACTGAATTCTCTTCGCTCACTTTCGATGCTACTATGCCTGTTCTTTTAATTGATTCAGCATGGCGTATTCTTTGGAGCAGCGCGTGTGCATTGCTGAAGAGTATTTTACTACTGATTCTTACACTCATGTGCAAGAGGTTTTCCAAGAAAAATCCCCTGCTTCTGCTGTACCTCACAAAGCAACTGTTTTACTAGTCAAACACCAACAAATGCTCCCACAAATTGTTAAGAGTTGGTATTATTATTTAAGATTAGCACACACAGGAGATGCACTACATAGAAATTTTCAGCAAAAAATGCAGGCTCGACCAGGACTCGAACCTGGGTCTCTGTCATACCGTACGATTTCTCTAACCAATGAGCTACTGAGCCAGCCTGGCCTCGCCTGATTTCTCGCTGTTGCTGTTTTACCTGTGAGAAATCGTCTCTGCCAGTGCTACCGCAACGGGATCTGTTGCCTTTGAAACACAGTATACTTCGACGTTGCCTGGCTCCTCCCAGCGTTGAGATGTTAATGCATTTCTCGCTGAAAATTTCTACGTAGTACATTTCCTGTGTGTGCCTGATCTTCAATAATTAACATCTCTACGCTGGGAGGAACCAGGCAACGTCGAAGTCTACTGTATTTCAAAGGCAATAGATCCCGTTGCGGTAGCACTGGCAGAAAAGATTCCACGCATGTAAAACAGACAGAGTGAAAAATCAGGCGAGGCAGGCAGGCTCAGTAGCTCAGTGGTTAGAGCAATAGAATGGTATACCAGAGACCTGTGTTCGAGTCCTGGTCGAACCTGCATTTTTTGCTGAAAATTTATATGTTGGTATATATTGTTGAAAATCAATTCTCAGATGATTTCAGCAAATTAACAATATTTTCTCAAAATAATGTAATTGCTTTCATTTGGATACATGCTAACATAAATTTAACCCAGTATACATGATTAGTTTAGTGCAGAAAACCTCTTACGGTTTTCATGATATACATTTTCAGTTTGGGTTGTGCGAAACACTCTGTAGTATGCACAATTGCTAGTAGGTAGTTTCCTGGCACCTACCTTTGAAGAAAATTTTTCGAGCACTATGACCAATTGTACCCAGCCTAACTACTTTTTATAGGGGGGCGTTAAGAGACATTTGAATCACCCTCTAGGTCCATATGTGTGACTTTACCAACATGAGATCACGAATTACACACGCATACATTATGTGTATGTGTATGTGTGTGTAAAGGTACGTAGGTAGAGGGAGGCCTTTAGTAATATTTTGCGGGGGGACTCAAGATTTGTAGATCCGGCACTGTCCCCAACCCCCCCGGAAAAATCCTGAAGGACTCCCATGCCTCAATGGCTAAAAATTTGCAACCAGGGGTGGTTATGCAGCCTCGAAAGGGGGGCAATTCCCCTCATTACCTTAAAACTACCATTCCGTCATAACTTTGGTGCAAGCTCTAGTTCAATATGTTTGCATTGAGGTTTCATTTCCTTTGAACATTTTTGTCTGGTATTTATGAGGCAGTGTTTCGAATCTATATAGAGGATAATAATACATGGGAGTCAGAAATATGGCTACACATTTGAAGTAAATGTAGTGTTTTACTGTACAATGTAGAGGGAAATTGTGAATGGTATATTAAACTTGAAACCTTTTCATTTCTGAGCTTATGACATTAGACAAGATGGCACTGAACTTGCAGCAGCAAGTTACAGTTGCAGTGTGGGCAATTCTATACCAGAATGATTATGCAACTGGCAAAACATGATGTTAATGTAACATTGCTGCCCTCTACTGAAAAACAGTGGAGGAAACAACTGCTTACATCAAATTCAAGTCCATTGCTGTGCACACTGCTCTCACAATCATTCCGGTATGCCCACGTTCCAACTGTAACTTGTTGTTGGATGTTCAACGCAATCTTCGCTAATGGCATAAGCTCGGACGTGTGACACTTATTTGAAATGAAAAATGAAGTTTCAAGTTAAATATACCATTCACCATTTCCCTCTGCATTGTATAGTAACACACTGCATTTGCTTCAAATGTGTAGCCAAATTTCTGACTCACCCTGTACATTATCATTACTTAGACACAAGGTTGTAATTCTATCAAAAGGTAAAAGGAACAACTACTAATTATGAAAGATCACACAAGCATTTCTCTCCTACTAAAATCTCTAACGTCTTTCCATTTGTCTAAGGGCATAAATTATAGAACGTCACTGCTTGTTGAATGTACAACTTTAAATACAGTACCCCAGTGGTGTAGGGGAGGGAGTAGGTTGCTGAATTCGAGGTTTCCCTTGCATTGTCAAACCTAGAAGTGGACGTGTGCGCAGTATGGTTATGCAAACTTCCTAATTCTTATTAAATTTGGAAATAAAGACTTATCCTGTTCAAACATTTTCTTGACTGTTATACATGTGAAATCAAGATTTCCAAATTCAATTAACATTTTTTGCTTTTATGCTTCTAACTTCTTTAATAATTATTTGTAATTTATTTTTAGCATTGACAATTCATTTATATTTATCATGTGAAGTTGCATGTTCAGTTTATTTTGTTCTGTGAAGAAAGGGTAACAAAAGAAATTTCCTTTTTCCTGATTCACCTAAAATGTTTCACAATTCTTATAAAGGGTGATTATAAAGTTGCTATATATTTTAGTGATATCGTGACAAAATACATTTCTTTTGCATGTTATGTGAAGCAACGCTAACCGTAGAGGAAAGATCAGCCGTTGTTTGTACTCGTAATGTAATTTAATGATGTATGAACAGGTGCAGACTGACTTAATCCAGAAAACCAGGCCCCACTAGGCTGGCTGTCAAGAAATTCAAGCGAACTGATAGTGTTGTGGATGAAGAACATCCTGGTAGGCCAGCCGTAACACCACAAATTTTGTAAACTGTACAGGACGTGATGACACGTAGACCCACCGCATCGACCAGGAGACTCTGTATCCATAATCCTATCAGCTATTAAATGTGGCTCATAACATGGTGGTTGGGGAACACAAAGCTCCTTACTGTTCACCAACAGGATGGGGCACCCCCACATATTGCCATCATCATTCATGATCACCTGAAGGAAGTTTTCACTGGTAGATGGATTGGTTGTGCCTCGCAAAGGAAAGTTGGTCCCTCCCCCTGGACCTGTGGATTGGTTGTGCCTCGCAAAGGAAAGTTGGTCCCTCCCCCGGTCCTGACCCCCTTAGACTTTTTCATTTCAGGGTTTATCAAGTCGAAGGTGTATGACATGAAGATCCACACCATTGCCCAGTTGAAATAATGCATTATGGCTGCAGTTGCAGAGATTGCACCAGGTATGTTGGAGAACGTGTTTCGGGCTGTGGTGTATCACTTGCATGTGCCTAGACTTGGGTGGTTACATTGAGTTATACTGACTGTTCTACTGAGATACGTGTTTCAGTACATATTGTATTTTGTGCAATAAATCCTGTTCATGCAGAAATTTATAGTGAATTTATAATCACCCTGCACATGAAATTTAACTTGGATCCATATGTTTAGTTGGGAATTTCATTCTAAGCCATATATTTAATAAAAAGTATCCATGTAGAATTTCTCTAAATTGGGAGACAGTATTCTTGAAGGTTCATACATTGTTTTCCATAACTTTTTGTTATCCTAGCTATTTTTTCTAGAATCCAATGTACGCAGAAAGGATTTTTGAACATTTTTAGATATACCTATTGAGAAGAAAAATATTCAGGATTTTCAGGGCATATAGCAGGAACTCAGAACTGATTGCCAATGTTAGTAATAAATTAGAAAAAAGCTAAAGAAGGGGTTCGAATAATAACTGATAATGAATTTTGAAATTTTTATTTTACCAGTATATGAATGAATTAACGGAGTAGCAGCAGTCAAGAAAAATTGTAATCAAGAAAACTATTGACAAACATATTATATACATATAAGATTACAAACAGGACTGTCAACAATGAGATCATATGTTTGGTCACAAATAAACAATTAGCTATGTTGAATCTTTTTCAACATAATAGTGTGTTTGTTGTTCATTAGTGATTTATTTAAACAATATTGGGTCTGAAGATATAAACAAGAAGTTTGTGAAATGTTATTACTTTTAATAATAGAACGATTGGACAGATTACTTTGTATTCTATCAGTATCAGCATATCGGTAAATTTTGCCCAATAATTTTGATGATCTCAGACTTCTACAAATAGTCTGTAACATAATGCAAAATTCTGCTATTTTGTTACTACTTTTGTAAAATAATTGCCTAAATACTATGTACTTAATGCAATCAGCTATTGACAAACATTAAGGAAGTGAATAAACCATTCAAGGTCTTCTTGGATCATTTGCATTTTATATTGGATAAGTATAATATTGGCTATCAGTATTTTATTAGTATTAGCATCAGAAAAAAAAAACATACATCTGATCCATCTGCAATGTGTTATATTTACGTTATCAAATAGTGAAATATTTAAGTGTGACGTTTGGAAAGGTTTTATTGTAATACTAGTATTACATATGTAAATGATTGATTTGGTTTATTTTAATTTGCTTTTCTGCCACTTTTGGCCAATCACGAGGATGAGGATGTAATATGATGAACTGATGAAGGGACAGTTGCAAAGAACATCCATGCCAAGGTTTGATTCGAACCTGGTGCTATAGCATGCTGCCAAAGAGGTTGGCCATATGATATAAAGGTTAGATACTCAACATAACCTTCAAATGAAGTTGCATTTTAAAACTGTTATATGTACAACGAAGATGGAATAATACAACAAAGACAAAAAATTAAAAACACAGGGAACTATCATCTTACATTTAAAACACATACATATGGCTTCTTGCAATATATTTTCTGCCTACAATTTACAGATCGGAAGTTCACCACATAATTCAGCACTGCACACTGCTTTCTATTTATAAAAATAATCCATCTGTAGAAGACAGTACAATATTTTATACAGCACAATAGTCAGGATTAACTTTTGCACAGATACAGTGCACATACACTGATGTTCACACTGCTGTTTATGCTGCTCATATTAATATTAAAAGAACCTACTTTCATTTGAAAACAACATTCCACATGTGAACATCAAATTCACCTTACATGCTCAAAATCTTCTTCAAATCTTACTGTTACACATTACAAGAATACTCCTGCATCAAAATGAATGTTTTATGCAACTTTCATGTCTCAAACCAAACTGTTGGAAACATTCAAACACCAGGTTTTGCAACACTGGCCAATACAAGTTCCGAAGTATGCCATCCATCCATACTTGTGGATTTTTATCTTGAGCTACTTGAGCTGGAATGGCTGTATCTCCTCCGTCGAGCTGGGCTGCGTGATCGAGATCGAGACCGTGATCTTGTTCTTGGTCGCCTTCGAGGTGGCGATCTTCTTCTTGGTGGAGGAGGAGAGCGTCTACGGTACCTAACCAAAGACACCAAGCATACTAATATATATTCTGCATTTCTTTTTATGTGAGCGGTTCGGGAGTAAAATGTGATTACCCACAGAAGTATGAAACAGAGAAAAGCACAAGTGAAAGTGCACCCATTGCATTGTGGCTTATGTATTACCCAGATTTTTCCTGTATGTTTTCGCCAATTACTACTAGTGAATAGACCTTGTTCACTAATGTGTAAGCAACAGGAGACTGTGCAGCAACAATACCTAATGTTATCTCAAATCTGAATTGAGTGTGGGTTATCGAGTTTTACTCCAGAGTTACTCATTTCACTAACATATATATCATTCATAATTGGGAAAAGAGAGAGACTGTAGTATATAAATACGGAGAAACAGGTACTCACTTTTATCCACGAAGCTGTTTTTATTTTTTCGATTAATTTCAATGGCCACTGCCACCATCCTCGTTAAACTAAATTAATTGAAAAAGAAAAAACTGCTTCGTGGATAAAAGTGAGTACCTGTTTCTCTGTAGTTATATATATTATATTAAAATTACTAATCCAGAGGGCCGGAAATACACCAGGCAGTGTACAAGTAATGTACAAGGCGCATGTCAAAAAAATGGGCAGATTATTTCTTTACGGGGGGTTAGCAACACTGATGAAGTTGAGCATGCGCAGGATCATGACCTAGTATTCTGTGCTTGCAACAGACAGAATTGTCAGCGTGTGGTTGCATACGTGCAAGTAGCAGTAAGGTGAAATGGCTGCCTTAATACAAAATTCCGCCAAATGTGAAGTGAGATCTGAAGTGTGATTTCTGAACGCCAAAGGACAGAATGCAGCTGACATCCATCGGGAATTGTGTGCCATTTATGGACCAACAGTGATGAGTGAAGGGAAGGTCAGGCAATGGTGCAGAGAGTTTCGGGAAGGGTGTTTAAATGTCCATGACGATGAACATAGCGGAAGGCCTAGTAATCAGACGGACAATCTGGTGGAAAGCGTTAACGAGAAAGTGCGTTCCAATCGCCGGTTCACAATATCTGAACTTGCCAAAGAGTTTCCAGAAGTGTCTGCGAAAACAGTGCATCTAATTGTGACTGACAACCTGGGGTATCAAACTGTGTGCGAGGTGGATTAAAAAATGACGCTCACAAAGAGCAAAGAAGGACAGCTGGAAGTGAATTTTTGGACCGCTGGGGAAAGGATGGGGATGACATCTTTTCGCACATAGTGACGGAGGATGAAACGTGGATATTGTACGGCACTGGGGAGTCGAAGCAGCAGTCAATGCAATGGCGGCACCCTGGTTCTCCTAAAGTGAAGAAATTCAAACAAACACCATCAGTTCACAAAATCATGGCAACTGTATTTTGGGACCAAGAGGGTGTGATTTTTGTGCAATTCTCTGAACCAGGACGAACAATTATTACAACAGAGGTATATTGCGAAAACTGAATAAGCTGTGACGTGCCATCCAAAATCGGCAGAGAGGAATGCTACACTCTGAAATTTTTCTGATCCATTACAATGCCCACCCACACACAGCTGCTCGTACTGTTGAGACAATTCAAAGATTTCGATGGGAACTATTCAATCATCCCCCTTCCAGACCCGACCTTGACCCCAGCGATTTCCTTCTTTTTCTTCATCTGAAAAAGTGGTTTGCATCGAAGCATTTCAACGACAGTGATGTGCTAAAGACATCAGTTCTGCACTGTCTGCACTTTCAGGTGGCAGATTTTTACGCAGAGGCTATACGGAAGCTTGTGCCATGCTATCAGAAATGTCTGGAAGTTAATGGTGACTACGTCGAAAAATAGCCAAGGTATGTACTTGTTTATCAATCACAATAAATTTCATCTATCATTTTCTTGTTTTTTAATAAATATCGGCCCTTTTTTTTGACATGCACATCGTAATATAAGCGTAGGCGAAAAATATAATCAGTGGATGGGTGTTATGCTGAATTACACCAGTTGCTCAGCATAATTAGTCCATTGCATTAACATGTGCACAAATGCAATGAACATGTGAACAATTTTCCACTATAGACATGCACTTTATGATGAAATTGAACTTATTTTGTAATTTAATTAATACACACTGTAATCCACAGGGCTCAGGCACATTGATATAAAAATATAACAGAAATCAAATCGCTTTTACTTTAACGAGTCAACAAATATATTTGTAATTATGCAAAATGTACTATTACAGTTAATTCTGCACTATAATGCAAGTCAAATGCACATTTTGTAACTGAATGTTTTATGTTCTAGTTATTATCTCATATTACCTACTTCTATTTTAAAAACTACAGTAAAGTAATATGCTATAATTGCAATGTGTTACTTACAAATATTCTTAGTATTCAGAGTAACTGCAAATCACCATACTAGTCAACTATTGTGAACATTTATATTGGCCCGCCTTAACAGCCAGCCTGGTAGCACAGCATGCTTTGACACCAGGGGTACCAGGTTTAAATACCAAACTAGGCATATCAATTTCATTGTATCATCACCCATCCTCATCTTTTTCATTAGCCAAAAGTGGCAACAAAGCAAAGTAAAATGAATAAAATGGTTCATTCATTCATAGTTAGTGTTTGTTGTGGTGAAAAGTGCTAAGATTTTACCTGTATTGATAAAATACAGTCTCGAAACTGTGAAGAGAGAGATGTTGGATATAAAGTGTCTAATATATTCTGAAATTTCCCAATCATGTTGTTGCTGATCAGATCACCCTCTCCAAGAAAAGGTCAGAGATTGATAATGTATGGGGCCCAACCCCCACATCACCCCTGTATATGCCTTTATTGCATGGTGCAAAGTGCATGGGGAAATTTACCTTCCTCTTTAGCTCAACTGAAATTGATATTCACATTTTCTGTAACTTTTACATAAGCTCTGTTCTCCTCAAACAAGATGAGTAATAATTCTTATTTCATAATTAAATTGCTCAAGATAATATCTGTCATCTGCATGAATTAAAGTAAATGGGCATAGTTGAATGCAGGTGAAATATATATATTGATATTTGCATACAATACTCGAACACAAATACATCTAAGTTTCTTTTAGTTGAAGTAAATGTGAATGGTTACTAACATGATTAATTTTTACACCCTTCATTCACACACTACCAGCAAAAACACTGAAGGGAGGACTTACATTGTTGGAAATGGTGAAGCTGAGGATTAACCAGGTAGCAATTGGAAGAATACTGCCTCCATGTTTAAACCAGTGTTAACCTTTAGCTGCCAGACCTTTCGCGTGCCTGTATTCTTGTTTACGCTGGAGCATTTTTAAGTGCATGCTTTTTAAACTTTCCGTGAAGTACAAAAAAAATCGTAATTCAAGAACTAATTCTCGTAGACAGATGAAATTAGTTTTGTTTTCTTTCCTAAAGACAGGACTTTTAGTGGAGGTAAAATGTATACATTGTGCCTCCCAATAATTAGTGTCAAACGAAGAAGAAAGTTGAATTTTTTTTAAAAAAGTTGGCATACTGCATGTCCCTATCCCCCTGCTAAATAGACCGAAGTGAATGAAAAAATGTAGTATACAGTGGTGGTACATTCCTACAACTGTGCAAAGTTTCGTGAATTCGGACTGATACTTCACGAGTTAAAAAAAAATAACATTATATAAAGCGGCAGTGTTGCCAGCTTCGGGATAATGCCCGGAGAATCAGCACTACGGACAAAATTTAGAGGGAAGCATGACAAAATACCACGCTATGAGGATATGTAATGCTTGTGCCTCAACTTTGGAAAAACCTGGGGGTTCAGAAATTGTGGGTAATCATGCAAAATTTCGAACTTCGGGCCTTTGCCCCCCACTTCCGCCTGGACCTTAATTTTCGGATGTTACTTAAAATGTTGCTTTTTAATCATTCTAACATTTAGAATTTAAATTGTTCAAAAAGATGCAGTAGTTCAGGAGTTATAGCCTTTTATCTTCAATTTATCCCATAGTAACAAAAGAGAAACAAAGGGCTTATTCAAATGATGCTTGTTAATAATAGCAACAATGGATATATTGTTTTGTAATTTCAGTATATAGGTAATACCTTTAAACGTAAACTAATGAACAAAAAAGACAGAACTGAAATACAGTGTATAGTTTTCAAGAAATGATGTGTTAAATGCTGCCGTGTGCTAACATGTGGACGGGGCAAATTTCAACAATCTGGTCTTTGACCCCACATCCACCCTGAATTGTCTGACATTGCTTAAAATGTTGCTTTTTACTCGTCCTTGCTTGTAGAATTACTTCTTTTCAAAAAGATGGAGAAGTTTACAACTTATATCCACTTTTAGAAATCTGTCCCATAATAATATAGAGGTAACAAAGGAAAACACAGGACCTTTTCAAACTTCGCTTGTTAATAGTAACAATGGATGTATTTTTTGTAATTCGAGTATGTCATACAGTGAAACCCCGATTTTACGTTCCCGCATTATACGTTCATCCAGTCAGGGCCCAGGAAAAGGCCATGTTAAATAATAGGACCTTCACCTCGATCTTATGTTTGCTCTAACTCCCATTTCCCACTTTATACAGTACGTTCTCAGAGATCTTTTAAAATTTGCCAGACACCTGTTCTGTTGACCACGCAACTTCTCCCTCCCTCCTTTTTCTTGCTTTCGCATTCCCCACACGATCTTGAACTTCCAGAAGTTGAATTTGTCATACCTCCCTTGAGGGACAGGAAGGGAAAACTGCATTCTTGCATTCCCCTTGAGTATGAAATGAGCCGTTCCTTCTGCCGCAGGTTCAGACAACAAGTGTACTGTTGCCAAACCGATGCTCTCTAAATGATGCCATCCGTAGAGCTTGGGCACAATGTGTGTGACAGGTGTCCTTGTTCGCCCTTCCCCTCCACAAAAACAATCGTGGAAAATTGACAACAGCACTCAGATCACCATTTGATTCTTTGCCCACACATTTACGGAATCCTTCCTAGTTGACAGGAACGAAAAAAAGAGGGGGACTTGTTTGTAAAAACTTTTCCTTTCTTCTTGTTTGCAACGTTGAAAATGGAAAAAATTAAGGATTTATCATGCAGGATAACAACGGCACTTTTTCTTCAATGGAAATTTGTTTAGATTTCTAAGGAAATATGATTGGATCTAGTTTGATTATTTGTAATCTGAAGTTTTTTCACGGATCCTAAATCATTTGGTTATCAGAATGAAGCTGAAACACACAAGCTAAAGTGATCATTTTTTTTATATGGGCAGAAAAGGCAATATTTTACTCACTAATGGAAAAATATTCGTGTCAAATCAATTGTGTGGGGGGAGGGGGGTGAAGTTGGGATAAATTATTCTTCTACGTGAGGCAAAGAATGTTTTCACTATGCATATTGCGTAACTTGCATGTTGTAAAGTGATGGGGCCAGGAAAAATGAGTGAATAAACGAGGGGTGTGGCAATATTTCCTGAGAGCATCCAAATTTAGTGCACATCTAAATGCCATTAAAATGAGTATTTGGGCCAAAATAGCAACGGGGCTGCCCAAGTGTAGTGATTATAACATCACCTTCAAATTGGCAAAAAATCGAAAAATGTGTGGGGTAAAGACAGCCAGAAAGTGAGACCCCTTACACAAGACATCTTAACCAATTAACATAATGGCGATAAGCTCTCTCTCATCTCCTTTCCTCTAATGTCTAAAATTACGTTGTTGCTTTTGAACCTGAATACACACAGCGTAGAGCCAGTTAAAAAAAAAGGCCCATCTTCCCCCCTTCCCCCCCCCCCCCACAGTCGCTCATTAATTTGCCACTGTGCACAGACAGCTATGCAGTAATTGAAAGATTCAACCCTTTTCTCTTTCTTTAATGCCCGGCGTCAGATATCTTGCTCATATATCTGAAGCATTGACATCACATGACATCACGAAGAGTGTCTAATCAGAGATCTTTCTCCCCCTCCCTCCTCCTTTCTTTATGCAACTTGGCCCGGAATGAGCACACTTCTGATAAGACTTGTTCAACTGCATTGGCGACACTCCACCTGTTTGTCTCCCCCTTCCCCCGATTACAAACCAATGGTCGGAGGGGTGTCTGCAAGCACCAGGCACCAATGTTTTGTCTCTAGGCTCTAAAGCTAAGACTCAACCACTCTGAAGGAAAGAAAAACAGCATCGTTTTGAATCTTGCCTGGGAAGGTTGTTTTGCCTTGACTATAGGATACACTAGCACCAGATATTTTCTTCGTGTTCTTCCATCTCATAAACAGCTTGAACAAACAGAGCAGTGCAGGAAGTAAATGCACATGATGCTAAGAATAATATAATCCCCACATATTATCCGAACGATTCAATTTATGTGCTGAAAATAAATCATGCAATATTAAACGTTGACGGGAAGACAAAAAAAGAAAGAAAAGCCAACAATAAATCATCTATTAACATGGATGTAAATAACAATCAGTAGTATGCCCAAAGGGGGTTGATGGGAGTATTTCTAAAAAAAAAGGCCAGAAAAAGATGGCAAAGTGAGGACTTACTATAAAAAGTATATGTAACCCCATCCCCCTTTCGAAAATCCTGTGCACGTCACTGAATTTATTGTGATGTCTAAACATTCAGAACACTTTGATTACAGTATATAAAGATGCTTGGCACCCAGCTATAAATATCACCCCCTCCAATTACCCGGGACTTCTAAAAATAGCAACTAATTACCAGTTTACAGAGTAAACTGAGATCGCACACAATCAGATGCATAAACTGAACCTAATAGGCAGCAGTTCGAAGCAGTTATCCACCGTCTCTATGCTCGAAAGTGGGTCTCGGTAATCAGTCATTGACTTTCACAGCACATCTTGCTTTCCTTTACTTAGAAATTCATCATACTTCTTTCCCGTTGTTAAATAATGCTCGACACAATATACCTCTTAAAGAGTCGATTGTGTAGTCCTTTCTTCTTACACTTGAGTTTCACCCCTCCCTTATGCTTTCCCGCATTGTACGTTTTTTTCTTTTATTTACAGACCCCTGAAAAATGTAAAATCGAGGTTTGACTGTACCTTCGTATGCATACTAAAGATCAAAGAAGACATAACTGAAATATCGTGTGTAGTTTTTGAGAAATTGCACGTTAATTGCTGCTGCACGCTGCTGGTTGAAATATCAACCATAAGGCATTAAGGGGTTCAATTGTGGTGGTCGAAATTTCGACCATCAGGCAGCAAAAGCTTAAAGCACTATTTCCTTAACTTTCCCAAGCATAACACTTCTAAAACAAATATCCAAATTATAATTTTACACATACCTTGGAGGAGATCTGGCCCACCGTGGAGGGGGTCTTCGTGGTGGGAGAGGTGATCTTCTTCGTGGAGGTAAAGGTTGAGGCTTCGGCAACAACACAGGAGAAGCTGTGATTTCCTGTCCGTCAATCTGTCCTACAAGTGCAGAATGTTCCAGGTCACAAACATGTTTGTATTCATATTTTTCCAAATTTACCTCAAAATCAATTAATAGTTAATTAAAAATGGATGAAGGGAAAGATACCAGAAGAATTTTAGCAGAAGGTTCATTTGTTTGTGGTCACTCTACAGTGATATATTAATAAGGAAATTACAAACTTTTCCTGAGACACTTACTTGTAATGGTTCTATTAAACTATTAATAGTCAGAGGACTTCCTAGTTCTTTTACATAGTGCAAGCACTGTGTACCGTGGGACGCATAAGTATTACCAAGCATAATTCTCCACCACCATATTCTCTCTCTTTGTTTTAGCCAATGAGAACTTCAAGAATTGGATCTAAATGCCAGAGAAGCAGCTGACAACCTCTGCAAACAAAAATAGCCATGGACAAATTGCCGAGCAATACTTGTGCATCCCACTGTACAATTAAAAGTCTATTTCCAACACTAATATATACCTCCATCCATATGCTTCATAGCATTTTCTGCTTCAGCTGGACTTTCAAATTCAACATATGCAAATCCACGACCTGTAGGATGCAGTCTGTCCAGTGGGAACTCTACACCCTTTACGTTGCCATACGTAGAAAATATCTCTATTATATGCTCTTTTGTAACATTTCTTGTTAAGCGTCCAATATGGATCTTTGTAGGACGAGGTGTGGGGGAGCGTTCCTTCTTTTTCCTCCTCGGAGTGGAAGACCTAGCAAGAAAAATAATCATAATAAAAATACACTCATCACAAAAAGTTTGGAATAATGTTACATTAGGCACAACAAGCTTTGGATATTATCATATTAGGCAATAGTTGATAGATAAGCACAGCGGCATATGTCGGAGAAAAGATGAGAACATCTACCAGACAGATACCATGTGTTGTTGCATTCCAAGGCCATGTCTATCACCTATTGTCTAACATAACAATATTCCGAACTTTTTGTGAGGAGTGTATTATCATGTTACTGTTACTTGAAAGAGGTACAATTAACAAATTAAATGTTTGTCATCAGTCTTCATTTATATTAAATTTTGTGTACTTGTGAGCACCATGCATGAATTATAATTAACTAAAATATGCATTCAAATACTGTGTGCATTCTTCAGACCGTAACGCAATGTTAATACTGCATTGGGATCGAACTAGAGACCTTTAGATTGTATTGGGTGGTGTAGTTATTCATCATTCATCTTTCAGATGGTTATCACTTGTTTGGCCTAAATGTGATATATGCGAGAGGTTACATTCAAAGGAATGCAAAAGAATTCACATGTACAATAATTGGATTTCTGTACTCTCCATGACTGAACCGATATGGATTGGTCTAGAAAAGGATATTACTTGCCTCACAAATTAGATGAAGGTTATTTCCACACTTGTCCTCTGAATTGTCACATGTCTGACCTCCGTGTCAGAATTCACTCTGTTCACGCACCATTGTCCAATAATCATTCCTACTTCCATTCTCTGTCACCATCCGCGATCTTTTCTCTGTCTCGTATCCTCGCCAACTCTCAACTGTCCTCGCTCCCTCACCATTCCAACGCTCATTGCACATATGCCTCATAAGTCAATAACCTAACCTTTGCCTGATTACTTATTCCGCATTCCTTTCTCTATTTCCTGCTATGCTAAGAATGACAGAAGACTTGTCCCTTCTTACCCAATACCTTGGGTACGATATGAGACAGATACAACAGATTTGAAAAATCATGAACCTTACTTTCCAAAATGGTAGAAAGCTCAAGACAATTAGCCTTCAAAATGAATTAATAAAAAAAAAATTAAAAAAATTGTTACCTGGATCTTGATTTAGATTTAACCTTTTCGGGCTTCTTTCTCTTCTCTTCCTTTTCCTTTACTTTCTTCTGGTCAGCACTTCTACTGCGACTTCTGCTGTGGCTTTCATTTGGCGCTCCTCTGAAAGGAAAATGTACAAAGGCAATAAATATACCATAAAGAATGAATAAAAAATTCTTACAAACAAAATTTTGTTCAATAGCAATAGCACTCCTACTTTACAAAATTAACTATACAGTCTCATGCAATTAGATTTCAACAATCTGACAGGATGTCATTCAGGATGCAAAAAAAAAAATATTTTACAAGTTAGAGGGGGAAAAAAAAAAAGACACATTAAAACCAGATTGACTAGAAATAAGGTTTGCGTGATCAATAAGGAGGTTTCAAGTATATTACAACCAGATTTCACCATTCTGGATTTTATTTTTCCTACATGTACTCAGACACACACACACATATATTCCTGGTCTCAATATGAAAATATATTGGAATTATTTTCCACGTTTTATAATTTTGCACATTTAAAGTTCCTTGGTTACTGGGTCCCGAAGCACAAGTATATTACGGGACCTTATGAACACCAATACATTACCTTGTTGACCATTTTTAACTAAGGACATCTGCAACCAGAGTTTATTAGCCTACAAGACAGCAGTTTATGAGTAATATTTATAATTAAGTTTAGATTTATACATTTTATATATTTCAAAATGTTACGTGTCCAGAAATTCCAATATTACTTCCTTACATAGTTAAGTAATGAACATATTAAAATGAAGACGACATATACTCACATAAACTGTTCTATTAGCCACACTCTGAAAGAAAAGACCATGGAATATGACACTTTTTTTTACATACGTGAAATGTTTTTCTTGCTGGGACTGCCTTTTTATATATGTATCATTTTAAAAATGCTATGGACATTTTCCCCAAATTAGAAAACAAAGTTTAGTGTTCTGGTCATTGTCTGATTTCAAATGTCCATGGCTGTGTAATTTCATTTCATCTAAGTGCATCTGTCAACTTTCATACTTTCTGGAGCATGAACCACGTGGGTTATGGAGTCAACCAAAGAATTCACAAGAGTAATATTCAATCCCTCTGGGAGGTAAAAGCTCTATACATTAATAATTTATCTTGCTAAGTAGATGGCACTACTACCTATAGACAAATGTAAAAACAGATTTCTCTGATACATTTTAGAAGCCCATATCTGAAAATTACAAATTAGAAATTGCAGCTATGTCCACATAAAATAACATCTCAAGAAGAGTGATTGCTATCTCCTGAAATTTTGTTTTTAGATATTATGATCAGACAAGACTAATCATGGCTGGAACTACAAATTACAACTTGATCCACTGAAACTTGTTCTCATCAAAATTAAAATATTTTCATAAGAGGTTGATACTTCTAATCCATTTACTAACAGGATTTATGCTACTACGAGTTTCATTGTAATTGTCTTGCACATAATCTCAGTTAACACAATTTCCCAGCAAATATAGAATAATTCGCATTTAATTTCCATTTCAAGAGTCAAAATACACCTTCATATTCAGATAATTGTTGATACTTTATACCGACTGAGTTACAAAATACACAACCTTCTCCTTGCAGGTGGTCTTGGCCGAACTGCAGGAGAGCTTGAGCTGGAACTTCCACTGCTGCTGGAACTGGAACTTGATCGTGAAGATGATCCTGAGCTGGAGCTGCGAGATGAGCTTGATGCACTTGAAGATCTTGAGCTGCTGTCTGAAGAGCTGGAAGAATAATACTGAAAGCCTCAGATTCTGCTAATAAAAAAAGAACTACATGATATTTTATCTTTCTGAGAATAGTTTTGAGGATATTTGAATTGCAAAAACGTACTTCAATTTTGTGTAAAATTTTCAATTCTTCTAAAACAAATCTTTGTGTACACAAGAGAAAATTATAATCCTAATTCAATTCAAAACTCTTTTCAGAGAACAAGACTGTTACATTAGGTTAATAGCTCACACATTATAAACATTGTGTATGGATTGCAGACTGTTATTACGTTTAACCATACACTGATTGGCTACAAACAAGCAGAAATGAAATTTCCTGATTTTTCCAGGTTTTTCAGGACAAAATTTACATTTTCCCCTGACAATTACAAACTAAACTAAATCGATGTTTTTGCAAATGGAAATTATAAACTCATACAGATCCACGTATGGTTTTGTTAAGTACCAATATTATCTTCTATGAAATTGACTTAATTTCTCTATTCCCTATGATTTGAATTCAAACTGCAAAATAATGAATTTGGAAAATCATTACAATTCACAAGCTAGGGAAGTATTACGGAATTTAGTCATAGGCAGTAAGTTTAAAATAAAATACTTGATTATTTTTAAAGTTACGACTAAATTAGATAAGAGTGAAGTGTGATTGATTAAGAAATACAATTTGTAACTTATCAGTCTCCTTATATATTCTCGGTATTATATGTTGATATTTCCACTGAGCTTTGGAACCCTCTGTTTGCAAGAACCATGAGTGCGGACTCATGTTTCAATGCATAAAGCTACTTCTCTCTTCTCTGTAAAGCAAATAACTTAACTCTTGCATATAAGTGAAACAATTGAATCGAACAAAATAAAGTGTCATATTTCCTTACATTATCAATGGGATTTCTGCTTCAGTACAGTATATCCAAGTGAAATACTCTGAAACTGACAACATGCAGTTATAGGCTACCATTAATGCTGACGAAAAGGGTATGTAGGTTATTAGAAAATTAACGCAAGGAATTTATAGAATTGCATTGTATAGGTACCTGATTTATCTAACCACACATTAAAACAGGAACACTTTAATAATAAAAGCTTGTGAAAGTTCATATAAGAGGGGCATCCTGAAAAGAGCTCCAATGGTGCTTATACGCAGCACTAGTGGTCAGAGACACACACACACATACAGTCAGGAAGAAGTGGCATGTAGCTGTAATCTGGTACAGTTGCAATGCAGCCATTTTGGGGCAATTCTATGTTAAAGATTGCAGCTCTCATAAAGTCTCCCACAGACTGCGATGTAGCCTACACTGCACGCTCAGAATTTCGCACAGAGCCACCAGCAATCGTGTGAGGTGTGCAGACCGGACGTCTGAGTGATAGTACGGTCAGACGATGGTGTAGACAATTTACGGATGGCCAATCGAATGTGCACAACCCCATACAGCTGAGTACACATGGGCCCTTTACATCACTTCAGGTTAGAGATCTTGGACCACTCCCTGTACAGCCCTGGCCTTGAATGTACCAATTTTCATCTCTTTGTTTAACTGAAGAGGTTTCTGGCAGGGCAAGGATTTGACAGCTACACTGCGGTAGAGATAGTTCCAGTCTTTGCTGTCAGATGCATATGCCATGGGCATACAAAATTTAGTGCCATGCTACGACAAATGCCAGAACAACGGTGGTGATTATGCCGAAAATTAGGTTAGGACACTCTGTTACTAATGCAACAAATTACAACTGATATTCTTGTTTCATTTATGCCTAATCGGTAGGGACCTAGATATTTTGTTATTTTTTTTTTCAAATTGGTGTTTTTTCTTATTTTTTATTTCTTACTATACGGTGTTATTTTCCCCAAAATTCACATTTTCATTTTAGTGCATTTTCTGGCAAATACCTGAAATTATACCTTCATGGTGTTTTTAAACTACTGTTTCAAACTGTAAGTCACATGGCTTATGCCTCTTCGTGAGAGTTTGATATCTTGAAAGTTATTTTGGGAAAGTTATTTTACATACCCCTTTTTAAATTTTAAGGTAAGGATTTTAGATAATGGAATTTTCCCCGTATATACTAAGGGGTGCATAATGACCATAAATGGCGTCGCACCCAAAAAATTAAAATCAATCAATCTCACGTGACGGATACAGATATAACAGTTGGGCTGAAAAGTTCGTAGGCTGACTCATAGATGGCGTTACTAGAATTAAATCCATCTGATTTTTACTTAGTACTAACCTTCAAAAGATACGTGTATAAATTTCACAGCTGCCGGATAATTAGTTCGTGAGATATAGCATTGTGAGTGAAGCAGCTTTTGTTATTGTGAAAAAATGGATAAAAAAGAATTTTGTGTGTTAATAAAGCATTGCTTTTTGGCGAAAAAAAATACTGTTGAAGCCAAGGCTTGGCTTGATAAACATTATTTGGACTCTGCACCAGGAAAATCAACCGTTGAGAAGTGGTTTGCTAAATTTAAACGAGGCGAAATGAGCATCGAAGATGATGCACGCAGTGGATGCCCCAAAGAGGTTAAACATTGCTCCGAATCATCAAAACGTTGTTGCTGAGACTTTAAAAATATCAAAGGAACGTGTTGGACATATTGTGCATGAATATTTGAACATGCGAAAGCTGTGTGCAAAATGGGTGCCGCGCGTGCTCACAATCGATCAAAAGCAACAACGTTTTGATGATTCGGAGCAATGTTTAGCGATATTCAACCGTAATAAACACAAATTTTTCCGTTGATATATTACAATGGATGAAACATGGCTCCATAACTACACTCCAGAGTCCAATCGACAGTCAGCCGAGTGGACTGCACGTGATGAACCGAATCCAAAGTGTGGAAAGATGCAACAGTCGGCTGGCAAGGTTATGGCATCAGTATTCTGGGATGCGCATGGTATTATATTCATCGATTACCTCAAAAAGGGCCAGACCATCAACAGCGATTATTACATAGCGTTGTTGGAGCGTTTAAAGGATGAAATCATGAAAAAACGGCCCCATTTGAAGAAGAAAAAAGTGCTGTTTCATCAAGACAATGCACCGTGTCACAAATCAATGAAAACGATTTCAAAATTATATGAATTAGACTACGAATTGCTTCCCCATCCACCATATTCTCCAGATCTGGCCCCCAGTGACTTTTTCCTGTTTGCAGACCTTAAAAGAATGCTCGCTGGAAAGAAATTTAGCACTGATGAAGAGGTAATCGCTGAAACTGAGGCCTATTTTGAGGCTAAAGAGAAATCGTACTATAAAAATGGCATCGAAAAATTGTATGACCGCTATAATCGTTGTATCGCCCTCGAAGGCAACTATATTGAATAATAAAATCGAATTTTGTCAAAAAAATATTTTTTACTATGTTAGCCTACGAACTTTTCAGCCCAACTGTTATTATGGCACCAAAAATTGGCATTATCTTTTTTTGACTTGTTTCCCAAAATTCGCGTTTTCGTTTTAGAACATTTATCTGCCAAATATACCGAAACTTAATACTTCATTGTGCTTTTAAACTATTATTTTAAATTGCAGGTCACATGGTTACGTATTTTCGTGACAGTTTGATATGTTGGAACAGATTTTTGAGGAAGTAAAAGTAAAGTGCTTCCCTGCACTTTTCCATGAAGGTGTATAGGGGTGTGGAGTTAGGGCCCCACACTTTCTTGCTCACGGCTGAAGGTGGATGATAAATAAGACGCAATTGAGGTGATGTGATCAGCACTACGCTCCTGGCTACCTTTATCACTCAAACTTTCCTCAAGGTACCAGCTTCATATGATGCTGGGTGGGTGCCGGAGCAGTTTGAATAGGTGGAAAACATCCTGGTTTTCCCCCGCAGGGGATCGACCCCGGGTCTTTCGCATAGTAGTCAGATGCCCGAACGACTGACCTCCATTATTATTTGCTCGACAAATGCCGATGGTGCACACTTAGCTTGGTAATTCAAAACATATCTCATGCGACAAATACGAAGATGTGGCTCCCGTGAGACTGTAGATACGCACTCGATCTCCTGTTAGAACCCTACCACTTTGCTCTGTGATGGAAATGGTTTTGATAGAAGTTGAAAAAAATCGTTGGAAATACATGATTTAATGTGGCTGTCGGATTTATTCCATGTACGTATTCTTCTCGAGTAAAATGTTGGAAAACTTGCATGTTTTATGTACACAAACATGGCCTAGAAAAGACAAGAATGTTGGATTTCATGGAATTTTTCGTTGTTTTAGGACATTTCTTTAAAAAAAATCGCAAATAACGCCAACAATTCGTATTTTATGCCAAATTCACATTATTTCGATATTTCCAAAGGGGCAAAAAATATGTCGAGATATCACTGCACATTCCTGAACATAACTTCGCAGCAATTACAATTTTTCACAGTTTTGCCATTTGTAAAAAATCAATATCCCTACTAATCGGAAATTACTTTCTGCCCCGCCCCCCTTGTATAAATCAGTAGATGGAAAGTGAAAATTTAGCAGGGCTGGCAGAGAAAAGTCAATTCTTGAAGAAAGTGATTTGCTTTTATGATTGAATGATTCGAGTAAATATGATATTAAAATATTTATGTATTTATTATTAGTATTTTATTTCATAATATTGGACATTAACCTTACTCAGTGAGAGATTCATGACCATCTCTCACGAGTTTAAACAGACCGGACAGAGAGTAACGTTAATTTCATTGCAATACTAGTGTTGCAGTAAATTTGAGGTTGGGAGCATGCACTTGCCAATTTGTATAACTTTCACCAATGCAGATTTACATGTTTCACTTTTTCGTGATAGTATTCAATATATATCCCGTTTGGTTGGATTCTTCTTGATATCTAAGAATAGTACAATGTCAAAGTAAACGTATGTTAACTTGTGCGAAACCAGTAATACATCAGGATGATGAAAGAAAACTTTCGTAAGCACTGCTACATTAAATAAGGTGAAGTGAGCCAGAAGAGTAATAAAATTCCAGCAGCATATATGCAGTATAAAGCTCTTCTTGTTTATGCGCGCGATTTTTGATGGATGTTGCAGTCCATGCAATATCTGTCGCATGTTGTAGTGAGATACTTTGTCGGGTGGCGATATTCGACAAAAATCATATGTATCAATGGAACCTATTTGTTTCCATGTTCCTTCAGTTTGCCCTACAAAATGCCTTACTACGACGTCCGACAACTATCGGATGGTGCCACCCACTCTTATCCCCTCCCTCTGTTGACAAGTCCCCTTACTACTCCCATACGGACAAGAAAAAATTATGATTCAATGCATTTTCCACGTAATATTTAGAGGCTTAACCTTTACTTCCCCGATGATACCATATGGTATCATCAGAGTAAGGTCATACTGGCCCGATGATACCATATGGTATCATCAGAGTAAGGTCATACTGGCCCGATGATACCGTATGGTATCATGGTGCTGATTACGAAATGAATGTGCTTTTTGGACCTTCATACTCTTATATTTGAGTGGAGCAAGCCTGGGAAATTCATATTGATGACCAACCTCCCCCCCCCCCCCAACATATACGAACAGTTTTTTTACATTTTGGCTTATTATTCAACTTGTATGGCACCCAATAACATGAAACGTGTTTCATTCTCTTGAGAAATGTGCATTCTTTGAAAAGAATACCAAAGTTCGCACCTTCTTCCCAAATAGCGGGAGAAGAGGGGGCAAACTCCAGATTTTTATGGTTTGCTCATTGAAATTCGGGGATTGCGCCCCCCCAAACCCCCTTCCTCGTTTTGGCGTTTATATTGTACACAGTTGTATGATCTGATGTTCTAGCTGCAAAACAAAACTTATCCGAAGAAGATTGCTCCCATAGTGCCCGAGTTATAACAATTTTCCTCCAAAAATGCAAATTACCTACTTTTGTACTTTTGGTATAAAAAAAAAAATCACATTTTGGCTTATTATTCAACTTGTATGGCACCCAAGTATATGAAACACATTTCATTCTCTAGAGAAATGTCCATTCTTTGAAAAGAATACTAAAGTTCGCGTTTTCTCTCCAAAATAGCGGGAGAAGGGGGGACGTGCAAAACAAAAGTTATCCGAAGTAGATGGCTCCCATTGTCCCAGAGTTATAACAATTTTCCTCCAAAGAGTATTCGAATTTAAAATTCCCGCCGAGAAGCCCAGGCGAGAGAAATTTCTATCTCTCTCCTGCCATCACTGGTTTCTGGCACCGTGGTTGTGTTGCGCATAAAAGGGACATAAAAGTTGAGGCCGAAACTTACGAACGAGATTTCCTGTTCCCGTGTAGAGTTCCATAACGATATCTTTAAATAAATAAAAAATAAAAAAAAAGTCAATGAAGACGAAATTCCCTGACATTTCCCTGACTTTTTTTGACACCTCAAATTCCCTGACTTTTCCCGGTTTTCCAGGTCTGTCGCCACCCTGCTGATGTCTCGTTTTCTGAATACACCTAGAGTTGCATTATTATGCAGGTATGCTGGTCTCTCAAATGTACTTCATTGGGACTCATCATCAATTAGAGGATTTCCATGGAGTTATTATATTTTTTAAACATCCCCAAGATTTCCAGGTTTTCAAAGTGTGTAGGAACCCTGCTACTGTTAGATTATTCCTATGCACAAGGGGGAAAAATAATGATATAAAGCAAAAAACTTCATAAATCCTGCAAATCATCTCTTCTGCGGGATATAAAGGGTGCCTCAGAAATATTTTCGCTTTTGAATCTGCCCTCTGGGGTAATAACACGATAAATGCCAATGAGGGCTAGTTTTATTCAGAATTTCCAAGGCTTTCGTTCGGTAAGGAAAACAGTTGATGTGTACCCATTTTTGGAAGCAACAGACAGAGGAATTTCAATTATTATTATTATTATTTTCAAAGTTCGGCTAGCTCCCATCCGGTAGCACTCATCGATCTGGGCAAACCACCACTTGTAGCTGAATACCCCAAGTTATGTAATTGTGAATACATAGTATCAAAACGATAATACAAATAGTATTTTTTTAAAAAAAGAAGAAAACTCAAGGTCAAGGAGAATGTTTATCACAACTGACCGGAAACTCCCATCACAAATTTGCCCATCGATCAGAACTGAAAGCTTGAAAAGGAGTAGGATTGTTCGCAAGGGCACGAACTCTTACACCTGGCTGTCCAGAGAAAGTAAGAACATTTGCCCCCCACCCATCTATCCCCCCTCTTCGCTTCTTCTCACTGCACTCGCATCACCACTATCTTCATTCTCCTCTAATTCTTCATCATCTCCCCCTTCCTCTTCTGGTTCTTCTCAATCATCTTCTGGCACACCCTGTATATCATCTTCTGAACCACCCTGGATATCTTCAACTTCTGTTTCATCCACTGTGTCAAACCCCTCCTCCAACAAGTCACGAATTTCTCCGGTAAAAATTTACTATCCTTCGGACACCTCTAATTTTTTCGTTTCGGCAATTTTTGACATTCGTACTTACGTATCTGCTTCGCGGAACATTCCTGAAGGTGTATCAACGTTGTTTTGATGAAATTTGAACTATGTTTCCAAACCTAACAGAACTAACCTAACCACGTGCCAATGGTTCATGGGGCTAGCGCCAATGGTTTGTGGGGCTAGCATCAATGGTTTGTGGGGCTAGCGTCAATGGTTCACAATTATTTCCAATTTCTAGATCCTGATACTAACATGACACCAAATTTTAACTATGTTTCCTAACCTAACAGAACTAACCTATCCACGTGCCAATGGTTCGTGGGGAATTAATTTTCAACAAACAACATGAATTTCAGCTATGAAACATTCCCACATCACACAAAACACCTTCCCGATGTTCGACAATGCTACAGGAACTAATTACGGTAAGTAGTTTCTTCTGTAAAAATAAATAAATGTGTCCGAAGGATAGTAAATTAGTACCAAAGGGAATACTGAAATAGTAAATGCACAAGCACAAGAAAGACACTCAAACTAAGTGACAGTCCCACATTATTCATTCGGTCCATTTCAGAGCAGAATCATGCATAATTTCCCATCTGTTGTGTACGAAGTTTCTGTCCCGGGTGGGTGATCTAAAATAGGATTTTTTCCAGCTTACACAAATGTTAATGTGAAAGTGCACGGAACATTAACGAATATGGGTAAGGCACTACTACAGAGTTTTTCAATCCTGTATTGGAGGAAAGGGAAGGTAAAGAAAAAAACACTCAATGCAATGTTTAGCAGAGCATGGATTCCTGCAAATTTCAGTTTTGGCGATGGTGCGTTTCTCCAATTGCAAGGTGGATTCTTCGGCAGTCTTCCTGATTGAAATTGTATGAGAGATTAGTTGAACGTGCACATAATCTGCAACATTAATTGGGAGTGGATGTGACGAGTGACCACTCGAACCAGTAACACGACAGAGATCCGCCTTGCACATACTTCAACAACTAAAATTTCCGCAAAAATAATGAGAGAATTTTACGAAAAGTTTTCAGTAGAACGAATACTGCGTTAAATATGAATGGCCTATTCATGAACTTTACTTATATTTTATATATGACAAATACATTAAACTAATTACCTTCTACTGCTGCTACCACTTCCACTACTAGATGAAGCAGCCTTCTTCTTTTTCTCTCTTCCTCTTTCCTTCTTATTTTCCTTGTCAGAAGCATCAGAATCCGAATCACTTTTAGCGTTCGCTTCCCGGCGATTGCGAGCCCTGTTTACACAAAATACCATTATGTTAGTACTGCATATATTCCTAGAATTATAATGTATAAAAACGCCAAACTGTACATACTATATTTAAGAATTAATATAAATGCAGAAAATGTAATATTTCAATCAGAAAAATGCAGATTAAATACGATTTTCTCAACATATACTCACATTACAAATAATACAAGCGATCAACCGGTTGTCACACCACAGTCTATTTTCAGTATGTTTTTGATTAAGAATAACGAATGAAAAGGTTGATAATTCCTAAAAAAAAATATCTTAATCAAAACTGAAAATTCCCTCCATGAACGAAAAACAATTTTAGCACGTAATCCAGGAAAACTGTAAGTATATATATTTATGTTGAAACTTCCTGTGATCTGAATGACGAATCGATATACAGTATCGATTAGATATCGATTATCAGTGTTGCAAAGTCTTATAAAGTTATGATACCATCCCAAAAGTCCAATAATTCATCTGAGATTCTCGTTACCAGGGGAAGCAGAAAGCAACTAGTTAAATAGGTAGTGGGCTAGACCACCCAATTCAACAGGAAAGAACTCAAACCCCTCTTTTCTCGAGGCATTTCTGGTAAGTGATCAAGGGTGCCGGTAGGATTTTTTTTTGCAGTGCTGAGAGTGGGGGGAACGTAGAGTGATGTGATGATATCCCCCAGCTAGAAAATTATCATATCATATCCATAGGCATCCCCCATCCACTGCACTATTTATATGTTGATCCATACAAGTAGCCGGCCACATTCCCCCAAACTTGGCAAGCTGCACCCCAGGCACGTAGACATTGGGTGGGCTCGGAGGGGCTGAAGCCCCCGAAATCCTACAGATGTTTCGTTGGTTTATAAACCTGCCGCTTCTTATGATTTTTACATAGCTGCAACGCGGCTGTCAATTTGGGGTCAGCCCCAACCGAAATAAAATTATGGCGTTGGACCTCCCCCCCCCCAAACACACACCTAGGAATTTCTACATCGAGCACTGGCGAGCAGGGTAACATTTCAAATCTTGCCCTTCAGTCATAAAAACTCATACTTTAACTTTCATTATTATTACAAAACTTAAAATAGAATTCAATATACTTTGGCATTGTTGTCAAGTTCAGCTATGCTGGAGTCCACTATTTAAACAGAAACTGGATTCGACATGCTTCCTTTCTATAAACATGAATCATTTTGTTCATGATCCTTTTGTAGGAACACCTTTTTTTTGCCATGCTATAATTTCACTATTCAAATTGTTTTTGTCCCCCCCCCCTTTCCAGTTATCAAAGGGGGGTCCACCATCTGTGGTGACATTGCAAGTAATTTGTAATTAGAATGAACAGCAAAGTTTACAGTGCATTTTATTTCTGCCCCCCCTCGCTAGGATAGAATCCAGGAAAGTCAGAATCAGTTCAGAATAAAAAAGTTACCAGCTCAATCCAGACTTCCAGAAAAGATTTCAAGACTTTTTGGGATCCCGAACAGTAGGAAAAATTCCAAATGTTAGTGTTTAAAAGGGTTTAATTCTCAATGTTTTCTGCTATAGGTGTCTGAAATTTCTTGAAAATAGCAATTTTTATTCCAGAAATGGAAGAACAATCACTTGAGACCCATACTTACAAATTAGAACATCTTAAATTCAGTGATGAAACTTAATAACACACTGGGTGTGGTTTCAACACAGGATCTAATAACCTTGGTCTTGACCTTCACAATGATTATAATTACACTATTCACTATCCACCTGCGGCGGCTCAAGGGGTAGAGCCGCCGTGCCATGGCACTACCCTCAGAAGAAACACATACGTCGCCAAGTAAAGTTAAATTAATACATTGATAGTTTACAGACAAGGAGATTCGAATCTTGCAATTGGTCAAACTGAAGTGACGACCGCCCCAACCTCCTCACTGCATCGCCAGCTGTTTCCTTCGTACCCTCGCGAGGCGAAAGTCCGTGCCCCCGAAGAGCTGGCCTAACCCATGGACCTAACCAAGTTGACACACGTCTAGAGGGTTGAAGAAGTCTCAGCAAGGAACATTTCCACCATGAGCCGAGAACATAGTGGCAGGGGCAGGGTTAGTCCATAAGAAACCGTGCCCGTCTTCGCCTGGCCTGGCGAGGGAGGCGAGGGAACTTTCGCAGTGTTGACACGACACAGTTGCCATCTTCAGAAAAAAGTCGCTAAATACGACTAGTTTGTAAGACCCGTTGGGGAAGAAATTTCTGCCTACTTTTGGAGAAACAAACCTAATATTTTTCCAAAGTTAAATGTACATTTTTGATAATAGATAGATGCACCAAGAGGGCCATCCAGACATTTTTAAAAATATAAAAGTAAAAAATCCTATGATGATGTGAGTTTCCTTTGGCATTTCGACAATTTCTTTTCATAAAAAATATATTTTCGACATCAAGTTAGACTACGTGTGCATGGAGGAGGAGAAGGTGATAGGATTTGTTTTTCCTTTCCTCTTGTAATTATTATATTTTTAGGAAAGTGTCCTGTAGTGTATAAAGATAGGTTAGTGAGTGAAGATGAATCGGATTAATACGTTATTACTTAAACACATGTTGTTTTCCACGTTACCAAATGAGGATAAACATCTTGGCCAGTGGCGCAACCCACAAGGAGGGGGCGGGCAGGCATTGCGGAGGTTTTCTTTTCTATTTACTTGATCACGTTGGCACTACCCATCATAATTGCTGCCAGCCGCCACTGCTATCCACTATGTTTGCTCTCTCCATTCACTTTTTCTTTCCTTTCTTATTCTTGCTATTTTTACATGAACATAGAATGTTAGTGTGTTCCTTTTCATCATAATTACTTAGAGGAGTGGCAATATACCTATTTCAATTCTCATGTGTTTATACACGTAATTTTTAAAATACTATATTTTGTCTGATATTTTTGTAGGAGCAATGAAACAATACATTAATGGATGATATTCAATTTGACATCATCACTCAGTGTACTCTAGGAAGAAATCGAGCAGATTCGTGTGTGTTAAGGAAAGTCTATAGATTCATGTGTGTTAAGGAAAGTCTATGAAAAAACTTACAGCGAGAAAATTTGCATTTAAGCACTCTGCACACTTATAACTGTTTATGCAGGAGGGCTTTGGAAAAGGTAAGAAGTATACATTTCTCATATGATCATGATAATCACACCCACTACTTACCCGGCATGTTTTCAAACGTGGGAACCGATCTGTTTGGCCAAAATGTGGTCCAATGAATTGTGAGGGAAGTTTTTCACTGAATATCATCTATTACAAAGCACCATAGTGGTTAGAATAGCGTGTGGGTCATAATCCCCCTCCCCCCTTTAGGGCCCAGTATTCCTAAAAATAGAACATCAAAGAAAGGAAAGGATGAGGAAGGAGTACTGAAAAGAAGCACACGTTAAACCCACCCACTTTCGAAAATCCAAAACATGTTGATTTGACTATTAAGCCAGAGATCCCGGGTTTGAACCCCGACTTGGGGATTGGTGTTATTTGTGTTTGCCTCTTCATTAATTTTAGAGTATCATCTTGACGATTAGCCAAAAGTGTACGAAAAGCGAAGTAAAACAAACCAAATATCAAACAATCACTCAATGATTTGATTTGATTTATGCTACTTAGCGTCGCTGATACATTTGGTTAATCGTGAAGATGATACAATACAATTAATGAAGAGACAAACACAAATAACACCCAAGGTCGGGGTTCGAACCCGGAACTCCTGGTGTCATAGTGTGCAGTGATAATCACTCCCCCGCGGTTGGTTGATTTAGTGTTTAAGTCCAGTTTATGTACATAAAAGCTAATCGGGACTGGACCTACAGTTTAAAGTGGGATCTGAACCACTATGTGCCTCCACTGGGTACCGATCCGGGGCCACTTGCACTCCTCTACGGAGGTTGGCCGACGACATAGATGAGTGGGAAGCTCTAACTATTCGGATACGTGGGTATCGGTAAAGCAAACTGCATATTTATTCAGTGGTACGTAAATTTCAATTGGATTTTTGAAACACCATATTTACTTTATTTACCTGTAGTTTACGGTTATTACAAGCATAAGAAAACAGTTTTTCTTTGTGACGTTTCAGGAGACCACACGCTCCTTTCATCAGACATTTATTTTCATTTTGACTAAAGATACAGTTATAACAATGGTTAGTAATTTTTTAAACAAAAATAATCTGTTATATAATGGATGTTGTCAATGTTACATTGTTGTAATATAGCAACTTCACTGTGTATTAACCGTAAACTACTGGAAAATAATTCTACAATGCAAGCAATGCGTACATACAAGAAAAACATATTTGTTTTTCCAAAAAAAAATTGCATTGCTTGATTTCTCTAATTTCTCCATCTCACGATCTCGTTACTCAAGGATCCGGGCTCGAGCCCTGGCCTGTGCATGAGTGTTCCTTTGTAACCACTCTTCATCCATTTAATTTAATCAACGTTCATAGTTATGGCAGAATTTAGGTAAAATGATGGAAAAGCAACGTTAAAGAAAGGGGAAAAATACAAATAATTTCCTCCCAGTGCATCTGCAGGGCACTGTGAAATCAGGAGTCCAGAGTTCTCTGTTTATGATTGTCCCTCGTGACTTCCATAAGCTCATTAGCTACTTATCGCGATTCCATTCACTATTCAGCTAGATAAAGCGATGGGAGATGGCAAAAATTCAATATATTAGAGGAGATAAACAGGTAACAAAACACACTTATTTCTACTTTCTTCAATATTCATTTGGCTTTTTGAGTTCTGGGATACATTTTTCATTCCAAATTATTTCATTATTCACTGCAGAGTACAACACATAGGAACAAGAATGCGCGCTCATCACGGGTTCGAATCCCGGCCTGAATTGTTCTTTGTGAGGTCCCTTCATCAATTGCATTATATCACCACTCATCCTCATTTTCGCGAAAACCAAATGTGGCAGAAAGGTGAAGTAAAATAAACCAAACCAACAACAACAATTAGAACGTGCATTTTCTTGCCCAAATGATTACATCCGTATTTATGACTGTTTAGCTTACCCATTTTTTATTGGAGGCCAAATTATTAGTATATTTATAAGAGAGAGCGTGAGCAAATATTTGATATTTAATCATTATATATTCCATATTTGAAAAATAGAGAAAAGAAACCATAGCATTTTTGTCTGCACATAATACAAGTAAAACTAAATCCCATATTGTACAACGTTTAAAAGGTTGTGTAAATACAGAGAACATAAGTACTGCAGGAAATTTTCCCCTGAGTTCTTTAGAGGATTTACAAAGGAATTGAAGGGAAACCAATCCCCTATCTGTCCCATAGGAGACATGCGTAGACTGGAGGACCTGAACCCACGGGCTTTCAACCATTGGAGCGGGGGCAAGAGGGCAAGGGAGGTACAGGCAGAAATCTTCCCTTCCCCTCGGGCGGTTGTCTATAACTGGATCCGGTAAGGTGAAGGAAGAGCCAGCTAGGGTATCCAGCCTTGCTAGCTGATTATATCGAGGGACGAGAAGCGCGTGTAAAGAAGTGTTGCATATGAACTGAGACTTGAAGACAAATTTGAAAATAATTAGAGACGTGAGATTGATTGATCTATCTCTGCTAGACTAGCTACTCCTAAGTGCACGTCACTACAAAAAAACATGTAGTGGCTTTGGATGATTCATCAGTATTAAGATTTTGATTTGCTATATTTTACTTCGCTTTTTGTGCCACTTTTGGCTAATTTGCGAAGATGGAGATGAGTGATGACATGATGAAATTGATGAATGGACACTCACAAACATTCACGCCCAGGCCGAGATTCGACCCCGGGACCCCTAGTGACGTAGCGCGATGTGCAAACCACTCCTCCACAGAGGCCAGCCCAAATAAGAGGTTAATACACAAGTTTTAAATATGATTTCAAGAACAATTCTGTTATGATCATTCAAACTTGAAGAAAATAATCCAAATCTTGTTGAATAAATATTGAGTAACCGGAACTTGTTGATGCAAGATGTATCAACTTAAAAAGGATTGGACACGTTTATGCTGTATACAACTGAACAGGATACAATGAAAGTTACATTATTTGACTTCGGTTTTCAGTGTATATTTTATTGTGTAAGCTATATGTTCATTAGGGTGTATCGAAATTTTTTTTTCAAAATTCAAAAACATATAGTGCGCAAAAGTTGCATTATTGAACCAATACATCACACAAAAAAAAAAAAAATAGCCAAATTGAAAGATTTCTAGCTGCACCTTTTAGGGCTTGAACTTTCACTTCTTCAATGATATCATTAAGAGTGCACTTGGTGGATTTACAATGTATTGTGTAATTAAATTCATGGGAAAAGGTGAAGAAATAGCTTTGTGTTTATCTACACAGTACAATTAACCAGCAAGAATAGAAAATTTTGAGTCTATAGGGTTGGGAATGGGAAGGGGGGAGCAGAGCCCAGAGACCGTCGTCACCACATGCTACTGCATGGGCGAAGGTTTGCTGCCAAAGTGGTTCACGCGGTTGTGCTAAAAGTTTTCACCTACACTTAATTTCAACCCTGCATTGTAGTTTCGACATCGAAGTTTCAGAATTCAGTAGTGTTTGTGCTGAGAACAGATTTGGATGTGTGTGTGTTTCAGTGGCGAAGCGTGACATTTTTACGTAGTCATCGCAAGACTTGCCAAACATCAGGGTCAATCTTTCAACCGTGGAGGGGGAGGGGGGGATTTCTACATTGATAATGATGATAACAGTGTTCGTATAGACATGTGAAGTAGAGATGGCCAAATTCATTTTCTTCTACGTTGTATATGATCGTAAAATAAGGAAGACTAAACTTTCTAAAATACTACCCGAAAAATGGAAAAATTGTTGAACGTCTCTCTCCGAAATCCGGGTAGTAAAATTTCCGAATCGAGATTTTAAATTTTCTGGAATCCTGATGATGTTGACCATCCCTGGTGTGAAAGTAAGATATGTTAGGTAAAAAGGTTCTGTCTAAGTAAGTATGTCTGTCACTTCGAGAACAAAAATCTTGATCAGTCTTGTCATTCGTAAGCATAGTAAACACAAAACAACATTGAAGTACTTCGTGTTTTGTAAAGTAAGAACATTATTTTCAGAAAACGATATTTGAACCGCAGGATCAAAAGAAACAAAAAAAATTGAAAAGGAGAAATACTGTGAAGGAAATACAATGGATCCAGAACTGCTTCCACCCACCCAGCTCTTTCTAGCACTAACCGTGGGGAAATTTATGCTTTTGCTTACTTATGACGTCACTGAAAGCCTGCCGGGTTTGTAAACAAGGATTTCAGTTCGTGCAGATGTGAAAGAATCTAAGAAAATACCTGAAAAGGAGAGACAGTTTATTATAGATCAGAGAACAGACAGAAAAATGGCAATAAGTACTGTCAATGTACTGGAAACTAAAACTCTTCTGAAAAGGGAGGAAAGGAGAGTAAGTAAACGTGCTGCCATACATGATGATTTGCAAGAACCGTCGACCAGTGGGATGCAAGCGACAGCATGTGATTCAGGCAGTTCGTCAGAAGTGGAAACCGTAAATGACGGTGACTTTAAGTGGTCTTTATCCCCTAGAGTCTCGACCAAAGAGACGAAAAAGACAATCTTCAACACAGATGAGGGCACCACTTCCAACTTTAGCTGAAGTAAAAGATTAAACTGGTGCAACTTTAAGAAAGGTCGTTGCTATTGCTTCTGCTGTTTTAGAAGATTTGAACATAATTTCACACAAAGATCAACAGAAAGTGATAGACAAAAGTAAGGTTCGAAGAGAGGTTGCAAAAAACCGTAGTTTTTTGCATAAAAGAGAACTTAATGAAAGCATTAAACCTCAAAGTTTATATTTTGACGGTAAGAAGGATGAGACTGTAATGTTAAAGAAGAAATGCAAAAAAACTGCAAATGAGGAACACTATGTGTTAGTTGAAGAACCAAACGTCGATACCTTGGCCATGCATCAGTGTCAGGATCATCCACTGTTATTAACATTGGAAGTTCGATAATTCAGAAGCTGAAAGATAATAATGTAGAGTTGATAGATCTGAGGGCAGTTGAGTGCGATGGAACTAATATTAACGTTGGAGTTCGGGCTGGAGGGGGGGGGGAGGGAATCGTAAAATTTCTCGAGAACCACGTTCAAAGACCTTTGCAGAGGTTAATTTGCGTCCTGCATTTCAATGAATTACCACTTCGACACGTGCTGAAGACAATTGATGGCCACACAACAGGACCTTATACATTTTCTGGCCCTGTAGGAAAAATGCTCCATAATTGTGAGGACAGGCCAGTTACGAACTTCGAGGCTATACCTGCCGAAACGCCAGCCTTACGTATACAAGATTTGAGCTCAGATCAACAGTACCTTCTGCAAATATGTCAAGCTGTAATCAGTGGCAAGTGCGACACACTTTTAGGAAACAAGAAGCCTGGAAAATTATCTCATGCTAGATGGCTTACTACTGTCTGTCGCCTGCTTCGTCTTTACATTTCAACAGAACTGAAGATTCTTGCTTAGTTCGTTGTGTATGTTCATGCCCCTGTTTGGTTCTCTGTGAAATCAAATCCGACATGCAAAGATGGTGCTAGGCACTTGTACCTGGCAATTAAGCTCTCAAGGTACCTTGAGGAACTTTTGAAAAATGTAGTGAATAAGGTTGATCGCCAGGAATTCAGTTTTTGCTCATCCAGAGAATTTGTTGCTCAGTATGCTGACAGATGATAAACATGAAGTCAGAGAAATATCTGTGAGAAGGATTTTAGATGCTCTGGCAAGGAAAACATCCAGTGAAGAGTCAATACGTAAGTTCAAAGTGCCAGAAATAAATTCCATGTCAGAGGACTACATCAACATGATAGACTGGGATGTGCGCCTTGTAACAGAGCCTCCCTTAGTTGCCCATTTGAATTCCGAGGACGTTGAGAAGATGGTGGATGACCAGCATATTGCAGAAACAACAATTGCATCCTTCCCGTGTCACACTCAAGCAGTTGAGAGACTGGTTAAAATAGTGAGTACGGCTTCAGCATCTGTTTGTGGTGAAAGAGAAAGATATGCTTATATCAGATCTAAACTTGATGCAAGAAAGCAATTACCCACATATGAGAAGAAATCTGATTATTTTGGGCAAAGAAAGAAAGAAGTGAAACTGAAATTAAAATAACAGTTTAGGGGAGGGAAAAGTGGATGGAGGGAGGATGGAATGGAACTCGCTGGCAGTCACCTGCACGCGGTGAGTTCTGGGGTGGTGCAACCTGCAGCATGATACAGGGTGTCCCACGAATGGTGCAACTGGGAATTAAGAGTGGCGTTACTTTGTAACCGAAACCTGTACATACATAAGTCATACACCAAATGTTAGCCCTGTACAAGTAGATATTTTTAAACATAGAAACAACAAACAGGGTGCAGTGTTGTTCATGCACTGTTGCCAAATGGAAGTGAAAGTGTAAATTTATTTTTCCACAAAGCATGGAAAATTGCATGTCAAACATTCGTATGGAAATTTGGACGTCAATTTCCACCTTGGGTAGGTGGACTATTTCACCATCTATAGTTCAGAGAAGAAAACCAATCGTTTTCGCGTATAGCCAATCCTGAAATGCCTCGTAAAGGCGTACCGGTCCAAATGGGTGTTTTAAAAAAAATTATGAGGTACAGTGGCAACACTGTTGATGTTTGAAGGCAACAAAAGGTGTGTTTAGTGATGGTCTATGACATGGAAATACTGGAAACAGGAAAAAAAGAAAATGAAAATTATGGTGAAAAAAGTGTTACTTACTTACTCCTGGCAACCATGCAATGCGATAAGAGCGCCCACCGAAGGAGAACAAAAGAATCAGTTAGTTGTGTACTCAGAACTGTTTGAGCCGTGCATTTCACATTGTTCGTAGGGGAAGATTAGAATTGTTCCGTGAAATGAAGTACTCTTTGGAAGAGAGGGTGTTCATTGTGGAACATTATTTTTGTTCAAAATCGTACGCTAGTGTAAAAACTGTGTTTCGCGAGAAATATCCGAATAACAGTGTTCCAGAAAATTCGACGATATATCGACTTGTTTCCAGATTTCGTGAAACAGGATCAGTTAATGACAAACCCTACCACAGACAACCACCAGTTTTAACACAAGGTGTGCTGCAGGATGTGGAGCAGAGAATATCACAATCTCCCAGGAAATCTGATCGTAAACTTGCTGCACAGTCAGGTGTATCAAAAACAACAACTCACCGAGCGTTAAAACAATTGCACCTACGTGCATATAAGGTACAGGCTGTGCAAGAACTGAAGGAAGCAGACAAAGGTGCACGTGTAAGATACTGCCAGTGGTTTGGAATAGAAATTTTATTAGAGACAATGGTGTGAATATTTTGGATAAGGTTTTTTTCACGGATGAAGCATGGTTCCACTTAAATGGATATGTCAACAGTCAAAATTCTCGACACTGGTCAAGTAACAATCCCCATTTGTTAAATGAACAATCACTTCATCCACAAAAGATCGGTGTGTGGTGCGCGATTTCGCGAAGAAATATAATAGGTCCATTCTTTTTCAACTCAACAGTTGACGGAATAGTTTATCGTGACCTTATCACACAGTTTATTTCTCTGTTGGAACGTGATGAACGTGATTGTTGGTTTCAACAAGACTCCGCAACATGTCACACGTCTAAAGAAACTTTAGACATGTTGGCAGAGTTTTTTGGCGATCACATTATAAGCAAAAACTTATGGCCCAGTCGCTCCCCAGATCTGACGTCTCCAGATTTTTTTCTGTGGGGTTATTTGAAACAAACAGTTTACATTAATAACCCAAGAACACTTGATGATCTAAAAATAAACATTTGCACAGCCATTAACAATATAAACCAATCAACCTTGCATAAAGTTGCTTCCAACATGATAAAACGTGTTGATGAATGCCTCAGGGAAAATGGTTGTCATTTTCAACATCTTTTGTAAAGCTACACTGCCTGTTATGCGCATTGCATGGTTGCCAGGAGTAGGTAAGTAACACTTTTTTCACCATAATTTTCATTTTCTTTTTTTCCTGTTTCCAGTATTTCCATGTCATAGGCCATCACTAAACACACCTTTTGTTGCCTTCAAACATCAACAGTGTTGCCACTGTACCTCATCATTTTTTTAAAACACCCATTTGGACCGGTATGCCTTTACGAGGCATTTCAGGATTGGCTATACGCGAAAACGATCGGTTTTCTTCTCTGAACTATAGATGGCGAAATAGTCCACCTACCCAAGGTGGAAATTGACGTTCAAATTTCCGTACAAATGTTTAACATGCAATTTTCCATGCTTTGTGGAAAAATAAATTTACACTTTCACTTCCATTTGGCAACACTGCACCCCGTTTGTTGTTTCTATGTTTAAAAATATCTACTTGGACAGAGCTAACATTTGGTGTATGACTTATGTATGTACAGGTTTCGGTTACAAAGTAACGCCACTCTTAATTCCCAGTTGCGCCGTTCGTGGGACACCCTGTACTACACTAGACCAGACATGCGTGCACATGAATATATTTTGGTTTCATTGCTATATTTGTTTTTTGTTGTAACTAATCTGAATACATTTCATTATAAAAGTTGCAGTTTGCATCAAGCGAAGAGCTGCACTTTCTTCCCTTGGGCATTGTGTCCAAGACTAACTAGACCCCTCAAGAGGCAAGACTAGAAATTCTTCAAATTGGCTACTAAAAAAAAATATGAGATTTTTTGCTACCATTATGCAATTTTGCACACTATATGGTTTTGAATTTCTGAAGAAAAAAAATTTGGGGTCCTTTTCGATACACCCTAATGTTCATTATTCTATTTGCAAGTGAAAAACATCATTATAAGTTTCTAAACAAAAAGCCTAAGTAGGATATCAACTATGAATTGCAGTGCACCATGTCATGAATTTTGTGAATTGGGGAAATTATATTTTAAGTATATTTTTATTATTATTTTGCATTACTCTGTTCTAACTTTGCCAGCTGCAGTGGTCCATCTGACTGCAATGCAGGGCAGGGGTTTATCCAGAATTTTTCCCTTGGGGGGGTGCTGGAAAATTTTGGGGGGGTGTAAGTTTGGGGAAGTTAAGTGCATATTTTGGACCGTTTGAAAAATGTTCGCCCTAATTCAATTTCTTCATGGATGTTTCTAGAGATTACCCCTCCCTTCCCTTCACGTAACATTTCAGAAGAAAAAAGATGTCAAATACAGGAAAAGATGGGAAATAGATTAATGTTAACATTTCAGTTTAATGTTTCGAGTATTGCTTTCCTTCCGATAATGTTCAGTACTTGATTTCATCAATCGTTAGACAAAACACAAGGGATGACATTAAAAAACACAAAATTTTAACATATTATTACCAGGAATCATTTCATGCAATTCTTAAGCTAGTTACGTATAAAGAAATTAGGAACACTTGCGCAATATTTTAACTGTATTTGTATCGTTCTTGCCGTAGGTGTAACTCGGAGTTCAACTTGGGGGTGCCCAATTCAAGTATCAGTGAGAATGCATTGCATGGTTGTGGGCACACTTGCCTGTCTGAAGTAGTAGTAATAAATACAGATATAATATGACTTAAATAAATTATGACACTGCCAGCGAAGCGAGCAAGAAAATTTTTAGAACTATTTCTTTGCAAACTGATTAGGCTATGCATATTATTAGTTAAACATAGCGACAGTATGATGTTTACTCTTTACAATCTTGCTTTGCTCGTTCGTTGAAGACTTCAATATGAAATTCCTTGACTGATTTCGTTCAAATGCAATATCAGGTATCTATCAAACGTGCATCCCAAGTTCCCACTATATTTTAACGTCTTCATGGCCATGTTCTAAATATATCGAGTTTCATTACTTTATTTCAGTTTGTGAATCATCGTTTAAACAGAGATTTGAAAACACCAGAATTTGGAACTCACTCGCTACATAGAACTATTAAAATTATACATGAATATTTTCTAACTGTTAGAACAGGAGGGGGCAGGGGGCATGTGGTGAGGTAAAGAGGACGCCGAACGAGCAAAGCAAGATTGTAAAGAGTAAACATCATACTGTCGCTATGTTTAACTAATAATATTCATATGCATTATACCCTTACAAAACTTTGGAAAATACGCTTGGCGCTTTTGAGAGTTTATATTTCAAATACTAAATGAGAGACTCTAGGGAACTAGGAGTCACTTGCCTCTTTGCCTTAAAAGAAAACGAAATAACATGTGCAAATAAATGCATGGCATGTTAACTGCAAAAGGAAGGCAAGGAATTTTCACTTCTAAATTGAGGCAATGCTTTATTTTCAATTATTTAAAAATTGAATGGCATTTATTTCACTATCCAACACAAAGAGCACAAGGAACCAAACAAATTTTATCTCTCCACGTTTTCCAGCAGGCAGTGGCAAGCGCCGTCGTGCCCTTACTGGTGCGCCTATGGTCAGATATAAATTTGGGACTTAATGTAAATTAAATTTCTTTTATGTATAATTCCTTACACTCAGGCCCGTAGCCAGGAATTCTTTGTAGGGGGGGGGCAAAATAAATCCTAGAGGGGGCAAATTTTTAATATATTGTGTCGGTCGCATTGGCAGATATAGCAGGGTACACAGAACCACTTGACACCTCTCCCAAAAGAGATAAGTAACACAAAAGGGATGATATCTTGAAACAGCAAAGGACAAAAAAAAAAAACTTCGAGCAACATCAAATGGCATTTTTTCGATATTGACCTTTCCAGATTGGCAAAGAATATAAAGTTTAGCATAAATAGGCTAATAGGGACTGTATCTACTTGATATTTCTTCTTCTTCCTCTAGTCCCCTTCAGCCATCATAGCGTAGGGTTGGTTGCCTCGATCCATCTCCTCCATTCCTGTCTGTTGCTCATCATTCTCTTCATCATATTCATTGTCTTATTCCTTTCTCTACTTGATATTTACAGGTTGATAATGTTAATAGACGATTAATGGGCCTCTCTGAAGAACTGATTAAGGGAGCCCTTTTATAAATCATGCTTCATAATGATTCCCTCTAGTTTCCAGTATGCAAGATTTTTCCGCAGAAAGGAATCTAAGGAGAATCCAACACCATTGTGTTCTGTTATGCAAGAAAAATCGAATTAATTAAATAATAATGGTTACATATTATCTACACTTCGATGAACTATGTAAAAATTTGTAATACATTTATTTTGTACTTGCTAAAATATGGATGTCCACCACGGACTCTATTTCCTTCAAAGGGAAGACTCTTGCATCACTACAGACAATGTTTGCCGACTGGTTACGTTAACCATTTTGCAAAATATTGTGTGAATTTTATTATATAATAGTTGAAATACATATTTTGACACCTGACAAACAAATAGGAATCCCTTGATTGATTAATGACTTCTTGGATTACGGTGTCATCATTAATATTTCATATTAAGTTTCACAGAAAGAAATTGTTTTAATAGGGTGCTAATAATTTTACGGGGCTCCATGGCATTCTCTTTTAACATTTTTTTTCTTCATATAGATCGTTTGGCTCCCAGGGCCAACTCCCAC
The DNA here is from genome assembly GCF_977018435.1 of Lepisma saccharinum. Classification (NCBI taxonomy): domain Eukaryota; kingdom Metazoa; phylum Arthropoda; class Insecta; order Zygentoma; family Lepismatidae; genus Lepisma; species Lepisma saccharinum. Next base: position 44,310,159 of record NC_139242.1, read on the forward strand.
CGCCCCATAGCTGTTGCTCTGAACTTGGACTATAAGAATAGAAGGTATTGCGAGCGAAGCGATCAAGAAAATTTTACGAAATGTATTTTTATTTGTATAAAATTTGAAATCGAGAGGGGGGTAATTGCCCCTTGCAAGTGCCCTTGGCCGTCTCGAAGAAAAATGCAAGGATCTCGTAAAAACTAATTCCATCATGAGTATCCAATTGTCCTGCTATTCTTAGATTCTCCTAGTCTTTTTTTTTAGTTCAATGTTTGCTTCCCCTAGAATGGACTTCCTTCCAAGGTCAGGAGGGTGGGGGACAATGCCCCCTGCCGCCCTGTGGTTGCGGCACTGTTTATGAGTGTCTCTTCATATCTTTTAATTTCTTCCCTTACTTTTATCGTACATCTTTCACATGAAAGAATCGAAAGGAAAATGTAACAAAATGTAAATTTCATTGACTCAGGGGTTGAATAATTGAATTTACGAATCTGTAACGTATTTAAGAAATATATAAGGTATTCAAACGATGAACTGTCAACACTGTGCGCGGAATATGCTCCCTGTAAGGAGGGCGAGAGGTCAGAGTTTGACATTTTCCAGATGGCAGTGTCCCTTCCCCAGAGCTGACGGAAGCCTTGTCAAGGGAGCTAGTGCTTCCAGGAAATGACCATGCTGCACATTCCACCCTCCTTCCTTTACATTTTGGTTTCAGTTGACCGAAAGGTCCATTGGACTACGCTTCTTCAGCTACAAATGATTGTCATTCTATTGTTGATATAAACATCCATATTTACACCCCCCCTGTAAGGGGGGTGTTCCACTTTTCTGCTTGGGAGGGTGTTCACCAAAATTTGGGAGGGTGTTGGGGGGGTGTTAGGGGGGTGTGGATAAATCACTGATGCAGGGGACCCATGTTCGATTCGTGGAGCATGTGTCATGCGGGAATTTTTCTGACAAGTTCCTGTATAAAGCAATTCTGGGACTCACAAAGTTCCTTATCAATAGATAAATGTTGAAGCAAAGTGATCATCAGCACTGTGTGATGATGTTTCATCAGGGATTGAACCTGGGACTCTTTGAATTACTAGGCAATAGCATTATCTCAATGCCATCAGGAGGTCCATTTCAGTTCTGGCATTACTGAATGTTATTTTTTTTTTTTTTTTTTTGCTCTGGATTCAAATTATATTGTAGTTTTATTGAAGTATCTCAACACTGATGATTGCAAAAATGAAATTTCTCTTTGTAAATTTGTGGCAGTGGGACATGGAAAGAAAAATTATCCTAAATGAAGGTGATGTATATATCAGTTGATGTAAAATTTACAAAAAAAAATGTAGTTTTACTTTTACAACACATACACATGCACACACACACAAACCCTGATTATACACTTCTGGATGTTAAATTTCTCCACATTTTAAGGTCTTTATCTGCAACCTCCAGAAGGATGTTTCTTCAATTTATTCCATGCTACTGCTAACGAGGACATGAAGTAATAACAATAACAGGCCAACCAACATGAATATAGATATTTAACAGGTGGCATACATTTTGACATATGTTGAAAATGCTAATGAAAGGTTAGATGTTGACAATTTGTATGCTATTGACCACTAAAGTTGTAGTTGATGCTAGTATATTAATATGTAGGGGTGTGCGGGACAGAATTTTTTTGGTCGGGACGGGAAATTTTTTTATTCCCGACATTCGGGATGGGAAAAATTCGCCATTTCCCAACAAAGACGGAAAATTTCCCGAACCTCTGAAAATCTCAAATTCTACGCGTCATTTACAATTTAAGTGATTGTTTTTGCATTTCTGGAATAAAAACAAACAATTTCCGATCAGTTCTAGACACTTGCAATGCCGAAAACGTCTAGAATTAACAACTATTTAAAATGACCATTCGGTATTTTCAGACTGCTCGGGATCCCAAAAAGTCTGGATCGGGATGGGGAATTCATTTCCCGATCCCGGTCCCGAGTTTTCGGGATCCTGCACACCCCTATTAATATGACTTGATCTGACAGTTGAAAGACAGCCTGCATACAGTTGTGTCAATAGATATGAGATAGTCACATTATAATCAAAATAACACTACGACAATCATATCAGTGATCAACGTGATCTAATTTCTGAAATTCAGATTTTGATGCCTAATGCATGCCAGAACTCAATTTTAGAGACTGTCATATTGCTCTTCGGCTACTTTTTTCCTTCTTGCTTCATAAATGGTGTTTAATTACAGCCTAAAGTGACCAGACATCCATATTAGTTCAGAGTCCCTTTTTTGAGTCTGTCCCAATTTTTTTGGAACTTAAAATGGGATGTCAAAATGTCCCTTTTTTTTGTGGTAATGATAAATTGGAAAACAAGGATTTTTCATCACCATTTATTGTCAAAATGCAGCTGGATATTTAAATACAGAGGAACCTCGATTTTACGTTTTTTTAGGGGACCAAGCTGACAAAAATGTAAAATCGGGGAAAATTTTATAGCATTTTGCTCTATTGGGAGCATGAATGTTGAATGTATAATGCGGAAAAGTGTAAAATCGGGTTCCACTGTAAGTGGATTGTACCCTTGAGAGTTTACAAGACTTCAGTTGAATAAAACTTAAGGAAGGAATGCCTGGCTGAACAGCAATAAAATAAAAAAATAAAAACAATTTCATTCGGGAAGTGGCTCCATTACCTATTATAGATGATACTGGTCTGTACAATGAGTATGTACATATTAAGCAGTACGTAATGCAGAAAATATTGGAAAAACATCACCTAGCGATTGTTGGGTAGAAATTATTTCACAATTTCATGTCAACAATGTGCCATATTCCACTTTTCTTAAAATATTGAGTTTCTTCTCTGTTCACCTGGAACAAGTGTTTTCATACATGAATGGGATGTGGACAAGTGATAAGAATGCTCTTTCAGTACAAACTTTGAAATCTATGTTAATTAATTGGAGGTGCATTCCGAAAGTCTTAACAAAACAAACGCACTAAACGAAAATAACTCTATTCGTGAATCTGGTGAAACCCGTTATTTTACAGACTTATGGGACACACTAGGCAAAAGTGCAGGAGCAGCTTTTTGTTTGGAGAAAGTTTCCACATGGCGTCCAGCGGAAGGAATGTCCTTATGGCAAAAATAAACTCTACTGTGCACACTGTTACTCATTTTAATCACATTCTAAGAACGGTTAAGACATACTCATCTTGTGCATGTCGCTTCATATCGCTATCTGTTAAAATTATAATACATTTTCCGAACTAGTGCAGTTTGAATCCATCAGTACGTGCGTTGTCTGCAACCAGCAGACGATTCTCACCAAACAAACCAGCCTTCTGGCCAGTGTGTTTGGTGAATCTCGTTCTTGCACGAAACGCACAGAATGAGATTTTTGGGACAGCATAATGAAAAACACGGAAGCACTTATGGGACACCAAGTTACCATAACTCGTTTAATGTGTTAAACTCGAGTGAATTTCGGAATGGTCCCAATGTGAACTCTAATCACATGTGTGTGTGTGAACTTTTACAAAAAGTTGTTTGAACAGAAGGATGTACTGAAGAAGATACATTCATTGGCAAAATGTCAATGAATGACTAATTCTGTAGTGCATATCGCACATAGTACAATGCAATTCATTGAATTGTAGACCGCCACGTTCGTGTTTGAGCTATCAGAAGTGAGGCACTCATGGCCATTTGAAGCAAGTGCACAACAGTTTCCGTAATAATTTCAAAACTTGATTTACTTACCAGACTTATTCAAACTATTCACCTTCTGTGCGCACACATTTTTGATACATCTTTATTAAGACATACTACATCGTAAGCTGGTGAAAAAGGAGGGGGTGGTGGTGTAGAAACTGAACAGTTTTTACCAAGGTCCTGAAAGTAGACATGAGACTGAAGTGATTAGGGTCCTTATTTTTAATTGTGGCGCCTGTTTATTAGTCTGGCGACTGTAAAGTGATAGGGAACTTGTTACGTATTGTGTTTTTCTATGTATTCAACTGCAAAGTGTGTTGTGGCTCAGCAAATGTTTCCTACTGCACAGTGTGTATTTATTTATGGTTCATGTGTGTTAACTCAATCAAAACATTAAGTTCAAAGGCAATCTGAAACAAGATTCCCGGGTGTAAAGTTCCATGTTGTCAAACAGTCCACTGGGGTAGATTAAATCCAATGTGGGGTAAGCTAAAAAATGCTGTATACAAGTCAAATCCACACACCCTGGAAGAACTGAAACATAACATCCATCAAGAACATTAATCAACGGGAACTGCAGAGAGTTTTGGGTAACTTCATCAAGAGGTGTGAAAAATGTGTGGACAACGAAGGTGGCCAGTTTTAGCATCTTCTTTCATAAATTGGTAATGTGGTGTTTGCTTATAGCAATTATCATTTTAAAAGCTCCACCACATTCTCCTCGTTGAATTCACGAGGAGTTTTGCGTCAGTGTACCAGACCCTCGGATCTCGATGTCGGGCAGGTAAGGAGAAAGCCACGGCTGCGGGCGATGTTTTATTCAGAGATAAAAGCAGTGGCAGTAGTGGCATACATACGAAAGGAGCTCTCTTCTTCATGTTCGCACACTGGCGAAGGTGATCGGATCCTGGTCTACACATGGATTTGACTGTGCCGTTTTGACTGCTGGTTTCGACATGGAATAATTAAGTATATTTATATAATTCATTTTGGTTTGTGTTAATGTTTTAGTTTCCTATGATTTTCTGGAATAGTTTGAATTATTCATTTTTGTGCATCGAGACTTAATTCATTTATTCCATGCAACCACAGTACAGTCTAAATTCAATAGCTTGATTTCTAGAATATCTCCGACAAAAGAACATAAGGTTTTCCGATCACCTAAACCAGTGCCATGCCAGAATATCTATTTAATATGTGTGCTTATCTTCATATGTTTTAAGGGTACATATGCTAAATAAATTATTTATTACGCATGTGTGTTTTACTATATTCTACGTACAGTTATATTTGTGAAGGCGTCTCTGTCAGTTATTGGGGAAAGTTATGAATTGTACGGGGATTAGACTGTTATAATAAATTGCCACAAAATTGAAGTTCCGACGTTTTGTAAATGTTATTTTTTGTTGATTAATGATTCCATATATATATATATTGGTTTATTCTAACATATACTTTACTGAAGCAATAATGAGGGATTAAGATAAAATCGTAACTATAAACCATCTTGTTCTGTGCATGTTGAGATTGGATCCGTTTTCGTGGCTAGACGACCACGAATATGGAAACCGATAGCTAATCGCGACTGCTCAAGAAAAGTGGAAGGATACTGTATGCTTGGGATCGGGTGCTCGAGATCCACGATATTTTGTGAGTCAGCATAAGGGGTCAAAACTTGATACCTCTGTGGTTATAACTGGATATTATATTTTGGATGAATGATGATTTTGCCACGGAGGTAATACCTATTTCGGTTTTGTTTTTTTTTGCTTCCAAAATTTTACCACTTTACGTCACAGTAAGTAAAAAAATCACTCTTTAAACTAGCTACGGAAACTTGCGCACTTGATTCATGGATAGTTTACAATGCCATCATATGGCTGTGAGCACCTCGATTGCCAATAGCGCAAACACCGATGCAGCCGTCTACACTTGAATGGATTGCTCTGTACTTACTTATTCATTTAAGTAATTGCAAACAAATATTTATGACGAAACAGTTTTTATATTAAAATGGGTATATTTTGCCATCCTCTTTTGTCCCATTTTCCTAATTTTCTTGTTTACAAATTTTGCCACCTTCCTCCAGCCTCGATCACTTTTGAACAGTAACCACTCTATGGAAGAAAAAAAGACACATGTCCTTTACGTATTGAAATAAGTCCTACATGAGTTAAGTTAAATTATATATCAGTTATTGTATGTTTCCATGTTGCTGTATTGATATTCGAAATTAAGTAGTCGCAAGAACAAGAAGAGTCTCATGGAAACAGACTTTTTTTCCCCCACGCATATTCAGCTCATTTACAGAACCACACCATGAAGCATATTGTAGCAAGATAAGCAACTACCCTGATGAAAGGGATTCTTACCAAATTGTTATAATCTGTTGTAGTCAGCTCTTTTCAGGTGCCCCCCAATTAAATTAAAGCTGGTGTCACTTATGAGGGGAAGTCAGTCAACAGAGCCCAAACGACCACCGGAAAAAAATCACCAAAATGAATACAAACATATGGTCTCAGGCAAATTCATACTTCAATCATTTCGCGATCTTGCCCCTACCATGAGTCATCTAGTTACATACAGCAATTAATGTGATTAATGAACTATTTATATTATTCAAGTAACATTTCCAATTTTATATTGAATTGGTAAAATATCAGTTATTGGTAAATGTTATATGGATACTATAGAGATACTAGCAAACATTTCACATTGGCCCATCCTTAAATTTTCATGAAAACCCACAAAAAAAGATACAAGTTCAAATATTATAAAATTTCTTCTATTCTTCTAAGAGCCCCATTTCATCTAGGCATAGGTGCAGGCAGGCAAGTTACGAAAGGAGGTGGTTCCAGAACTCTAATGACCACACACTAGTGGGTTCTATCCAAGATGACTGGTCTGTTGGAGAAGCAATGATTCGTACACAGGTTTCGTTGGGGGTAAAAAAAAAAAAAAAACTCAAAATTATTTTGTATGGATATCACTGAACAAAATATAATGAAAAATTATGCTAAAAATACAAATAATGTAAATGTTACTCATGATTTTTTTCAGATCAATATGAAATAAATTACAGATATTTACCTTACATTTCGTAGAAAAGAAAATGCAAAACAAATTAAATCCTGATATGCTCAATGTTGTTAAAGTAAGCATATCAAGCCATAATAAAGGAAAATGTTTTTACAGACACACATGTACATACTTTAGAGAAAACCTATTACAAATAAAACATAATGGAACAAGGATAGTATGATATGTCATATTAATAGACCCTACAATTATGCCTGACAAGTAGAACAACTTCTTTTTAACACACACAAAATGAAGAACATTCACTCCCACTCAAATTCTCAAGTCTTTGAATGAGCAGTCCATCCTGCAGTCAGGGAAGAGGTCAGCACTTAGAACTGCAAATACAATGCTGATAAAAGGACAAACGTTTCTTCTTATCTTCTGGCTTCACTCACTGATCAGTTGGAGCCATTGCTCTGGCCTGCGCACGAACTCTTTTCTCATACTCAAGCCTGTTCTGGCTGTAAAGAAATTATTACGGATATAAAACTTGATTACTTATTACACAGTTAGGTTATGTTAGGTTAGGTAAAAAAAAAGATCAAATGATCAGAACTGGATACTATTAAATCAGAACGTAATTTAATAATTCTACTACATTTCGAGAGAGCACTTTCTCTCTCATCTTGAGGTAAAAACTGCATTTTTGCCAGTGGTGGGAACCAAACCTACGACACACCCACGAGTTACTACAAATTCAATGTTCAGCTATTCTCATATTTGGATTGTTTCAAAGATGATAGCACACACCAGACAAATTATTACAGGTAACAAAGACAGATCTCTCTTAAGCAGAATCCAGCCCAAAATAATCAGCAGCTTTCAATATATTCTAATTATGCAGGTAAAATCTGATATGGAAAAAAAATACCCAAGAAACACATGCAATGGTAACAATCAATACCACCACGGTATGCCTGGGTGTACTAAATAAAACTTAGATACAGTGGAACCTCGATTTTACGTTTTTGGTGGGACCAGTTAAAATCAAGGCACATGTAGAATGGAGGAACATTTTACAACATTTTGCTATGTTGGAACCATCAAGACTGAATGTATAATATGGGAAAATATAAAATTCGGGTTCCAGTGTACCCACCATACAAGGCTCTGTGCATTGCGACATAAAGTACTAGTACAGAATCTGGACTATAAGGCACAACCCAACAATGCAGTACCACAGAACCTACCTGCAGCAGGAACAGAAGTTAAGCCTCCCCACACAAAGTTAAACACAAGAGGCAACCCAAATGTCACCAAATCTTCTGATGAGAAAACAAGAACCATTCTATCTGTCCTAATACAGTGGAACCTCAATTTTATGTTCCCTGGTTTTACATTTTCCTGCATTATACATTCAATCTTGATGGTCCCAATACAGAAAAATGTTACACAATTTTCCTCGATTTTACATTTTCCCAAATTTTAAGTTCTATCACCTTGGTTCCCTGAAAAACGTAAAATCGAGGTTCCACTACACATACTCTAAGACCTAGAGATTTTCAAGGTGAAATTTCCAAAAATTCAAGGCTAATACAATTAATTAGTATTAACACTTTGCATTAATCATTTACAAATAGTTCTCTTCTATATGGACATGAAAAATCACACTAATGTATTTTATGTGAAGTTCAATAAATCAATATTTGTACTAATTTATTAACAGTAATGAAGTAAAGACTGGAAATTGTTTATGCTCATTCAAAATAATACTTCAGAAAATTAAAACACTTTAAATAATCTCAGGACTCAAGGTCCACATGAATAACAGGTGACTCGTATACATCCTAAAGGAGAATCACACACAGTTCAGTTGAATTTTGGAGATAAAGCAGTTCATAGCTTAGAAGACTTGCAAACATGGTTCTAGCACCATCACATTGTTGTGTCTGCTAGGCACTGAAAAATTATTTGATTTGCAATTAATCTTGCCAAAATAACAATAGAATACTATGTTTTCTAGGTAAAATATAAAAGCAAAACTGTCTAGATTTCATGGGAATTATTTGAATTGCTAGGTGCTGTAAGTATACACAGTTTTCCATGGTGGAAAATCTTTAGGTAGTTGTCTCCATTGACATCCTGTTTTCATCACATAGCGGATTGCGTTAATAATTGTTCTAATATTATGTTTTCTTGGTTTTTCTCTTTAGGTTCAAAATATGGCTCTATTATCTTCCATTCTTTATCACTTATATCACTTGGGTACATTTTAAAATATATCCTTATACCACACTTCTTCTCTGCTTTCTACTCACTTTGAAAACATGCTCTAAGCGCTAGGTCAAGAAGAAGCCTGTATCTCCCATTGGAGCTATTGAAGTAACACCTAAAGGAAATACATCTTCAACAAGAAACTTTTGTTCCGGTACTACACATAAGTAACGGCTGAGATTCCAATCTAAAATCTTAAATGGTGGTATAATAATAACTTTTCTTGGGCTTTTTTCAATAAATTCCAGTGCATCTATACCATCCTGTATACCATCTGCAACATCCCAACCTCTTGGTTTATCTTGCGGAATCTTAAGCGTAACAAGTGATACAACTGCAAGCTCTGAAAGCTTTTTTTTCAGCATTTCTTATCAGTGTCTGTGAGCAACTGAAGTGGTTGACTGTGATGGATGCATCACTGAAATTATTTTTCCAAAATTGTCGCCAGCCAATGAAGCCAGGGAAGTCAGATGAAATAATAGTGAAACCAAGATTCTATGTTCCTCTGTTTTACATTTTCCCACATTATACATTCAATCTTCAAGGTCCCAATAGAGCATAATGTTACAAAATTTTCCCAGGTTTTTCATTTTCCTGCATTTTAAGTTGCACTCTGAATGAAAATGATGACATCAATGAAATTACAAATACGCAGATACTTTTTGATACAGACACCACTGGATTGGCCAAGGGCAAACCTTCAGTTGCCCTTCAAGGGCAACCTGTGTTGCATCAGTCTTAATCCTATCTAAACACAAAACTAAACTTTACTGTAGAATAATAATAATAATAATAATGAACATCTTACCAGTAAATGGTGTATGCCTCTGCCTGAGCAGGATCTTTTATGTTAGGCTCATTGAGCAAGTCTTGGATGCCTAGCAGAATCTGCTTGATTGTTATGGCTGGTCGCCAGTCCTTTTCTTCATCAAGCAATGACAAACACACGGTACCTATCAAGATAAACAAATGGTTGCAAGTATCTGATGTTTAGACATTCATTTATGATAAGGAAGCTTCAAAACATACACGAATGAAAATATTAGATGTAGGAGCACTATCAACAATGTGTGAATGGATGTATAGCAGAACACAGAATATTAAATGCTTCCTGCGAGTGACAATCTTTTTATAACTCAAATGTCTTGAGTTATATACAGAATGAAATGAATGGTTATTTACCACCTAAAACAAATAGCTCTTCTAGCTGCTGTTGCAAAAAGGATAAAGAGAAGTTGGTTGCCTCAAAACTTTTCTTGTGAACTGATGGAGAAATGTTCATTTGGAAGAGTTCAATTTAAACTGTGAATTATTATTATTAAAAAAATTAATAACACACTTTTTTCACATCTTTTAGAACTCAATTGCCACGTGTAAAATCATATAAAATAATTATCAACTTTGTAGCTTTATTTGATTTGTGCAATGAAAAAAAAAATTGATTTTGTGCTGGCATCTATGAATGAAAAATACAAGCTCATGTATGGCCAAGCTGTTCTTATGGCAAGGGTGTATAGTGTATGCATCTATTTGCCATCCTAGAAGAGGGACACTGCCCCAGTCAGAGGGTGCACCGGGATTTTGCTTGGTGGGTCAAGTTCACTACTACCCTTCTGGGAGGACCCAAATTATACAGAAGGATGAGGAAAGTGTTTGGTTTAAGATTGGTGAAAAATAATAATGTTTTCCTTTTATACACGAACAATGAACAATAAGAAGAAATTATTGAGAAATGCAATGGTAACAAAACCTAATTCTAAATAATAAACCACTTACTTCAAAACAACATATCTTCAGAGCACATAGCAGCATAGAACATCCATAACAAGCATATTTTAGTAGCTCAACCAACCCCCCTCCCCCTGGAAACAAGTGAATAGTGGTCCATATCTCAGGTTAACTGTAACCCAATGGTTACACATGCAGATGGACATATTATTATGCACACAAGACATAAGAAATACAATATAAACAAAGTCATAAAGCAAATGTATGCAATGGAGAGAACAAACATGTAGTACATGAGAAAATAATCACATAACGCTTGAGTATTTAGTCACAATTTACACTTTCAATCAAAATTTGAATAATTAATTTTCAATTGACTTCAAAAGCAAATATTCTTAACAGAACAAAGTTGTTACACGTCGACTACCCCATTAAGAAATGTCAATAAAAAAACTAACAGCTGCCACACCCACCTGAAGGGTATACATTTACGTGGAAAAGAGGAGGCTCAAATTTGCACTTTGGAGGGCTTGATGGATAATCGTCCTTGAAGATCATTCTCAGTTTGTACAAACCTCCTTCCCAAGGTGTCTGGAATGAATGTGGAAAATGAGTACAGAATTTTCACTTTTACTACCCAATCAATAGGGACGTGAAGATTTAGTTTTATTTTTCCCTAAATTTCGATGTAATTTTTTATTGCAATTTGGTGTTTAGGTCAAAATTCATTGTTATTTTTGCATGTCTCTTTACTGTTCCTTCCATGTTTAAGATTTTCACATTGTTCAGTTCTGGAAAAGTCCGACAAAGTTTAGTTTTAATGACACAAACATATATAAATTTAAGGCTTATCTTTGTGAGAAATGGCCAGATTTCTTGCATTTGGAAAACTATTTCATCTCATCGACCAGCCACTAAATATATAATAAACACTAAACTGCCAAACTGCAATAAATGAAGGGTGACAATCTCTTTTGAATTGAACATTCACCAGCTAGGTCAGGACTCTCTTTGAACAGAAGAAGTGTTATCTCCAGTTTACATGGCATATTTCACATTAAAGTAAAATTCGGATTTATTCTGAAAAATGGCATACATAATTTGAATTATTTACCAATTCCGAAACACCAAAAATTGCCTCTTTAACCTACCCAAATATATTTTAAACACTTTATTGTTCTTTCCTAAACTTTTCAGTGTTATCGTTAAAACAAAAACTTCACGTCTCTACCAATCAACTATTTAGCAGCATTTCCTGAAAACTAAATATTTACCTGAACATATACATTGACAGTCATTAAAAATTAAAAGTAATTTAAAACAACTCAGCAGCAATAACATTATGTAACTTTCATTTAATGAACTGGTCTTGTGAATAGTAAATGTCATGATCAAAGTAATATAAATCTGATTTTTAAATTTATACAAATAATTGTACAAAACTTGAAACTGCAATTTGCAGATATTATGTAATTAGAACAGAAATTAGAACCTGTATCAAGATATCACAAAAAGGATTATGCAACATCAATAGTGTGCCAATGAGTTCCCACAATGTGCATTTTCTTAAATGAATTTGAAAAATAATTTTATAAATGCACATTATTCTTTTCTTCTATAGCAAAACCCCCTCACAATCACATGAAAGGTTTCTATAGCAAACCCCTCACAATCACATGCATCCAATGAAGGAGATGAATGTGCACATGCAGCACCCCCCCCCCCCACACTCACAGAGAGAGAGAGAGAGTGAGAGAGTGAGAGAGAGAGAGAGAGAGAGAGAGAGTAAGTGAGTGAGTGAGTGAGTGAGTGAGTGAGTGAGTGAGTGAGTGAGTGAGTGTGAGAGAGAGATATAATTCAAATTCTTCACTAAATATTTGACATTCTGTATTGGATTTGTACACTAATGTATCAGTTATCTGTTCATTGGCAATGAATTCCATTCAAATACAGATGAGCAAGTAAAATTGGTTTGTAAAGCAAGAGGAAAACACTGTATCACTTACAGACTTCTTTCCTGGAATGGCGCATTCCCAGTTCATCAGATTCAACGATGCATCTGGATTCTTCATTGGCCTTGCAACAAAACCCTAGTAAAAACGGAAATAAGAATTCAATTATTTTATCACATCACAAATATGATGTATAACATAATATGTGAGCATAACTATAGTGACCACAAATAAAAGAACCTTCGGCCAAAATATCCCTCGCGCACCTTCTCCTTGATCTGTTCACCTTGGGCCATAAGGAAGCCTGCTCCACTCTGCCCCTCCCCTCATGCGGAAGTACGATGCACAGGAGCCTCGGGTCTGCGCAGGCTCTTTTGTCTGCGGTTCCACTATACAAGTGAGTACTTACTGAACAAGAACTCAAATATACCAGTGGATAATATGAGTAAGATGATACGCATAATGAAGTTGATAATTCTCAGATCTATCAATACTGGTACTTCAACATAGTAGCAATATCTTAGTGTGCGTGATGAAAAAAAATATGTTAAACTGCTTATAACAACCATAAGTTAGAAAAAAAAACTCTACAATGCGACAATACATACATATAAGACTTTGAAGTAGGTGTGTACATTAAAAGCAGATCCAAACACAAGTCTCTTAACTGAAGAAAGTTGTAATTCCAAAATATACGTACGAATGGATGGTCCTTCCTCCAAGCTTTTCGTTCTTCAGCAAGCCTTGCAATGGCAATGCCTGACATGTTGGTCCTATCACCTGTTCAGCAATCTGTTCTATTTCACTTCCTGCAAAATACATAAAATCTCCTACACTCTCACAAATCAAATCAAACATTATGTAGCAAATCAGTCTTAACCACTACTGCTGCATTTGAAGAATAACCTTAGACAAAGAGGGACTCTGTACTACGGTACCGGTACCCCTCTCAGATTTTCTTCATATTTGGCATACTCACTAATTGAGGCCTCCTAATCATGAATCTGAAGTTAAAAGTTGTCGGAAACGTCTAGAAATTGCAAAATAAGTTAAAATAAGGCATTAGTTTTCGGAATAGAAACCATCGATTTTCGCAATTTTTTTTGTTTTACAATGAAATATATATATTCCTGATATTACCACGACACCAAATTTTAAGTATGTTTGCCTAACCTAACGAAAACTAACCTAACCACACGTCAATGGTTCGCAATTATTTTGCAATTTCTAGACGTTCCCGACAAATTTTAACTTCAGATTCGTCATTAGCAGGCCTCTATTAGTAAGTATGCCAAATATGAAGAAAATCGGACAGGGGTCCGGTCATCTTAAGTCATACCGCTTTTCTCACGAAAATAATGTCTATAACAGTAATTATTCTTCATCCTTTTTTGGCTTCTGTAACACACAGTATGGCGGGCACAGCATTGTGGATCAGTGGGTGTATGGTGTTTCCAACCTTCTTAAACGAAAAATGCCCCACACACCATTGACGGATAGCCCCAAATACCATTCACGCATAGCCCCAAAAACCATTCACAGATAGCCCCAAAAACCATTCACAGATAGCCCCAAAAACCATTCACAGATAGCCCCAAAAACCATTCATGGTTAACCCCCAAAACCATTCACGGATAGCCCCATGAACCATTCTGGCAAGGTTAGGTTAGGCAAACAGTTAAAATTTTGGGTCGTAGTAATATCAGGAATGTATATATCGTTTTTTCATCTTGTTGCAACACAACAGCGTGGTTGGAAACACTGACAGGAAGTTATGTCATCAAACTTGTGCAACATCCGGCTCTCGTAAAGGAAGGAAAGAACAGCAACAGCAATTGTGTGTTGGAGAGATATTTCTCGTGAAAAACACATGAATTTCCGCTCAAGCACATTCAACAATAAAAGAAAATACCTTCAGGAACTATCTAAATGCTAGAAAAACTCATTTCAGTAAGCACTTTCTTGTGTAAAAATGAAGAAATCCGTTGTTCGGAGATGCAATTGTTACCCTAACAACAATCTTGTACGCCTATTGTAATTGGAGCCAAAGCTCTGTTATAGGTGAAAATAAATAAATAAATGGGTAACAGTATGGTATAGGGAAAACACATTTCTTCAAATTGACAGGAGAAACTACTTACGGAACTGAGTTTCTGTAGACTTTTGAAAGCTCGTGGCAGTGTTTTCTCCCTTCGTTCAACTTATTCAGCCAGTAAATCATGTATTTTTCGACATTAATGTCTCTCCGATGCACAAACGCTCTTGCCTCCATTATGTTCGACTACGTGAACCAAATGTTCCGTGCATTCTATGACATAACCTCTGGTCAGTGTTTCCAAACTCGCCATTGTTTTGCCAGAACATGACAATTTTAACTGTTCGCCTAACCTAAAAGAACCTAATCTAACCTTGCGTGCATGGTTCGTGGGACTATTTATGAATGGTTTGTGGGGCTATCCGTGCATGGTTCAAGGGGCTATTAGAATGGTTTGTGGGGCTACGCATGCATGGTTCGTGGGGCTATCCGTTCATGGTTCATGGGGTTTTCAAACCCGGAAAAAAATACAAAATGAGTAACACAAAAGTAGGTATTTTTCGGTGAAGAAGGTTGCAACACTGCAAACCCACTGATCATCGACAATGCTAGTCAAGATTTCTCCGCCATATTGTGTGTGAGAGGAACGAACAATAATTACTCGATATGTGTAAAATTGAAGCTATTTTCGTGAAAGAAGCAAAATCCCACCTTAAACAATGTTTCGCAATGCATAATAAGTAAGTACGAATGTAAAAAATGACGAAATGAACGAGTGAAATGTTTTTTCTCTATACTATACTGTTACCAAATAAATGTGTAGTCATTCAGATTGTTTGTCCTTAGAATGATGTATGCATTTATTGCACCAGTCTTCAAAAAGGTGAACAATAAACACAGTGGCCACCGTTTAATTTCTCTAGCCACAGTAATCTGCACTCAACAACATCGCTTCATTATAGAATGTTTTAATTTCGGACTTCCTTGACTCCCATGCTTTCATAAATATTTCCATCCTAGTGCATGGAAAAAAGGAGAGCCCAAGTTCCTTTTGTTTTATTGCATTTTCATCATGCTACGAATGCAATTTTTACATGGTTTGATTTCGATTTATGTCTGTTAACACATACTGTGGACTTTTAGCGATCACTTAATATTTTGTTCAATATATGCTATCGTGGTTAGGTTAGGCTGGTTAGGTTTGGTTCCCTTAGCATTAAAATAAAGTCACTAAATGCATTCTACTAAGGTTCCGATTTACTTTTACATTCATTCCCACGCTTCTACGATATTTACTTTCGCTTGTCGACGGAGAATATCTTGTCCATGAGAAGTGCGTAAGGTAATTTTCAAGTTGTTTTTTCAAGATAAGTAACTTTTTTCGAATCCAAACAGCGCTCATTACTTTAAGGAAGGTTCAAATTTCGTGTGACAATGATTTCCAAAATTCTACGATAATTAATCTTTGTGCTAGGAGAAATCATAAAACAATCGGAACCGTTACCTATCGAAAGGAGAATGACACACTTGTCACTTCTTTTTTTGTCAAAAAATATATTTATAGGTATTTTGAGGGAGGAAAAGGCAGGAATTGCTACTCAGATTCCCCCAAGAAAATTTTTGAAAAGGTACACACAAGCATTAAAGTCTGAAGGAAGGTTCAAATTTCGTGTGACAATGATTTCCAAAATTCTACGATAAATAATCTTTGTGCTAGGAGAAATCATAAAACAATCGGAACCGTTACCTATCGAAAGGAGAATGACACACTTGTCACTTTTTTTTTGTCAAAAAATATATTTATAGGTATTTTGAGGGAGGAAAAGGCAGGTATTGCTACTCAGATTTCCCCAAGAAAATTTTTGAAAAGGTACACACAAGCATTAAAGTCTGAAACAATGTTGTACCAATTTATTCCGCTTACTAATGATATAAGGTAACAATTTCATAGATCGGAGATGAACGTTGTCAACCTTGGAGAAACTCATTTGTGTAAAATTTAAGAAATGTCTCTCCGATGTATGAAACTGTTATCATGATATAATACTTCTCAGAGAAAAAAAATGAATACAGTAGTCACACAAACAACCAGACTGGATCTCGCAATGCCAGCGTGTTGCTCGAACTGATTCTTGTATAAAACCTTATGAAGAACAATTAAGCACAGCTACACCAACTCATTCTAGGGAAAGATGCTGAAAGGTTAGGGTGACCATCCGTACTGATTTTCGCAGTACAGTCCTTTTTTTTGATGGGCTGTTCTGCCGAATGCGAAGCCATGTATAAAATTAAGATATGTCCTTTCTTTGACATATGTCCTGCGAAATGTCCTGATTTCTACTCCGGCCTCCGAAGTCCAAATATTTATTTTCTATTTATATTTTCTTTTGTTTTTTCCATGTCAACAGTTTATGCAGTACATACTTTTCTGTTGTGTTCGGGCTGGAGAGAATGAACATCCGGTTAGAACAATGCGTAGTTACCACGCCTGAGAGCAGGTTGTAGACAGTTGCGAACAGAAGGGCCAGGTGGCGCCGATCTCTCCAGTTGTTGCGGGGTGCGTAGAGTGGAAGTCTCGTCGGGCGAAGATGCCTCCTAGGAGGAAATGTGCATTTAATTCAGAACTGAAATCTCTTTATCCATTTCTTAAGAGAGTCAAAAGCAATAGTGATGTTCACTGTGAAAAATGTTCAGGTGAGTTTTCAATTGCAAACAGTGGTAGGTCTGAAATAACACGACATCTGCAAACGGCAAAACACAAATCTGCCGACGCTGATGCTGCTACTCTTTCTACATTTTTCGAAACAAAAATTTTGGGCATAAAGAACAAAAATTGGCAGCAGCAAAAGAGTGTTTTGCATTTCATACAGTGCAACATAATCAATCGTTTCATTCTACAGACTGCAGTTCGAAACTTGTTAAGAAGTGCTTCGAACCACAATATGCTTGTGCAAGAACAAAATGTGAAGCGATCGTAACAAATGTGATAAACCCCTATGCAATTGCAGGGCTTCAGAAAGAGTTGGATCAGGTAAATTACATTACAGTTTACACAGATTCGTCGAACCATAAAGCTACGAAATTGTTTCCATTGTTGGTGCGCTACTTCCTTCCTTTGAGCGGAGTGCAAAGAGATAAGAAAATGATTCTTATCTCTCTGATGAAATTTCAAATGTAAGAGCGTATGCTACTCTTGAAAAACTGAAAGCATTGAACACTGCTCAAATGAGAGTAGATTTAAGATGGGTTGAGATATTCAAATATTTTCAGGAAAAATGTATTTCCTTTTATCGGTATTTGTTATTGTAGAGTTCAGTTTGTGCCTTCCAGCCACAAATGCACCCACTGAGAGAGTTTTCTCATTAATGAATAACATGTGGACTACTGAGAAATCTCAATTGAAAACTGAAACTCTGAAACACCTGATAATAACTAAATATAATTTCAGTTGTACCTGTAGTGAATTCCATGATATGGTTGTGGAAAATACAAAGTTATTACATGCTATTCACTCGAAGCAAAAGTACAGAACCATTAAGGATGATACTTAAATATTGGTACATTTGATTATGAAATATTTGTTAATTTGAAGTTATTGGAATTGTTTTAAAGACCTAAAGTGTAAGTGACATGTTCTCAACAAAATTTTGCTCACAACTGTAGTTTGTTTAATATGTCAAATTTTACATTTAGTTTTCATTTTTGTTTTATGCCACTCATATACTTTGGGGATTCATCAAATAAAAGAATAATTATTTTTAAAACTGTTGTCCTTTATGTCTTTCCTTTTTTGAAGAAAGTTTGTCATGGTATGTGTGTGTACTGTTTTTTGCTGGTAAGGATCTGGTCACCCTATGAAAGGTATAGGAATTGACAGCTTGGTATGGGGTAGTGTCTAGTTCTAGAAGTTCGGAACCTCTTGGTCTCACAGAACAGACTCCATTCTTTCTCGGGTTAAATGTCCCGTTTTATTCGATAACAATTTACCACAAAACAAAACTAAAGAAGATCTACCACACACCAAAGCTAAGAAAATCAAATTTCAAAAATTACCTGTTTTTAATTATCCGTGTTTTGTCAATTCTTAGAGAACAATTTTTTTGTAAATGTTATTTTATTCACAGACACATTACAATAAATCCAAGCAAGTTATTTTAAATGGCACTTGACATGTTTGGGATCTCTGATCTACATCCAGACGATCTCTAAGAATTCGCAAAATCTCCTCATACTTAGCACCGGTGTCCTAATTTCCATTCATTATTTCATTGCTTGCATCAGTGATGGATTCATCATCCCATCACTTTCATCAGTCACTGACACTGATGCGATAAATGTCATTCTAGGCGATTCATGGGGTGTGCTGTGCGGGACCGAATTTTTTTGGTCAGGACGGGAAAAATTCGCAACTTCCCGCAGGTCAATAACCAGGAATTCTTAGTAGGGGGAGCGAAGTCAATCCTAGAGAGGACAAATTTTTAATATATTGTGTTGCATTGGCAGATATAGCAGAATACAGAGGGGAACTTGCCCCCCTCCTCCAAAATTGATAAGTATTAGGAAAGGGATGATATCTTTAAACTTCCACGAACAAAAAAATGTTTCAGCAACATCAAATAACAATATTTCGATAATGACCTTTCGGACTACCAAAGAATACAAAGATAAAGTTTACCTATTCTATGGTTTAACATAAACAGGGAATGTCTCTACTTTATATTTACAGGTCAATAATGTTAATAAACGATTAATATGTACCAACAGCTTTGGGCTTCTCTGCAGAACTGATTAAGGAAGTCATTTATAAATGTTTCCCTCTAGTTTCCAGTATGCAAGATTTTTACGCCCAAAGGAATCTAACGAGAATCCAACATTATGCAAGAAAAATCGAATTAATTAAATAATAATGATTACATACTATCTACACTTTGATGAATTGTATAAAAATTTATAATACATTTCTTGTAGGCTTACTTGCTAAAACATTAAAACATGGGTCCCTTACCCCACCACGGATCCTATTTGCTTCAAATCAAAGACTCTTGCATTACTACAGACCAGGGGCGCCGACTTGTCAAAATTATTGGTGGGGCTCTGATCACTGAAATAAATTAATGAATGACTCTCTCCCTTTTTTAAGTTTTGGCCTCAGTGTTCGGAATCTCATAAAAGCCCATGAATTCCTTAGAAATATCATTTTTTTCACAGTTCGTATGCAAAATATTAATTGTCCACGGATGGATACTATGTCACAAGTTTCGTCAACCATAAAAGCAAAAGATTCAAGACTTTTAATATCTGCTACCACGGAGCGCAAAACAGATCTCCCTAATATATGAATGATCTCGTTCTGAATGTCATGTGAGAGTCATTTGTAGCCCGAACGTCCCATCCACTCTCCTAGTTCATGCACATCGTCTTCTATACTCATAATTACAGTAATAAGTCATGTGTTTTGCTGTCTCTGGTCATAGCCCCCCCAAAGTTAATGGTTTAGAGGTCTCAGCCCCCAAAGTTGATGGTCTAGATTCTAGAACATTTCAAATGTGTATTTAAAGTTAAGTTCCTGTGGCACAATTCAGAGTAAACTTTACAACAGAAGGAAAATAATATATTAGATCCTCTTAAGCAAAATTATTTTGAGCTCTGCCCCCACATCGTTAACATTGGGCGGCTCGACCCCCCCCCCAAGCCCCATGGAGTCGACGCCTATGCTACAGACAATGTTTGCCTACTGGTTACGTTAACCATTTTGCAAAATATTGTGTTGTTGAAATACAGGTGTTTGACACGCGACAAATAGGAATCCCCCGATTAATCAATGACTTCTTGGATTACAGTGTCATCATTAATATTTCATATCAAGTTTTTTAGAGGGAAATGTTGTATCCTCTTTACATTATATAAAATACCTGCCTCCTTCGCCTTACCCGATTTTCGCGGAACAAGGTCTCTGGGCCGCTTATTGCCACCACTTTTTGAGCAGAAGCGTACAAACCCCTAATATCAGTTTTTTTATGCTGATACTGATATCTGCCAGTCACAGAATGGCTTAAGATATATGAATAAAATTAGAAGAATCCACTCCATAGAAGACGATGGTTGGTTGGTTGATTTGTTGTTTTAAGTCCACTTTATGCACAGTAAGGCTAATTGGGACTGGACCTACAGTTTAAAGTGGGATCCGAACCACTTGTGCCTCCACCGGGTATCGAACCCGGGACCCCTTGATTACAAGGCGACGACGCTACCACTGCGCCATGGGGGAGGCCCCCATAGAAGACGAGTTGACATAATTATTTGTCAAAAAATTAGGTTGTGCCTGAGATACTTTAACAGACAACGTCTGCTGCAGACACAATGTAGTAAGAAAATAAATATAATATAATTTGAAAGATTTTCAATCGTATTTATTTCACTGCAGCTTTTTTCTACTTGTCATTTTCTTGGACCTATATTCATAGGGTGCCGCCTGATAACACCGACAACTTTCACAGTGTGTACAGGACTTCAAGCAAAGCAACTTTTCTCAATCACTATTTGCTCGTCTAATTTTTCTTTCGATATTATGGTATCTTCTGTCCTTAATGTATGCAATTCCATTGTAAGCTTCGCAGTTGCAAATGTCATTAATTATTACTGCCGTTTAAAATTCTGAGAGCAATATATAACATGCTAAGGGAACGATATCATGCAAACAGTCAGGGTTAAAACTTAACTTTTCCTTTAAAATGGATATCATAACACGCACCTATGTTGCTTATCATATTTGATGATCTTGCATAGAGAAATGATTCATAAGATTTGAAATTGATGTTTACACTCCCAGGCACGTATCTATAAATATGTTTCGGGGGGTCCGATCCAAGTGTCTCAGGAATAGTAATAATAATAATGTTTAATTGAAAATAATTAAATTAATACTAATTACAATACATAAATTAATATTATGTTAATATTACACGAATAGATAAATAGGCTGTATAAGAATAGAGATATAACAGCGCATATTCATTACGTAGCTTACCTGTAGTTAAGATCGGAATAATTTACATAAAAACAAATGCCCTGGCAATGAAATTAATGTCAAATAATAGACGAATGATTGAATATTTATCGAATAACAAAAATGATGTTACATGTAGTTGGAGAAAAGTAAGTTTGATTAATATTTTATGCATATTATTTTGAGTAGTAGGGTAAATAAATCTTCTTTGTAATGTCATTAAAAGCCCTATGATCCCAATATAATCCTTGTCTTCCAATAAGTTCAGAGGAAATTAATAACCATCGATTTTGCAACAAATGTTAATATTGGTCAGTCTTTCGGGGGGTCTGGACCCCTCGACCCCCTAAATACGTCCTTCCTGTTCTTCAAAGCCGTATGATCCAAATATAATCCTTGTCTTCCAATAAGTTCAGAGGAAATTAAGAATCAAATGCTAAACGAGTATATTTTCATTTCATTTTCGTACTTAATGAATCTTTCGGGTGTGCGGTGGGTCCGAACCCCCAAAATACGTCCTTCCTTTCAGAGTAAATTATACAACAATGCATAAACGAATATATGTTTTCTATTACTTAATTTTAGTACTTGATAAGTCTTTCGGGGGGTCTGGATACTCCCCTAAATACGTTCTTGTACAGTCCATATGATGCTTAGTGTAACCCGTCAAACTACAAATTTCATCGCTTTCTAACCGAAATAAGGTGAAACACTATCCCATTTTCATCGTGTTTGATAATAACTTGAGCCAGTAAGCTGTCCTACATCTTTCACTAGCCGACCTCCATGGTGGGATGGTTATATAACACACTACGAAGCCAGGGGTTCCAGGTTCGAGCCTGGGCATGAGTGTTCTTTGTGAGACGAGAATTTTTATCTAAAGAGGGGAGTTAAGTACCAGGACAAACGTGCCAATAATAATAATAGTAATATAGTGGTGGTACTGGTAGTAATAATAGTAGCATTAAAAGACGTTATTATCGTCGTAAATCATGCAAAAGGGGGTAGAAGTCTGTGCTAAAGAATTTGTGTTTGAACAAATGATTTGAAATATTTTTCCAACACGTTCAATTTCATATTAGCCATATAATAATGGAAAACAAGCACACAAACTGTATTTTTGAAAGACAGAATATGCATGACGAACATTATTCTTTTTGTACATATGACACGTATAACTTTCATGTACAACATATGCAACATGGAGCGACGTAAAATAAGAAAATATATATGCAATATGTTAACTCTATATTGTGTACGTATTCAAAGTTTCTTTAATATATATACATTATTTAAATACATTACATAATCAATTCATCCGCTCCTTTTCCTCAAAAGAATTGTTTATGCATTTAAGCAGCAACAATCTGATCTGGCCTTACTTCTCTCTCGGATAATTTAGAATGCATTATACCAGGTGGTTATAATTAAAGTGACGGAGTTCAGAGTGGTACAGCAGGGGACAGGGACGTCGTTAGGCGGGGGCCTGGAGGGGCTTTGGCCCCGGCAGTTGTAACTCTGGCCCCCGCAAACAAAATTTTGATGGATTAAAAATTATCCTAAATTAATACTACATATTATTTTCTGGTAAATTTGTAGCAGAGTTGGAAACACTGTTCCGAAGAAAATCTTCGGAAGCAAATGTAGGACAGCAAAATTCCACCCTTTCCTTGCTTACCAGATTATAACCAAGGTCATAAAATCTGCCTGCTTCGAGGTTAATACCCTTGCCCTAAGTTCCTGGAAACCAGAGATCCGACCCTTTTGTTGCAAATGACCCTTCCAATACAGATGGAATCAAAGACTCCGCCGTGGCCGAGCGGTCAACAGTAGGTGGTCGAGCGACATAGGCTATGGAGAGAGTTCTCCAGTACAGACATTGTTCTGAGATTTAAAATTGCTGTATGCTTCAGCTTCAGAGCCACAGATTAGCTTTGTGTTCTTGCTTGCGAGGAAGGTCTGCTATCGGGTTCCTACGGTCACTGTGTGTTTGTTCGTGTGTGGGAAGAGTTCTAGCGTTGTTGTGCATTTCCATCTTGAATGGATAAATTTATCAAAACCGGATATTTTAAAACTATCTCAAAACATGTGGAAGATGACGGCAATGAAGAGGGTGTTGGTCCAAATTCTGACGTTCCAACATTAGACAAAACAAGTGAATGTACTAATGTGAAAACAATTACTGATCTTGGGGTAGATAATCCTAGGCAACCACTTTTGCAAAACTATCCAAATACTACGTTCGGAAAGCGAAAGCGGTCATTTCAAAAACACTGGTTTGCATCTGCGCCGTGGCTAGAATATAGTGTGGAACTTGACACATCCTTTTGTTTTCCATGGCGTAAATTTGTCACAGATTCAGGATATGCAGAATCAAGTTTCAGGAAAATAGGGATTCGCTACTGGAAGAAGCCATGTGAAAAAATTAAGGAAAACGAGGAACGTCCTATCATCTAAAATGCATGGAACTGTGGGCGAATTGCAAAGTGAGTAACAATCAGTTTTGTAAAACAATTATATGTGTGTGTGTGTGTGTTCGTAGTTTAACTTAAATAATGAAATATGTATATGTCTGTATATCGAGTGTTCAAATTGAAAAAATGCTGAGGAGAAAAGTCATATCAGCTTCCCTTTTCAAATTTTGAGATTTGTACCTAAAACATACGGACTGATGGTTCAAAGTAAATAACACAAATTTTCCAATCAATGTACAAGAGTTCAGTAATCACAGATGTCGTATCAGTGGACTTTTATTTCATATCAGAATTATTTTTCTTAGAGGAAGGCAAATTAATCAGGCAATATTTTCGCATCAAATACATATTGTAATTTGCAAACCAACAACAGTATTAATTTTAATGTAAAATTCAGTACAGAAACTGACAATTTATATGCTGATATTAATGTAATATTTAATTGAAGTTGAAAGAAATGATTACGTCAAATTCTTAGCAATAGCAAAATATGATCGAGAATATTTAAGAGGAAAATTCTTCACCTGGTCACGAGTTAAATTAAAAATTTCAATTTGAACACTGGATGTACAGTAGAGCGTCGATTATCCGAAGTAATTGGGGGACATGGGTGTTCGGAAAACTGGTTTGTTCGGATAATCGAACTGTACATGTTTATTTGCCAAAAAGAAGTACTGTACAGTAAATTTATTCATAAAAACAGGCATCTCTTTAAGTATGTATTACAAAGTAACGTACAAAGGCAACTTTAGTAGGAATATATAGTATGTGGTACAGTTTATTAAACAAAAAATATGTACATATTACATACGCATTTTGCATGAACAATACACACAGTACACAAAATTAACGTTTAAAAAAATCCTTTATTTTGGTCTGTCTAAGCAAGCCTACACGCTTACGAGCAGCTAAGTCACGTACTTTTTTCATTACAGATATCTGAAAGTGAGCGAGTACACACTTCGGTTAAGCGGTCGTTCGGTTGACCGACGTTCGGATAATCGACGCTCTACTGTACTTTGATTTTCGTTTCCTGATTTTACATTACTTTACTGACACTTCTAGCTAATGTCAAAGATATGCCTGGGTTCGATATCTAGTGGACGCACATAGTGGTTTGGATCCAACTTTAAACTGTACGTCCAGTCCCGATTGGCCTATCTGTGCATGAAGAGGACTTAATACAAAAACTCACGGACTCGAACTTAGATCAATTTGGGACAAAATCGTAATTCGGTAGCTAACGTGCTCAGCCACTGAGGCGGCTAGAATTCAACAGGTTTTCATTTTGGCTATTTTACCTTTTTTCCTACCTCGTAGGTTAATTTTTACAAGTCGATGTGGATGGATGAATGATGGACGGATGGAAAGGTGATGGGAGCATAGACAAACAGAATGAGTCACCAATGGCTGGTGGAGGTTTGAACATGGGATCTCTGATTCCGTAGCCCTTTACGCTTACCACTCCGCCACGAACACTGGAATAAATTAAATAAGTAATGCCATTGTTTAGAATGGATGTCGGGGAGAGTGGAAGCCTAGCTAATAACAATGTACACTAATGCATTGTTGGCATTGCTAGCAGATGTTAACGGTCTACTGATACCTCACACAACGGAGAAATAATCTTTACCTATATTTGCATTGTTTTAAAAAATATATATAGCACTGACGAACGAAGGAACAAAGCTAATCTTTATGGTGTAGAGCAGGAATTTCCAAACTTTTTCGTTTCGCCGCGCCATTAGTGTTTCAAGATTTTTCCACGGCGTCCAAATCAGAATGTAGGCCTATCTAATACTTGCTTTGATTGATTGATTGATTGATTGATTGATTTGTTGTTTTAAGTCCACTTTATGCACAATAAGGCTAATCGGAACTGAACCTACAGTTTAAAGTGGGATCCGAACCACTATGTGCCTGCACCGGGTAACGAACCCGTGACCCCTTTATTACAAGGTGGTGACTCTAACACTACGCCACCGGGGAGGCCCTATCTAACACTTGTAACGCTCTGTTAGTGTTCATAGGTTGCTTTCCTTAAGTTAAAAAATAAACATATATTTCAAATTCCGAAACATTTTTTATGTAAAATGTTCTAAATAAGAACATGTATTTGGAGCAATCATATCAATGACTGAATTTCA
This sequence comes from Lepisma saccharinum, assembly GCF_977018435.1. Classification (NCBI taxonomy): domain Eukaryota; kingdom Metazoa; phylum Arthropoda; class Insecta; order Zygentoma; family Lepismatidae; genus Lepisma; species Lepisma saccharinum. The sequence continues at coordinate 44,336,500 of NC_139242.1, forward strand.
GTGAAAATATTGGAACACATCTTGCGGCGGCCCCGTACGCCTACCAGGGCGCCCCAGGGCACACTTTGGGAACCACTGGTCTAGAGATTACAATTTCTGTAAAACTGAGTCCGAGGTTTGAATCCTGAAGGAGATATTATTTTCTTTCACTATTACAATAACTGATCCCATTGTCGTCGTAATCAAAAATAGTTTAAAGTCCATTTTATGCTCAAATAGATTAATTGGAACTGGATTTATAATTTAAATTTGACTCCGACCCATTGTGCAATGCGTCTCCATCGGGACTTGAACCTGGCACTCTAAGTTACAAGGCGACGTGGTAAACCACACCGAGGATGTCCGCCGTGGTACGAGGGTCACTATTTATATTTTGAGCCTAACAATGAAAAAACAGGAATTTGGCATTGAAAACTGCTTTATTGTTTTTCGATGTATTCTCATTTATGGTCAATACACTTTTGCATTCGTTCGAACCATTTGTCAAAACAGTTTTTCCAATCTTCTTGAGACACCTCCATAATATGGTTTTTGAACGCATCAACGGCGTCTTCCGCCGACGAAAATCGTTGTCCACGCAATTTATTCTTGACATTCGGGAACAAGAAGTCATTGGGTGCCAAATCAGGACTGTACGGCGGATGACCCATCGATTCGATTTTTTGACTGTTCATAAAGTCGGTTGTTAGACGAGATGTGTGACAGCTGGCATTGTCTTGATGAAGAATGACCCGACGGCGTTTGTTTGTTTTCCGTATTTGACCGAAGACCTCTGGCAAACAAATTGTTGTGTACCATTCAGAGTTGACCGTTCTACGTTCCTCTAAAGGCACAGTTGCCACATGACCAGTTTTCCCGAAAAAACAGGCGACCATTTGTTTCGATATGCTTCGAGCGCGAACAACTTTTGTTGGATTGGGTTCATCTTGAAACACCCATACAGTCGACTGCTGTTTACGTTCCGGCTCATATGCATATATCCATGATTCGTCACCTGTTACAATCTTATATACGTCTTTTGAAGCACCACGATTGTATTTATTGAGCATTTGTTTGCACCAATTGACGCGAACGTCTTTTTGAGTTTTTGTCAAATTGTGTGGGATCCAACGAGAACATACCTTTCTCACAGCTGAATGATCATGTAATATTTTATATATGCTGGTGGAACTAATGCCTATGGTTGCCTCAATCTCACAGTATGTCACATGACGATCTTGCAGTGTTCGGTTTTGCACAGCATCAATGTTTTCTTGAACAACAACTGATTTTGGACGACCTTCGCGAATCTCGTCGGTGAGCGAATGGCGGCCACGATTAAATTCGTTATAGGGGCTATCCACGAGTAAACAAAAACATATCGAACGGCACAATCGATTGTCGAACTGTAGCACAACAACTTCCGGTTCACGGCGGCCGGGTAATTCAAGCGCGTACTTGTGGCATTTCTTCTCGTTTTGTATACCGGATGAAATGGATCATATAAAAGCACTTGACGACGAGGAGAATAAGAGATATCAGGGCAAAGTAGAGGCCTTTGCATATCAATTGGATGAGCAACTAGAAGTAATACGGCATTATTCCAAGATGACATCCATTTGCTGATCGTCGTTTCATTGGCGATATTTGTAGCCTACATATTAAATAGAAAGTAATTTTTCCTACAGAGCGAGAGCGCTTAAATGCATACATTTATGTTTTAAGTGAAAAAGTACGAGATGTACGGACATATAAAAAACGGAAAAAGGAGCTTCTTTTCTTCTTTCTTCAGTCAGGACGAGTCAGAGGGATGCGATAATGCACACTTGCTGGTTTCGTTCTCGTTTGAACGCAGAAATACAAAACGCTCATTGTTATTTTAAGTCAATTTTCTGCTATTTGTGTTAAACATGACGATGAAGATGAATAATAAACTGGAAAAATTAATGATGGGACAAATACAATGACACACCATTGCCTCACCATGGTGTTCAAACCTAGGACCTCTTCTCCATCAATGTTGATTTGATTGATTGAGTTGGTGTTTTAAGTCCACTTTGTGCACAGTAAGGCTAATCGGGACTGGACCTACAGTTTAAATTGGAATCTGAACCACTATATGCCTCCACCGGGAATCGAACCCGGAACCCCTTGATTACAAGGCGACGAGGCTACCACTGCGCCATCGGGGAGGCACTCTATCTATCAATGTTGAAAAGATTTCCATTACAAAAGACGAAAATTAATAATAGTACCCGCATTTAATTCTCTGGCTACACAAAAAAATATTTCCTCTGGTTGCACAAAAATTTATTTCCTCTGGTTGGTTACACACACACAAAAAAAAATCTGGTTACACAAAAATTTAATACAGTTCGTGTGTACTTCAAGAACTTAACGTGTAACCTATCTGGCCATGACCGAGCATCTTTTGAAAGGAAAAGTAATATTTTTGCTCATATCACCAAAACAGAGAGAAAATCGAGATTTGAATGATTTCTCTTCTACTTTTAATGAAGTGCAAGTGTTGCGGGACGCAAAATTTTTGATTGGGAAGGAAACAGGACGGGGTATTTTTAAAGTCCTGATGTTCAAAACGGGAAAAATAATGCTATTTCCCGACTAAATTGGGAGATTATAGGAGCGGAAAATATTCAACATTACCCGATACTAAAAAATAATAATAATAATAATTATACACACAATTTTACCCTCGGGTGATGATTTATTTTGCATTTCTGGAATAAAAACTGCTAATTTCAATAAATTTCGGACATTTAGTACAAAAAAAAAATATGTAGGGAACGCATAATTTTTTCCGAAGCCTGGATCGGAACGGGATTGTTTTTCAGGTCCCGACTTTTTGGGTTCCTGCACATCCGTTGTCATTACTGCGGAGTCTACTCCTGCTAATGAGCTTCCAATTTTCACGCCTGACAGCTTGAATGCAATAATTTTGGCACCTAGATCTCGAGGAAATGGATGAAGAGAGATCCATGAAAGATTATTTAGCCCTGATCGTAGTTTACATCCTCCTTGTACACACCCATTCGTTCCTTTCATACATGACACAATCTCAGCTCCCTTTAGCGGCATGTTGTGAGCCTACGAACCGGAAGTTGTTGTGCTACAAGTATGGCGTCCGCGCGAAGGCACTTCCTTCCGGTGGATAGCCCCTATACCAGCGTTTCACAGTGGCAAAGGATGGGGCTTCATCGCCAAATGTGGAAGTAAGTTGATCGATGCGCTCTTGTCTTGATAATCCACGTTGAAAATCGTAAACAATCATCGCACGAAAATGTTCACGAGTTAATTCCATTTTATTGTTGTCGCGCAATCTCCAAGGCAACATAAACAACACAAATCAAGCTATTGACAAAACATTTGAAGTACGTTATGGTCAATAACGCCAGACGATTCCATGCAAACGTCAAATTGCGCCTAAATTCAATCATTGTTGCCAAGGCTCAAAATATAAAAAGTGACCCTCGTAAACGTGACGTTATAATAAATATGAAAAAATAGGTGTGAAACTGAAAAAGAAAGGTAATAACAAGTTGATATTTACTACCTATTTTTTGTGGTTTTCGAAGTTGTCAAATTTTGTCATTTTTGGCGCCAATTTACCTGTCTATTTAGCATGCTTTGTGGCTATTATAAACCCGCTCCCTACTGATAACACGAACTCAAGACAGAAATAAACAAGTTTGAAAACACCTACTTCAGTGTCTGTGCATGATACTTGCACAAACCATCAACGTTGTTTTGGGAGAATGCAGGGTGCAAGTTAAGAGGTGCACAATTTTCGAAATTGCCGCAAAAAAAGTGGCACGCATCTATTTTTCCTACTACATCTCGAGGCACTGGTGTACACATGGGGGAGCTGATGCGGCTATAACTCTCCCGAAATTTCTGTCTTTGAGCAACTTTCAAAAGGAAGCTTAAAAGTGGTTAATTATGAAATATGTTATACTGTCTCTCCCCCTCCCCTCTGAAAAAAAAACCTGCACACGTTAGTGTCTAGAGGAGAGTTACAAATCACTAGCATAATTTAAAGTGCTGTTTGCGCTGGAATACTACTAAATGTGTTAGAATTTAAATTTGACAATAATTTCAATCTTAAAAGCGTCATTATTATTATTATTATTAATGTTTTTATAACGTCCTATTATTGTTATAATTACGTCCCTGCCTAAATTCACAGTCAGAAATAAGATTGATTGATTGATTGAGTTGTTTTAAGTCCACTTTGTGCACAGTAAGGTTAATCGGGACTGGACCTACAGTTTCAAGTGGGATCCGAACCACTATGTGCCTCCACCTGGTATCGAACCCGGGACCCCTTAATTACAAGGGAACGACGGTACCACTGCGCCATCGGGAAGGCCCAGAAATTAGAATAAAACGCGATCTTCTTTCTTCAGGAAAGCAACATCTTGACAGGCGGCACCAGCACAAAGCTTGAATGGAAACAATACAACAAGCTTGTTCAACAAATGTTGGCGAGATGGTTGCGGACAACCAAAGGCGGCACTGCGTCCCAAATACTCTCTGAACTGCCCGTCATAAAATGTTCCTGCGAGACCTATTTCTAATCTGTGGTCGTCACTGTATGACTAGACCCCTTTGTGTCGAATCTGACAAATTGCAGGGAGCGGTCTTTCTTGCTTTAAGGGATTAAGGGAAGGAAATGGCAATCAAATGGCAGGGAAGACTTATCCCTGGGTTGAGTTATTGTACCCCTGCTGTTTCAGTGCACCGTTTCTGTAAGGCAATACGCAAATACGGTTAAATTTTCCCTTCCCCAGTAAACCTTTGTTTTCGATTCATTTTGTTCATTCTGCTAGATTTTGCTTCTATCCAGGGTGCCAAGTACCAGAACAGTCCAATGACCTCGCTGCCTTCGAGCAAGCAATAACTTTAGTGAGGAGGTAGGAGGGCTTGGGGAGGGAGGAGGGGCAGATGCAAGAGGACGAAGAAAATGTAGCAGTTTACTTACATGATGACTCGCGAAAGTATTTGTTATTGCCTGTTTGAAAGAATGAAAGGTATGAAATTAGTAATATTTTCCTTGTTCGCTTCGCTTTCAATATAAGCGTTTCTAATAAGTAACAAGTTATAATGGTTACCCCAAAAAACTGTGTATATATGTGCGTGTGCGTAATATGATTTGTTAATGATGACGTACTGGATACCAAATAATGAAAAAAAGTAAAGTAATGTGCTCCCCTGTGCTTTTCGCTATGCCATGAAAGCGTATAGGGATGTGTAGTTAGGGCTCCACACTTTCTTGATCACGGCCGAAGGTGCAGGTGATGTGATCAATCAGCACCACGTTCCTGGCCTCGTTTACCTGCCAGAGTTTCCTCCATGTACCCACTTTATACGTACGACGCTGGGTGGGAACCGGAGCCGCTCGAACAGGTGAAAAAAATCCCGGTATCCTCCAGAATGAATAGGAAAGATCCTACACAGAATAATTTATCAGTTTAGCACTTCCACAGAGGATATAGTTTCGATAAAAAAGAAGAGGTTGTCATTGAGACAAGCAGAAAGTAAAATACATTAAGGAAAACTGTAAAGTAATAGTTTAATAGTAATTACATAAATTGATTTGCTTACTGAAAATTGTTGAACTCTAATTTTTATTTGACCTCCAGTATTCACATATACGTATATTATATACACTTCTTAGTAGTTTAATATATCAATGCACTATATATGTAGCAATATTATAATGTAATATAATATTATATATATATATATATATATATATATATATATATATATATATATCTCTGTGGTGTGTGTATGTGTGTGTGTGTGTGTGTGTGTGTACATTACACACACAGAGTTTTTACCTTTACTGTCTGGAAATATTTACATAGGAACAAATTTCAGATTTGGCCCCCCCGAACTGATCAACCTAGCTACGTCCCTGGCAGGGGATGTAATGAGAGTAGCAGTCTGAAACTTCGTAGATATGCTAATGAAGCAATGCGCTCGCGAATTATGAAAAAAGTTCCAATTCTCGCCACCAGGGTAAAAAATGGCGCTGTAAGCAGTCAAAACTTGGTATAGTTACAGGAAAAAGGCACTATAAATCGCAGAAAACAATACCCTTTGTAATAAAATATCGCTACAATTTCACTATTCGAATTACATGAACATTACTAAATTAAAAAGGAACAAGCGTCACCAACAACAACCAGGGAGCTCACACAATGGTTAGGCAATGTCACCGACTTTGAGGTCGGAGTTACGGAAAATTCCACGTTTTGACTGCTTACAGCGTCATTTTTTACCCTGGTGGCGTGGAACTATTTTTTTTATATAATTCGCGAGCGCATTGCTTCATTAGCATATCTACGCATTGCTTCATTAGCATATCTACGAAGTTTCAGACTGTTACTCTCATTACAGCCCGTGCTGTACCACTCTGAACACCGTCACTTTAATTATAACCACCTGGTATAAACGAATCATATTGAGATCGAAACGAGCAGGAAAATTTTTAGATCCAAATATTTGCAAACCGAAAACAATGTTGGTTTAATGTGGCGCAAATAATTTCACGAAGAGCTATGGCATTTTCTTGAACATTTTTTTCATTTAGATCGTTTTGGCTCCTAGGGCTGACTCCCGCCGCCCCCTAGCTTTGTGTCTGAACTTGGACTATAAGAATAGCAGATATTGCGTTTGCGAGCGAAACGAGCAAGAACATTTTACGAAATGTACTTTTATATGTATAAAATTTGAAATCGAAGGGGCAATTGCCCCTCTGTGCCCCCTGCAAGTGCCTTTAGCCGTCTGGAAGAAAATGCAAGAAACACTAGAAAACTAATTCCATCTTGAGTATCCATTTGTCCTGCTATTACTAGATTCTGCTAGTCATGTTTGCCCCCTAGATTGTACTTCATCCAAGATTGGGGGACAATGCCCCTGCTCCCCCCTGTTGTTGCAGCATTCTTTGTGTCTTCATCAATTTCACGTCATCACTCATTGTCACGAATGTTGCACATGTGGCAGAAAAGCAACGCTAAGTAACAAAAATCAAATATCCACTCCCTCCCCAGTGGCGTAGCGTGATTCTATGAAAGGTGTAAGGCTTCCTTAGATAAACCTGACCTGAATATTGGATAAAGAAAACCCAAAAACATTTTAACTAAATAGAATCTATTTGAATCTAAGCCATGTATGGGCATACTCAATTTCAAACACAAAATGCACACACTCTATGTTAACAATAATAGCATATGTATTACTTAATGAAACTTCTCATTTATACTGTAACCCGATCCGACGATCCATTAGTCTGAACACCTCAATCACGTCGTCGTAGAATCGGGAGTTTCTGGTCAATGTCTTTGGCAGCTCCTTTTCAGTCCCAAGTCAGATTTCCTTGCCTGAGTCTGTGTGCTGCTTTGAAATGTATGAATCCTCTTCAGTGCAGAAAACGACCTTTCCACCGACGAGCTTGAGGCAGGAACAGTGAGGAACAATTCTGTTAGTTTGTACATTTGTTCAACAGCTTCATTCAAATGGGTAGTACGCAAGTACTCATGAAGTTCAAACACACTCTTTACTCGATATTCGGCTTCAGAATAAATTACCTGTAGCTCAACTTTCAACTGGTAGCAATTGAAAAATCTTGCATACAGCTTAGTTTAGGACACAAACTCTTCTTCTGGAAAGGTCATGTCATATTTTTATTCTTATTGTAGGAAACGCGTAGAATACAATTTGCAAATGCAAATGCATTCGAGAATATTACTCATTATCATGGTTACGATATTTGCGCACATTTTGAAAAGCATATCAAGCAACTTAGTGAAAGGAAAAGGTAAAAAAAAATCTGTAAATCATAACGCTAAGTATTATGCGCATGCTTTAACATTACGGGTAACTGGGATGCACGCGCCAAACTTTGCGAGCGCTGCCGGATCTAGGATTGCCAGACATTCCTCTTTTATCGTTAACCTCGCTGCTTCTAATGGAGGTAATATCCAACATTAAACCATCTCGTTTGTGAACTTAATAGTTAGTTTACACATTAAAAATGACACCCGTTTTGTTACACCTCCCGTCAAGCATTGTTGAAAAAACACGGGAGTCGAATTTCCTTGTTCTCTTCCGACCCTGGCAAGCATATGAGTCATACGCAGCGGCAACCATGCCAACGTAAGCTTCGCCTGTCTGGGGACAGATATTCTCGCCAGTTATCACCCACTGGTAATGCGCATTACATCTGGCTCAGAATCGGGGTGTCCTGTCATTGGTTGAGAAGATACTACGTAAGCAAACACACCCGCCATGGGCGAGTCCAAATCATTTCTTCCATTCACCTACACGTAAGTCCTCTGAAGAAGCCTTACAGAGAAACAACTCGAATCAAAACAAGTCCTCAAATATTTCGTTAAAAATTCTACTTGCAGCCTGATATTTCTGTGTGTGTTCAAGCGATAAACACGGGAATGAAATAAGTTTTCTTCAATAATTTCAACTTGTAAGGTGGACTTACAAGCCTTACGTGGGGACTACGCCGCTGTCCCTCCCTCTATCACATGAATCGCTATTACCAAAAGGTAGACTTGTGAAAGAAAAGATTAATGGCCGCGTGCACCAACGCCGATTATTTCGAAGTTCAGATGAACGGGATCAATTTTAATCCACTCTATATGAACTTGGTTTAAAGATTTGCATTGCACCAACGATAAACGACGTTCAGGAGATTCCGTTCAACTGATCCGAGATTAATTTGTAAGGCTATACCTGATTGGTTGGCTAAAACAAATGACAATCAAAACCCAATTGAGTAATGTGATGTGTTAAAGTATCAACATGTAGGAGAAGAACATAATTTGGGCTACAAACTTCTCTGAATTTGAGAGATGTACTAATCAACCTTGTCAATATGTAAAAGGATGTAGTGGAGTGTAAAAAAATAATAATATTAAAAATGAACTGACGGCACAACACAAAAGGACAGGTTTGGCATGTTTAAAACAAAAGTGTTTAAAACACACGGCTTTGTTTTTTTACAAATGTTTTAAACGTTTAAAACAATGTGTTTTAAACATGTTTTTTTACAAGTGTTTAAAACACATTTTGGTGGTAGATATTTTATAGTCTGTGATAATTTCTTTGTTTGGCAACCCTGTTTTTCATTGAATCTGTGTAAATTAATCCGTGCTTTACAGGTCTCACTTATCGCACAACACTTGGGCAACCTTATGTTCTGACGTCACGGGAGAAAGCTTTTTAATCTTAGGCTAAATGCCTATGTTGTTAGGTTAGGCAGGCTAGCTATGTATGCAGAAGGTAGCAAAATTGTTGTGCGACAAGAAAGACCCATGCTTTACTGTAGAAATCGAAACCTCTCAGTTCCTTGTTTCGTATCGTCCTGCGTGGTTTTGATCATGACGTGATTTTTTTTCTTTTGCGATACGATTCATTGGTCTGTATAACTGAATGAAGCGCAGATGCTTACTTTTGGTAACATAATTTTGTACTTCGAAAGATAAATTCATCTGGAGAATCTATTATGACACTGTAGGTTGTTTTCTGCTATATAAACTGTTCAGGCAGCAGAAAATGTTTCACCGTGATTTTTTCAGGACGAGGAAAGTAATTCTATAATATTTAGTTTCTTGAAATTTAGATGAATATAAATCCTAACCTACTTCAGTAGTGGCGGAAAAAGGAGGGCTATTACCCACAACTTTTGTCCCTGCAGTCACGGGCGCCAACTTGTCAAAATTATTGGGAGAGCTCTGATCACTGAAATAAATTAATTAATGACTCACTCTCTCCCTTTTTAAGTTTTGGCCTCAGTTTTCGGAATCTCATAAGAGCTAGGGGTGTGCGGGATCCCGAAAAGTCAGGACCGGGATCGGGAAAAAATTCTCGTTCCGATCCGGACTTCGAGAAATGATTTCCCGAATTTTCGGGATCCCATGCAGTCGGGAAATACCGAATGCTCATTTGAAAATGTCGTTATTTCTCGACGTTTTCTGCATTGTCAATTTCTGGAACTTACCGTAAATTGTTAGTTTTTAATCCAGAAATCATTTAAAGTAAAAATGATGTGTATAATTCGAGATTTTCAGAGCCTCGGGAAATTTTGAACATTTCCCGACTCAGTAGGGAAATTGAAAACTTTTCCCGTCCCGATCCCGTCCCGCACACCCCTAATAGAAGCCCATGAATTCCTCAAAAATATCATTTTTTTATTCACAGTTCGAATGCAGAATATTAATTGTCCACGGATGGATATGTCACAAGTTTCGTCAACCATAATGGCAAAATATTCCCGACTTTTATTATCTGCTACCACGGAGCGCAAAACAGATCTCCCTAATATATCAATGATCTCGTTCTGAATGTCATGCGAGAGCCATTTGTAGCCCAAACGTCCCATCCACTGCCCTAGTTCATGCACATCGTCTTTTGAAACTCTTTTTTAGTAAAAATTTTAACAATACTCATAATTATATTCTTAGTATACACTAGTAATAAATCATGCGTTTTGCTGTCTCTGGTCATAGCCTCCCCAAAGTTAATGGTTTAGCGGTTTCAGTCCCCCAAAGTTGATGGACTAGAAAATTTTAAATGTGTATTAAAAGTTAAGTTCATGTGGCACAATTCAGAGTAAACTTTACAAGAGAAGCAAAATAATACATTAGATCCTCTTAAGCAAAATTATTTGGGGGGCTCTGCCCCCACATTGTTAATATTGGGTGGCTCGACCCCCCCCCCCCCCCAAGCCCCATGGAGTCGGCGCCTATGCCTGCAGTAGAGGTGTGCGGGATCCCGAAAAGTCGGGACCGGGATCGGGAAAGAAAATTTCCGTCCCGATCCCGACTTCCGGAAATGACTTCCCGACTTTTTTGGATCCCAAGCAGTCTGGAAATTCCGAATGGTCATTTTAAAACGTCGTCAATTCTAGACGTTCTCTGCATTGTGGTTTTGTACCAGAAGTGCAAAAACAAGCAGTTAAGATGGAAATTAAGGGTAGAATTCGAGATTTCAAGAGCTTTGGAAAATTTCGAACACATCCCGTCCAGAAAATTTTCCGACTTTTTCGGGAAATTGAGAATTTTCCCCGTCCCGGATGTCGGAATTTAAAGAATTTCCCGTCCCGACCCAAAAAATTCTGTACCGCACACCCCTACCCTGCAGTGTGGTAAACCTTGGGCCCGTTCCGAAAGTCGCACGAGTTTAACGCGTTAGACGAGTTATGGTAACTGGCTGTCCCATAAGTGCTTCCGTGCGTTTCGTGAGTTTCATTATGCTGTCCCAGAAGTCGCATTCCGTGCTTTTCGTGCAAGAACGAGATTCACCAAACGCACGGGCCAGGAGGCTGGTTTGTTCCGTTAGAATCGTCTGCTCCTTGCAGACAAAACGCGTGCTGATGGATTCAAACTGCACTAGTTCGGAAAATGTATTATAATATTAACAGACAGCGATATGAAGCAACATGCACAAGATGAGTATACCTTGGCCGTGTAATTAAAATGAGTAACAGTGTCCACAGTAGAGTTTATTTTTGCCATAAGGACATATCTTCCGCTGACGCCATGCGGAAACTTTCTCTAAACAAAACGCTGCGCCTGCGCTTTCTCCTAGAGTGTCCCATAAGTCTGTAAAATAACTGGTTTCACCAGATTCACGAGCCCAGTTGGTAAAATTTTCGTTTCCCCAAAACGTCTTTTTTCAATTTTATAGGAGAAATTACTTACCGAAATGCGTTTATTTATACTTTAGGAAGGTCTTGGAATTTTGTTTCTCCCTCGTTGAATTTTTTTTGGTGTTAAATCATGTAATTTTCGACATTAATTTCATTCCGATGCACGAAAGCTGTTCCCTTGCTGTCCGTCTACTACGTGAACCAAATATTTGCGAGCGTTTCATGACGTAACAACCGGTCAGTGTTTCCAAATACGCGGTTTTGTAACTGTGTAACAGTTATAGAACGTAAATAAACCTGCTTTACTGTTCATCATTTGTCATAACGAACTTGCGACACCATGACGTGCAAAGGATGCGTGGTGAAATTCGATGGGGTTCAAAATCCAGTACAATTTGTAACTCAACATGGAATTTTAAGGAGGGATTTGACAATTCCGGGAATTTCTTCATTTTGTTTGAAATTCGGTATACTCACCAATTTTGGCCCCGTAATCACGTATCTGCAATTAAAATTTGGCGCTCACACGTGGAAATAGCAAAATAATCTCAATGAAGTTCGTATTTCCACACCCTCGATTTCCGAATTTCCCGCCGGTTCCGGGCTCGGCCCCTGGGGTAATCGACTTACCGCCCCCAACCGCTATCGCGGCCCCGCCTCCGCTCCGTCTACCCGCCTGTTTCTATAGACTCCCTGTTAAGGGCATGTTAGAAATTGGCCGGATTCACCTGCACCCAAATAAGCGCCAGCAGTTAAAATTTGGCGCTCACACGTGGAAATAGCAAAATAATCTCAATGAAGTTCGTATTCCCACACCCTCGATTTCCGAATTTCCCGCCGGTTCCGGGCTCCGCCCCTGGGGTAATCGACTTACCGCCCCCAACCGCTATCGCGGCCCCGCCTGTTTCTATAGACTCCCTGTTAAGGGCATGTTAGAAATTGGCTGGATTCACCTGCCCCCAAATCAACGCCAAATTTATACGTGAGCGCCAAATTTTAAGTGCAGATTCGTGATTACGAGGCCCAAATTAGTAACTATCCCAAATTTCAAACAAATCGGATAAATACCCTGCATTTTAACAAGAGATTCATGATTAGGAGGCCAAAATTAGTTAGTATACCGAAAATTAACAAAATTGGAGCCTTTCTCTATATTGTCAATTCGCTCCGAGTAGGTGGGAAAAAAATCCAAAGTTCGTCAGACTTTTTCTTTGACATCAAATGAGAGTACGAGACGTGTATTACCTATTTCACATGGCCGTGTGCACGAACGAAGATCAAATTTTAAACTCGGATCGGGAAGGGATCACTGGAAAATTCCATTGCACGAACACGGTTCAACACTTGATCGCGATCTAGGAACATCAAAACGAGTTTATCTTCTGATCGGCCATTCGCGACCGTTTTGGTGTGTGATCCTGGTTCACGGTACTGACGCGTCGACTGCAGGCAGTTGTTTCTTAATGTAAAAACAGCGGAAAGTGATATCGAGGGCGTGCAAACGCTAGAGATCTTGGATGGACAACGCTGATAATTCGAGAACTATGTAAACTGAAAACTACCAAAATAATAATAATAATAATTTGTAGTTCTGTGGTGCAAATTCGTAATGTTTATAAATACTTTACTTTCTATCCCAGAACACAAAACATATATAAATGTCATATCATGCAAGGTAATTTAGAACACAGCAATGTTTACGGTATTGCTACATGGTGTTGGAAATATGATTGTATAAATTTACGAAAATATATGTTACTGGCTATTTACACGACACGACAATATAAATATATAAAGAAATGAAAAATCAAATACTTACCACAGTACAGTAATAATAGAAATAATAATAATAATATATCTTTATTTGAGCGGGCGAGGATCAACGTACGCTGTTCTCTCATGCATTTCGTAAGGCATAAAAGTCCCGTAGAAGAAGGTTCCATGCTTTCTCCTTCTTTTGTATTGTACCGTCAGTTCTTTTTTAATATTATTATTTTTTAACACTCCACTACATCCTTGTACATATTGACAAGGTTGATTAGTACATCTCTCAAATTCATAGAAGTTTGCAGCCCGAATTATTTTCTTCTCCTACATGTTGATACTTTAACACATCACATTACTCTATGGGGTTCATGATTGTCATTTGTTTTAGCCAACCAATCAGGTATAGCCTTACAAATTAATCTCGGATCAGTTGAACGGAATCTCCTGAACGCCGTTTTTCGTTGGTGTAATGCAAATCTTTAAACCAAGTTCATTTAGAGTGGATTAAAATTGGTCTCGTTCATCTGAACTTCGAAATAATCGGCGTTGGTGCACGCGGCCAACAATCAGTTGCTTTGATTTATTTCAATCACTTATCGCACAACACTCTTGCTACCTTCCGTTCTGACGTCAGCAGACTCAAGTTTATTTTTAGGCTAAAGGTCTATGTTGTTATCAATATCATTAAAATTTCAGTAACCACCAAACGTCTCTAATTCCCTTATTTTCGTATTTTTCCCATTCATACTTAAGTATTCTGCATACTAGAACCTAGATATTTTGCTATGAAGAAGATCGCAACACTGCATAACCACTGATCATGGACTACTCTATACCGCGTTTGGTAGAACCTGTCCCGCTTCCCGCGCTAGGGAGCGCTCAACAGTTTCCGTGCTGGGGAAAGTCAAAGCCAGGCAGCCAATTAAAATACGCAACGTCGCAACAGCGTCTACGTAAACGCCTCTCTTCTGGCTTTCATTCGCTCCTCGCTGCCCAGCAGACGATTTTTTCCTCGTTTCTCATTGACACCGAAACTGTTGAGCGCTCCCTAGCGCGGGAAGCGGGACAGGTTCTACCAAACGCGGTATAGTCAAGATTTCTCCGCCATATCGCGTGTAACGCAAGCAAAAGCGAACAAAATAAAAATACTCGATATTTCGAAAATTGAGACTATTTGCCTGCAAAAAACGAAACGCGAAATAGAAGAATCCTTACGAATGCAGAATATGTGAGTATCAATGTGAAAAATACGAAAATAAGGGAATTAGAGACGTTTGGTGGTTACCGAAATTTTAATAAACTGTCCTTGTCGCCATTGTACTCATAAAAATGAGTATTTTTTTTATAACAACTTTAACGACTTTAACTATAATTTACTGGGAAAAGGTTGAATTTGTTTTGTTATAACATGTTTAAAACATGCTTTTTTAAATTCATGTTTAAAACAAAAAAACATGTTTTAAACAAAAAAAACAGTTTGTTTTGTTCTTTTTAAAGAAAACACAAATTTTGCCAACCCTGCATAAGGAGTAGAAAGCATGGAACCTTCTTCTACGGGACTTTAATGCCTTACGAAATGCATTTGATTTTGAGAGAACAGCGTACGCTGAACCTTGCCCGCTCAAATAAAGATATATGATTATTATTTCTATTGTTACTGTACTGTGGTAAGTATTTGAATTTTTCATTTCTTAATTCTTATATATTTATATTGTCGTGTCGTGCAAATAGCCAGTAACATGTATTTTCGTAAATTTATACAATCTTATTTCCAACACCATATAGCAATATCGTTAGCATTGCTGTGTTCTAATTTACCTTGCACGTAACATATGACATCTATATATGTTTTGTGTTCTGGGATGGAAAGTACAGTATTTATAAACATTACGACTTTACACCACAGAACCAAAATTATTATTATTATTTTGGCAGTTTTTAGTTTACATAGTTCTCGAATTATCAGCATTGTAGGCTACATCCAACATCTCTAGCATTTGCACGCCTTCGATATCAGTTTCCGCTCTTTTTATATTAAAAAACAACTGCCCTGCAGTCAGTATCGTGAACTAGGATCAGACACCAAAACGGTCGCGAATGGCCGATCAGAAGAGAAACTCGTTTTGATGTTCTTAGATCGCGATCAAGTGTTGAACCGTCTTCGTGCAATGGAATTTTCCAATGATCCTTTCCCGATCTGAGTTTAAAATTTGATCTTCGCTCGTGCACACGGCCATAAGCAGTTCAAACTATAGCAACACATCAACACATTCAAGAAAACATCGAAATACATGAGGCACCTTTAATACAAGACTACTCAAAATGTCACAACTGTTCTAGATACTGAAAATTGCGAAATCATTTTCCGAAGTCTGAATCTGGAAGGGAATTTTCCCCCCAATTCTGTTCCTGTGTTTAAAAAAGGTGATAAAATGAACTGCAATAATTACCGTGGAATTTCTCTACTCTCAACAACATATAAAATATTATCTAACATTCTTTTAACAAGACTAACCCCATATGCTAATGAAATTACAGGTGATTATCAATGTGGATTTAAACGTAACAGATCAACTACAGATCAAATTTTTCACATCAGACAGACACTTGAAAAAAAGTGGGAATATAATCAAAATGTCCATCAGCTATTCATTGATTTCAAAAAAGCATATGATTCGGTCAAAAGAGATAAATTATATAATATATTAGTAGAGTTTGGAATACCTAAGAAGCTTGTTAGTATGATAAAAATATGCACCAGTGAAACAGAAAGTAAAATTCGTGTGGGTATTAATATGTCTGACAAATTTACAATTCATGATGGGTTAAAACAAGGAGATGCATTATCTCCATTGCTCTTTAATTTTGCCTTAGAATATGCTGTTAGGAAGGTAAAAGAAACTAAAGAAGGACTAAAATTAAATGGTGTGACTTAGATGTTAGCATATGCAGATGATGTAGACTTACTGGGGGATGTTGTGAATACAATTAAGAATAATGCTAAAATATTTTTCAAAACTGCTAAAGAGATAGGTTTGGAAGTTAACAAAGAGAAAACTAAATATATGCTTACAGGCCGAAACCAAGGGTTAGGGAATAATCAAAATCTAATTATTGATAACAACTAGTTTGAACCAGTTTCCAAATTCAAATACTTAGGAGTAATATTAACAAATGAAAATTATATTAAAGAGGAAATAAAAGTAGGCTTAATTCAGGAAATGCATGTTACTTCTCTCTTCATAAACTTTTGTCTTCTCGTTTAATATCTAAGAAACTAAAAGTTAAAATATACAAAACAGTAATTTTGCCTGTAGTATTATATGGATGTGAAACTTGCTCCCTTACATTGAAAGAGGAACATAAATTGAGAGTATTTGAAAATAAGATCCTTAGGAAAATCTTTGGACCTAAAAGGGATGAGGAGACAGGTGAGTGGAGAAGGTTACATAATTTAGAACTACATAATTTGTATTCATGTCCAGATATATTAATAATAATTAAATCAAGAAGACTTAGGTGGGCAGGCCATGTGTCACGAATGGGAGAGGAAAGAGGAGTTTACAGGATTCTTGTTGGGAAACCTGATGGTAAGAGACCTGTAGGAAGGCCAAGACGAAGATGGAGGGACAACGTTGAGATGGACCTAAGGGAAATCGGTAGGGATGGAAAAGAGTATATAGAACTTGCTCAAGATAGGGAAAGATGGAAGGCCTGTGTTGCTGCAACCATGAACCTTCGGGTTTAAGAAGGCTAGGGAGTTAGAGTTAGTTTTAATTCTGATACGACATTATACGGAATCCCACACACCTAAATAAATCACAAGATCCATAAATGTCTTTCTTATGTTGCTAGTGTAATACAGGATATAATTGTTTAAATTAGTGAGAATTCCAGGTAGGAATGTGTTCTGTATTTTTCACAAAAGGCGCAAAGCATGCTCTCAGGGGGGGCAGTTGCCCCCTGCCCCCCTCTAGCTCCGGGCCTGACTTCCCGCAGAAGTGGAGAAAGTTTCGGGACGGGGAATGTTCGAAATTTCTCGCAGGTTAAACCATGACGTCATCATTTTACACCGGTGATTGGTGTTGAATTGTAGGCAATTTAACAAATTTTTCTCTTGCACCGACTGTGCTGGATGCTGCTGCCATCTAGCTAGTTGTACTTTTGCAGTAATCTTGTGTGCTTTGTATTAGTGATGGGTTCAAGCCGTTCATTTGTGCGAGTCGACTCATGAGCGCTCGCTCACTGAGAAGAGTCGTTCAAATGAGTCGTTCAAAAGAGTCGCCAAGCTTCTTTTTCTCGAAACACATGCCTGAAGAGGGGGAAGGGGGTAGGTGGTGTTGAAGCAGATGATTGTATTTAAGTAAACGAACACAACGTACGTCCTTCAAGATTAATAAATTGTATTGCATTTTTGTGTATGTGTGTGTGCGTGTAGCCGACTAGAAGGCCAAGATTCTGAAGTAATCGACATTTGATCTTGCCACAGAAGTTCCCGGGATCTAGTCCCGGTCTGGGCAAGGATATTCTTTACGAGTGTCCCTTCATCTATATCATCACGCATCATCCTCATCGTCGCGATTACTTAAAATTTGAAGAAAAGCGGCATAAAATAAGAAAAATGCAAATACGATTCTGTATGTATGTGAATTGAATATACATATATGTGTAAACAGTAAACACACACACACACAAACAAAATTTATACTTTTTTTTATACACATACTTGTTTTCATTACTCTGCCTCATGAGTGAGATTTTCTATATTTGTATCTTGTTTCAGTTTACATTTCATGCTGCGGATAATGCAAATTATGCAGTACGATAGCATACACAGAAATGCTATATAATTATATCAACCTTTTATTAGTAATAACGTGCATTTACATATTCTTCCTTTTTTGCATTCGATCACTGGTTTTAATATCGCAACAAAATGCACTCCAGATCTGCGCTGCGACACATGCTTGCATTTCCACGAGCATCGCTCGTTCACGACTCTTGAAACAGCACGAAGAGTCACAGCACAGTCCCACGACTCTTTCCCCATCATTCGTTCACGACTCGCGAGTCGGCACGAAGAGTCATTAAGCACCTTAGCGACTCTTCTCCTCCCTCATCGTTCACGACTCGCGAGTCGGCACGAAGAGTCATTAAGCACCTTAACGACTCGCTCGCCTTAGCGACTCTTCTCCTCACTCATCGTTCGCTCGCGAGTCGCGAGCTCTCTTACACAAGGCGCGGCGGTGGCAGTCTCGCCAGCAGACTGGATCTACAGTTTAAAGTAGGATCCACCCGCTCGCTCTCCGCGGATGGCTAACAGCTGTGTTTAAGAAATATATATCGCTCTTGAACATTATCCATGTCCATCCCATATCCATGTTTTTGTTGTTCTACAGTCATTCAATATAAGTTTCTGCCAATATCATAATGTATGATCGAATTTCTATAAAGCGGGCCAAATTATACGTATGTATTTTTTTTAATGTTGCTTTCTACTAGTAAAACACCTTAACACGTAGGCTCACCGCAGATGGCCAACAGCTGTTTATATCACTCGTGAACATGACCCATGTCCATCTTACGTAGTTGTTCCTAATTCTGCAGTCATTCAATAAAAGCTTTTTTGCAGTATCATGTACGATGAGATTTATGATTAAACTTCTATATTTATTCTTTAATGCTGTTTTCATTAGTAAAATATTTACACGTTAATGTTAATGAAATATTTCACGTCATATGAAAACGATTTTGTCAGACAATGTTTAAAGTTCACTTTATGCTCGGGATTGAAGCTACATTTTAAACTGGGGGTCTAAATCACTGGGCAAGGTGCCTCCACAGAGGATCGAATCCGAGACAGGAAGCGATTTCCTTACCAGGATTTAACAAGGAATGAAAGGATGGCTGAATAACATAAATAAAACATACTCCATGGTGCATGTTCTTTGTTTCTTGGTTTCTATGTTGGCCAGCTTGAAATAATCTTGGAGTGACAGATAAGTGGTGTCGGCCTCCTCAAAGTAAGCCTATTGACACCGAAAGTTCCGGGTTCGAACCCCAGCCCAGAGATGAGTGGTAATCTGTATTTAACCTCTTGTCAATTACTCTAATCACCATCCATCCTCCGTCGTTGCCTTGTAACGATACCTGGTGGATCCCACTTTAAACTGTAGATCCAGTCCCGATTAGCTTATCTGTACGTAAAATTCATTCATCCTCGCTGTCAATACTAAGTAATTAGGTATAAAAGATGCATAAAATACAACAAAGCGTGTTAGGCAGTTAAAATATTAAAACTGAATTAATAAATTATAAAATATAATTACTGCATGCTAATTTATAAGAAATTATAGCATTTTAAAATTTGTTTGTTCCTTAATGGGAAAATAACTAGTAGCTTATTTCTTCTGTTCATTCTCATGTTAACAGATTTGTTTTCTTGGATAAATAAAATTGAACGTGTAAATTAAAAGGTTTACATGTGCACGAAGCGGAAGAGCAACTCGATCGAGTATCGTGGTGAGACAAGATGACTTGGCACATCGTTTCAACTCGTGAATGAGAATGCATATCTTGTTCGTGATTTGATTTCAAGTTAAAAACACCTGTCAGGTCTTGTTCGCTTATCGATTTCAAAGCATAAATCGGTATCGTTACTCCAATGAGACGAGATTCTCGGACAGTACATTTTACACAGAGTGTCTCTCATCATCTCACCAACTTTGGAAGGGTTGGCCCTGTTTTCATTGCGATTTTGTAATGCCCTGCTACTTGTGAAACTGATTCACTTCCAACAATTTCAGTCGCCTCTGTGGAGGAGTGGTTAGAACAGTGCGCTAAGAGGAATCTCGGAATTGTGTGTCACTTCATCAATTTCATTATATCATCACTGATTTTCATGTTCGCGATTAGCCAAAGTGGCAGAAGAGCAAAGCCTGGGCAAAAGTGGTATCCCGAGCCGCTATGTGTTTCCACCGAATATCGGCCTCAGGATTCCCTGCCCTCGTGCCGCGATGTGCTAACCACTCCGCCACGGGGGCCGGCCCTCCCCATCACATCTCTGTTTTATACTAAAGGCTATGATTGAATATGAATGTAAAATTTTGTGTGCGTCACTTAGGCTATTTTGCACCCTTCACTTTATACGGGATCCAGCCCCTTACCAGAACTAAAATAACATAACTGTAATGTCCTGTAGTAACTAAAATATTAAAATAATCTGACCGGTTAAAAGCTGAGGCTGTAAAGGCACTCTGCACACATAAGGACAAAACACAGGACAACACACACACACACACACACATTCCTACGAAAATTATACTGGCCGTAGGTATAGACGCCAGAGCCTCGTTAGTCTGCAAAATGCAGTCCAGGGTGTACTATGTGGAAGTGAGGTTGACAATTGGGTGTACTACGTGGAAGGATCATCCCTTACATCCCTTAAACTATATTTCTCGAGACCCTTGATATGCTAACCACGCCGGCATACATTATAGAATACTTGAGTTAGTTTTGTCAATATTAATTTTATTGATTGCATTTTTGTTTTGCAATGATTTTGCGCACTGAATTTTCATATTTATCTTTGCTTTTCATTTGTGTTTTACTTTTATTTTGTATATAATGCTGCGTTTCTATTGGTGTAAATTTGTGATTCGTCTCTAATAACGTTATCATTTCAATGTGACTTAAATTTTAATCTTCTAATCTCACGTGTATAATATATAAGTATATGTATGTACACATGCATACAGAGAGAAAGAGAGGGAAATTGCATGATATGATCGTTAGAGGGGAAATTCCCACCGTTGCCCGCATAATTTCAAATTTGTTCCTTGTATTACACAAAATATATTAAATTAATGTTATAACAAATTGAATATCTATTATAGATCGGATTATAAGAAATTATGTATAACTGCGTGTGTGAGCGTGTGTTTGTCTCTCAGGTTCTTTATTAAAAAATCAGAAAAACAGAACATAATGTAGTATTCAAATATAAAAAGACCTTCATTTCACGAGTCCACTTATAATTAATTCATTATCATGTGGTTTGTTCTATTAGGTAATTCTTAACTGAATATAAAAAATTGTAAGTTATAATTTTTGTTTTAATACGTTTGTTATTTTCACTAAAGGTTTATCATTTGAACTTGTGCTTGCTGCTTGTATTACGTCATTTTTGGATTTGGAGTAACATAAAACAAAAGGCGTTTATTGTCTTTGATCTTGCTTTAGAAAAATAATGATTGGTTGATTGATTTGGTTTATTTTACTTCGCCTTTCTGTCACTTTTTTTGGGTAATCGCGAAGATCAAGATGAGTAATGAGGTGTACTAATCACTCCACCATGGAGGCCGGCGCTTTAGAAAATAATTAAAAGTAACAATCGCTTTCCACACTAAGTATTTTGTGTTGCAAATTATAAATTACTGCCTCCCTTTTCTGATTCACTTTAATAGCATAGTGGTTAACGCTGTCATGTATTAAAATGGTTTGCTTGGCAAAAATTGTTATAAGTCCACTTTTATGCTCCAATAGGCTAATCGGGTCTCCCCGATGGCGTAGTTATAACGTCGCCGGTAATCAAGGGGTACCGTGTTCAATACAAAGTGGATGTTCGGATCCCACTTTAAACTGTAGGTCCAGTCCCGACTATCCTATCTGCACATAAAGTGGACTTAAACAATAACAACTCAAAATAGGCTAATCGGAATATTGTAATCAAGAGGTCTGTGCCTAACACCTTCCCAAAATCTTTACAAGACTCCCCTAATATTTTTTACTAACATTTAATTTCTTGTAATTTTAGCGCTAATGGTTTGGCCGAACTTGAAACTACAGGACAAATTTGTTGGCTGTTCTTCGCTGCCCGTCATGGGCTGAGGTTGCGCGCTGTCTCTCTCTGCAAACAACACTCGCGAGTCGACTCTTTCCTTCGTTCAAAGAGTCGCTAAAGTGTGCCACGACTCTTTGAACGAAGGAAAGAGTCGACTCGCGAGCATACTCCTTCCCCTCTCATCGTACACGGCACGTTTCAGCCAGCTTTACTCAACTAGGGGTAGGGAAAAGGAACAGAGAGGACCCCCCCTCCCTCTCCTCTCCAGTCCCCATTTGCTGCCTGCAGAATCGACTTGCTTTCTTTAAAAAAATTCCGGTCGCCAGGCGAGTATACACTTGCGCATGCGCCTTCCTCGCAAAATTCGTGGAAAGGAGAGGGAATAATGGAATAATAGTTGCTTGGCGGGCGGAGGAGTCGTGGCACACATACGACTCTTTGAACGTGTCGTTCAATTCTGGTGAACGAGTCGTTCACCGCTCACAAGAGAGAGTCGTTACTTTTGAACGACTCGTTCACGAACGACCCATCACTACTTTGTATTTTCGTCTCGATCTTCTAGGTTCGATTTAGTTTACAAGAGAATGTTAATTTTTGCAATTCTTCCTAGTTCAAATATTACTGTACACTAAGAATAAGTAAGTGTTTTAAAATTAGTTCGTATAGTATTGCTACTTTGCAAGTTGTTCCTATGTAAAAAAGGTGAAGGGAACAAGCTTGGCGCGTTATTTTTTGGCATGTTAAATTTTTCAGTAGTAATTAAGTATAGAGGAGCAAACGAAACTAAACTAATACACTTGTCTGTTACTGATCCAAGTTTGTTCATTTTTCACATAGTTCGATTTCTATTTATATCTGTTAACACATGATCGTTTAGTGCTTTCTTACTGCGAGTTTTTTGGAAATTATTTGAAATTTAGCTCTCCGTTGATTGCTTTGTAAAGTGGGTACATATTTTTTTGGTAACAGCGATTCCAGGGGCGTAACAAGTCTCGTGGGACGGCCCCCAGTTACTGCTATTAGTGACTATCTAGGAATATGAAAATATCGTAATTTTACCAAACTTCGGTATGGTCCCAAGACCTCTCACTCGTTTATTTCGGCATTTTTAACATTCGTACTTACCTATTCGGTCACCTATGCATTGCGAAAGATTCTTCAAGGTGTTATTTTTCTTTGTTCACGAAAATAATTTCAATTTGTGACATGAGGAGTAATTGTTGTTCTTCCTTTTTTGCGCTTTCGTAAGACTCAATATGGCGAGGCAGCTTGACTAGCGTGGTAGATTATCAGTGGGTATGCAGTGTTTCCAACCTTGTTAACCGAAAAATCCCCACGAACAATGCATGGATAGTCTCAACGAACCATGCATGTGTAGCCCCACAAACCATTCACGGATAGTCCCAATTCATGAATAGCCCCACGAACCATGCACGGCAAGGTCAGGATAGGTTCGGTTATGTTAGACAAACATAGTTAAAATTGTCATCTTCTTGCAAAAAAAACTGCATGGTTGGAAACACTGACAGGGAGTTACATCATGAAACGTTTGCAACATTTGGTTCACGTAGTGCAAGCAAATGAAAAGCAACCACAATTGTGCGTCGGAGAGATATTTCTGTTGAAAAATACATGATTTCCCGGTGAAATAGATTTCACGATGAAAGAAAATACCTCGACAAACTTCTACGAAAGAAAATTCCTCGACAAACTTCTAAATGCTACAGAAACTCATTTCCGTAAGTAGTTTCTTGTGTAAAAATGAAGAAATCCGTTGGAACCATTCCAAAGCTTTACATTTTCTTTTTTATGAAGATTATGTGCTGCTAATTGTAAATAATATAATTCTGGAGCGCGGAAATAAGTATTTTCAACTGTACAGCCATTTGAAGTTAAGACGTAGTGCGAGGTGGTTGATGTGTTCAAATTTCCCACCGAATCCAGGCTGCACCCCTGGGGTGATTAAGTTACCGCCCCCTTCTACGGCCCTGCTTCCGCTCTGGCGCTCTGACTACCCACTTTTCTATATAGAGTCCCTTTTGAAGGTATGTTAGAAACTGGCCGGAGCGATGGAGGTCATGAACATGGTTTCGGAAAATGATTTCCAGCACGGTCTCCAGCAATGGAAGATTCGTATGGAGCGGTGAATCGATAGTGCAGGGGAGTACTTTGAAGGGGATAATGTTCATATTGTACAAAATAACCACTAAAGGATTTTGTAGCAACAGTCCGGTTTTTTTTTCTAGCCACACCTCATATGTGGTGCAAAGGGATTTTGTAGTTAGGTTAGGCAAGTCTGGTTTAGGGCTTTTAGTATTCTAATATCATCTATAAATACCTTAGTGTTTTAGCATTACAATAATTATCCTAAATGCTTTCCAAGATCTCATGTTGGTGCTGGTCTCAAGCACAATGTACCTCTGAGCCTTGTGTTGGCAGTATTCTGTGAACGTCTTCTGAATGGGGAGTGGGTGTGCTTTTCATTGATAAATAGGACTCTTAGGAAGTTCAAACGATGGTAAATACTTTCTGAAAGCTTCCAATTTACTTTCACAATAATTTCCACTATTCTAGAACTCTTTGTTCTATGAACAAAAAATGTCTTGTCAATGAGAAGTGCGGATGATTGCATGAGGTACTTTTTACATTTTTTTCCTAATAAATTGCACTTTTCAGAAGTCCAAAAGTAGTAATTACTTTCACCAAGGTTCAAATTTATTGTAACAAGTATTACTACAATTCTGTAATTCTTTGTCTTTCTCCTATGAAACTTTTAAGAAACAATTAAACAAGCGGAACTGCTACTGAGTGACTAGCTTCATTAGGTGGTGAAGTTATCTTTTTTTGAGCTAATTTTACCAGCTTTTAAAATGTGGATGCACACATTATTTAGTTGTTGGCATGTATCAAGTTTATGCCTGTGTTAATTTATGTGGGTAACGGGTACTTTTTCCTCTGTGCACTGTGGAGTTGGAAAAATACCACAAGGTGTTCCATAAAGAAGAATTTAATTAATTTGATCATGTAGTTGCACAAAAGGGATACTATTGGATTAATATTTGTTAATTAGGTTAATAATTAACATATTTGGTAATTGACAACGAATCACACATCCAACCTCCATGGTGAAGTGGTTAGCACAGCATGCTACAACACCAGGGGTCAGCTTTGAACTGGGTGTTCTTGTGAGCATTACATCATCAGTTTCATCATATCACTCATCCTCATCGTGAAGATTACCCAAAAGTGGCAAAAAAGCAACGTAAAGTATCTTAATTCAGTCAATTAGCCATGTTTCTCAATAGAGTTTCTTCACTTTACTTTATTGCAAACTTCTTTCCCATATTCTTGCAATAAATTTTTCTACATTTGACATATTTCTTGCTCCGATTCATCGTACCTTCCTCCTGCAACTTACAAAAATAAATTTCTTGTTTGTAGTTGCAGAATTGTACACGTTGACAATTTTTATTAATTTTTTTTCTTTCAGTTTAACAATTTAATTTTTCAGAAGATTTCAGAACCTAGGGAATCTGGTTACACATTGAAATTGCATGAGCATTTACAGCAAACATCAAGTATCATGAGATAAGCACCATAGATTGTCTGCAGCAAACCTCCCATCCAAGACTTTGCCAGTGTACATCATCATGGCCATCTGTTAACACTGTTGGAATGTAAACACTAGAGTATTGCATAGGACCATTTTGCTTGCTCATACTTGTTCGATTCTCCCACGCTTGAGTGCATACAATGTTGTAGAATCAAATATCATTTCAATGTGACAATACTAATAGAAATATATATGTAAAAATCCACCATGTTAGTCTCAACCCATAGTCCACTATTTCATTTTCATATATCGCTATGTATAGGGGCTATCCACGAGTCAACACAAACATATCGAACGGCACAATCGATTGTGGAACTGTAGCACAGCAACTTACATTCATGGTGGCCGGGTAACTGTAAAAAAATGATTTTTCTCTCTTTGTCTGCATTAATTTGCACAACACTGTAGTTGAAGAAATATACTGTAGAACCCAGCATCATGTTAATAATAAATGTTCATTTGGAATATGTGCACACAAACATTTTTGTAATTCTTAAACTACTGTGGAGTATGTGATGAGGTCTCTCTTTTTTCTCTCTCAAGGAAGTGGCAGGGAGCACTTGAAATCATACTATTTACATTATGTGCCCAGAAACTCATCTACCTCTGTAGATAAATGTTTCTTCACTATGGAAACATTTACACACCAGCTCCTAAACAGAAAGTTGAAAAATGTTCAATGTCGATGTGCAGTATGTATGTATTTTGCCCCTTGTGATATTTGTTTCATTCCTAAATTGTTTCTGTTTTGCAGGAATTTTAGTACAGCATATCACTGAACAAGCAAAAGAGTCATTATGTCAGGAATTGCCATAGCCAGACTTGCTGAGGAACGAAAAGCTTGGAGGAAAGATCATCCATTTGTAAGTGTATGGGGTGGTTGTAGGGCGTGTACACAAAAGTATTTTTAACATCTGCTTTAGTCTGGTGCCATCAGAGATATGTTGTTGCTTTTTCACGCATATCATAATATGCTTGAATACTAAAGAATCTGTATAATACATTCTACATACAGTGGAACCTTGATTTTAATGTTCCAGATTTTACATTTTCGTCTATTATGCATTCAAACTTGATGATCCCAACATATCAAGATGTTTTAAAATTTTCCCTGATTTTACATATTCAACTTGGTCCACTGAAAAACTTAAAATTGACGTTCCATTGTATTCATTTAAATATTATATTTATTGAATCTTTGTAATATTCAGGTAGAATTTTTTGATACAAGTGTAAAACTATCTGTCCTGGTCACAGGAAAAATGTAGCCATTGCTATATCTGATATAAAGAAAAAAGAGAAAGTTGCTGAAGAACTCATTGTCATAGAGATATTAAATGTTTCTTTTTTTTTCGGAATGAAAGGGCTTTTAGTGGAGGTGAATGAAATTTATACAGTAGACCTCCCAATAATGAAAGTTAAAGGAAATAGAAGATATTCAAAATTTAACAAAGAAATTGGGATTAGGCATACCCCTGTGGCCACTTGAATAGACCAAGTGAATGAAAAATGTACAGAGCATTCCCCAACATTCACTGCGAGACTCGGTGGCAAGCGGCCCGGCATCAGTGCTTGTCTTTCCTGGTGAACGGTCTCCGTGACAGTCGCTAGAGTCGGCTATTAAAATTACAATTTTCATATTGTGTACTAACCTTGACTACAGAAGGTGTTGAAAATGATGTCCCTCTGCTGCAACACATTCCTGGCATCTCTGAAGGAAATTTGCATTTACACGTGCAAGTTTGTCTACTGTAATTCTCCCAATTTCTCATACAATACTTTCTTTTAACTCACGGATGGTGTGCGGATATTCTTTGTATACCCGAACTTAAAATCGTGAAAATAGGTAGGTTGAAATTTTATTTTTATTCTCGTATATAGGCCTACATAATATTTCACAATATGGGCCTCTTATTTATGCAAATAAGAATGAAATTCTTGAAATCCTTTCCTTACTAACAGTGCTTGTACATTTCCATGTTTAATTTATGAGGTATATATTTTTAATCAGTCAGATCACTTCAACTTGCCACCACCAAATGAGTTAAAAATACAAAAACACTCCCACCAGCAAATATTTGTCCATTCGAACACTATGATATGGTGCGATAGCCCAGGTTCTTAACCCAGTATATGCCACTGTTTTCAAGAAATGGCATGTTAATTGCTGCCACATGGTGCTGGTAAGACTGTCTTACCAACCGTCCAAATCGGCTTACAAGTTCTTGTAAGATAGTCTTACCAACCATCCACTAAATTTTAAAATACAATGATATTCAAAAAGAACTCTACAACGTAGAGGAAAAGTAAGTAATTAAATCTTATTTATAACTGTGGCCACCCAGGGAGATTTGCCGATCTTATGCGAATGGATTTCTTCCTTTTGAGAGACAGTGGAGAAAGTTTGGCCTGAATTTGTATGTATGGACTTACGTGTGAAGCACACACTGAGAACTTGTAATTGTAAATTCTCTGATGTGTAAGCTTTCATTTGATACCTATTTTCATTTAAATAGTTCCAAGTTCTTACAGCAAACATTTAGAGTTATCACTGTTATAACCCTGTATAAATACATAGTATTAAGTAGTTGTGCACATAAATCTTAATTTGTCCATCAATACAAGCAGTCAATTGATTGATTGATTTGTCATTGCATGTGGCAGTAAAAGCTGCATTCTGTTGCATTTGAAATATCTGTAAAAACATGATGCACCCAAACTAGCCCTTTAGTATGTTTATGCAAGTCATCCTGCTGATATTACAATCCAAGACTACATAATAGTGCATCATATAGCATCTCTGTGTCTTGTTTGTAGGAAACGTAGACCTATTGAATGAACTTACATAATACAGTTGAATGAGAGTGATAGCATTACTACATTTGTATTTTTTCTTTTCCAACAGGGATTTGTTGCAAGGCCTACAAAAAATGGAGATGGAACGTTGAATCTGATGAACTGGGAATGTGCCATTCCAGGAAAGAAGTCTGTAAGTGGTACAGTGTTTTACTTTTATATGTATAAATAGTTTTGCTTGCTTGATGTGTACTTTTGATGACATACATGAAAGCTTAAATTTTTTAATGCAAATTGCAAAATGCTCGATTCTTTTGATTGATTCATTGAATTGATGTTTTAGGTCCACTTTATGCACAGTAAGGCCAATTGGGACTGGATCTACCGTTTAAAGTGGGATCCGAACCACTATGTGCCTCCACCGGGTTTAATTCTTTTGACAATGGCACTTTAGCACACCCAGATCTCAACTTATCACTGTGTAAGAACTGAGGGGAAATATTAATTAATAAGGTTTCGATTTTCATACATTCACATTTTCTTTCCTGTGTGTGTTCATGCTTATTGATAGGCTAAAAATAATGATCTATCATTTAACCACTCGAAAACCCTCTTAAGTGGTACTATGTTGAATTTGTTACGTTGATTTCAGAATAATTGATGGTATGCATGTTCCCATTTGCCCCAGTTTTTGTCCAATCAGTATTTAGAAGTAGTAGTACAGAAGAGTTGGAACACAGAAGAAAGCCGCTCTTCCATATTTCATAGTTTGAATCCAGGACCTCTGGATCACAAGGCACTGTTACCACTACAGCATCAGGAAGGGCTTGTTCCATGTTGTAATGTATTTGAAACCCTGGCATGGAAGAATCAATGTTGCTAGTTGAAGTAATGGGAAGCCTGTAGTTTGTATATTTTCAGAGTTCTCAGAAATCTTGGCGTTATTAGTGTCATCATTGTGTCCTACGTGTATATTTGAATATTCCACCATGATATAAGGGAGCTATAGTGTAACACATGTGTGCCGCACATGTACAAATGAAAGGCAGAGTTTGATGTTTAATTACCGAAGCCAACTACCTCTGGTCAGTCTGAATGTATCTTAATAATCCCAGCTTTTTATGCTGTTAAGTCCTGTTGTTAAGAAAAATGAAACTGCACGTTGTAAAACTGAAAGCTAACCTTTGTAGAGGAGTGGTCATCACACTGTGCTATGCCAGAGGTCCCAGGTTCAAATCCCAACCTAGGGCCTCCGCATTGGCGCAGTGGTGGCGTCGTCGCCTTGTAATCAAGGGGTCCCAGGTTCGATACCTGCTGGAGGCACATAGTTGTTCGGATCCCACTTTAAACTGTAGGTCCAGTCCCAATTAGACTTACTGTGCATAAGTGCACTTAAAACACCAATTCAGTCAGTCAGTCAGTGTTGTTTGTGAGCACCCTTCATCATATCATCACTCATCCTCATCATCGTGATAACCAAATGTGGCAGAACAGTGAAATAAAATAAACCAAATCAATAAGCAATATAACTGAAAGTAACATTTTAGTTTATGAAATGTATCCAAAACTACTTAAGTAATAATCTTATATCATTGCCAGACAATGCAAGTGGGAAGCTGGCGAAACATCAGATTTTTAAGTTTTCTTGATACATATGTCGAGTTTCTTTTTTGTGTTCCTGCTTACACAGATAAAACAATGTATTAACCTTGCATTGACAAAAGGCAGCTGCAGCGAAGATGTTGCAAAACAACACCCGTCCAAATTCATTCTTTGTAAATCATAAGTTAAGCTAAAAATAACAATTGTGTTAAAATGTCAGTATTATTTGGACAATTCACTAATGCATTCATATCAGAAAATTAGTTAGTTCAAGCCTTACTAAAGTATCCTCCTAGTACTAATATAACTGACTTTTTCTTCTTTTCCAGACACCTTGGGAAGGAGGTTTGTACAAACTGAGAATGATCTTCAAGGACGATTATCCATCGAGCCCTCCAAAGTGCAAATTTGAGCCTCCTCTTTTCCATGTAAATGTATACCCTTCAGGTGAGCATGCAAAATGTTAATTTTAGTTAAATCCTTTGAAGGGGTGAATTATTACTATTTTTGTTGACACTTATGTAAGTTGCACTATGTTAATATTTTAAAGTACTATGTTGTTTATTTCCTATTGCTACTTGAGTCACTTGTGCTGCTAACAAATTAGGCTCTGTTTGAAAGGTAGAAAGTACAGACTTGAGGTCTGGTCTTGACGGAAGTGACGTCACCTAGTACAGTTCGAAAGTGCCAAGCACAGAAGTACACAGCTCACAGCGCAGTTCGTTGCTGACTAGGTCACGTGATTTTCACACTTATTGTTCATTTGTTTAAAATCACAGAGGTAGAAAGCCAGCAACGCAGGTTAAATATACGTTATGGTCCAGCAAGTTGTTGGTTAAAGTTTTAATGTGTGGAAATGTATTTGTAAGAACATTTGAAAATGCTATGTGATTTCTATGGTGAAAAACAAGTGTTTAAAACTTGGAAAACCAACATGTCCTCGGTTATACCTACTAATCGTGTTTGGCGCTGCAGTCGAAGTGCAATTCGAAAGACTTTCACTTCCAGTCCACAACTTCAATACCATGCTTGGAGGATGCTCACTTCAAGTACAGTCTTGCACCTTTCAGACACAGCCTATGAGTACTAATGCTATCTAGCATTAATGGTATTGTCAGAGGGTCAAGCCATAAGCACAAACATTTTGTAATGATCCTCTGAGATCATCCTAATTTGTAATGCTAATCTTTACTTTGTGTTATTTGTAACCATTGTTATTAATATCAACATTATTTATTTATTTGTTCAATGTTACATGTGTTAGTACAGTGAAACCCCGATTTTACGTTCCCGCATTATACGTTTCTCCGCTTAATATGTTCATCCAGTCAGGCCCTGGCAAAAGGCCATGTTAAATAATAGGACGTTCACCTCGATCTTACATTCGCTCTAACTCCAGTTTCCCGCTTTATACTTTCTCAGAGCCGTGAGGATGTTTTAAAATTTGCCAAAAACATGTTCTGTTGACCACGTGACTTCCCTCCCTCCCAAGTTGATTCTGCTACGTGAGGCAGAGAATGTTTTCTCTATGCATATTGCGTAACTCGTATGTTGTAAAGTGATGGGGCCAGGAAAAATGAGTGAATAAACGAGGGGTGCAGCAATATTTTCTGAGAGCAGCCAAATTTAGTGCACATCTAAATGCCATTCAAATGCGTATTTGGGCCAAAATAGCAAGGGGGCTGCGGAAGCATGGCGCTGATCACATCACCTTTAAATTGGCAAAAATCGAAGAATATGTGGAGTAAAGGTGGCCGGACCATGGTGCTGATCACACCATCTCCAACATCCCCCTATATATACCTATGTGCGTCAACTTTTCTCATTTGTATTTGCAGGGTGGGGGGGTTGCTTTCTCATGCCCCCTATGGTATCATCACTAGTCTTGTAATTACTGAAAAGTGACAAGTATTTCTACCTCGATTTTCTTGCTCGTGTGGAAGTGAGATCCCCTTACACAAGACATCTTAACAAATTATCATAATGGCGATAAACGATAATCTTTCATCTTCCGTCTCCTTTCCTCGGACATCTAAAATTACGTTGTTGCTTTTGAACCTGAATAACACATTCAACAAACAAGGATCATACGAACAACAAAGGAACATAGCGTAGGGCCAGTAAAAAGGGGAAAAAAAGCCCACCTTCCCACCACAGGAGCTCATTAATCTGCCACTGTGCACAGTTATGCAGTAATTGAAAGATTCAACCCTTTTCTCTTTCTCTAATGGCCAGCGTGGGATATCTTGCTCATATGTATTGACATAACAGCATGAAGAGCATCTAATCAGTGATCTTTCTCCCTCCTCCTTCCTTCTTTCCATCTGCAACTTGGCCCGGAATGAGCCAACTGTATTTTGGCCGCTCCACCACCTGTTTGTCTCCGCTTCCCTCATTATAAACCAGTCAGAGGGGTGTCTGCCAGCAGCTGGCAACAAGCGCCAATGTTTTGTCTCAAGGCTCTAGAGCTATGACTGAAGGAAAGAAAAACTGCATTGTTTTGAATCTTGCCTCCCAAGGTTGTTTTGCTTTGATGATAGGAAACACCAGCACCAGATACAAAGCAAGGAGTTACAAAAAAAGACAAACCTATTTTTTTTTCCTTGTTCTTCCATCTGATAAACACCTTGAACAAAGAGAGCAGTGCAGGAAGGAAATGCACATAATGCTAAGAATAATATAATTGCCGCATCGGAATGATTCAGGTGCTGAAAATGGAAGACAAAAAAAGAAAGAAGGAAAAGGAAACATGTTATTTACGGGGAAACTATTGATGGAAGGGGTGTTTGGCCCTCTGCAAGACTTGTAAATCCAATAATAAATCATCGATCAACATGGATGTAAATAATAATCAATGGCATGCCAAAAGGGGGTTAATGGGTTTCCCCCCCACCCCCTCTGGCCAGCATTTTTTTTAAAAAAAACTTCAAAGGCAGGAAAAGAAGGCATGGTAAGGACTGACTACTATAAGAAGTATACTTAATCCCATCTTTCCCTTTCGAAAATCCTGGGGGCATCACTGTTAATTTATTGCGACGTCTCAACATGCGTGAGTTTGACAAAGCTTGTTTTGTTCACTTCATGCTGTTGGGCTGATTAGGACTGGATACATATGCAGCTCAAAGTGGAATCTGAACCATTCTGCATGTCTTCAGGACACTTTGATTACAGTAAAATAAAGATGCTTGGCGTCCAGCTATAAATGATACCCCCCCTTCCAATTACCCGGGACTTCTGAAATAGCAACTAATTAGCAGTTTATGGAGTAAACAGAGAAATCCCACAATGAGATGCATAAACTGAACCTAATAGGTGGCAGTTAGAAGCAGTGATCCACCCGTCCCTAACTTCGAAAGTGGGTCCCGTTAATCTGTCATTGAGTTTCACAGCACGTCTTGCTTTTTTCCTTAAAAATTCATTATCATACTTCTTTCCCGTTGTTAAATAAGTTTTGACACAATATA
This sequence comes from Lepisma saccharinum, assembly GCF_977018435.1. Lineage (NCBI taxonomy): Eukaryota > Metazoa > Arthropoda > Insecta > Zygentoma > Lepismatidae > Lepisma > Lepisma saccharinum. Next base: position 44,370,252 of record NC_139242.1, read on the forward strand.
CCCCATAAAAAGTCGATTGGGTAGTCCTTTCTTACTGACACTTGAGTTTCACCCCTCCCTTATGCTTTCCTACTTTTTACGTTTTTTTATTTACAGGCCCCTGAAAAACGTAAAATCTGGGTTTGACTGTAACTCCTTTGATAATTGTGTCATGTACTCTGTTTATCAGTATTAACTTATTATTATGCTATGTTATTTCGTTAATATGGCCCTGCGAGGGCCCAAAGAGTGTGCAGTATTGATCTTATATTTTTTGGTTTTAACGTTTAGGACACCTTTAATATTACAATATAGTATGTATTTATCCTTTCTGCCTGGAGCACTTGGTTCCAAATCCTGTTTTGCTACATACTGCATACAGTTCAATCTACTGCCGTAGAAATGTCATTGCCTGCTCCCACATAGTTTGCATGAAGCAGCGCTAGAAGTGCTAGTGTAAACCTTATTTCCTCACTTGGTTTTCAGGTATATTCACGATAAGATCTCTCCTATAAACTGATCTGGAAGAAAAGTGTACTCTGCTTTTCCGAGAGGCTCGCACACTATAAGACATGTTATACTCCACTGAGGACAGCATGCGGTTTTTGCCAATATAAGCCTGCGGTTCTCTGCCTGGGGTTGTGGTGCCATGTTACCAGGCAACCACTTACAGTTCTGCTTTCAAATATTCATAAAATCACCTTAGATAACCTTTTGATCATAAAATCAATTTCTCACCACAATGTTTTTACATAAATATTGAAAGGCATTGTGCATAATTTCCAGGATATTCAGACTCAACACACGCAGATTTTTTTTGCAGACACCAGGCTTCTGAAAATCATCTGCTGATATCTGAGATTAAATTGCAACCTACTTTCCAATTCATCAGTATTAGGTCAGCTCTATTTCAAATTATTACATCAGACTACACTCCCCCACTGAAATGAACTTTGAAATAGTTGAAAATCTATTAGATTGATTTATTTATTGATTTATTTTGTTTTTAAGTCCACTTTATGTATAGAAAGATTAATTGGGACTGGACCTACAGTTTAAAGTGGGATCTGAACTATTATGTGCATCCATTTGGGTATCGAACCTGGGACCCTTTCAATTTGATAAAAGAGGAGGGTTTTTTTTTCACACATCTTAGGCATTCTAGCAAAAAACAAAAGGGAAAAAAAGGAAGTATACAAAGTTATTTCAGCATTCTCTCTACATCCCCTCATGTGCTTTCGTGGAACCAATGTGCATGGGGAACTTTATCTTTACCTAGTCACTAGCTGTGCTTATTGGGGTTAATAAACCATACAAATGCCCTGTAGTACATTAATGTCTTCATCGTTTTGTAGGTACCGTGTGCTTGTCATTGCTTGATGAAGAGAAGGACTGGCGACCAGCCATAACGATTAAGCAGATTCTTCTAGGCATCCAAGACTTGCTCAATGAGCCCAATGTGAAGGATCCTGCACAGGCTGAGGCTTACACCATTTACTGGTAAGGAGTTAGCTGTTCTATACAGGATATCTGGGAGAAGGTTTTGTGTAAAAATTGTAGTTTGTCGTGATCTGTGTGGCAGTCTACCCGTTTGGCATTTCTGTGCTATGAATTTCACATAATGGTAACATACTGAATACTGCTCTTGGTGTATGAGGGGGAACAGAATTTCAACTAGAACAAGGTTTCCATTGAACTAGAAAAAAATCAGTGATTATTTTTTAGTTGCCAGGATTTCAGAACGAGGCAAAATTCCACATTTTATTCGACACTCTTTTCGATGGGAGATACTCTAAAAAATGTGTTTATAATTTTTGTTAATTTATTGAAGAAGACTTCTTCATAGTGATTTCAAATAAAATGAAACAATTTATTATTTTTCCATTGCATTAATGAACCTGGTGGCATTTCAACTGTTCACTCCCAATAAGCCCGTCCACACTGGTACTGGAACTGCAACGACATGTGATGCACGACTGACACTACCACTGGTTTGAGAACTAATAACACTCTTCTGCACACGTTTTGTTACAGAAATGAGAGTACCCAATCTTTACTAATATGAGGATGCTGATTACGGAAGTGTTTAAAGTGGAGGAAACAAAGTTATGCTTTCCCCCAGTTAAGAGAATTATCATAAAGCATCACCAGCGTTAAGTTAATTTGCATCTGTCTTTCACGGCATCTCTCATCTGTGTTTTCACGCTTTAATATCAAAATTTGAATTGTATTAATTCTTCCCAAGTACCCCATGGCCTCCTTTTGCGGGCACTCTTAATATATTTATTAAGTTATGCCCACATTGATTATGATTAATTGTTATGTAACATGAATTATGCCATAACTCAAATTAAGAGCCAATCTTAGAAAATTAAATTCGTGTTCAGGAGGTCAATTTCAGAAAGAAAGAGCTACTTTCCTTTCTGTAACAGAAAAAAGTGGAAATTTGTAGAACAGTGTAACTTGCGAACGTGTTAAACAGCGACAATTGGACCACAAACACTCCTCCTTAAGCAGTATTATTGCCTCTCTGTGATGGCAGACAGTCGGCTGTCTTTGTTGTACATTTACAAACGATGCCGGCTTCCGCAACAAGAATAAGTAGTACATATATTGCCACCAGACAATAAGCCACGTGGCTTTTTCTTTTGTTATGAACTTGTCACCCATCAAAACATACAAATTTTAACACACACACAAAAAAAAACCAACATGCATCGCATTAAGCAGCAAAAATAACAACTTCCATCATACAATTACTACAAGCACATGTGCCGGTGACGAGGGTTGAAATGCTCATGCATCCACATAAATTATTTCTTTTGAGCAATTCTAAAGTGATGAAATATGAACAATAGTACTCGAGGCATTATGGAACTTAACGTTCACTAACCAAACACATGCACTTTCACTTACACACACGCAATACACGCACACAATGTCAAACCAGTCAAATACTTAAAATAAAAATATGGTGTTAGAATCCAACAAAACTCAGTCATTTTGCCTTTCTCCTTCCGTAACAGAAATAGTGCTTAATATTTACATTTGGCAACACTAGTCACTAGCTAGCCAATGAACCTGCATAAAAGAAGCAACCACTACACCATGCTATATTGCCACATTACCGTCCCTGCCGAAGGATGTGAACAGCGAGCTGGAGCACTATTCAATTATATTTGCACGAGTGTGTCCAGGAATGGAATGCCAATATGGCAACAATGGCAAAGGTTGGTGAGCAGGGTAGAACAAGTGATGCTAAGAGAGAGGGAGACAAAACGAAAATTTGTATCTGCGCAACGGCAAAGATGTGTGTGTTGTACTCTACCAAATATGGTAATTCAGGATGATCATTAATGAGTAGAGGCACATATTTTTGGTAAATAAAGAAGCAAAATTTCGGTACAAAAACTGAGTCAATTTCGGGTTCAAAAGTGGTAAATAAAATAAAATATCGGTGTTATAGCGGTGAAAAATTGGATGAAAAGTGGTATATAAAAAGACATTTTGGTTTTAAAATTGTGAATATAATCAATCCTAAATTTGATTTAAAAACTACACTTATTCCACAGAATTAACATTTCACTTCAAATAGCACATTTATATAGTTATCAGAGTATTAAGTTTATTTCTGTGTAAAGGAGTCCATTTTTGCTTCTCCAATATTAAAAGCAGAATTACTCAATTTTCCGGGAATTGCATAAGTCTCAGGATAATTCAGACCTCAGAAGGTGTTGCGTCGGTGAATAAACCCTAAATTTCGTGTTTAAGAGTTAATTTCGCTTTTTGCAGTTCATTTCGCATTATTTCGTGACAAAACATGGTCACAAAATGCATCTCGCACCTTTCAAAAACTGAAAAATGAACACTACAATGTGTTTTTTTCAAATTTCGTTTTTTCGTCAAAAACGAAATATGCATGCCCCTATTAATGAGTGTGAATGGTTCTTTCACCTCTTTAATTAACCCTTAAATGCCATGTCACATTTATGTTGAGGTTGCTAATACTGATATGTAACATGTGTGTCAAATTTGGTTTTTTTCACCTTTGGAATATAGTGCGACTCTTAAGGTACATGTTTTGAGTGCTACACAAGCCTTGAAGCATTCTATTACGTAGTAATGTTTCATTTGATATATTTTGGGGGAGTGCCATGATTTCTACCCATGTCTGTTTTCCACATGACTGCTTACTATGGCTGTTAAATCCTGTTATGAAGTTTGCCCCAACCCCCATCAATATACATTGATATTTTATTTTGTCACAAGCGAGAAGGTTGTTGTGAAAACTAAACTTAATAGAAATGTAATTATTTTTAAATTGTTCTTTCACAGCCAGAACAGACTTGAGTATGAGAAGAGAGTCCGTGCACAAGCCAGAGCAATGGCTCCGACTGATCAGTGAAACTACAGTATAAAAAGGAGAGCTGCTTCCGAGAAGTTATTTGTATGTGTAATGTGAAATTTGTAACCGTGGTTTTATGTGCAGAGTTTTTGTGACTGCTGAGAACATTTCAGGGCCAACTGTGCCCACCTACAAGACTTAAATATCTGATAGGAAGTGAATGTTTAGTTGTAGGAAGGAAGAGAGCGAACCTAGGCTCCAGTTACTCTCGACAAATACAACTTTAAGCAGATATTAATTAAAACAAGTACTTACTGAAGGCAATTGGAATTCAGGTTAAGTTGACAAATTGTATCATGCTTATGTTTTATGCATAAATATTCTGATATGTGTATGAATGGGGACCTTTTTGTCTAGTGGTGTGGTAGGTTTACCTTGACTGGTCCAATGTTAACATTTTATTTTTACTTTTTTTTACGAGATGTAGAAATTTATAATCATAATTTATTCTATATGTATCTGAAAATTTACCATGCGTAACATGTACATCATAACTGTATTTTAGCCTAATTTTCTTTGCTTAATGAAGTCTGAGTGAAAACACTTCGAATACTATCTTTTTCAACAATACCCCTTCATATCGTGCATGATGGATTGCTTAGCTGGTAGATGTGGAAGAATCACAATGAAGAAGATTGAGATTTTTGTAGCTTCAAGCTTCCTAAATTTAATATTAAATGGGTGCCCACTGTTAAACTGTGTTGATATTGACTGATTCCAACACAAGATTTGAGATATTGAAGGAACTGAAAGACACAAACAATTGTGGTGAATAAAATATCAGAATTTCAGTACCGGTACAAAAATGGAGGATGTTGGTTTATAAAATTGCATTTTGGTGTTATACTGGTAAATGACATGTCAAATTTGATTCAAAATTTAAATTTCTTAAACAAAATAAGAATTGCCATTTTAATAGCACCATCTGTGTGAAAATGCAGAGAACAAATGCCTTAAGTTTTTGAAGTTTTAGAAAATGTATGCTTCAGTGAATATTGGCTGACTATCGGGGTTACAGGTTCCACTGTGATGAAGTTTTATTAGGTTAGGTTGTGTTTAAAGAAGTTTATTTTCCCATCCCACTTCTTCCCCACAGAATAGTCAGTTGTATGGTTTTGCTCAACTCAGGGTAATTCACATCATAATGTCCAATGGTGTACTTTTCCTATCATTTTTTGTTATGAAATTAACAAACCTGTCTCTTCAGCATTCTGTGCCACTCAGCTCCAAGTTAGTCTTTGTTTATCAACCATTTTCTCGTAACCTTATTAGAAGAAAAAGAAAATGGCCACCATCAGACTTGGCATCCTTGTTATCTCACATTCCAACTGAAACTCTTGAAATGTTGCATTAACACTTACTTTGGAGGTACAGCAGCGACGTTCAATTTCTGCCGGTGTCCTTGGCTGCTATATCACGTGAGAGACAGTCGGCGGGCCTACACTGGATAGGCATGTGCAGTAACACGTAGTCACTCGGAAACATTGCAATGTGTCGTATCTGCCTTCTAGCTACGAGGTGTTAGCTGTGTGTAACTGCAAATAATACTGTTTATTTATCGTACAGAAAGTGTATCTGAGTAGCTGCAAGTTTCTGGGCAAACAAAATGCCACCCATGAACTCCATTCTTGGGTCAAAAATGCTTCAGTCAATCTCGCGAAGTTGTGAATAATGTACATTCCTTTGCAAAACGTGAAGCAGGTTCTGGAGGTATGTTAATACCATTGAAAAAGATTGGCAGCAGCAACTGGGGTGCCTGTGAGAACATTAAGAAACATAATTAAAGAAGGGAAACAGTGTGAGGAACAAGGCACCTCTTTTCGAACGCCTGGGAAAGTGCATTGTGTACCGAAACGAATCACCGATATTGATGACTTCGAGAAATGTGTCCTATGATGGACAATTAACAATTTCTACATTGAGGACAAAACGGTGCTAACTGTCGAGAAACTGCTCTCAAAACTGCAAGACAACATACAGTTTAGAGGAGGTAGTACACGTTATATTACGGGATATGGGACATAAGTGGAGGAAAACCAGAAATAACAGAGCGATATTAGTGGAAAGGCATGATATATATTTACATGCAATACCGATATATAGGGGGGAAGGCAGACCAATCATATACGAGGACGAAACCTATATCCACAGCATGTCACAAGACCTAAAAACTGGAGTGATTACAACAGTTCAGCATTGTTGGCTCCCATTTTAAAAGCACAAAGACTGATTTATTATTCATGCTGGGTTTGTGCCTGGTGCATTTATGATGTTTAAATCCAACACCATGAGATGAATGCTGCAAATTACAAAAAGTCGCTAACTGAAAAGTTAATTCCAAAGTTGCCCCCCCAAATCAGTTTTAGTTATTGATAACGCCCCATACCACAACGTGCAGTTAAACAAAGGTAGGTCCTAGGAGTGCTAGCAATAAATGTGTTATGCAAACCTGGCTAACAGCTAATAATGTGCCATTTCATGACAAAATTCTGAAGGTCGAACTTTACAGTCTTATTAAAGCTCATAAGCCACTGCATAAAGAATATGTAATAGATAATCTACTAGCCCTATATGGACGTACTGTTCTCAGATTACCACCTTATTTACCAGAAATAAATCCAATAGAACTCATTTGGGCCAATATTAAACAATGGATAGCCAGTAACAATACAACCTTTAAATTGATGCTGTAATGAATGTGTGAACAGAGGGTTAATGAGATTCGGAAAGAAAAGTGGGAAAACGTTTGTCAACACGTGGAGACAATAGAAAAGCAATATATTGAACAGGAGGGAATTATAGAGGATGTTATTGAGAACTTTGTTATTAACGTTTGAGATAGTGATATTAATAGCAATGGAACTGATAACGAAATGTCAGATGCATAAAACACTTGATTGTAGTGTGTTAACAATGAACTTGTGTGTGTAAATATGTTAATATGTATATTATATACATTTTTTAAAAAAGTTGTTTTGTTCCGTTATGTTTGTTCATGTAAAAATTTTATTTTTTCATTTTTTAATCTGGTGTGTGATGTGATTAAACTTCGAAACTCCAGCTTCAACGTCTGTTCGTGTGTGGGCGCATTGTTTACATTCCGTACAACATCGTCATCCACATCGGCCAGTCACGTGCTCCTTGAAAAACTCTCCTCACAATACGCACAGTCAAGGACACTGGCAGAAATCGAAGGTCGCTGCTGTACTGCTCTCACATTAAGTGTAAGAATCACATATATTATCTATTCCAGTCAAAACATCTGAAGTGCAAAACACACAAGTAAATCATATATTTGTTAGATGTTATATAATGTATTTTCATTAATTGATTACTATAGATGAGACTGGATAGTTTATATATTGTAATTGTACACCACGATGACTATGTTACCGCTATGCCATTGGAAGAGCTCCATGAAACAAGATGTCAAAATAAAAATATGTTCCTAGTGTGGTACACAATAACGTACTACCAGGTGTTTTGCTCGCAATTGTGGCAGGAGGTCTGTGTGACGTCATAAATCCAAGATGGCTACCGCTTCATGCACTAACTAAGAAAATCCATCATGACTCCTTTAATAGTGGTTTTGGAAAACTTTTTATAGATACATGTTTTGTTCAGAATTGAAAAAGGAACAAAATTGATTCTTACAGTTTTCTTCATATCTTGCACTGTTATATGATATGTCTAGTGAAACTATTTCGTACCCTTTTCTGCAACGATTCTATGCATATTTTACACTTTACTTGACATTCTGGCATATAAAGGGGGAAAATTACTGCCTGTGATATTTTGTTGATGCCTACTACTGTGGCGTGTTGGCTGTGTGACATCATACATCCAATATGGCTGTCACTGCAGACATTAACAAACAAGAACGACCATATCTCCTTAACTCCTTTACGAGTAAATTTGACCATTTGTAAGTTTGTTCGCGTTTTACACGAAGGGAAGACGTGTGTATAGAGGATGTTTTCATTTGGAGGCATGCAATCATGTATTACAATGTGTCCGAGACCATACATGATGTCTGAAATCCGAGATGGTCACCTTGGAGGTTCTACACAAGAAATACTGTCCATAACCTGATTTAGAGTTAGTTTATCAGATTTTTCCAGAGGCATTTTCTGTTAATAATTAAAAAGTGAAAAATATTATTACAATTTTTATAACTACAGTAGTGTCCAAAAGTTAAGCATAACTAAGATATGAGAAACTGTTTTATTAATGAAGTGACAGAACTGCATAAAACAGTGAAAATTAAAACGATATAGGGTATACAATAGAGTAGAATACATGACACTAACAATTGTTTTGTAGCAAAAAGACGCATGCAAAAAATAAGAAAATAGAAGATACTTCCTTGATGAAAAAATGCATGTATGGGGTGAGGTTACCACTAAACAGCTACACAACATTGCAACGACGTAGAATGCTATTTACAAGGTGGTTCAAGAGTTGTACAGGCAGCTGGTTCCATTTCCCATGAAGAGGAGTGCAGAGCTCTCGAATTGTCTTTGGTGGAAGGTCGCGAGCTAACTCGTCTCCCTAAGACACTCCAGGATTTATGTCTGGGGACCTTGGTGGCCAGTCACCTTCAAGACAGTCATCCACCAATTTTTTTCGATGCACATATCATCTTTTCATCCTTGAAGTTGAAGTCTGAGCCGACTGCGCCTATGAAAAGTCACACATGTTGTTGGGAGTACCTCGTTTCTGTGCCTCTGGGCAGTAAGAGTACCTCCAGCAGAGACATGCAGCTCTGTACGTCCATTGAGCATGATGTCTTCCCATACCAGTATTCCATCTCAACCAAACTGATCTCTTTCCATGATATTCCTTGGATGAAATCGTGATTGAAGTTCTCTCCAGATAAATGTGCAATGGAAATAATTTTGAAAACTGAATCTGAACTGATCTGTGAAAAAGCACGTTCCTCCATTCAGGGTTCAATTTCGATGATGCTGACTCCACTGTAAGCGGACCCTTCTGTGCACTGGATCAAGCGGGACACACATATAGACCAGCTGTCCTGAGTCTTCAGTACACAGTTTGGCGAGAGAAACTCTAACCTCAGAGATGGCTGCAAGGTCTGAGGACAGTTGTCTTGCAGGAATCGTCCGGTTTCGTCGTGCAGTTAAAGCCATATATCGGCCCTGTTGTGGTGTTGCTTCTCGTTGACAACCTTGTCCTGGCCTACCATGAACATCTACTGTGTCTTGGAACTGTCGCCTAAGCCAGAAAATGACCGTGGCACAGTAAACGCTGCCGTGACTTTAGTCTGTGTTTGACCTGTTTCCAGATGTCTGGTGATTCTTCGCTGACGTCTTTGTGCCATGTTCTTTCTCTACATTGAACACTTTACCAACAGATTGTCCTCTGATCCCAATGAGCATTCGATACAGAATGAGGCACACTTGTTCTGATATGTTGTATTTTGTTTACCTTTCAATCACGGGCCTATTTGACACTAGCAGTACTGTTGCCTATGGGCGTAAGGTGAGTTACACTCCTTGATGATTATTGATGGTGATCGTGCAGGTCTCCTCCTTCCATTTTTCTACTTTTGTCCACTACCGTATTTTGGTAAAGGAGTGATGACGTCGCCTGTGACTTCCTCATTCAATGTTCTCTGGAGGTCTAGGCAGTGACAATATGACAGGAATGATCTTCTTGTCATCCTCGTTTTCTCTTTTCCCATCAACAGCCTATTGAGATGGGTAGTTTTGTATGATGCTTTTCTGCTTTTATTTGACTCCAATACTTGGAAATAACTCCTCCTGATAAAAAGTGTGAGGGTAACTTTGGTTGGAGCAAGACGCGAGACTTGAACATCCCTTTTCGCGAACAGATACCATCGTAATTTGCCGAAATATTTGATTTTGGTGTCATGAAAATCCTGTCATCATATTCGGTGTGTAAGAGACACCCAAATATCAACCCCACTTCCACAAAGTACGCCCTGGACTTCATTTTGCAGACTAACATTACTCTGACGTCTAGGACCTCCCTGATGGCACAGTGGTACAGTCGTCGCCTTGTATTCAAGGGGTCCCAAGTTCTTTACCCGTTGGAGGCACATATAGCGGTTCAGATCCCACTTCAAATTGTAGGTTCAGTCCCAATTTGCCTTACTGTGCATAAAGTGAACTTGAATAAAACACCAACTCAATCAATCAATAAATGCTCTGGCATCTGGACTCATGAAGTCCTTTCATCTATTTCATCTTCTTTGAAATTAGCCAAAAATATCAGAAACAAGAAGTAAAATACATCAATTCATTCTGCATCTTGTTCATCGAATCTAGGAGAACTAAGATTTGCATGAGATTGAAGCACATCATCTTCTGCACCAACAAATGCTTTCAACAACCACTTTTTTGCCTTCTTTGCAAGTACAAACACAAACTGGAATACCATTAATAGATAGTGTGAATGCTGCTGCCGAAGTGACCCCCACACCTTTTTTCAGGAGGAGTTACTTCCAAGTTTTGGAGTGAAATAAAAGCAGAAAAGAAACATCCAAATCTACCCAGCCCAATAGGCTGTTGAATGGAGAAAGAAGAAAATGAGAATGACAAAAAAATCATTCTTGTTATTGTTGTAATCCCTCTTTTACCAGGGATCTGAGGTCACAGGGATGCTTCAATAACACATTTAGGTAGAGCTTAAATATACTTGTGGTGTGAACCTGCTCCAACTAAGAGAAAGGAGATATGGATGATTGAATTTGGGTTTTTCACGCTTGTTCATACCTGGTAGACGAATGATGTTTCTTGTCCAGATGCTTCTTGCTGACCGTATTGTGACTGACACCAAGGTTCGAGATTGTGACCCTTGGCTCACTATTCCGAGCAATCCCGCACGAATGGCTGCAAGGCTTATTATGAAGCGCAAGTTCAAATTGGGTTTCGAGATCTTAAGAAATGCCCCTGGAAATTTGAAACTCAAATAAGATTCAAATTTTATTAAACTGACATCGAGGAACTGAAAATCAGATTCTCGATATCTGTTGCAATAGGACCAAAATTTTACAGAAAACCCTAGAACTGCAATCGGTAGCACTAGTAGCGATGTCAATTGGACTACAGTGAAACGAAGTTAACAATACCCATCCTTTTCAAACAGTCAATTTCCTCATATCTACTCCTCAACAGAATCGCCCCCCCCTTTTTATACCACATTACCACAACGCCCCCAGGCTGCCATCATACAACCTGAATATGCCCTAACCTATAGTTACAGCTATCCTTTCCCACTAAACCTTTCCCCCCAAGCATGGAAACAACAACCCGTATTGACCAGAGCGAAACGTACACTCCCCAACTGAAAAGGAATATCAGCATTAAACACAGAAATATGTACACAATTTACACTATAAGAAAATCATAAGGTTTAAATCGCAAAATCACGAGTCGATAATAGATGTTTATTTAACAACAAGCATTTATAGCAATGTCAATTACAATTTTATAACGGACCCTGTTTATCCTTGAAGTAGGCCACGTACTACAATTGCGTGCCTGCAATTTCACAACTATCAGACAAGAAGTGATAAGTTTCAACGAATAATAATGACAAATCCATACTCAAGATTATAAGCAATAATGTCTTTCCTTTATGCAGGCAACACGAAAATAAGTAAATTTACAATATAAAGAATTATAATGCAATTCAGTATTTTATGAATTTGTACCTTTTCTCAAAAAATTATCCTTAAGGATTTATGCTTGCACATGTATATTTTTAGATTAACGGAGCATAATACAGTCCCCGTTTAACATTCTACTTAGAACATAAAAGGCCTTTCTCGGCAAGCTAGTTGCACTGCATACAGATACTGGTAAATACGAAAATTGATACTCTTTTCTCCACCAATGTTTTTCTAAGTAAGCAAATGTATAACGTAATGACTATGATCCATACATGATGGAATATTGTTGCCTGAATTAATTCAAAGATGAATCAGATTCAAATTTACACATTCAGTACCCTTTAGCCATCATTCGAGTTCCTTTACAACATTTTAACCAAGATGGCTACGCGACGCGCAAATTTTCCCGCCCAGTCTAACGGAAGCACAACTCGCGCATAATGGCCATTATCGAACACACGAATGCTAGCATATGAATATAGTTGATAAATTATTGAATATTTCGTGTTCCTGGTACACTCACCTGATTATTGCGCAGGTATTCAAAGAGATGTGTACTTACACGTGATCAGTCCTCCGGCCGGATATGTCACCACAGAATTCAACTTATAATATCCTTTTCCACACTCACTTTTATTTCGAAACTTATTGAGATTCGTAAATCGCAACCTTTTGGGAACATGTCCAACCATATGGATTCACTTATAGTTTTCATTCAGCGCGATTTCCAATGATTCTTTTTCCGCCCGTTGCGTTTCAACCACCATCCACATGTCTCCTCCAGGACCGAGTCCATGATCCGTTCCTCCAATCACCAGTTCTTGCATCCGATTCCATTCGTCCAAGCCCCTTCGTTTTTTTACTAGGCCAACGGGTTCCACGATCCGTTCTTTGGAATCAGTTCCTGTTGAACGGTACCTATATTCCGGCTTCATGGATCTTTCTTCTTTATGCAAGTTCGTAATAATCAATACAAAATAAGTCTGCATTCCAACTTGGTGATATGTTATTAGTAAACAATATCGCTCTTTGTATTAAGATCTCAATCATAATTAAATTAATAAACAAAACATTAATTTGACGAATTTAAATTCAGGGTGCACTGAGGACATCTATTGAGAGTCCTTTGAATCAAATATCAGCTCTGTCGGCTGATCTGTATCCTACTGCCATCTATGGGCAATTATAGTACCCAATAGACTTCTATGTTATCAACCAGGTTAAACCACATACATCAACTTGTGAGGAACGCTTATGACACCTACCGTCATAACTGGCGCCCAACTAAAGGCCGAACCCCGTACAAACAATTCCATCTTTTAAACAATTTACAAATAAACGTTACACTCCAACATACATAAATATAGCATAAGACATATACTCTCTTGATACACGTAAGTCCCAAAGAATTATTTACACTATTAACAATGTATTGGTATTTACAGCGTGATTACTGAATGAATTCCTCAGAAAGTGAATGTCCATTTCGCTCTGGCCACCACATGGTTGCATGTAACATCAGGTCATAAATGAGTCAATGACCACCCCAGCTGCGCGTTGTCTCGCCGCAAAACCTTGCCCACTTGGCTCCAAAGCCCGCCGCAAGCAAGATTCCACTTGGACTTTACGACCACAGAATCCCGGATGTTTGGCTCATTAAATCACTTCCCTGATCAAGTCAGTACAGCAAGTCTGAACAGAGGCAAACTAGGAGCCAAAATGACCCAACTAACCATATTTGTAAGGCTGAGGAAAACAACAGAATTAAATCCCAAAACTGCAGTCCGCCGCGAAACCACACCAACTTGGCTATCATGCCCGCCGCAGGTTTGATATCACTTGACCTACAAAAGATTTATCCTGCCAAATTTCAAAGACTTTCGTGAACATTCTTAACCCCTGCCCTGGCATTTGGTTGCTCACAGGAATCGATGAGTATCGGCAACAACTCGTTCACCCCGTCCAAATTCAACTCCTGCACCCTTTTGACCCAAAACAACCATTTGTCGCGTGAACATAACCACAATTTGCAGTTTTCGATTGACTGATTATTTAATCTTTCTCCTGATAAACAATCAACTAACGACAACGTCGAATTCCCGTTGTTCTCAACGCACAGATAAGGTCCTACAAACAGTTGACAGTACTTTTTTATTATTTTATCTTTCAGACCACCTGGGTTTTGGTTTTTAATGAAGACCAAATTACCCACTTCGACGGCAGGATTAGCCATCTTTTCGGCATTGAGCCTTTTTAATCTTTCTTGCCTTTTACTAAAACTGTTGAGATTTGACATCACCAGCTTGCCATCCCACGTGACGTTATTTTCCCCGTCCCTAAGCGGAATATCCGTCAGTCTTCTTGACATGTTTAACCTAAGCTCGGAAGGAGAGTATCCCGTCTGAGTCGCAATAGAACCATTTAAGAGGTATAACGCCTCTGCTATGTGTTCCGGCCATTTGTTATGATTAGAACAACACAGCACCCTCATCAATCGATTTAACTCTGAGTGATAGCGCTCGACCAGGTTTGAGCTAGGATGGTATACCGGAGTATACACCAGTTGAATACCCCATGTTTTCATAGCCTCTTCAAAAATTTTTGACTTGAATTGCGGTCCGTTATCAGAAACTATCTGTTTCGGGACACCTAAGTGCACAAAATAAATCTGAGTTAACTTATTTACTATCGTCTTGGCATTACTATTAACAATGGGATAGGCAACCATATACCTGGATGCAGCATCTAAAACCGTAAATAGGAACCTTTCCCGCTTCGGACCCAACGTGAACGGACCTTGGAGGTCAATGAACAGTAACTGCCCAGGTTTGTTCATGACGTGAGATTTTGCGACGAATTTTGCCGGATGTTTATTTGGTTTGGTGCGCTGACAGAGCTCGCAATTTTTTACGTAAGACTTTACATGCGTCTGCATCCCTTTCCAATAAAATACTTGGTAAACTTGTGATAGGGTTTTCGCGACACCGAAATGTCCCAAATCATCATGACATGCGCTCAATACTTTTTCAATTAACTTATCAGGAATACAGATCCTACAGCGAGAATCTGTATGGAAATCTTTAATATACAATACATCGTTATACAAACTATACATTTGGTTCCAAGTTCTAGATCGAGGATTGACATTCACCATCGTGCCCCTTAAATGATCTATGATTTGTTTCAAATTAGTATCCTGACTCTGAAACAAGATCAATTCTTCCCTAGTGACAATTTCCTTAACCAAGGGTGAGACAGCTGAAATATTAACTAAAAATTGTTCATTCAATACATCGGGAAAATTCCTGCTCAGTGTATCAGCCAAAACATTGTCAGCTCCTTTACAATACTGTACCACAAAAGAATATTGTTGCATTTGGATGAACCATCTAGTAAGTCGAGCATTCCAAGAATGGGCCGACTCTAGCCACGTAAGGGATTTGTGGTCAGACACGACTACAAACCGTCTACCTTTGAGAAAGGTGGAAAATTTCCCTATAGTAAACAGGATAGCTAAAACCTCAATTTCAGTCGAGGTGTAAGACTTTTCATATGATCTGAGCAGTCTACTAACAAATCCTAAAGGTCTCATGTTTCCCTCTACGATTTGAAAACAATAACCCCCTATTCCCACAAGAGATGCATCCGTTTGAATATAAAACGTTGCTTCAAAATTCGGAAAATTCAGTGTCACCTCTTGGACTACCAGGGACTTTAGTCGCTTAAACGCTTCATCTGCTTCCTTGGACCAACGCCATTTGGTCTTCAATTTCAACAATTCATATAAAGGATTCGCAATGATGGCATAATTGTGTATATATTTAGCCAACCAATTGAAACTGCCTAGAATTTTTTGTAGTTGTTTCAAATTTTCTGGTTTACGTAAGTTGACTATTGAGTCCACGTAAGCTGGATCTTTGGTGATACCCTGCGTGGAGACGATATGTCCCAGAAATTTAAACTCTTTAACCGCGAATTTGCATTTTTCCAACTTCAATGTGAAACCTGCACAGCTTAGCCTTTCCAACACCAAAGCTACGTGCATTAGATGTGACTCGAAGTCCCTAGACTTGATTATTATATCATCCACATATACAACCACAAAATCCAAGAACGAACCGAGCACTCTGTTCATCACGTCAACAAATACCGCTGTGCCGTTCACCGAGCCAAACACCACCCGCCTGAATTGATACAAAATACCCTCAAATGCAAAAGCAGTGTACCTGCGACTGTCCTCATGCAAAGGTACCTGCCAATAGGCATTTCCCAAATCAAGTGAAGTAAAAAATTTACAGTCTAAAAAAGAAGTCAATAGATCATCAATTTTCATTGGAGTCAGTTGCATGGGTTTAACATGCTGGTTGACTTTCTTTAGATCGACGCACAGGCGAATTTCCCCATTAGATTTCGGGACAACTAACAACGGCGAACGGTATTCTGAGTTTGATAGTTCTATCACCCCCCATTCCAACATTCGATTTAATTGTTCCCTCACCTTGTCTCTGTATGCATAGGGAATAGGGTAGTTCTTTGCAACGATCGGGACCTTTGTGTCAAGTTCCATGCGATGGACATATTCTTTACACAACCCTGGCTTATCCGAAAAGGTCTGTTCAAACGAGGTTAGCATCCCCAAAAACCTTGAATTTAAATCCCCATCTAGATTTAGAAAACCTTTTAATTTGTCTATCCAATCTAAGGGTTGATTTTCTAATCCGGGTGAATTCAAAGATACGTTGGATATTGGCACCTCCGACTCCAGAGTGTCGACTTCTTTAAGAGGAGTAAACTTTAAAAGAGCCCTACCATTGGGTGTTCTATAGAAAAAGGCCTCCTCGTCAAAATTGAGTTCCCCATGAATCCCATATATGACATCTAATCCTAATAACACAGGAATATTTAAATTTTTCACTACGATAAAACGCACATAGAAATCATAGCCCCCCAAATTGATCATTACCTTCGCAATTCCCTCTACTGATTTTGCTTTTGAGCCGGAATAATCAATCAATTTTATGCCGGAAGCAGGTTCCAACCTTGGCCTAGAGATTAATGATGAGATGGATTTCCAGACGCTCATTCCCAATAGGCTCGCCTCAGCGCCACTGTCGCAGAGGGCAACAAATGGTTTACCTAAAATAGCAATTTGAATCAAAGCAGAAGCGCACCGTTTAGAATCAATATTTACAGGTACAAATAAATTCTTCGAATTATCAAAATCAGTTCCTTCCCCGATATCATTAATATTTACATACATAATGGCAGGATGTTCTACCTTACTCTCACCCCCCGCCCGTAGGTCAGAGCTTCCCTTCGGTTTTCCGAATTAGGTCGTTGCATGGACGGTTCATCAACCGCATGAATCTCGGCTTCAACCACAATCTGCGAATTTGGTTCAGTAGCCCTTGGCTGCGATTTTCCTAAGACTCCTTTTCCCCTAAGGAAATTGAGCACACACACCATACCTTCCCTATTCCAGTGTACCCGATCCATTTTTCCCCGTGAAGGATTACCTAAGAAGTCTTCAAACAAATTTACTCGTATATCGCCCTGACTGCTGAAGAACAGCGAAGAGATGTCATGTACCTTGACATTTCTATCATTGTGAAGTGAAACTATGAACTCATTGATCCCTTTCCATTTCCTCCAAACATATGAATTTTCATTACGCATAATGCGTGCTAAGGGAGGTAGGGTCAACCAATTAATTTCTTTTGTTCTGTGCGATAACAGTTCCAACGTTTCTAACATGTTGCGCTTAACAACTTCTTCAGATTGGAAGTTAAGGATGTCATTCGTGCCAATCATGAGAATTACCGAATCGGTCAACTTTGAACACGATCTTAATCTACTGTTCAGCTGCTCCGTGGTTTGCCCACTCACCGACAGTCCTATACCCCGATTACCTTGCTCATCAACATTGAGTTGACTGTTACAAAACTTCTGAGCAAGCCTAATCAACATGCTATCGCCGATCAACTGTTTTCCTTCCAATAATGGTTCACAAGTATTTGACATCTTAGCTACATCCCTTTGACCTTGCCGTACTACTGAGGCGATCCCTTTACCAGGAGGATTATTCCCAAACGAGCTCACATCACCTCCTTCGATGCGAGTCGATCTCCGTTTCCCGACGAAGAATCCTCTACAAAATCTCTGTTATTATGCCATCGCCGTTTGGTCTTAGGACTCGAACGAGTGCCCTTCCCACCATTCATAGAGGGAGTTGTCAATGTGGGAATACACGACTTGTCCTGGATCTCTGAATCCTGCGAAGCAACCATAACTTTGTTAATCCCGGCCTTAAAACTCTTGCCCCTCAGAGGAGGAGCTAGGTCTCGCTTGACAACTGCCTCTTTCAGCGACTCAAAATTTTCTATTGCGTGAGTTGCCTCAGCGAAAGACGAAATGTCCTGCATCACCAAATGTTCTCTTAATTTGTATGGTAAGAGAATACCCAGCTGAGCTACAATATGCGATTCTTCAGCTTTGGGTTGGATGGTGCGAAGCAACTTAAAGTTCTTAGAGAAGAACTGTAACACGCTTTCCTCAGATGTTTTTTGATAAGGCGAATTTAATACTTTTGCCAGGCAGGTGCTACGCCACCTTGAGCTTTCATAATGATTGATGAATTCGGATTTGAACAAATCATATGAGACCAACCGAGCCTTTCTTTCGGAAAACCAGATCTTCGCACTCTCAGTCAAGAGTTTTGGCACATATTTAATGTATTGAACCTGATCGATACCATACAACTCCAGAAGTTCCTCCACTTTTTCGAGGAATTCAGTGGGAGTTACATTTGTAATCAGACCATTAAACTTTGGGAACTTCAACAAATCTTGAGGCTTTATACTGAACAACTTCGTATGAGCCAAGCCCTGATTCCCCTTAAGATCAGATTGTTCCCCGTTTCCCAGGCCAGCACTCTTCAGAGCTTCAACCCTTTCTAAAGACCTGCACGGTTTAACCCTTCTATGTCTGGTCTTTAAATAACTTTTCCCTTTCAACGCAGTCAGTCCCTTCCCAGGTCTTTCAGTTTCCGTAGAAGACTCTGCACTAGAAACACAGTTGCAAACAAACTGTTTTGATTCTATGATTGTCCGACTATCTGCAGCGTCAGAATTATCCGTAGAGGTGGCCTTATCCTTACGACCCACCCCAGTGTCCCCAGAGACCAAGTGACCAACATCTTTACTCTTAACTGGTTTACCTAGATTAACTTGCAGACGGTCTACTTTACATGTACCTTCTCGACCCCAGCTATCCAAAACCTTGCTAACTCTACCCATCGAGTCCTCAAGGGACCTCAGGGTCACCATAACTTCTGCAGGCACGGTGTTAACAACCCGAGCTTCATTAGCTTGATCCTGAGAAGAAATATTTTTCAACTGCTGAGAAGGTGAAGAAACTTCCTTCTTTACTACTACCACCTCACTATCACTAACAGATTTTGCTAATTGAGGACGTTTTGGAATTTGACTCTTCTCTATATCCCTACCTGCCAACTTATCCAACACCCTTTCTACTATTTGCCCTTCCAAGGATTTGAAACGATTTTCATTAAGAATTTCCATCTGGTCCAAGGATTTTTGCACACCCTGTACTTCAACATCCAATTTACTTGCCAGATCATCACATTTCTTATCAAGCCCCTCTGCCCTGGTTATGCATTCAATTCTGTATTGTGATAACGTAAGCGTAAGTTCTTTGATGCCCTCGCAATTCCTGACCAGGTTTTGCTGCAAATTTGATATACATTTGTTTGTATCATTTAGGTCAGCCCTAAGGTTACCCACCAACCTACTGGAGTGCTCAGTTAATTCAGACTTCAACTTCTGACTGCTCTCCTTAAGTTCCTGCTTGAGCAACTCCGTGCTCTCTTTGGACGCCTGACTGCTTTCCTTAATGAAGGAAAGTAGGGTGTCCAAAGTCACTGGTTCATTTTCCGTACCCATTTTTTTTTTTTTTTTTTTTTTAAATAATTAGAATTAGAAACAAAATTAATTTGTTTAACGCCCGAGCAAATCCGACCACTGCAGTCACCCTGCCATTGAGTCCTCGTAATCTTATGAAGCGCAAGTTCAAATTGGGTTTCGAGATCTTAAGAAATGCC
The DNA here is from genome assembly GCF_977018435.1 of Lepisma saccharinum. Classification (NCBI taxonomy): domain Eukaryota; kingdom Metazoa; phylum Arthropoda; class Insecta; order Zygentoma; family Lepismatidae; genus Lepisma; species Lepisma saccharinum. Next base: position 44,390,412 of record NC_139242.1, read on the forward strand.
CCTGGAAATTTGAAACTCAAATAAGATTCAAATTTTATTAAACTGACATCGAGGAACTGAAAATCAGATTCTCGATATCTGTTGCAATAGGACCAAAATTTTACAGAAAACCCTAGAACTGCAATCGGTAGCACTAGTAGCGATGTCAATTGGACTACAGTGAAACGAAGTTAACAATACCCATCCTTTTCAAACAGTCAATTTCCTCATATCTACTCCTCAACAGAATCGCCCCCCCCTTTTTATACCACATTACCACAACGCCCCCAGGCTGCCATCATACAACCTGAATATGCCCTAACCTATAGTTACAGCTATCCTTTCCCACTAAACCTTTCCCCCCAAGCATGGAAACAACAACCCGTATTGACCAGAGCGAAACGTACACTCCCCAACTGAAAAGGAATATCAGCATTAAACACAGAAATATGTACACAATTTACACTATAAGAAAATCATAAGGTTTAAATCGCAAAATCACGAGTCGATAATAGATGTTTATTTAACAACAAGCATTTATAGCAATGTCAATTACAATTTTATAACGGACCCTGTTTATCCTTGAAGTAGGCCACGTACTACAATTGCGTGCCTGCAATTTCACAACTATCAGACAAGAAGTGATAAGTTTCAACGAATAATAATGACAAATCCATACTCAAGATTATAAGCAATAATGTCTTTCCTTTATGCAGGCAACACGAAAATAAGTAAATTTACAATATAAAGAATTATAATGCAATTCAGTATTTTATGAATTTGTACCTTTTCTCAAAAAATTATCCTTAAGGATTTATGCTTGCACATGTATATTTTTAGATTAACGGAGCATAATACAGTCCCCGTTTAACATTCTACTTAGAACATAAAAGGCCTTTCTCGGCAAGCTAGTTGCACTGCATACAGATACTGGTAAATACGAAAATTGATACTCTTTTCTCCACCAATGTTTTTCTAAGTAAGCAAATGTATAACGTAATGACTATGATCCATACATGATGGAATATTGTTGCCTGAATTAATTCAAAGATGAATCAGATTCAAATTTACACATTCAGTACCCTTTAGCCATCATTCGAGTTCCTTTACAACATTTTAACCAAGATGGCTACGCGACGCGCAAATTTTCCCGCCCAGTCTAACGGAAGCACAACTCGCGCATAATGGCCATTATCGAACACACGAATGCTAGCATATGAATATAGTTGATAAATTATTGAATATTTCGTGTTCCTGGTACACTCACCTGATTATTGCGCAGGTATTCAAAGAGATGTGTACTTACACGTGATCAGTCCTCCGGCCGGATATGTCACCACAGAATTCAACTTATAATATCCTTTTCCACACTCACTTTTATTTCGAAACTTATTGAGATTCGTAAATCGCAACCTTTTGGGAACATGTCCAACCATATGGATTCACTTATAGTTTTCATTCAGCGCGATTTCCAATGATTCTTTTTCCGCCCGTTGCGTTTCAACCACCATCCACATGTCTCCTCCAGGACCGAGTCCATGATCCGTTCCTCCAATCACCAGTTCTTGCATCCGATTCCATTCGTCCAAGCCCCTTCGTTTTTTTACTAGGCCAACGGGTTCCACGATCCGTTCTTTGGAATCAGTTCCTGTTGAACGGTACCTATATTCCGGCTTCATGGATCTTTCTTCTTTATGCAAGTTCGTAATAATCAATACAAAATAAGTCTGCATTCCAACTTGGTGATATGTTATTAGTAAACAATATCGCTCTTTGTATTAAGATCTCAATCATAATTAAATTAATAAACAAAACATTAATTTGACGAATTTAAATTCAGGGTGCACTGAGGACATCTATTGAGAGTCCTTTGAATCAAATATCAGCTCTGTCGGCTGATCTGTATCCTACTGCCATCTATGGGCAATTATAGTACCCAATAGACTTCTATGTTATCAACCAGGTTAAACCACATACATCAACTTGTGAGGAACGCTTATGACACCTACCGTCATATTATGCAGCCATAAACTTCGTACACCGTTGTTGTAGTTCAGTTCGTTGTAAAGTGTATGAGTAAATAAGAGAAATGAGAGCGAACTTGCTTTTATAATCTTTTGCCTCGAAAGGTTATTACACCTTTCGAACATGCTGGATCATGTTAGATCCACGTATTTACCTCTCAGTCAATGTTCTGAGGAAATAACGATGCGTGCACATTCTTGAGATTGCTCGGCGGTTGGACAATTCCAGTGAATGAACAAGCATAAAATAATCTCTTGACGAGTTTTTCTCGTACTTTTAATCACCATGTCTCTACATTATATTCACACTACCTAGAACTTCAGAGAAGATTACAGTTGACATGTGATTGCAGAAAGAGGAAATGTTCATTCATATGCCGGGACCAGTCCCTGCGACGCACTGAACTGAGTCTTTGTAGTGGAGATGAAGAATAGTGTGAAAACCATAATTTACAGGACAAAAGACTCTCATCAGAGTGACGAGGAATTTGAATAAAGTGACTATATTGATGACATGATATTTCCCAAATGATTACATTCTCAATCTTGATGACAGGTGAACTGCTTAAATTTCGAAAGACAATATGGAATTCACAGGCGAAGTTATTACTTCTTTACTGTAATATTTATAATAATAATAATATTTTTCGCTTGTTATTTATTAACCAAATTCCTCTGAAAAAATCTGATGAAAGAACTCTAAATCAGGTTATGGACAGTATTTCTTGTGTAGAACCTCCAAGATGGCCATCTTGGATTTCAGACTTCACGTATGGTCTCTGACCCATTGTAATACATGATTGCATGCCTCCAAATGAAAGCATCCTCCATACACATGTCTTTCCTTCATGTAAAAACCCAACAAACTTACAACTGGTCAAAATTACTCGTAAAGGAGATATGGTCGTTCTTGTTCGTTAATGTCTGCAGTGGCAGCCATATTGGATGTATGATGTCATACAGCCAACACGCCACAATAGTAGTCATCAACAAAATATCACAGGCAGTAATTTTCCCTCTTTAAATGCCAGAATGTCAAGTGTAAAATATGCATAGAATCTTTGCAGAAAAGGATATGAATTAGTTTCACTAGATATATCTCCAGAACAGTGCGAGATATAAAAAAAACTGTAAGAATCGATTTTGTTCCCTTTTTCAATTCTGAACAAAACATGTATCTATAATTTTTGTTTCAAAACCACTATTAAAGGAGTTATGATGGATTTTCTTAGTTAGTGCATGAAGCGGTAGCCAACTTGAATTTATGACGGCACACAGGCCTCCTGCCACAATTGCGGGCAAAACACCTGGTAGTATGTTATTGTGTACCACACTAGCAACATATTACCGGAAGTAATATATTCCCTTCATTCAAAAACCTACGGGGTTACAAATGCCCCTGGACTATTGGTAGAAAGTTCCAACTGCAATTACTGTAATTCCATTCAGGTTACTGGTGTTGATATAACCTGCAAACAGATGTGTTCTACTAATTTCTCTATTAAGACTGCTGACTTCCAATCAATAATAATGTCCTGCTTGCCCTTCAAGTTACTGAAATCCAATGTGGTTATGTATGCTCCCAAGGTTATGACTGGCTGATAAACTCGGTAAAAGTGTCCTGCACATTTTCAGAGCACTTTCTAAAGGTATGTTCAAGGTACTGAATCAGTTACAATAATGTTTAAAATATGATTAGTATAAGAAAATTTAGGTTTCTAACATTACAGCATGCGTTAATCATTATCTTAGTTTAGAAACTGGGTTTTGGTATTACGTGTTCTGAAAATATTATTTATTTATTTAATAGAAGAGTCCAAATACAGCGTTAGCCATTTTACATTGGAACGATTTTATAGAACATAAGGACAAAAATAATAAGATAGAAAAATTACATGTGGTTAAGAGACTTACATACTTTTAGTTAACTTTCTTCTAGAACGGTCCAGATTTTCAAAAATGTCTATTTGGCTTCCGAGATTATTAGATTCACTGGGCAGTCTATGGAACAGAGAGCGCTGGATGAGGCACAATCTCGGCTTCCGAGAAGCAAAAAGTTGAGTGCTTCTTGTTGAGTGGGCAGGCACACGAAAGTGAATTTCCTGAAGAAGGTGGTCACTTCTGATGTTGCCATTCACTATTTTATGTAGAAATATATGGTCAGCCAGTCTATGTCTCTCTTGAGGAGTTTGGATATTTAACATTTGCAAGAGGATGGACTTTTGCAAGTGTTTTGTGGATGGAATTCGGTGTCTAACAATGGCCAGGAAGAAATTTAGTCTATCTGAATTTGAGGGGCATGCCATAGACCAGATCGGAGAATAGTATTCAATTTTAGGTGACACAAAAGATTTGTAAAATGTGCTGAGGGCAGTCAAGTTGTTTATTTTCGTGAAACGATAGAGAAGACCCAGCATACGCATTGAACCCTTGTGACTGCAGAGATGTGATCAGAAAAGGAAAGTTCCTTGTCAAATATGATGCCCAGGTCCTTTTGTGCGACAACTCTTTGAACACATTATTTTTTATGAAATATTTAGTATTAAATTGTGTTTTTCTTTAAGGAGAAGGTCATCATGATACATTTTTGAGGGTTGAGTTTTAAGTTCCATAATTCACACCACTTTATTAGAGAATCTAAATTCTTTTGCAGAAGTGTCATGTCACTGAAATTGGAGATTTTACTATATATTTTGCAATCGTCAGCGAACAAGACAAGGTTTTTGCATGAATCGGAAAATTATTCTGAAAGATCATCAAGGTACAGGATGAAGAGAAGAGGTCCAAGAACACTGCCTTGAGGTACACCAGAAGATACAGCTTGATAAGAAGAAGAGATTCTGGAAAGAACAACTTTTTGTTGTCTGTTCTGGAGGTAGTGCTTGAGCAGAGAGAGAAAGTTTCCATGAATATTGAAACGGTGGGATAATTTATGAAGCAGGAAATTGTGGTTTATAGTCAAAAGCTTTCAAAAAAATCCAGATATATTACATCCAGTTGAGAGTTTTCAGATATAGAGTTGATAGCGTCAGATAATAAAATGCTTAAGTTGGTTAAGCAGGAGCTGCCTGGTAAGAAGCTGTGCTGTATTTATATATGGAGAGGTAAATTTGCAGAGTTGGTCCTTTATTATCTTTTCACAGGCGATAGAAAGTGGTGAAAGAAGGGAAATAGGCCTATAAGAAGAAACAGCACACTTGTCTCCAGATTTATATAATGGTACCGCGTTAGCATTTTTCCATGAATCTGGAAATGTACCCTCATTGAAGCATCTGTTTAATAAAATAGAGAAGGGAATAGCGAGAGAAGAAGCAGCATTTTTTAGGAAAATAGAAGGGATTTCATCAGGACCATTGGTACGATTTTGAGGCATTGAAGATGTATTGCACTTCTTTTTGAGACGTGGAGAGAGACGTTAGAGAGTGACAGCAAACTGGACAGAGATTGGGAAGGGATGAAGCCGGTGTATTCGAGGTGCAGGGTTCCAAACCAGCCTTCTATAATTAAACTACTTCAGGACAATAACTATTATTTTGGTGCCAAAGTTGACAACTTTGTGGCCAAATAATTGAACAACAAAAAGTCGCATGTGAAACCTAGTATACAGGAGAGACCACAATTTGATGATCAGACAGCAAAATTAATACAATCTCATTTATACAAAATATTCCTTTATTTTCGCATCATTCCCTTTGTACTTTTCTAAGATGGAAAATCTTGTTCAGCATAACCCTTAAAAAACTGTCAATGCATCACACTTAAAATACTTCATAGTGTGGGATTGCAAACTGCAATTGGTGCTATTTGTCTAAATGTCTTGGATGTGAATCCAGTTCAGGTAATGTTTGTGGTTGTTTAATTCCAAGTATTCGTTTACACTTTATTGAACTCTAAAACTGTTTGGCAAAAGAAGTTTGAAGAAAGTTGCCCAAAAACTTTCGTAGTTGTAAATTTCTCGTCATAAGGATCTGAATTGCAAAGTCCCCAAATATGGCAACTTAATAGATTCAGTTATATGCAAACTAAAAACTAGTCACATTTTATCACTTGTAACCACTGGGTAGCTGATTCAATTTTGAAGTTAATTCTTCTTCTTCTTCTTCTTCCTGCAAGAAGATTCTGATTACTCATCTTGCAATATGTATTCTGTATACCTTGATACTGACATCACTATCATAGTAGAAAAGATTCTGTTCAGGAGTTTCATCCTCAATGAAAGAAAGACTAAATTTCTCTGAAAACAAAAAGAAAAAAGCTTTGTAAATAAATGTATGAACAAAACTGCTAGTCTAGGATACAACATATGAATTTGAAATTCAATCTTCATTTCCGCTTTCATTAACACAAACTATTTGCATACTTTCCACCAGTGACAGCCGGGGGCAACTATGATTGGTAGTGCCAACGTGATCAAGAAATCGAAAAAAAAAAACCTCCGGCCCCCTCCTTGAGGTTGCGCCACTGATCAAGTTGTTTATTCTGGTTTGGTAACGTGGAATACAACGTGTGTTTAAGTAATAACGTACGAATCTGATTCATCTTCACTCACTAACCTATCTTTATACACTACAGGACACTTCCTTAAAAATATAACAATTAGAAGAGGAAATGAAAAAACAACTATCACCTTCTCCTCCCCCATGCACATGTATTCTAACTGGAAGTCGAAAATATCTTTGTTATGAAAAGAAATTGTCGAAATGCCAAAGGAAACTCACATTATCATAGGATTTTTTACTTTTATATTTTAAAAAACGTCTGGATGTCCCTCTTCGTGCATCTATCTATTATCAAAAATGTTCATTTAACTTTGGAAAAATACTAGGTTTGTTTCTCCAAAAGGGCAGAAATTACTTCCCGTCTTACAAATCAGTCATATTTAGCGACTTTTCTCTGAAGGTGGCAACTGTGTCAACACTGCAAAAGTTCCCTCGCTGTGCGAAGCAAAGACGGGCACGGTTCCTTATGAGCTAACCCTGCCCCTGCCACTGTTCTCGGCTCATGGTGGAAATGTTCATCGCGGAGACTTCTTCAACCCTCTGCACGTGTGTCAACTTGGTTAGGCCAGCTCATGGGTGGCACAGACTGTTGCCTCGCGAGGGTACGAACGAAACAGCTGGCGTTGCAGTGAGGAGGTTGGGGCGGTCGTCACGTCAGCTTCACCGATTGCAAGATTCGAATTTCCTTGTCTGTAAACTATCAATGTATTAATTTAACAACACTCGGCGAGGTATACGTTTCTTCTGAGGGTAGTGCCATGGCACGGCGGCTCTACCCCTTCAACCGCCGCTGCTTTCCACATAACAAATTTATAAGTAATATAATAATTTGTTCAGTTGGAATTATAGATTGATTAGCTCATGTGATTTATACACAATCACTTTTTTTTACCAAACATAATTATTTTAAAATTGGTTCAACTTTCATATTGCATGCATATCAGGGAAGGCACACAGACTAGAGTTCCCTAAAAATCACTTCCATTATTTGACTTAACCGAAACACCACTTCCTTTTCGCCAAGCTAGCTGAAAATTTTGACTCTTTACTGTTGAGTATCTTGAACAGAACACTTGTTCCTTATGAATGAAACTAAAGTTAACCTAAACAATTAAAAACTTACCCAAGCTATGTAAAAATCCAGTAATAGTTTCTGGATTACGAACAGTGCAGAGTATAACAGCCATACAGGATGGGTGCCCATGCTTCAGTAGACAATGCAATGCCTCACATAGAGTTGGGAACAATGATGGGTCATACACAACATCTGAAAAATATCAGTCTAGTGCAAAATGTGATACAATGTATGTAATGGGTAAAATCCAACCAGTTTCAAATAAATTATTGTTTTGCTAACACAAAACATAAGAGATCAAATTAGTTATCAGTGAAAAGATGTCATAAAATAAGTAGTAACATAAGAGAAATTGTAACCACAAGGTAAAACTATGTGCATAAGCAACGGATGTGTATCAATAAGGATGGGGACAAGACAAGAAGACTCAAAAATATGCTGTTCTGGGAATCTCTGGAGCAAACAAACGAAAACAAGTCCTCTGCACAAACAGGACTCGAGAGGGCTCGACAGATGATCACGTGAGAGGAATAATGAGTGCATGGAGGAAAGAACGCGTGGATACAGCTACCAGCAGTTTTCAACACCATGCACTGCTTTGGTCCATCCACTCACTTTCTCCCCTTTTCTACCATTATGCATAACTTTACTCCACAGATTCCAGAGACAGAGTGTAGGTATACAGAGAGAAATTGTCAATATAAACTGAAATGTTGTGATACACTAAAATCACCCGAGACCATTATGACTTGCCATGTAGTTCAATCTATCTTGCAGTATCCTGTTATAACTATGTGAGATAAGAGGTACCATTTCGAATTGACAGGATACTGATGCCTATCAGAGGCATCTCATTTCAAACACTGAGAGAAAGGGGGAGGGAATGAGAATTGTTGCATTTTCATATTGCTCAATTTAAGTAGTGCAATCTTCAAAGTATTTTCTTCCAGGTTTATCATTTTTAGTGTTATTAGCAGTATTATTAAAGTTATTAACACTACATAAACTGATAATTCACAAAGCAATATCAACAGGAAACTAAAATACAATAACATGCTGTACTGTAGCCTTCTTGTTTACTTTGTACTTCGTACATGTCAATTTGTTATATTCAGGGGCATGCATATATAATTTTTGATGAAAACGCAAAATGTGAAAAAAAATAACATGTTGTAATGTTCATTTTTCATGTTTCTGAAAGGTATGAGATGTATTTTCCTAGCTTTTTTTGTCACAAAATTATGCGAAATGAAAATAAACTTAAACATGAAATTTAGGGTTTATTTACCGACACAGCACTTTCTGAAGTCTAATATATCCTGCGAGTTATGCAATGCATGAAAAATTTATTAATTCTGCTGTAAATATTCAGGGTGTCTACAAAAATTAAGTCCAAAATTCTTGATTTTTTTTTCATTTTTCCTAACCTTTATTTGTAGGACTCCTACTTAGGTAAAGTTGGAAATTAGCAATTAAGAAAATTATTTAATGAAAAAAAACCTACCAAAAGGCAAATTAAGATGAAAACTGAAGCTGTGTTTAACAAGAGAATTAGACTTGCTTTATCTACTAATGCATGCTGGACTGCATTTGGCACACTAGCGAGGCTCTGGTGTCTGGACTCGCAGCCAGCATAATCTTATGTGGGGTTCATGTTGTACCTACATATTTGTGATTGTCCCTTCATCCATCTTTCCATCATTCATCCTCATATTTGATATTTGCCAAAGGGGCAGAAAAGTGAAGTAAAATAAACTAAATCAATTAATCAGTCATTGTGATAGCAAAAATTCTTGATGGGAAGTATAATTTCTCAACCTACTTGTTGATGTTTTTACTTTTTCTTGACTGGTAAGACACCCTGATACAGGGTGTCCCACGAACGGCGCAACTGGGAATTAAGAGTGGCGTTACTTTGTAACCGAAACCTGTACATACATAAGTCATACACCAAATGTTAGCCCTGTCCAAGTAGATATTTTTAAACATAGAAACAACAAACGGGGTGCAGTGTTGTTCATGCAGTGTTGCCAAATGTAAGTGAAAGTGTAAATTTATTTTTCCACAAAGCATGGAAAATTGCATGTCAAACATTCGTACGGAAATTTGGACGTCAATTTCCACCTTGGGTAGGTGGACTATTTCGCCATCTATAGTTCAAAGAAGAAAACCGATTGTTTTTGCGTATAGCCAATCCTGAAATGCCTCGTAAAGGCGTACCGGTCCAAATGGGTGTTTTAAAAGAATTATGAGGTACAGTGGCAACACTGTTGATGTTTGAAGGCAACAAAAGGTGTGTTTAGTGATGGTCTATGACATGGAAATACTGGAAACAGGAAAAAAAAGAAAATGAAAATTATGGTGAAAAATGTATTACTTACCTACTCCTGGCAACCATGCAATGCGATAAGAGCACCCACCGAACGAGAACAAAAGAATCAGTTAGTTGTGTACTCAGAACTGTTTGAGCCGTGCATTTCGCATTGTTCGTAGGGGAAGATTAGAATTGTTCTGTGAAATGAAGTACTCTTTGGAAGAGAGGGGTGTTCATTGTGGAACATTATTTTTGTTCAAAATCGTACGCTAGTGTAAAAACTGTGTTTCGCGAGAAATATCCGAATAACAGTGTTCTAGAAAATTCGACGATATATCAACTTGTTTCCAGATTTCGTGAAACAGGATCAGTTAATGACAAACCCTACCACAGACAACCACCAGTTTTGACACAAGGTGTGCTGCAGGATGTGGAGCAGAGAATATTACAATCTCCCAGGAAATCTGTTCGTAAACTTGCTGCACAGTCAGGTGTATCAAAAACAACAACTCACCGAGCTTTAAAATAATTGCACCTACGTGCATATAAGGTACAGGCTGTGCAAGAACTGAAGAAAGCAGACAAAGGTGCACGTGTAAGATACTGCCAGTGGTTTAGAAATTTTATAAGAGACAATGGTGTGAATATTTTGGATAAGGTTTTTTTCACGGATGAAGCATGGTTCCACTTAAATGGATATGTCAACAGTCAACATTCTCGACACTGGTCAAGTAACAATCCCCATTTGTTACATGAACAATCACTTCATCCACAAAAGATCGGTGTGTGGTGCGCGATTTCGCGGAGAAAAATAATCGGTCCATTCTTTTTCAACACAACAGTTGACGGAATAGTTTATCGTGACCTTATCACACAGTTTATTTCTGTGTTGGAACGTGATGAACGTGATTGTTCGTTTCAACAAGACTCCGCAACATGTCACACGTCTAATGAAACTTTAGACATGTTGGCAGAGTTTTTTGGCAATCACATTATAAGCAAAAACTTATGGCCCAGTCGCTCCCCGGATCTGACATCTCCAGATTTTTTTCTGTGGGGTTATTTGAAACAAACAGTTTACATTAATAACCCAAGAACACTTGATGATCTAAAAATAAACATTTGCACAGCCATTAACAATATAAACCAATCAACCTTGCATAAAGTTGCTTCCAACATGATAAAACGTGTTGATGAATGCCTCAGGGAAAATGGTTGTCATTTTCAACATCTTTTGTAAAGCTACACTGCCTGTTACGTGCATTGCATGGTTGCCAGGAGCAGGTAAGTAACACTTTTTTCACCATAATTTTCATTTTCTTTTTTTCCTGTTTCCAGTATTTTCATGTCATAGACCATCACTAAACACACCTTTTGTTGCCTTCAAACATCAACAGTGTTGCCACTGTACCTCATAATTCTTTTAAAACACCCATTTGGACCGGTACGCCTTTACGAGGCATTTCAGGATTGGCTATACGCAAAAACAATCGGTTTTCTTCTCTGAACTATAGATGGCGAAATAGTCCACCTACCCAAGGTGGAAATTGACGTCCAAATTTCCGTACGAATGTTTGACATGCAATTTTCCATGCTTTGTGGAAAAATAAATTTACACTTTCACTTACATTTGGCAACACTGCATGAACAACACTGCACCCCGTTTGTTGTTTCTATGTTTAAAAATATCTACTTGGACAGGGCTAACATTTGGTGTATTATGTATGTACAGGTTTCGGTTACAAAGTAACGCCACTCTTAATTCCCAGTTGCGCCGTTCGTGGGACACCCTGTATTTGAGAAGCAGAAATTGACTTCTTTACACAGGAATAAATTTAATACTCTGATAACGATATAACTATGCTATTAAGGGGGAAATGTTCGTGTAATAAGTGTAAATTAAATTTTAATATCAAAATTCCATTTTATATTCTGTTTTTGATTCCAAAATGTGCCCAGTTTTTGTATCAAAATATCAATCTTTTAGTCACCATAAATATGTGGCCCTACTTATATTTAATTACAGAAAGAATACAAATTAATCAGATTTCATAACTCTTACCCCCGTATGGGATAGCATAAATTGTCTTTTGTCGTCATAAGGTCTATGGTACTGCAGTGAGCTTTTACACTGAATCACGATTTACCGCAGAGAAATATTGTGCCTCCCATCCCCTGGTTGAAAGATTGGATTGGATTGATTTGTTGTTTTAAGTCCACTTTATGCACAGTAAGGTTAATCGGGACTGGACATACAGTTTAAAGTGGGATCCGAACCACTATGTGCCTCCACCGGGGGTTGAAAGATTGACCCTGATTTTGGCAAGTATTGCAATGACTACATAAAAATGTTACCCTTTGCCACTTATGCGATACTACAAACACTTTAGCACAGTAAGAGTACTGACATAGAAATGTTAGAATGTAAAAATATATCACTTCTTGGCCATGGAAATATAATGAAATAGAATACAGTGTAAATAAATATAATTGCTAACGACAATTCTATAAATACTTAAATGATAGAATATTAGAATAATTGGCACTTTTATATTTTTTTGATATACGAAAGTATGTAGCAGCTAACAATTCAAAGAAACATTACCTGATGCCAAAATAACATCCACAGGCTTCAGCTTGTCTGCAATGCAATGTGAAACTTCTTCCCACGGAAGCCTTACAATTCTTACATCAGTTCCATCCACCCTGGCATTCAACAGTTCATTTTCATCTGCATGTTCTACACTTCCATTGCCACTAAAGTGTTCTTTGAGTACATTTGCAAAGTTAACTTCGACATTCTGCTGGAGCAATTTCAACACTGACGGATGGCAATCTGAGAACACATACTTGGATGGGTTGCACAGTTGTATTGTGGCTATACCAGTTAGTCCAATTCCTGAACCAAGTTCAAGAACCAACTTCCCATCTATTAGGTCTCTGTGCGACACTGCCCACTCCACTGTTGCTTGTGCAGCCTGTAAAGTGACATATACTTTAGAATGAATTTAAATTATGATTAACACTGAGAAAAGAATTAATGGAAGGAAGGGGGGGGGGAGGAAAGAAAGAAAATATTTTCTTTTTAAAGAGAAAAGAGATACAGCATCCTCATAATTCTACTCGGAGCTGCTGTTTGTAAAAGGACAAGATTTATTTGATACATAATTTACCAGTTACACGGTATGAAATGTATTGTCTCTAAATGCACCCAACACATTTCAATGAATTGAAATTGAAAATGAGAGCATCCATGACACTTTTTACATACAATTTGAAACTGGTTTTTAAGCCTTTTTCACAAAAATGAAGCTTGGTGGAACCCTCATAACTCCCCCCCCCCCCCCACCAAACAATGACTGAGGAGGTGGGTCACCACTCTGAACTTTGGGAACTCTCTCATGAACTTCTAGAGGTATATACCTGGACATTTGGGGTGAAAACCTTTCTTGGTGAACACTTTCTCATCATTGCTGTCTCGATTTTAGTTCCCTCTGCTTCTTCAGTTGTGGCATCAGGAAATGTCCAGCACTCCACCAGTAAGCTCAAAGTCCAAGTTCTTCATAAAGTACCCTGGACATTGATCATTGTGAAATGTTGAGCTCCTGTGCCATTATCACCTGCTTCCGGATGGGATTTCAACGGACACGAACCACCAATGCTTTAACAGCCGCCACTGTTCGTATAGAGCAAAGTCGACCAACTCTCAGTTAATCTCTGGATTGTCCGATACACAAACCTATTGCTGAGCTTCAGGTTTTTAAGGTCTGGAAATTCTCAGTAAGTGGCTTTCCAACCATATGTGGAGCAATTACAGCTACTCTGTTTTCATATTCTCCCCGTCTCCATGCTAAGCACAATAAGATCACGCTTACTCTTTCACACTTGACACACAATGGTCAGGAGGGAATTTCAGCACAAGCATGGTTTATGAGCTTGTCAACCGTATGTACAGTCCAAGCTGAAAGTTTGTGATAGTATTTATGGCTAGACTAGGTAACATACGATCATAAACTTTAGCCTTACAGGTAACTTAGTTCATTGTGCACAGAGAAAATTTAATTTAAAAATGTGAAGTTTGATATACCTGCCAACTGCACAGCCCAGTGGTTCCTTCTGAGATGAGATTGGAGTTTTCCTTTAGAATCACACAGGTTGATGGAGAGAGAACATAATGTCTGTATGATAACTGATCCTTATGCTCTGCATTCAGTAGATTGCAATATGCTGTGTATAAATCTTCTAACACTTCTACACTGCAACTTTCCAACTGAGGAAAAAAGAAAAATAAATGCCATTCTGAAATTCCTGTAAACAATATACCATCAAGTGTGACTATTCAAAGATATTTTTCTCATCAGTGTTTAGTTGAATTATATATAAACTAGCATGCTTTCCATATCTTGTATTGTAGTTCTACGGGAACAAAATTAATATTATAACCAGGGCTCGAAAAATCCCAGTCGCCAGGTTGCCATGGCGACTAAAAATTTCAGCCTAGCGACTGTGATCTTTTGCTGTAATATTGCCATTCTTTTAAGTTTGCATGTACGAAATTTTGAAGATTCTAAGTTCAAATTGCAGTACAGCGTAAGTTAGCAAATGATTTTTTTGAAAAACTCAATATGCTGCCCAAGGCAGAACTTCATTTTATTTTGAAGCATAAACTAAACGTAACGTTTCAACCTTCTAGCAAGGTCTTCTTTAGACTCTGTACCAAATACAAAAGACCTTGCTAGAAGGTTGAAACGTTACATTTAGTTTATGCTTCAAAATAAAATAAAGTTCTGCCTTGGTCAGCATATTGAGTTTTTCATATCATGGAGACAAGGCTTAATGGTGTTATGATTCTTTTATCAACATTGTGAACATTTCATAGAAGCAGTAACTATTCCTTACTCTTTATCCCCCAAACCCTATTTTCCACTTTCTCACATGATTTAGCAATGTTTTGAATATGGTGATGCTCAACTTCTTATAGTATGCACAATAGCCAGTAGGTGATTTCCTGGTGCCTGAATTTCAGAGCTGGTGGCTAGCTTTGATGAAGATTTTTCGAACGCTGATTATAACTTGGGAGAGAGAATCTCATGATAATCTGTTACTGGTCCATTATTTTAACTTTTAAAAATTATTATCAATCATTGCTTTAAACTAGCAATAAAATTGCCAACTTTAGGGCTACTCACAAAGGCTATTTTTTTTTTAAAAAAAATGGCAGTTAACCTTTACAGTTCCGTGGCGCTTATGCAGTTTTTCCCCGAGCATTTAAACGAGTTTTGTAAGGTTTAGCAAAAATCTTTACAGCTTTCTTCCTATGGCAGATAATTTACACATTTTACTAAGAATAAAATGTACTTTGACATAGAAAAGACGAAGTGTTGCTATCTGTATGTATTTGTTATTATTCATGGCTTCAAATGTGAAAATTGAAAAAAAAAAAAAAAAGAAAGAAAGAAAGAAAAGACAAAATTTTGCCCCTCCCTGTTGACACATGGGACAGGAACATAGATGTCCTATTTTCAACCACATGTCTACATTATAATTCAATATTTATTTTGTTCCTAATGCCTTTTGCTGTCCGAAGGGAAAAAAAACAAGTGCATGAGTTTTTCTTCGACAAGGGTTGGCAACACTTACAATGAAGTGCATGAGTTATTTTTGACAAGGTTGGAAACTTGCACAATGAAGCGCAAGAGTTATTTTTAGCCCCCATCCTACCTCTTACCTCCCCACCCCTTTCTTTTTCCTTACGAAGAAGGAGTGGTTGTCTTCTGAAGCAAGCATTGTGCAAAGAGTATTTCACCCGCTGAAAAGCTATCGTTGCAAAACCGTGCCAAATCACTTGTGTGAGCTTTGTCATTCGATGCCTCTTTTACTGTGCCGACAAGGAGAAGGTGTAAATTTAGCAGCAGCTGCTGATGTCATTAGGGAGTTGAAGAGCACCAGCGTCGCTGTCGATGCATATCAACTCTTGGTTTCAAGTTCCATGCACTTCGAGTCATGAGCATAGAAAATGAACATGGTTGCAAGGCTACGAAAAAAGGCTCTGTTCCATCGATCAGCTCATGATCGATCGGGACTGTGACCAAAAATTCCACTGAACAGCATATGATCGATCCGGACTTAAATACAGTTTTTCTCACCTGACAGGTCATTTCATCTTGCTCCCTTGATATATTAGGTGCATCCAGAAAGTAAGTTTCCCACTTGCCCACAGGTGGCAGGCCATGCGTATTGAAAAAAAGTCCATTTACTGGGATGTAGATTAGGTATCAAACAAATGTGTGATATAAGCGAGAAACATTGGTTCCATTTCATGGTGTATATACAGCAGTGTCGCCACTATTAAATCTCCAACCCACATAATATCATAAATTTTGCTTTATTCACGTATCTTACATATTGTTTCAAAAGCAGAAATTTTACACTAGCTTGATATACTAACACAAGTTAAAAAAATTAATAAAATAATAAGAATAATTGATAGATATCTGGAAATAAAGCAAACTTTTTCTTTTGGAAACATGTTAATACTAATAAAATAGACCTAGCTATTGCAAACACTAGCAGTACATTTGTGGCAAAATTACACCTACGACGAAAGCCTTATGCTTAATTTGTGTACAGAGACTTGAACAATGACAGAGAGAGACAAAAGAAAGATGCAGGCAGTGGAGATGAAATTTTTAAGGAGTATATTTAAGAAGACTAGAAGGGTTAGAATGAGGAATGAGGAGATCTGACAGACAGTGGGGGTGGTGAAGTTTCAAACAATTATTCTTAAATACGGGGAATGATGATGACATTTTTTTGTTTAAAATTTGTCTATGACAGGTTCAAAAAACAACACAAGTTACAGTTTTTCATAATAAACCTTTCCCTTATCAGTATCCCATTTCTTGTGTATGGCATTGATTTTAATTTCAGTGGGGAAATATGAGACCTCATTTGTAACATTTAAAAACAAGATGACCAGGAGATAATGTTAGCAAAAGTAGCGAAAATTATTCTAGCTCTGGCAATATTTAGACTAAACGCACGGCCATGAAAATAGGTGGCTGGGCAGAATTGCACTGGTGCAACATATGGAAAAAGCAAAGTGAGAGCTGGACAAAAGTTGCTGGTTCCCGCGCACTGTGTGGCAACAGCAACCGGGCTGTGTTGCATAATTCAAGGGTCAGACCGACCTCTCTCCGGGGCACTTTCGAGTCTCATTTGATACACACCTGGTGATTGTGTGAATTTAAAGTTTGTTACAGGCCCCAGAAATTCAGTTCCATATCTACAACTCTACAATGAGATCTTTCATTCTTTTAAACCTCCAAACGTGGCAACAGCACAAACTTCCGCCACCCACCTAATTTCATGGCTGTGCGTTTAGAGTCATTGCTACTAATTGTGTGTATGAAGGTGTCTTTCACGGTCGAGTCTTCCGTGGCGGCTATTACACTGGGCAGCGAGAGCACGTCTGCTAGCAAAGTGGATGCAATATCCGTGTAAATGGAACTGCTAGCTATGTAATGAAATAAGCTCGAACAATTACATGGACAGTTACAATTAAAGTGAGCATGTACAGTCATGTTCAAAAAATCTGTCGCATGGATTTTTTCTAAGTCCAACGTCTTACGAAATTATGTTGGTAGCTCTGAAACAAGGAAGTGTTGTGAAATATACGATCCTCCAATCAGAGTGAAGTTCGATTCGGAGGAGCAGGAGGCGTGACTCACGGTCTTGTCCACAGGAAGTTCAACCAATGCAGCATTTACAAATATGAGATAACGTCCCCATTGGTTAAATATTGTTTCAATAATGCGAATCGGCAGAAAGATTGCGCAAAAGTTTACTTTGTCGTTTTAATGCTTCTAATCGTTTCAAATTAGTATTAAATTGTCCCAATTATAGTTCATTAGCTTAATATAATGTATTCATGTATGTGTTTGACAATCATATATCACTCATTAGAACAATTTTCACATTGTTTTCACTACGTGAGATGACATTTCATTTACATTTACGATAAAATAGTGGTTTGGGTGTAATAACAGTTTTCATTAATTAATTTAGAGATGCATTTTTATTTGTTGAGTTCATGATTAGGTTAATTCGTCATTTCTCACGAAAAGAGGGAACCACAGCTGAAAGAAAATACACAACTTGAATTATTGAGGTCAAGAGTTTGTTTTAAGATCACTTTTTGCACACATAGGCTAATCACGACTCGGGATACATTTAAATTGGAATCTGAAACATTATGCGACCTGACTGGAACTCGGAAAAGGACACACCGATTACAAGACGTCGATACATTACCACTTGGTCTAGCGAACGCCAATAACAATGAGGGGTTGTGGGAGTGGAAGAGGGGTGACGGAAAGTAGAAAATAAATAGTATTTTTGGGGGTATTTAATGTTATATTTATACACATACAAACCTAGGAAAATATTTATTTTGATACGTGTGTGGGGGGGAAGGGGGAAAAGAGAGGGACAGAAAGATATTGGGAGAGATGGGACGAAGGGGTGATTGTGGGAAATGTTTTATTTTACGTTCAGTAATAAAAACAATCAAATCAATGATGATTATCTTATAAATACCATATTTAATGTAAATTTGTTTTAAAAATGGGGCGGGGAGCTGTTTGTTTTACGTTCAGTGCAGGATAACATGTGGAGACACATAGTGGTTCGTATCTCACTTGAAACTGTAGGTCCAGGCCCCATTAGCCTATCTGTGTATAACGTGGATTTAGAATTCAGTAGAAAATAACGTCGATCTAGTGTTTTGGATTTTAGATGCGTTGAGACCACTAAAATTTCCAATTCTTATAATAAGAAACCTGTCCTCATATTACCATTTTGAAAGAGAGAGAGTTAATTGTATAATCTTTCGTTGTTAGTTTCAAAGAAGACTAATTCAAATAGTAACAATGGGAACGAATAAAGCTTACGAAAAGTTTTTGCCACCGTGCGGATTTGAACCTACGACCATTAGAGTGACAACCCAGTGCGATAACCACTACCCCACGAGTTAAAATAATAATAATAATAATAAATTCTTTATTTCCGTAGACCCATATCCATGGGTGTGGAAAACGTCATACAATACTAAATATTACAAAAGGAGTAAGATTACAATAAAAATAATAAAATGGAAACACAAAAATACAAATAAATCATATGGGTTAAACATAAACAGTTATAAGTGTCACATACTAAACTTGTAAAAGAGATAATTCAAATATAGGAGACATACAATATCAAAAGAATTTAAATGCTTCAATTTACTAATCCAATTTAACTATTGAAATTCATTGAGATTATATAGAGGTATATCTGTTAAATACTGTTTAATTGATTTCAGTTTCTTGTGAGTTTCTGTAATTTCTTTGATGTATGTGGGAAGTTTGTTATGGCATTTTATTCCTGCAACATGAGGTGATTTGTCTGAGAGAACAAGTCTGTGTGCTTGCATGTGGAAGTTCTCTTTTTGACGTGTGTTGTGCTGATGGATGGTCGAATTCTTATCTAATTTACGGTGTTTTAGTACATATGCAATTACTTTGTAAATATATAATGAATATATGGTCATAGCTTTATTTTCTCTAAATAATTCTCTACATGAGTTTCTAATTGGTATTTTGAACATATACCGTATCGCTCTTTTCTGTAGAGTAAGCAATCTTTGAGTGTATTCCTGCGCAGCTCCTCCCCATGCTATTATGCAATATTCTAGGTATGGATATACAAGTCCATAGTATAGATTTGTGTTTATTTCAGACACATTATATTGTGTTAGGAGTTTTAGGAGATATAAGTTTTTCCCTACTCTTTTGCATACATGGTCAATATGATATGTCCATCTTAACTTGTCATCAATAACTAGACCTAAAAATGTAACTGGATTTTCATAATTGATTTGATTACAATCTATTTGTAAGTTTATATTATCAAAATTGGGTTTATTTCCAGGATTGAAAGCCATATACATTGTTTTTTGATAGTTTACATTCAAGTTATATGAATTTAAGTGCTGAGTTATTATATTTACTGATATGTAGGTTTGTCTTTCTAATTGTTCTTGTGTATTTACACTGCATGTTATGGTTGTGTCATCTGCATATGTTAAAATATTTGTATTATCTGGGGCGGGTAAGTCGTTCGGGCCTAGTATAGAGCCTTGAGGGACTCCTGTTTTTGCATATTCAGTGTCAGATATAATTTTGTGAACCACGGAGTTTTCAGTATGTAGTATCTGGGTGTACTGTGGTCTATCCGTGAGAAAAGATTTTATCAGTTTGTATGTATTTCCTCTAATGCCAAGATTGTATATTTTTTGCTTGAGCATAGAGTGGTCTAAGCAGTCAAAGGCTTTGGACAGATCCAGGAAAATAGCACAGGGCATCTATAATTATCTCAATAAATTGAGAAGTAGCTGTACTTGTCGATTTACCCTTTTGGAAACCATGTTGTAGTGGACTAATTATGTTATATTTGGCACAGAATTCGTATATTTTGTTACAAATTATTTTCTCTAACAGTTTTGAGAAAGATGATGTGATCGTTATTGGTCTATAGTTTTTTTTATTTCTGTCTCTATTCCTTTCTTGAGTATTGGTTTAATTATACTTTTCTTCAGTACTTTTGGGAAAATTCCACTATTGATAGAGGCATTTATAGCATACTGTAGTGGTAATGTTATGTATTGAGAACATTTTTTAATTAGATGATTTGACCAACCATCTGGACCTGCTGATTTCTTATTATTTAAATTTTTTATCGTAGTTTCTAGTTCATTTAGGGTTATTTCATCTAAGTAAATGGAGTTCAGTACAGTATTTGATTCAATTTTAGTTGTTTGGGCACTTGTGGGGTCAATGGGACAGTTTACATAGGAGTTTGAGAAATACTTATTGAATGTATCTGCAATGTGTTTAGGGTTAGTTATTTCTACTTCATTTCAAATAATGTGGTATTTTCATTACGCTTATTGGGTTTTCTGCCTCGTTGCTCATTTATGATATTCCAAATTGCCTTTGATGTATTACTATTATTTCTGATATTATCTTTGAGGTGTTTGGATTTTTCATATCTTATTAGTTTCTTATATTCATTTTTTCTTTATTCTATATGACTCACAAAGTTTGTTTTCCTTAGTTATGCACATTTTGTCATAAATATCTTTGAGGTCATTCTTTTTGTGTATTATTTCATTTGTGACCCAGGTTTTGGTTTTTTGTTTGGTTGAACATGCTTTATTTTTAAGGGGCATGAAAGATTTATGAAGTAAGTTAGTATGGTCATGAACTTCTCCCATATGTTTTCGGTTTCACTTTCTTGAAATACTAGAGCCCAATTCTCTTTACCTAACAGGTGTAACAAATAGTTTACGTTGTCTTCCCCCATGTTTCGGCTTTCTATTCGTATAGGTTTTTTTGCGTTGTAATGTGGTTTGATTATACTAACTTCAACAATTTGTGCTGTGTGATCAGATATTAAGTTGTGTATCACTTCTGCTTGTATTGAGTCAGAGGGGAGATTGGTGATAACATGATCTATTAGACTTTCGGAGTTACATGTTATTCTAGTTGGATCTGTGATTATCTGCGAGAGTCCATAGGACCTAAGGAGATCAATGTATTCTGTGTTTTTATTATTGCTCTTGAGGAGGTCAATGTTAATATCTCCCAGGATAATGATTTTGCAATTTGATCTTGTTATTTTTGTTAACATGATTTCTAGCTTTTGATAAAAGAGTCTTAAGTCACTATTTGGAGAACGGTATAGGGTTATTATCTTCACAGATAAATTTCCCATATCAATTTCTATGCCTGCTACTTCAAAGACCTTTTCGATGCATAGTGATTCTAACCAGTGTATTTGTTTCCATCCAATTAGTTTTTCTTTAATGAATATGCCTATACCACCACTTTTGAACTCTTTTCTTGTAAAGAATGAGATCAATTTGTACACTTTTAACCTACAGAATTCTGTTTGTTCTTCATTGAGTCCATATTCAGTTACAGTAAATACATCTGGTTGTAATTCTTCTAGACACATGATTATCTGATCTAATTTGTTGGTAATGGATTGAACATTGTTATGCATAATTTTTAAGGAAGTGTTATATTTGCTCATTTGTTTACTCTCACTTACCATAAAAAAGAGTCCCTTAGTTTGATTGGTTTTTTTATATTCCTTTTCAAAGGCCTGTCCGTGACACTGACACTAATTTTTTCTTCACCTTTTACCGTATCATCATTTTTGTTTGGAGTTACGAGGTTAGTATGACACTGCACTTCACACACTTCACTTTCTGGTTTTTCCTTAAGAGGGTACACTGATTTCTGCGAGGGTGGTGTATTAGTAAATAGTGCATAAAGATTATCACACAGAAGTGTTTTCCCTTTTCCGTTCAGATGTTGGCCATGGTTTGTGTGGCTATCTCTTCCAATTTCACTAACGCTTAGCATTTTTGCTGTGGGAGGGGATTTACAAACTTTGTAAATTTTAGAGTTCACACTGTTCATTTCTAAATTTACACAGGAAGTTGGTATTAGGTCGTATCTGTGTGGAATGGCAGTAATGACGACGTTGGTATGTTTTGTTGTTTCAAGGCAGTTTTTAAGTACTGAGATTACCAATTTTCCTTCATTTCTTGATATATCATTGGAACCACCCATTATGATCACATGGTCGTTTTTTCCATAGTCCTTGCACATGTCAGGTAATGATTTAACAACTTCTGTCAATGGGGCGCCAGGTTTAGTAAATCCAGATACATTGTATTCACTACACTTCTCGCCCAACTTAGAAGCAATACCACGACTATGGCTATCACCCAAAATTAAGACATTACCTTTGTAACTTTTATTGACTAGAGTGTTTTGGTCGTATTTATTTGTGTCAGGACGTTTACTTGTTTTGTGTCGATTTCTCATTTTGCTGATGTGTTTCAATGGGAAAGCATTTGCACTTGATGTGTGAGCCGATGCAGTTGTTATGGAGCTAACTTCTGCATTGTTTAGCACTTCAAACGGGTTTGGATACACAACTGTATTTGATACACTGTGATTGGCTGCATAGTTGTTGGACAAGTTTATCGCGGACTTCTTGTTTATGTTTCGTTTGACCACATCTGACCATATACCATTTTCCATCTTCTCTTCTCCTTTCCGGTTTAACAGTTCTAACTTGTCTGCTTCGAGAATTTTGATGATCTCATTTCTTGTTGATAGTTCACGTTGCAGTTTTTCTATTTCCAGCTTTGCTTTGTAACAATTACAACAGCCTGGCATTTTTATGATTTTTCCTTAAGTTATACCTAATTTTCACCTGTTTATCACTACACTATGTCCTGAGATACTTACGAGTTCGTATCGTCTGTGTGGCAGGTTTTCAGAAGTTTTTTTCAATTATCTACAAGTATTTTCCGACGAGCACAGTAGCACGTATAACTCAACTTGACGCCATTTTTTTTTTTCGTTCCTTCTTACGGCATGATTATGAGTTAAGACCAATTCGTTCAATATGCATTATAAATATAATCCCAAGGGTCCCGGGTTCGAATCCTGGTCGGGCTTGGTTGTTTGTGAATGTCCATTCATCAATTTCATCATTTCATCAATCATCCCCATCTTCGCAAATTAGCCAAGAGGCACAAAACGCGAAGTAAAATAAACTAAATCAAATCAAATCAAATCAAAGAAATATAATCCCCACCCTCCTCTTTATAAACAACACACCCAAACGCTCCTTTGTAGCAAATGAAATAAAGGTGGTATGAATGTCACAAAACATTTAAGCAAAATCTACTATATTTACGACGCAATCGTTTTACATGGAGAGGCTACAGCTTCGAGAATTGAGGTTGTGACGTGGCTTCTTGTAGTGGTAGGGTAGATATTCATATGGCAAGGTTCCAGCGTGCACTAGCCAGTAATTTCCGAGAAAAAAAACTTCAATTTATTTTATGATGGTAAAGTGGTTCGGTGATAGGCTATCAGTATTACACGCCGAAGATTATAAGTTTGACTTCTGTTCGATTACTCCTATTATTATTATATATAGCAACTAAGTATTGTATTTTATTAATAATTGAAAGAAATAAAAATGTTATATATTTTTTTTAAAAAAATAACACTCCTTTCTAATGATTTTTCAATGTTATTTTTGAAAATAATTTTTCAGAATATGTTTTTGAATTTCTCATCATTTTACTAGGATTTGCATAAAAATGATCCATGTGTCATATTCGACGAAATGTCATGTACAGCAAAAGTTATACATTTTCATTTTAGGGAAAATTATCAAGAAACAAAACAAATAAATACTATTGACATCCTTTTGTGAATAGTATTTATATTACATTATTTTTTGTTCACCATGCATAGTTGCATTCTTGTAAACAGCATGAAAAACAATATATTCTCTACATTTCGCAAAGCAAATAATATACGAATTTTCGTAATAAGTAAAATGCAATAAATAATTTTTCGGTTTAATAAGAAATAAAAATCGCAGAGTTAACCGAAATGTGAATCGAACACAGAATTTTACAACCCATAAAATGCCTTGTAGCCTTTGCAATGAAGTGATGTAGATTCAAGTAATAAAATTTCATGCAAAATCGTAGGTTATAAGATTGTTCAATTATATTAAATCAATGTGTCCATAAGTTATTATACTGTCAGCCATTTTGCACATCTCGTTACAAAATCGCAGCACATCACCATTCACTAGTTAATCGAATTGAATATTGATTCACTTCACAGTTCAATGTGCAACAATAGTTTCGACTCATATCACGTGAGATGTAAACTCAATTCAATTCCCTCATTGTATGTAACTTGTATGTTGAGCTCATGTAGAAATATCAATTATGAGCTCTAAGCTAAATTTGATGCTATAATCGCTTGATCAACTCTTGCGTCTCGCTGCCAGACATTCTACGTTCCTGTTTGCTCCAGGTCGCTTCTGCATTTCATTATCATTGTTTTTAGCTCTGTTTCATTCTCATCGTCGTTATAAACCTACGTAATTTCTACTGTTTACAGTAGACAGAATCTACTGTTATCAATTGTAGTACTCTACTGTGTCTCTCGGAAATCTACTCAAAATCAATGATTTCCTACTGAACACTTTCAGTAGGCCTAATGTGTAATTACAGTTGAGGAACTACAAGTGAAATATTATCTTCAGTACTACATAAAATATTGCATGTAGTGTGTTTGAATTTCAATTTGAATTCAAAATTTTGGGTGCGTCAGCACTTAGGCTATTTTGCACCTGTCACTTTATACGGGGTCCAGCACCTTACCAGAACTAAAATAACATAACTGTAACGTCGTGTTGTAATTAAAAAATTAAAATATTATGAATTCGGTTAAAAGCTGAGGCTGTAAAGAGGCACTCAGCACCCACAAGGACCAAACACAGGACAACGCAGAAAATTATACTTACCATGGGGCCAGTCGCCAGAACCTCGTTCGTCTGCAAACTGAAGTCCAGGGTGTACTACGTGGAAGCAATAATTGGGTGTACATACTTCGTGGAAGGTCATCCCTTACACCCTTGTAGTGTGTTTAGCTCAGCATGTTATCTGTAAATATAACTTTTTATTCCTCCTCACTAACAATTTGTTTTTATATCTATTTAAAATTTAAACCAACCTCACTTCCATGTAGTACACCCTGAACTGCATTTTGCAGACTAACGAGGCTCTGGTGACTGGACCTACTGTTAGTATAATCTTTGTAGGACTGCGTGTGTGTTGTCCTTGTTTGTGCTGACTGTCTGTCGCTTTACAGGCTCAGCTTTTAACCCAGGTAAGGATATTTTAGTTTTCAGACATGCTTTTATTTTTGTCATGATAAGGGGCTGGACCTCGTATAGCGTGACGGGTGTAAAATACCCTAAGTTTTCAGGCACACAAATTGTAATTCAAATTTAAAAATCTTAACATAGATGTTTCAAAACACTTATTGATCTACTGAAACCAGTACAGTAGAGAATCTGCAAGTGAAATTAATTTATTCAGTATAGTGTATAATATGTTAAGTTTAATATTTTGGCTGCAAATATTAATTTCATACCCCGTTATTATTCTTTTGTATTTATATCTTTTTGAAAATCTGAACACAGTAGATGTTTCAAAACACCTATTGATCTACTGAAAACAGTAGACAAAAGTTTCATTGGAGTAAGTAGAAAAGAGTCATGAAATAATACCCAAAGAAGTCAACCATTATGAATTAATGTTACATACTTTTTTTATTTAACTTTCCAAAACCTAGGAGCTCAAAATAATACATGGCATGCGATTTACTAGACAGCCTGCTTTTCTGTGATTGATTCGTCGTGCCCAGTCGGGGATAACTTCCGTTCAAGGTAAAAGGGGAAGGGGAAGACATCCACCACAGTACCACGACGTATGAAGTAACATGTTCCCAGGCATCCAATGCAACTGATAAGGGTTCACCTGACCTTGGAAGTGTGGGAAACACGTTTGACGCTGGTTTCCAGATTGCTGTGGCTAAATCTGGAACTAACGGTGGAATAAGAAATAGTTTCTAACATTTAACAATGACATTTTGCATTTACAAAATATGAGATATGTAGACTTTGATTTATTTATTATATAGTAGTAGACGGTAGAGAATTACTTACCACGAAAGTCAAGTTCTAAATTGCAGACATCAAAATGTACTCCAGGTTGTAAAATACATTTGTGATAGACAGCAGATAGGTTAATAAGGTTTACAAGATTGCTAACGAATCTTAAGACAAACATTCAACGAAGGTTGTTGAGTGAGAAAATGGGAAATTGTTAAAAATAGCGGCCTAGTTGAGTGAAGATCGAAGGTTCGAATCTGTTATAGAACCGGCTATTTTTTTACACTAATTTTTGGTGCGTAATATATTTAATGTATTGTCGACATTTATAAAAAACAAAATATGAAAACTCTCCTCCTCCGTAACGGTGCAGTCTAAGACTCTGTGCTTTGGATTCCGACTGCAGCGGGGCGGCATGGATTCGAGTCGTCCTGGGTTCTCGGCCTGTTATCTGTATAGGACCGGTGGCAACCAACCATCGTGAGGAAATTGGGGAGCTACGAGTGACTAGTGTAACCTGGTTTCAGATATCTTCTATAACGGCTGAGGGTTCGACGTGCTGACCAACGTCACCTCGCTGCCAGTTGAAGATAACTCTAGGTAGGATTGTGGAAGGGAGACTGACAGTCGGGAGATAGCCTATGGCCCTTCGAGGTTTTAAAATATGAAAACTATTCCTTCCGTAAATCTAATTTCTCGTCATTGTCACGTGAGATTTCTTTTCAGTATGACTCCTGCAATACTAATTAGTTCCTAAGTAGGATAATGAGATGGACAGAGAGATATTAAATTATGAGTTCACCGTTTAAAAAATTAGCATTAACACATTTTTATATTCACATACCTCTTTACAAATTCCTGAGCACGTCACTACAAATGGACCAATCTAGTGCACACTAGAGCCTTGGCTTATCGATACCTATGGGGTATCCTATAATTACAGTCAAACCACAACCTCAATTCTCGAAGCTGTAGCCTCTCCATGTAAAACGATTGCGTCGTAAATATAGTAGATTTTGCTTAAATGTTTTGACATTCATACCACCTTTATTTCATTTGCTACAAAGGAGCGTTTGGGTGTGTTGTTTATAAAGAGGCGGGTGGGGATTATATTTCTAATGCATATTGAACGAATTGATCTTAACTCATAATCATGCCGTAAAAAGGAACGAACTCGTGGTGTAGTGGTTATCGCACTGGGTTGTCACTCTAATGGTCGTAGGTTCAAATCCGCACGGTGGCAAAAACTTTTCGTAAGCTTTATTCGTTCCCATTGTTACTATTTGAATTAGTCTTCTTTGAAACTAACAACGAAAGATTATACAATTAACTCTCTCTCTTTCAAAATGGTAATATGAGGACAGGTTTCTTATTATAAGAATTGGAAATTTTAGTGATCTCAACGCATCTAAAATCCAAAATACTAGATCGACGTTATTTTCTACTGAATTCTAAATCCACGTTATACACAGATAGGCTAATGGGGCCTGGACCTACAGTTTCAAGTGAGATACGAACCACTATGTGTCTCCACTTGTTATCCTGCACTGAACGTAAAACAAACAGCTCCCCGCCCCCATTTTTAAAACAAATTTACATTAAATATGGTATTTATAAGATAATCATCATTGATTTGATTGTTTTTATTACTGAACGTAAAATAAAACATTTCCCACAATCACCTCTTCGTCCCATCTCTCCCAATATCTTTCTGTCCCTCTCTTTTCCCCCTTCCCCCCCACACACGTATCAAAATAAATATTTTCCTAGGTTTGTATGTGTATAAATATAACATTAAATACCCCCAAAAATACTATTTATTTTCTACTTTCCGTCACCCCTCTTCCACACCCACAACCCCTCATTGTTATTGGCGTTCGCTAGACCAAGTGGTAATGTATCGACGTCTTGTAATCGGTGTGTCCTTTTCCGAGTTCCAGTCAGGTCGCATAATGTTTCAGATTCCAATTTAAATGTATCCCGAGTCGTGATTAGCCTATGTGTGCAAAAAGTGATCTTAAAACACTCTTGACCTCAATAATACAAGTTGTGTATTTTCTTTCAGCTGTGGTTCCCTCTTTTCGTGAGAAATGACGAATTAACCTAATCATGAACTCAACAAATAAAAATGCATCTCTAAATTAATTAATGAAAACTGTTATTATACCCAAACCACTATTTTATCGTAAATGTAAATGAAATGTCATCTCACGTAGTGAAAACAATGTGAAAATTGTTCTAATGAGTGATATATGATTGTCAAACACATACATGAATACATTATATTAAGCTAATGAACTATAATTGGGACAATTTAATACTAATTTGAAACGATTAAAAGCATTAAAACGACAAAGTAAACTTTTGCGCAATCTTTCTGCCGATTCGCATTATTGAAACAATATTTAACCAATGGGGACGTTATCTCATATTTGTAAATGCTGCATTGGTTGAACTTCCTGTGGGCAAGACCGTGAGTCACGCCTCCTGCTCCTCCGAATCGAACTTCACTCTGATTGGAGGATCGTATATTTCACAACACTTCCTTGTTTCAGAGCTACCAACATAATTTCGTAAGACGTTGGACTTAGAAAAAATCCATGCGACAGATTTTTTGAACATGACTGTACCTTGTTACAAGAGGTATTGTAAATGATGTCCTCCTTCATCCACACAATTACGGCATATTTATAGGAAATTTTCGCTAACACGTATCAGTTCCTCTTCTGAAATTGCTTCAATTTCTTTCCTGATACTTTCTTTCAATTCTTTTAATGTATGGCTTCAGTTTTATAAGTTTGGTAGCTCGCCACGCACATGTCATAAAAATTCCTGTTTCTTGTGCAAAGCGCTGAAGGAATTTTTGATTGCATATCAACGTTGTCTAGTTTCTCTTCATTAAGCACATGTTGTTTTACCATTCACTTATCAAGAATAGACCCCGATTACCTACATCACAAGTATCTGAACACTGTACCTGTGTGAAACAAGAACATCTGGGAATTCTGCTGCAAAATGTGTTCTAACTTCCTTACAAGAATTCGTAATGACAAAAGAGTTGTGCATAAAAATGTGTTGTTCAAAACTGTATGCATAGCGTGGCATTATTAGACTGCAGAAAAGCAACAGTAATATGTAAAATAAAACAAAACAATCTAAAACACTTGTTAACACCTTAACACTTCACAAAAACATGCAAAGTAAAGTAAAGTGTTCCCCTGTGCTTAGCACCACGCCATGAAGGCGTATAGGGGGTGTGGGGGTAACGCCCCACACTTTCTTGATCCGGTCGTGAGTGGGGGTGATGTGATCAAAACCATGCCCCTGACCGCCTTTACCCCCCAGGTTTCCCCAGGTACCCATGTTATTCGACGCTGGGTGGGCGCCAGGGCCGCTTCCATCGTTAGAAAAGTTCCCGGATTTGAACCGGCCGGGGATCGAACCCGGGACCTTGAGCATGGTAGTCAGATGTGTTACCGACTGAGCCACCGCGGCCTCTCACAAAAACATGCAAGTCAGAGTAAAGCTGTGGGTCTAAATGCCGGAAGATGCCCTCCCTCCCCATTGCTTCATGGAAGACTCGACAGTGAAAGGCACTGTATTATATATTAAAACAACATATAATGTAAACTTTTACAAAACATAAAAACATATTGTAGAATAAAGGCAATCCTGTAAAAATAACAAGTCTGGCAGGCAATCCTATGTGATCAGCACCAAGTTTGAGCTGCCTTTACCATCCCCTGCTGCCCAGGTAACTGTGGATTAGAGGCAGCATGATCCCCAAAGCCACTTAATGTAGGGACGCTGCAGGAAAATTCTCATCTGGGATCACTTGCCCTGGGAATCAAACCCACGTTGCAGTCTGATGCTTAACAAACTAGACCACTAAACTTATAGTCCCATTATTTTAAAACATATTCATTCACAAGAGTTAAAACAAAACATGGCTGATCTGTTCTGTAACTGTGCAGTGTCTATGCTACTATACACTCTGCTGTGACTATTAACATAAGTAACTAAATCTTAAAAAAATACTTACAATAAAATAATACATTATTAGAGGAAATAAGCACGAAAGAAGAGGAAGGTGATTAAGTATCTTTAGCATTGAAGTCAAGTCACCCTCTTTGTGAACCTATACTTGGATGTGTCATACTTGTGAAGTCCAATTTGTAAAATCTCTCAGACATTCAAAAAGTCGGGGAAGAGGCAGGAGCTACCAAACAAATACTTTAACTAATATGCAGAGATATGTAGTACTCACCTTGTTTATAATAAACTTTAAAAAAGCTTTCTGATAACTGTACTTAATGGGATATTTTATAACCGTTGGATGATTCACAGTGAGATTTAAGAGGTACTTCTGGCATTCACCTGCATCTCTGTCACGCACAAGGTTTTCAAATGTTTCCTGTAAGAAAAGAAAATAAATATCATTGGCCTTATTCATACTTTTGCATGATTGTATGTTTCCTGAATAGATTCTGTGTTCTCAGCATTTTTACACACATAGAAGACAGACCCTTCTGTATCAACAGTCTGCTGTATAATTGCATGTTAAGGCTAGATGCAAAAACTAGCTGAGATCATTGGTAAGACTCACAATATGCAGAAGGTGATGGTGACCCTCCGTACACCTGTGAAAAACTTTTAGTGGATTGAGAAGATTATTATTCATATAAACGTTTTTCGTTGTTTTTAGCATGCGGAGATGCATTACAAGCTAATAATTAGTGATTATGTGGTATGATTTATGACGTTATGCACAAGGAATGCCTACGTTGTTAGGTTAAGTTCTCTTACCATAAATATTGTTGGGGTGAACACCACAAGTGGAAAGTGTACTAACAAACATGTCACATTGTTCTAAGATATTTCAAATTTATGATTTCTTCAATATAGAGCATGCCGCGTATATCCATGAGTTGCAGATGGAAGGTTTAGTGGCCCAGAACAAGAAATGTGTGAAGTGTAGCAGACGTTATTTTAAAAAAATCTTTTTTTTTTCGTTTCTGAATAACAAAAATTGATTACAATAAACAGTGAAAGTGATAATTTACCATTTTTGTTACGTTAGGATGGTTACTTTTCATGCTGATAGTAATTACGCGTTATCCTTCGATATCTGCTGTTGATTTCTTGCATGTATGGTGAAAATTTCTTCAAATAAGTGGCGAAAGTGGTTAGGGTTGCGAGAGATTGGATGTGCCGAGGTCACATTTTGAGGATAAATATCTTGCTTCTTTGTGTTTTCCACATGTTAAAATCACTTTCAGGCATCTTAAAACATCGAAATGTGCAGGTTGGAAAGATAAAATGTTGGAATTTTCAAGGGTGTACGGTCGGTCACCAGCCCCAAGCAGAAGTCTGGTGTAAAATATGGATGTTTCTTTTTGTCTTTTTATCCACTTTATGAATTTTCTATTGTTCATCATTGCAATTACCTAAAGATATAAAGCAATATAAATAACTGTACAAAATATAGTAGATCTATAAACTCTGAGGAGATGTGGACCATTTCCTTCAATGTCTTAATTTTCATCACAGCATAAAATTTATTCTGATATCCTAAAATGTTTAAAAAAAACAAACTAAAACTGGCGTTCTAATTCATTCTCCTCAAAGAGGAGGTTAGTAATTTTTTGTAGGCTAGGTGAATTCCAAGTATGATGTTCCAGATTTACTGCATGCAAGATATTTTGATAATTATGCGATATTGTCCAAACACCTCTCACTCGTTTATTTCGTTAATTTTAGCATTGATACTTACCTATTCTGCATTGCAGAAGATTCTTTAAGGTAAAGTTATGCCTTTTTCCATAAAATAGTGTCAACTTTTCATATTACGAGTCATTATTTGTCTTCCTTGTTCCGCTTGGGTAACAGACAATATGGCGTGCACTCATCATGGATCATCGTGCGCCGTGCTTGTGTTTTGTCGATTTGGAGTGGGTATGCAGTGTTTCAACCTTCTTCACCGAAAAATACCTACTTTCGTGTTCATTATGTCATCACAAACCATTGATGGACAGCCCCAAAAATTATTCACGATAACCCCACAAACCATTGACGGATAGCCCCAAAAACCATTCACGATAGCCCCAAAAACCATTCACGATAGCCCCACAAACCATTGACGGATAGCCCCACGAACCATTGATGGATAGCCCCAAAAACCATTGATGGATAGCCCCAAAAACCATTCACGATAGCCCCACGGACCATTTCCGGCAAGGTTAGGTTAGGTTAGGTAAGCATAGTTTAAAAAAAAATTCTCGTAAGAAAAAGGCACGTTTGGAAACACTGGCGAGACCACGTGACTATCGACGCTCGCGCCATCTGCAGGTACATAATGGAAACAATGGCAAAATGTTGTCAGAAAATGCAAGTTCCTTACATAAAAAGTGATTATTTCTTGTTACTATGCTGAAGTTTTCAGATTCCACGAAAGAAAATACCTCAAAGAACTTCAACAATGCTACAGAAACTGATTTCAGTAAGTAGTTTCTCCTGTAAATATGAAGAAATCCGTTCGGGCGATATCGCATATTTACCGATATTTTTTTCACAATGTACAGGAAGATGAGGAAAGTGATCCAAAAATAGAAAATTGGGCTTGAATAAAATTCATGAGAAGGCATTGGCCCAAGTTTCTTTTTCATTATTGCGATTTCAACATGGTTCAATTTTGATTTACTTCTTTTAACATATACTGCAAAGTTTTAGTAATTACGTAAGATTTTGTTCAATATATGCGGTAACATTATCGTATGGGTAAAACGGATTCCTTCAAATTTCCTTCAAATTTACAGGAAAAGTGCTTATTTCTTGTTGTGCAAGCATTCTATAGAAGGAGAAAATACCTCCACGAACTTTCAAAATGGTACACAAACTTATTTGCGTAAGAAGTTTCTTCTGTAAAAATGAAGAAATGTGTCTCCGATATAACACATTTACCAAATATTCTTCCCAAAAGTAGATTGCAGAAGTTGCAGCTAAACAGAAATCCTTCCAAGATCACCTGTAAAAATGCATTACCTGAAAAAGGTCGTCTTGCCATGTGCCAAATGACTAATGCAACAAACGGAAGTATTATTAATTATTTTATAATTGTGTGAGTTGTGTAGTGATACAGGCAAAAACTATTACGTTATTTAAATTCTAGTTGTGTATTTTGTCACTTTATCCTGGTGTAGAGAACAAATATTACACTTTCACCATGGGTGGACCATTCGTTATCTAACTTCTTCCACTTGACTAACACAACATAGGTTAAACATAAATATATGGGGAAAATAAGGTACGTACGTTTCGAATCAATCTGCCGAGGGGAAAAGATGCAAAAAATTGCTTTTGAATTGTAATGAAATCGGAATGTTCTGAATTAGCACAACTTATTTCACTCATAGTTTCGCTACACAACAGTGATAGGTTCACCCTATGGGTTCACCATGTCTATGGGTTCACCCTTCATAGTCCACACAGAACATTCAATTCAACATAAACAAGGGTGAGCTAAAGGTAACAGACAACATCAACAGTTCAGCAAGTGCGTTCACTCAACCCTGCTTCAACGTTGTTTGTACCTGGAGGCGCTCACTTAGTTACACGCTATACAGGGTGTTACTAAAGTTCGTTTCCAAAGCGTAAGAGGTGATTCTACAAGTGAAAATAAACACAAAAGTTAATGTGACGAAATGCCGAAAACGACACCCATTTGGAGTTATTGAAGTGGGAAAAAGTGGGAAAATTATGTTTACAAGGAAATAGTGACACAACGGCCAACCATATGACCGCGACGAAGGACGTTCCACGCACGTGTCAGCAGTAAAAATAAGCTTCAAATTTGCTCCTGCCACGTAATTCGTCTGCTAAGAGGATGTTACAAATCTTAAGAACAGATTGAGACGAGAGAAATGCAAGTTTATGATTAGTGGGAATGAATGTACAGGTAATTTAGACCCTTTTTCTTTAGAAAGCATTTAGCGATATTATTTTAATGCTAACAGAATCTAACCTAACTACGAGAGCATTTAGGTTTATATTAGGGACATAATCTTTAAAAAAAATGTGAAAGTAATCGATACAACTTCACAGTATGTGTTACAGACGTAATTGCATATATAGCATCATGAAATCACGATAAGACAAAGGCCGAGTCTGCTGCCACGCGCATCTTTTTTGAGGTTCCAGCAGAAAAAGAACGTGGCAGCAGACACTGCCTTTTTTTAAAAAAAAAATGTGCATTTCTTTTTAATGCTAAAAAGAGATATAACAACTTTCTTATATTCGGATTTGGAGCTTTTGTTCATGTAAGGACATGTTTATTATATTTATTTTGTGATTACACGACAACATGTTACAGGTGGACCATTAGTTCCTGTAAGTAATATACGGAATTTTCCTTGCACTTGAATAGCCTACGTTGTGAAATGTAAAATGGGTTTGCGTTTTCCCGAATGGAAATAAATATGGAAACAACAGCGACGCTTGTCCTCTCGGATGTAAATTATGCACAAAACAAATAATATTCGAAATAAAATATGTGTAATTTATATATCGGGAGAGAACGCTTTACCAACTAAAATGCAACGTGCTCGGTTCATAAAGCAGTAGATATATACACTACAACCAAAGTTACATGATCTGTTCCATTCTGCGGACAACATTGAATTGCAATAATACTTGGCTGGATGCAGTAAAGCGAAATGGTAATATTTTTATACTCCCTCTTCATCCCAACGCAATTTTTACAATGATATCATATCAACAAGAAAATGTAAGCGGGTCTATTTTCGGTTTGTATCAACACTCGGTTGTTCTCAAGTTA
Organism: Lepisma saccharinum; assembly: GCF_977018435.1. Taxonomy (NCBI): domain Eukaryota; kingdom Metazoa; phylum Arthropoda; class Insecta; order Zygentoma; family Lepismatidae; genus Lepisma; species Lepisma saccharinum. Next base: position 44,425,750 of record NC_139242.1, read on the forward strand.
CTTTTCTCTGATGGTGCAATTAAACAATGTTACAATATGCTCTTGCAGCCATTTAAGGCAAATTTCAAGGAAAATAATACATGGTATTTCAAACAGTAAATAACAATGACACACGATATATGGAAAGAAAGAGAAATGGAAGACAGATTTATCATTGTTCACCTCGTTGTGCATGCTTCTTCTTTTATTATTATGGAAACAGGATTTTATGAATTGATTCTCCCGTCTTGCCGCATACGTTCACTTGCAACACATTTTACAAGCAAATATTCGTTTGTACAGCCATGTTACAACAGCTGATCTACGGTCAATGTCTGCTGATCGGAGAAAAATCGCGGATCAACTTTGATCGCAGATCGCAGGGACTGAATCTCAGTTTAACTTTTATACAACACAAAATCGGAGTTCAGCGTGACTGCAGATCAATTTTATTGGTTAATCGAGGATCAACTGTTTTATACAATCGGGCCACGGAAAGTGATATGTGGAGACTGACAACTAAGAAGAAAGCGAATATCCGTAGTGGACATCACCATTACGTAGAAAAACAAAGATGGTGTTGGCGCTGCGCTAGGTTGCATATGTGTCGACATGTTTACTGTGTGCAGAGTGGAGGTGCCGAGGGAACCACATCACAGACGATGTTCAAACTGTCTGCCATTAACTTCCACGCAGAGATGACAACGCCGAATCAACGATTGTCTAGTGCGATGTCCAATGCACATACAGCAGAATTCTTCTACAGGAGAATTGCACTTCACAAAGTGACTCGTTGTTTTAAGAAGATTAATTTATTCCAACGTCATGTTTATTTTGAAATAAAATTAAACTCTTCGAAATAGTTTTTTCGTCATATGATTGATTATCTTATGTAGTACAAGGTGGCGCAAAAGTCAGCACCTGATTTTCTTAGACTATAGCTTGGGTTTTAAATTAAACAAAGTAGGTTTTTTGGGTTAAACTTTTATTGATACTTGGTAAGTTTTATGTCCTCAATTTTTAAAGATAACATCCAATAACTGATCACCATTCGAATTGATGCAAATTTGAGCTCTCTTTATTGCATTTTCCATGATGTTGGAAATCTGCGGGGAAATGTTTTCAATTTTATGCTGAATATTGTCCTTTAGTTGCTGTAACGTCTCTGGCTTATTCACATAAACCGATTACTTCAAATATCTACAAAGGAAAAAATCTGGAGTGGTCAAATCGGGGGATCTGGCCGGCCATGGCCAATAACCAAAACGGGATATTACTCTGCCCGGAAAAGTGTCACGCAAAATTGTCACAATTTTTTCACGTTCTTGTGGGGTATATTTATTCATTTTCGCACACAATAAATCTCGTGAGTATCTTCTATTTACCTGACAATACACTACAGATATAAACAACAAGATGTCAAAATAAAGGTTAGTTCAAATAGGATGATGACTTTTGCGCCACCCTTTATAACTTGAATATTTATATCAGCAGTTTCATCTCAAGAAAGACGATTAATTATAAAATTATAAATGTCTTCGAATACTGAAATAGGCCAGTAGAATCAACGCTACTTGCTGCAGTTCCCACGAATAAAGAAAATAATTAATGCCTTTATTAAAGTGAATCACATGGAGATAAACTCGCAATCAAGAAGTAAAGTCCACTCTAAATAAAGGACAAACACAAAACACCGTACATGAATATAATAATAATAATAATAATTATTATTATTATTAATAATTTTATTATAAGCATTATTACTATATATTTATGTATATTATATATAGGCTATGTAGTGTTTTCAGATGTTTTAATGTGACTGCCCCCAACAATATTTTGTCGCCCCCTCTCCGCCCTCCAGTCACTTTTCCCTGACGCCGTCACTGCCTGACACCCTGCTTTGGGTATAATGGTAAAATCTAGCATTATCTGCAAAGAGTAATCTGGGAGAGGTAAATCTAATTCAAAGGAATATGCTTTCAGAAAATTTCTTCTACTTCACCAGTGGACATGTTTCAAATAAAGGAGAGTGTGCCTACACAGCGACAAGCTTTTTGCGACCATCACAATCCATCCTCTATCTTTTGTATATCGTGCTCGATTTTGTTCGTGAGGAACGGCGACTCAGCGACTTGACCATATTGGACCAAGTATCTATCAGTAAAAAAAATTGGAAGCAAATATTCCATCTGGTGGTTGTACCCAAGGCTATACAAGGTATACGCCGTATCAGAGTGGCCATATACCCTCTGGTTAACCTTACTTGTTAGCGTATACCGTCCGACTTACAGTGCATACTATATCTTCTGCATACGTTTCGTTTTTTTATATACGTAACTTGGCCAGTTAGTAGCGGCTCCGCCATGCTCTCCCTCTATGCCCCTGCATAATTATATAATCCCAGAAATTCAACAAATAGTGTCGCTTGTATAAAAAATCGATTTAACACAAGTCTGGTTCCCAGTAAAGTATCATACGACAATGTCTACGATAATGAGCAAGGAGAGAGAGAGAGAGAGAGAGAGAGAGAGAGAGAGAGAAAGAAATATCTCTCTTTCTCTTTCTCTCCCTCATGAGAGAAGGAAATAAAGAAAGAAAGAAGGATAGAAAGAAAGGAGAGACTAGAAAGAAAGAAAGAAAGAAAGATTGATACCCCCCTCTCTCTCTCTCTGTCTCTCTCTCTCTCTCTCTCTGAAAAGAGGAGACAAGGAAAGAAAGAAAGATCAGAGAGAGAGAGAGAAATATCATTCTTTCTCTCTCTCTCCCTCATGAGAGAAGGAAAGAAAGAAAGAAAGAAAGAAAAATAGAAAAGGAGGAAAGAAAGAAGGAGAGAAAGAGAGAGAGAGAGAGAGAAAGTATGATGGAGAAAAAGAAAGAGGGAAAGAAAGGAAGAAAGAAGGAAAGAGAGATACCTCTCTCTCTCTCTCTCTCTCTCTCTCTCTCTCTCTCTCTCTGTCTGTCTCTCTCTCTCTCTCTTTGTCTCTCTGAAAGAAGGAGAGAAGGAAGGAAAGAAAGAAAGACCAGAGAGAGAGAGAGGAAAGAAGAAGGAGAGAAGGAAAGAAAAGGGAAGAAAGGAGAGAGAGAGAGGAAGATAGAGAGAGAGGGAGAGATTAACTCTCTCTCTCTCTCTCTCTCTTACTCTCCTTTCTCTGTTTCTTCTTTCGAGAGAGAGAAAGATAGAGAGTAGAGAGAGAGGGGGGAGCGTACTCGCTCAGCCAGAGGGGCCCGAGGAACTTGACATATGTGTCCCCTCCGAATTACATAATTAACTTACTTGCTCGCAGTTGGCCATCGATAGGAAAAAATCCCTCATAGACATTATTATTGTCTACAATAACAATTGTCTACAGCTATGATTCCAGTAGAAATATTCATTTGCTCAACGAGTCAGTGTCTTAATGCTACACAATATAATTAATTTATGAATTTATAGTAGTTTTATGTGTTATATTTAAAATGTAACTTCCCACCAAATATTTTCAAGGAGGCCCCAAGGCTTTCATGTTTAAATAAGAACTGATATAAATTTACCACATTGTCCACACCTCTTACACGTTATTTCAAAGAGGCCAAAAAACTTAGTAGGAGGAGGTGCGGGGAGGGCAATTATCTCTTTGCCCTAAGGACCAGTACACTCTCTTCTTTCCTGCACTACAGGGTATACGTCGTATGAGTTAATGACACCAATAGTTGTGTCATTTTTCTTACACGCACACACACACAGACAGAGAGAGAGAAAAATTTAAAATTTTGCCGGTTTGAATCATAAAAACCCTTGTACATTGCCAAACGTCCAACACCAGACAGACGATGATCGAACCTTGACCGGAGCGAAATACCCCTGACCTGGCCTGAGTGTTGAACGCTAGATGTGAATCAAGCATGAGACTATCCCCCCCCCCCTTCCGCCCCGCTAACAACAGTTACTACCAAATCCAAATGCATTTATGAAGCTGCCCTGGGATTCACCCAGCCTCCATAGAGGAAACGGCATAACTTTGTTACCTTCCCACCATAACAGCAGACGTTGTGACGCAGTGGAGAAGCGTCTTATGATAAGGCACAGAGGATGGTCCAACGCCAATATATTTGTTTATGTACGGATTTTGTTACTTGCAATTTAATCGACATTTAAAACAAGATAACTGAAATTCTAGGTCTCATGATAATTACATTTCCATCCCTGACCGCCACTCAATATTCAAGCTAATCCGGACTGAACCTAGAATATAAAATAGGATTCGAACCAGAGGGCTGCACAGCGAACAGAATCGCTTACTAGGCCCGCCTGGCTGGTCGGGCGGGCGAGTAAAATTATGTACCTGAGTTTTGACCCGTCAAGCATCGAAAGCCCACGGGTAACTGGAAGGCCTTGCAAGACGAAGCTGGCTTATCTTCAGCTCATACCGGTTTTGCACCGTCTCCAGATACATGAGTCACGCAGTCACCGTTGCCAACTTTTAGATTCTAAAATGGTCAAGGAGCACTTAAAATGTTCATCACTTTTATCAATTTGACATTTATTCCTTGCTAGAAAACATTTGTATCACTCACATCCAGTGGCGGCGATTGGGTTCCAAAACTAGGGGGCCAACGTACAAAAGTAGGGGGGGCAAGGACAGTTTAATTTCCCTTGGTATATGAGGTTAGCGTGGTGCAAAAGTGGCAAAAAGTGGGGGGGGGGGGCAACTGCACTCTCTCGGTCCCGCCCCTAATTGCTGCCACTGCTGTCACCTGTAAAGGAGTACGAACCAAGTCTCGCAAAATGTGCCATCGTAAATATTTTGTAACTTTCTGTGACAGGTGGTGGTTCTACATTATACTTTTGGGGGGTCCTCCCCTATGGTGCAGTGGTAGTGTCCTCGCCTTGTAATCAAGGAGTACCGGGTTCGATGCTCGGTAGAAGCACATGGTGGTTCGGATCCCACTTTAAACTATAGGTCCACTCCCGATGTTCTTTAGGCAGTAAGACAACTGAAATATCCTTAAATGTGCTAAACGTTTTTTAAAAAAATCAGAAATACAAAGTAAGAATCTTGAAATATAAGCTATATATTATTTAATAAGTCCTTCTTTGTTTCCTCATTTCAAAGTTTGTAAGATGTAAATGTCACAAACCATGGATTAAGTAGAAAATATCGAAGGACGCACATAAAATGTCGGTGCTTGATAGAGCGGGGGAAAAGGGGTGCGCTAAACCACAATCCTGTCTAGGGGCCCAAAGTATCTATCTACAAGCTCTTCGACACAATCGGTTTCAACATCTACAAATCTCAAAACGATAGTCATTTGCACCATAAGTGTGAAATCTTTGGTATATTCAATTGATACAGCTAATTTGGCTTTGTTGCACATTAATTGTAGCAGTTAACTTTGAATTTTAGGACTTATAATAATAATAATAATCCTTAGCGCGACAGCCCATGAAGGGCCTTGGCTTACCTACCGACTGCCGGTCTCCCTCCCACACTTTCCTTCGTCACCTCTAAGCGTGGAGACCTTCAACCAGTATTGGAATAGTCGGGGGGTCGGCCCGACGTATTCCCAGCCGTTATAGTAGGTCGTCTCGACCGGATTACGCTCACTCACTCGGAGCTCCCCAATTTCCTCACGATGGTGGGTTGCCACCGGCCCTATACGTAGGCCGAATAAATTCCGACCAGAGCCGGATTCGAACCTACGCCGTCCCGCAGCGAACGATCTCAAGGCGAGTGAACGCCTTAACCCGCTCGGCTACCGAGGAGGACAATTTTAGGACTTAGATAATAATAATAATTGTGAATGTCATTTTGTTGTTACGTCTTAATGTTCTTGTAATATTAAATATTTGACGCAGTGGCGTAACAAAATCGTAAAGTACGCGTTAGCAAGAAATAAATTTGGGTCCCTCAAGTACAGTCATATTCTTCCAGAAAATTTATGTAATTACTTAAAATGGCTGGTTGTGGCTACACTTACATTGATAACTATACAAATCGATGCTCTAACTCTGAATTTTCACATATTACAACATATCTTTCTTTGACATTTATGTATTCAAAAGAAGAAAATACAAATACTTACTTATCCCTTCCCCCAAAACAGCAGGCGGTACAGGATACAGAGAACACTGGAAGCTAGTGTAGAGCTATCAAGAAGAATACACTTTCCCAAAGCACTTGATTTCAGATTTAAGCACATTCCTGAAACGTAGAACTTGCATCAGGAAATTCGGAAGATAAATAATCTTCGTGCCCGTTGCAGAGGGCAATAGCTACATCTGACGTTGTAGGAACGAAGGAAGAACTGCTAATATTATCCATACCCTTCTTCAGTTTAAAACACCGGAAGCATTTAAATGCCACATACTTTGCTCCGTGGCAGTTTGAGGTGCTTTACCGTTAACATATAAAAATCGGGTAGGCTATGCAAGGTCACGAGACAGAAGAAAAGCCTAGATAAAGTGCTTTTTATTCAAGAAAATAATAAATGGATAAAAATGTCCAAGCAATTTTTTTGTTGATGTTTCACATGAGAAATGATAATTATTTTGACTTTTTCGGGGCCCCTTATGGTTAGAGCTCCCGCCCGCCTCTGATTTGACGTATTCATTCAAATTATAACGTTAAACTAGAATATAAAGCCAGATAAAAATGTCTTAATTATATTGGCCACAAAAATTAGCCTTTTCTACCCGGGTAATAGAAAAGCCTGGCAGGCATCGATGCCTGTGCACAACTGTTACATGAATCTCGCTTGCGCGATGTCGAACACCTGGGCTTGACGTGCGTGTTGCATATTCTTGTAGGCGCGCCTCCTCGCAGACGGGTTTTTTCCGGGTCTTGTGCAGGTCTCTGATTCGAACCACTATGCAATGTGCCTCCACAGGCAAGGACGTATTATGGGGGGGTGTCCAGGGGTCCGGACACCCTCCCCACCAGAAAGACTTATCAAGTACTAATATTAAGTAATGAAAAATATATTTGAATGGCTTATTGCAGAAAGGGACCTGAGTCACATTTTTGAGGTATCGGAGTTAATTTTTTCATCTCCACTGTGTCTAGCAGCATACTGCAGGGGGGTGCATTGAGGGTTGCAAAATTAACTATTCATTATGTTGAATATTTGAGCCAACAACGGCACATTTCTTTCTTACACTATTAATATTATACGATTTTTCATTGTTTTTCTCAGAATTGTGCAAAAGTGACTCAGGTCCCTTTCTGCAATAAGCCATTCATTTGTTTAGCCTTTGTTGTATTATTTCCTCTGAACTTATGGAAGAGAAGGACTATATTGGGATCATATGGCATTGAAGAACAGGAAGGACGTATTTAGGGGGTCCGTACCCCCTCCCCACCCGAAAGACTTATTAAGTACGAAAATTAAATGAAATATAGCCTACTCGTTTAGCATTTGTTGTATAATTCCCTCTGAAGTTATTGGAAAACAACAGGCACGTATCTAGAAATATGTTTGGGGGGTCCGAAGAACCAAGTGTCTCAGGAATAATAATTGTTATTATTATGATAATAATAATTATTATAATAATGTTTAAATTAAAATAATTATATTAAATCAAATTAATACTAATTACAATACATAAATTTATATTATATTATTATTACACGATTAGGTAAAAAGACTGTAGCTATGAATATATATATATATATATATATATAGCATATATGTATATATATATATATATATATATATATATATATATATATATATATATGTGTGTGTATATATATATATATATATATATGTATGTATGTATATTCGTTACGTAGCTTACCTGTAGTTAAGATCAGATTAATTTACATAAAAACAAGTGCTCTGGCAATGAAATTAATGTCAAATAGATGAATAATTGAATATTTATCGAATAACAAAAATGATGTCACATGTAGTTGGAGAAAAGTAAGTTTCTGATTAAAAAAAGTTCAGAGGAAATTAATAACCATCGATTATGCAACAAATGCTAATATTTTCATTACTTAATTTTAGTACTTGATAAGTCTTTCGGCGGGCCCTGACCCCTGGACCCTCCTAAATACGTCCTTCCTGTCCCTCAAAGCCCTATGATCCCAATATAATCCTTGTCTTCCTATAAGTATGGAGGAAAGTATACAACAAATGCTAAACAAGTATATTTTCATTATTTAATTTTCGTACTTAAGTCTTTCGGGTGTGTGGGGGGAAGGGGGGTCCAGATCCCCTAAATACGTCCTTTGTGTCCCTCCCTATGATTTCAATATAATCCTTGTCTTCCAATAAGTTCAGAGGAAATTATACAACAAATGCTAAACGAGTATATTTTCATTATTTACCAATGTTCGTACTTAGTCTTTCGGGTGTGTGTGTGGGGGAAGGGGAGGGGGTCCGGATCCCTAAATACGTCCTTCGTGTCCCTCAAACCCTTATGATCCCAATATAATACTTGTCTTCCAATAAGTTCAGAGGAAATTATATAACAACGGCTAAACGAATATATTTTTCATTATTTAAATGTAGTACTTGATAAATCTTTCTGGGGGTCCGGACCCCCTGGACCCCCCTAAATACGTCCTTAGAAGACAAGGGTTATATTTGGATCATACAAAACAGGAATGACGTATTTTGGGGGTCCGGACACCCCCTTCCCCACCCGAAAGACTCATCAAGTACGAAAATTAAATGAAAATATTCTCGTTTAGCATTTGTTGCTTAATTTCCTCTGAACTTATTGGAAGACAAGGATGAATATCATATGGCTTTGAAGGACAGGAAGGACATATTTAGCGGGGGGTCCAGGGATCCGGACCCCCTCGAAAGACTGTCCAAGTAATGAAAATATTAACATTTGTTGCGTAATCTATGGTTATTAATTTCATCTGAACTTTTTAGAATGCAAGGATTATATTGGGATCATACGGCTTTGAATGGCATTACAAAGTATATTTATGTACACTACTACTCAAAATAATATGCATAAAATATCAATCAGAAACTTACTTTTTCCAACTACATGTAATATTATTTTTGTTATTCGATAAATATTCAATTATTCATCTATTTGACATTAATTTTATTGCCAGGACACTAGTTTTTATGTAAATTATTCCGATCTTAACTACAGGTAAGCTACGTAATGAATATGCGCTGTTACATCTCTATTCTTATATAGTATTTTTACCAAATTGCGTAATAATATAATATTAATTTATGTATTGTAATTAGTATTAATTTGATTTAATTTAATTTAATTATTTTAATTAAAACATTATTATTATTATTATTATATTATTATTACTATTCCTGAGGCACTTGTTTCGGACCCCCACCGAAACATATTTCTAGATACGTGCCTGTCCACGGGAGATCGAACTCGGACCCCATGTTTACAAGGAGAGAGCGTTGCAACCCAGGGAAGACCGGGACATGTTTGCTTATACAGTGTTTTTATCTGAGCAGAATTGAAAACAGCGAAGGAAATTGAGGTGTGATTTAAGGAATGTCTCGAAAAATTACGGTGATTCCCCCTTTACTCACGCCCCCTGTTTATACCCTGAGTACAGTCATGTTACGTGAAGGAAAATATCCTGCGGGAAAATTCAGCTTAAAGATGAAATGAGAAAGATACATTTTATGAAAAATAGCAAAATTATTGAGAAACTGGAAAATAAGATGCTCACATATTGGATTTTAAAAACTTTCAAGTCTGAAATATATCTTTCTTTCCTCGAGTCACGGCATGTTCTGACCAAAACAATACATAATTTAAATTTGGCTTGGGAACAGTGGCACTTTTTGCCTCCGCACTATGACCTATTAATGTTAAGCCTTGTCTAACAATAGAAAGTAAATTTTCCTTGCCTCCCCCTTCCCCAGTTTTGGCACCCAATCGCCGCCACTGCTTGGGAACATTCATAATCTTTCCAATATCTAACTTAAAATTTTAATAATTTGAAAGGTTATGAATAGTCTTCATTTTATGTTTTTTCATTCAGTCAATCAATCCATATTTTTACCATGAATTTATTTTTTCTGTGGGTTAATTAATGTTAATAATATCCGATCTTGAAGTTTTGTGATAAAGAATTTCAAAGTAGCATATTTATAAGAATGAATAACGCTGCCTCAATATGGATAGCTAATTTTTAGCTGTTGCTATTTGGAAATGGTTCGGCTTTCATTGCATATTCTTGCCTGCAACTCAATGGTCACTAAAGCGAATTCTTCTCACTTGCGGAGGTAGGTTGAGGAAAGTAACCAGACACCTACTTACTTCCTTCTCGCCATTAAGTTTCTTCTTCATACATCGTGCGAAGATGACAATACCTATGAATAGAAGTACAAAATCAACACTCGTTGTTTTTCTATTGATTTTTTTTTTAATCAGTCCTCACAAGGATACAGATGTTTTTATCTCTTGAAGAACTCTTCTTAAGAATCCTTTGACTGAGCTTGTATACTTCTCTCCATCAAATGCACGCTTTCCCATAACTCGGAGCAAAACAGCTCTGGTTCTTCGAATGCCGCGAAATGGCCGCCTCGGGGCATTTGACTGACACGTACCAGATTGTGGTATTTGTGCCTCAAAAACGATTCCGGCAAGGTAATCAATTCGTTCGGATAACTAGCACAAACTGCAGGCACGTATGCGGGTATACTGAAAGATAGGAACAAATAGTTAAAGATAATGCATTCTTTTAAAAAAAAATTATACAATATTGTTTGCTAATGGCTGTGTGAACTAACAGAAGCGATGTGCAAAATGTGGTTTTATACGCAATTAGAAATCAGAAAAAATAACCATTAGCGCACAATATCTTCAAATATAGTAGGAAATTATGAATTTTTAGATGGTGTTCATCCATTGGTTCATGACAATTATGGAACTGGATTCAGATTTTCTCCATTATTGTACATAAGTGTTTCAGAAACCGATTTATACTAAACTTTAAGATTTTATTAGATTTTAGAGAAGTTACAAAGACAATAAGAAATTAGCCAGACCAATGAACATAGGCTATAGTTCTGACACGTCCGTATTCTTTCAATAAATAGAGAAGATAACAATTCGTGTCATTTTCCAACTTTTCGCACAGATGGTCAAACGTCGATTTAAATTAATAATTTTATTAGAATACATTACAGTTATTACCGTCTGATTTCCGAAAGAAAATGTTACTGTGGTTTTATGTATCTCTTTTCATTGATAATTAGAGCATAAAATTGACAATAATAATAAAGTCAAATTAAGATAACATGGTGATATGGTAATTTAGAATTTTTTTAAGTGGAATATTGAATAGACAAACTTATTACTGGTGCAGGATTCAATATAGTGCCACTAGCTACATTTCTACATTAGTTGACATACGCAAACGTAAACAAAAATATAGGGTCTAATAGTAATAATAAATTCTCCTATTTTTTTGTACTTACTTGTCTAAATTGTAGGAGATGTACTTATGGTTGAGAGTCTCGCTGTAGATCCTGAGGGAAGTTGTGATGGATCCAGTGACCCAGTAGATCATCACGTTGTCCAGCAGATTTGTCAGCTCGTATTTCTTGGTCAATCCTCCATCTGGAAGGTTTTTCCAGTTCGGGTCGGTCCAAGTGGAGAATTTTTCCAAAAGATATGCTGCCAAGCCTATGGGGGAATCTCCAAGTGCAACACCTGGAAAAACAGAACAGCCAAACTTTCTTATCATTGAGTATTTGTTTTGAGCCTATTTTATGCACAGAAAGACTGTTCAGGACCGGACCTACAGATTTAAGGGAAATCCGACCTACTGTGTGCCTCCTCGGAGCATCGAACTAGAGACCTCTTGATTGCTTTCTTATCATAAGAGCTACAGTTCGATGGTAAGTGTTAGGTTTCTACTAGCCTTTATGCACAAATTTGACATGCATTTTGTCGTCGCCTTGTAATCAAGGGGACCCGGGTTCGGTAGCCAGCGGAAATACAGAGCGGTTCGAATCCTAGTTTAAACTGTACGTTCAGTCCCGATTGGCATATTTGTGAATGAAGTTGACTTAAAAACTAACTCATATTATAATTTAATGCAATTTGTCGCAAGAGTCACTAAAACTTTATAATGTTTATCTTCAGATATTTACCTATAACCTTTACCGAGTGAGAATGCACCCAAAAGTCACCCTTACTTCCATATAGCACACCCTGAACTTCATTGTTGCAGACTAACGTGGCTCTGGCGTCTGGACTCACTGCCAGCATATTACTAAAATTGGCATAAAAGCGAAGTAAAATGTAGCACACCAATCAATAAAAAACTTCATAACCTCTACGATTTTTGATGTTGGTCGAAAGCTCAGTGACTGAACATTACTTCGATAAAAGTACCTCCCCCATTTTTACTACGAGTATACTTCGATAAAAGTACCTCCCCCATTTTTACTGCGAGTACGCTTTCAAATAGATGTAAACTTGACATCTAGTAAAGAGATAGTTCAATCATAGCAGAGTCGGCGAGGGTGAGGTCTTGCACACAATGAAATAATCTTTAGGCAATCTCCTATTCCAGCGAAGATTTGAACATTTTCCATGTAAGCTTATGCGGTAACTTTGGTCACGATTATCTCGAGAACCTGTCGACAGAAAATTTTCAAACTTTAACTGATCACCGAGAAAGGATGTTTCTAGAGAACCACTGATTGATATTTTCATTTTCTGCATCAACATCCCGAACATTAAATAATTCGTTTTACACTTTAAATATCGGGCAACCTGCTGCCAGCCGGCGGGCTCACTGCAGCTGCTCGCCGTCGCCTAATGACCTTGTAGAAAAAGGGTTCAAACACGGCTGGTGGTTTCGTCCCAGCATGCAATGCTTTAGAGAATGAACAGATAGAGCCAAGCCTCTTTAACTTCTATTGTTTTAGTGTTTAAGCCCACTTTATGCACAGAAAGGGGTAATCGGGACTATAAAGTGGGATCCGAATCACTATGTGCCTTCTTCCCACCAAAACAGCCACAGAAAAGGCATTGCCACGCAACTGTAAGCATATCCTATGTATACTACACGTTCTTCAGTGATTGCTTACCGACCGTATCAGGCTTTGTAGCTTGGAGATGCAAGTATCCAGTTTCCTCTAGAGCGAAGGACAGCGTCTTCGAAATTGGATACAGCCTTTCAGCTGTCCATGTGTCCATGAACAAGGACGGCCAGAATTGTCCAAGGAATAGCTTCAGGTGAACGCCTATGGTGTTGGCAAAGCAGAAGTTTGAATGTACACCTCGAACGCTGCAAAGATCAGTGATGGATGCACGTAAATATCAGGATATGCGTAGCCCTTTATTAGAGTGTAATTTACTTAAGATTACGAATCGCATATAATAGTGCTTATGGAGAAGGTTCAACCAAAATAATAATATTGTACTGATCCACCACCGTATTTGTACGAGAGTAGTGGCGTTAGTGCCGCATGTTTAAAGCACTTGGAAGCATCTTTTCGCATCTTTTCCGAGGGCAAGTATACTGTGGTGCTACAGTAGACAACGTGTAAGTTGAGAGAAATTCACATTTAGCCAAGCTTTGTGGCAGAATGGTTTCGTAACGTGCTACGAAGCCATATGTATTGTGCTCGTTCCATCACCAATTTCATCAGTCCATCATTCATCGTCGTGATTAATCCAGGAAGCGACGTAAAATCACCAAAATACTCGTAGAATAAAAAAGAGAGAGAATTCCGATTTTAACTTAGTAAATTAACTACTACATTTTCACAAACAGAAGAAACAAACACATGCCGAGCATTTCTGCAATTAATCTTGAATATTGAAATTGTAAAACAACCTTTTTTATGTACTTGGAGCAGTATAGTTCATGAATTACTCATACGTTAACAATAAAACTTTAGAACATGATAAAACTGTAACAGAGCAATTTTTTTTCGTTAAATTTAGTAACAGTTATTCTAGATTTTTTTCTTAAGTGAGATAAATCATGGAAAGCCGTACTCAGGATTGATCTCTACGACAAAAACCTTCAAACCTTCTCATAGGTATTTTAGAACTTACTGGTCAAGATCGACCATCAACAAAACAACCTTTGGCCAAAAGTCTTCGCGCATCTTCTCCTCTATCCGCTCTATAGAGTGGAGCAGAGAATCCTCCCCTACATGCGCGAGTACAATGCACAGGACACGCCGTTCGGGAGGTTCATTTGCTTGTGATTCCACTATATCAATAGGAGTAACTTTTCAGGGATTACCAAGCGAATGATAGCGCCAAATACTAACTTTTGTGGGAAGAGTGTAGCCATATGGGTTGCAATCACACCTCCCCAGTCACCACCTTGGACATAGAACTTCTCAAATCCTAGCCTGCTCATGAGAGTCCTCATCATAACAGCTACTTCCGGCGTCCCGAGTCCTGGCTTGTGAGCACCCTCCGAGAACCCATATCCTGGAAGTGAAGGACATACAACTTCAAACACGAAGTCCTTACTCTGCTGCTTCGTGAGTTTTGGGATGACCTCGTAGAACTCCCGAACCGAACCTGGCCATCCGTGCATCAGGAGCATCGGAAGTATGCGGACAGATGGCGTCTTTACTTCCGGTTTGACGTGGATGAAGTGAATGTCCAGTCCAGAAATTTTGGTCTTGAACTGTGGAAAGGTGTTCAGGTATTCCTCGCGCTTCCTCCAGGTGTATTGGTCTCTCCAGAAGTCAAGAACTTTGTCCAGGTACTTTGTATTGAATCCATAATGGAAGTTGGAGCTTTCCAGGGGGGTTGTGAAGTTCCCCACCATTTCCAACCGGTCTTGCAAGTCATCCAGAATCTAGAATAAGAACATAACACGTTATTCTGCTTCTCCTCTAAGATTCGCAAGAAAACTAAAGCGAGTGGTTGTTTCTGTGGGAGTTTCATAACTGATATTGGACTCTAAATGAAACTGTAAGAAACAAAGCAAAGTGTGCTGCTTTCTTAAAAGGTGATCAATTTAAAATATTCACATTGGAATCTAATATATGAGCAGGATGTGAAAGAGAACTTCAGCGTCGATGACAAATATAGGAAATTGTTGAATCAATTTTTCGACTATTCACTTAACATCCCTCCATCTTTCCCTCCTCCCTTTCCCCCCCCCCCTCTAAAGAAATAAATCACTTTATGATTTTCAAGTCGGCCGCGGACTGATCACAAATATATATATTATATATTACTTGTCCACAGTTTTGTGACTTAAAGTTGTCGTTCAACCGTTTGATGGTGCTACTCCACATCAACTTGGAGATAGGCCGGGGTTGCTAACTGAAGGATATCATAAGATATCCAAAGACAAGGAAGTGTAAATCCACATATTGCTGAAACAAAATATTTGGCACCCTTATTCTAGCAAAAATTCAGGTTACCTTATTTGGAACGTTAATCTTGAAGGGTCTAATCGACTCGTCCTGTTTCTTAGGCTCTCCTGGTCCCCACCACGTATCCTTCAGATCCGGAACAGGGGGAGTTTGGAGGAATGGGTTTAGCACAATCCATCCCAGAGACGTCACAAAACCAAGGATGAAGATAATCTTAATCAAACCCATGCTGAGACTTCCTCAAACTGCAATATGAAAAAGGCTATATATTCTTATGAGTACTAGTTCAAATGACAAACATTTCACAATCTAAAATGTATGCTCCAAACTTTTAAACATACTAACACCTCAATTAGGAGGGGGTAAAGACTTAACGTTTTTGAAAGACATTCACTCCAAACTCACTTCCTCGTGCAGCCTGGAAATTGTTAAAAGGACCTAAGTTAGTGTCATTATTTGGAAGTAACGAATTAATTATAATGCAGCTAAAAGCAAAAGTTACTTCTTCGCAAGTTTTTGTAACTGTAACTAGTTAATCTTTGAAATGAGTAAGTCAAAGTCAGTTCTTTTTCAGGTAATGAGAACATTTATTCTTGCAATTGCTTTGTTCTGTTTCAACTGCAATGAAAAGAAAACATAATATTCTAAAAATAATTACAAATAGAATTCTAATCTTTACATGTGCACCATATTTGTTACTAGCAAATATCTTGCGTTACATCAATTATTCAAGTTTTCTTTAAAATTTCTAATCTCTGTATTTTCGTATTTAAACATGCAAGGTTTATTATTATTGAAAATTATTGTAAGTTTTACATTGTCCGACAAACAACAACAACCCATTTGCAGTCATGCATGCAACGTGCCTTCAACGAGTTGTGGCTTTTCTAGACTGAAGTAATTGCAATTCCTTTTTTAAATTAGCTGAATTAGAGCGGAGTTATATTTCAAAAAGAGTAAATGTAACCTAGTTACTTGTGAGCTGAGAAACTGTGACTCAGTTACTTTTAAAAAGTAAAGTTTGAAAGAATGGTTACTGTATTGGAAGAAACCTATTCAATATTTTGTTTTTGTAAGTGGTGTGTCTTTATACTATTAGGCAGTGGACGCAAATAGATTCAGACTGCTGACATGTTCATAATTCTGAAAACAATCAATCAACACAATTAGGACAGTATTCTTGAATAAGAGGGATTCCCAATTTGATTTATTGATTGATTTGCTTGTACTTCGCTTTATGTGCCACTTTTGGCTAATTTGCGAAGATGAGTGATGACATGATGAAACTGATGAATGCACACTCACAAATATCCATGCCCAGGCCAGGATTCGAAACCGGGACCCATATCGCGCGATATGCTAACCACTCCACTCCGCCACGGGAGCCGGGGATTCCCAATCTGATTATGCAATAATAATAATAATAATCATTATAATTATCTTTCCCCTCTATAAAAATATAGATTTAGTAAGTCTATTAGATTAAAGTTCCAAGGTATACACGTTTCGCATTACTCAAACGTCAACTATAGAACATAAACGTGATGTACGTACATAGGCGCCGACTCCATGGGGCTTGGGGGGACTCGAGCCCCCCCCCCCCCAATGTTAACGATGTGAGGGCAGAGCCCCCCAAATCATTTGCTTAAGAGGATCTAATGTTTTACTTTGCTTCTCTTGTAAAAATTACTCTGAATTGTGTCACATGAACTTAACTTTAAATACACATTTGAAATGTTCTAGACCATCAACGCTGGGGGGCGGAGACCGCTAAACCATAAACTTTGGGGGGGGGGGTATGACCAGAGACAGCAAAACACACGACTTATTACTATATACTAACGCAAGTCTATAATTATGAGTATTGTTAACATTTTTTTCTAAAGAGTTTCAAAAGACGATGTGCATGAACTAGGGTAGTGGATGGGACGTTCGAGCTACAAATGACTCTCCCATGACATTCAGAACGAGATCGTTGATATATTAGGGAGATCTGTTTTGCGCTCCGTGGTAGCAGATATTAAAAGTCGGGAATGTGAACAATTGACATTCTGCATTCGAACTGTGAATGAAAATGTTGATACTTTTGAGGAATTCATGGGCTTTTACGAGATTCCGAACACTGAGGCCAAAACTTAAAAAAAGGGAGGGAGGGAGTCATTCATTAATTTATTTCAGTGATCAGAGCCCCCCTCCAATAATTTTGACAAGTCGGCGCCCCTGTGTACGTACATCGAGTATATTTGCACTTAGTATATTTGAACAGAATATAAAGGTACTATTGTTCGTAGTTCATTAGTTCTTACGCCCTGCCATCACTTAAAATATATTTGATTGTTTTACGTCATTTTCTACATAGCCTACATATACAATTTCACTTAAAACTATTGGTTAGGGTGACCGTAATATTTTGAATCAAAAATGGAACATCCAAAGAAGGTCAGTTCACCAATCTCTTGAAAAGTCGGTTAGACCTAATTATAAAATTATTGTTATTATTATTTATTAAAGCATGGTTTACATAAATGATACATTATAATGCAATATGATCTCCCTCCCGTTGTCAAAAGCTATTAATTATTATAATCTCGGTATGACTTACATAGTGTTTCTTGTCCTTTCTGATCAACCTTTGAAGCTTGTCCTACGCTGAAGATGAGGAATGCGAGAAGTATTTATCAGAAGAAACACTATTCACCAACTGTTGATAAAATTTCCCCTAAAGCATGCACCCACACCCCATATATGTGACATACAAGGCGACATTTGTCTTTTGAGTTTGTGTGAAGACTCATGTTGCAGGTCCGTACTGAAAGGACATTTATACCTAGGTACGATTCTTCGCCATGCTTATTCACTGCTCTACAAGTAACTGATTTTCAAACAGTTATGTCTCAGATAAACAATGTCACAAATGTTGTAGTTTATAAGTTGACAGGTTGTAATATTTGTATTTTTTATTATGCGTCGCTTTTTTACCACTTTTGGCTAATCGCGAAGATGGATAAATGATGAAATGAAGTTAGTAAAAGATACAGTCACAAACACTAATGTACGCACCACAAAACCTCATAGAGAATTATGCAGGCTTGAGTCCAGGCGCCAGAGCCTCGTTAACTTAAAATGATGCCGTTTTCAGAGAGTGCTACGTGGAAGAGAAGTTGAGTTCTGAGTGTATTTCCAGAAGGTTACACCATTTACATTCCCATATTTATAGGCCAAGCTGTGGGGTTACAAAGAAACGTTGCATATACATATACATGGGGAAATATAGCATTTCTAAGCTAAAAATAATGTAGTAAACTCTTCCCGGCTGTGATTGATGCAGTGCTCAAAATGGCAATTCCTAGCTGGCGGGTTATGTATACTTTATTTTGTTAGTAGTCAACCCCATTTTGTCATACTTTCCTGCCATTGACGTTCTTTTTTTTACGAGAATACTTGGCCAAAGAGGGGTTATGACCCCCAGTAACCCCTTCCTCCCTTGGGCACGCCACTGGGAAGGGAGATAGCTCACGATTTTCCCCACACATTTTCCAGTGTTCAAATGGAACCATTTTATGCATAGCAACGGGCGAAAGAAGATGTATTTATTCATGCATCGTATGACGCTCCGTAATATACTGCTGGACAAAAAAAACCGGACACTTGCATTTTTTGTGATAACGCAATGGGTCGATAAAAGCTCTGGTACAAGGGCTAACTAAATGTTGCAGAAACTGAATTAAGTACGAATGCATAAACAAAGTCCGACCCTATGAATGGTGCATATGGTATACTACATGATCTGCCGAACATTCTGTAATATACCTGCGAGCTGTTATTGCAATTCAAATGTCAAATATTAAAGTGTCCGGTTTTCATTGTCCAGCAGTATATTTTGCACTCCCAAAAATCCCACGCCCTGTATTGTTTAATATGTCAATGATACAAGCGTTAACATAACATTAGGAAAGGAGTGAAGAGAGAGCAGGGAAGATCAGGGATGTATCAAGGTGGCCCCTTTTTCGATTCCTGGCATGACGCATATAGGCTTACCATATTTTTTTGGGTCCAACCCAGGACATATTCGCGATCAACTCGTTACTGCTGAATTTTAGTTTTTTTTTACAAAAATAAATTGAAATTACTTAAAGGCCTTAACATTTTATTGAAACATTAAACTATAAATTGTACAAGAAAAAATATTAACATTATTTTCTAAAATCTCTTATGTTTGTTCTGTTTTCACGTGGTCTTCAATATCACCTCTTCCTTTATGTGCAAGAGATACTCCATTACAGAGTGTACATTGCACACGTTCACTGTCACTGTTGTTACACAGTTTCAAGAATTTGTATTTCTGCTGCAGGCTAACGTTAAATACACAGTTTCATTTGCCCATTGACAAATGCAAAGCCCTTGTAAATAGTTATAATTATCAAAAACGTGTAGACGAGTTACTTCACACGCTTGCAAGACAACCAAGACGCTCACGGAAGTACGGAAACGGAACCGTTCGGAAGTCGATTTCTCGAAGAAAGAAAAGAATCGATCCTTGCCGGTCATAAATTCTGGTCGTCAATATTCAATACCGGTAGCTATTTTCATATTCAGATTCTCAAATCCCGGACATTTTGCAATCCCGGACAGCACTAAAAAACCAGGACTGTCCGGGCTAATCTCGGACGTATGGTAAGCCTACATATAGCACATTAGTTTGGGTCTCACTTTAATCTGTAAGTCTACTATCAACTAGTCTATCTGAACATAAAGTGGACTCATGTGAGTCAGTTTTATATTTGTTAAAAAATGAAATCTGCTTAATTTTTGGCCTGCCTATAACTTAATCATTCCAGCACATTTAAATTGAAGGGTTTCGCTATTGTTACAATAAGACACTACATACCGTACATCCATAAAAGCCTCGTAGGTGTATTATATATTTACCTCGTCTTAAGTCAGCAGTGATGCACCATGTGACGTCTGCCCCCTGTTATCAGCGACCGAAGACTGAGACCAGCTGATAAAATGGAAGAACACTCGGCACCTTGACCTCCAGACGTGACGCTGCCAGTTTCATAACCACACTTAGCCACACGTCCCTCGTCTGCTAAATTTGAATGTCTTATCCCCATTGACTCATCACAGATAAAAGAAAATCGAATTTATAATTACCGGAAACAAGAAACTGCATCTCGTTTCACTTTAATTCCAATTTGATGTTTGGTAGACGGACTTACGTAAGCAAAGTATGAACCAGTAGAAGCTGTGTTTACTGCACCAGGCATTTAACGATAAACTGAATGGGCAGAAGAACGGTTAATGCAATGGAAAACCAATCCAACGGTCTGTCTGTGCAACTCAACTGTCGAGATATGTAGGCGCCTTGTTTTCAAGTGGTACAACGTTCGATTCCTGGAGGAGGCACCTTGCACAGCAGTCCGAGTTTTATATTGAATTGTAGATTCAGTCTCCATTAGCCCTGAGAGTAAAGTGGACTTACATTTTTTTTATATTGCATATACATTATGGTTTACCTGCCTGATGATCACATCGCCAGAGCACTTTATGAACGAGATATTATTAGGTGAGATTTCCAAAATATTTTGTAACCTAGCCAAGGTGCTAAAACGTTCATTAGCCTTATTTGGCTATTTACTATGTATGAATGCGCATGCACCTGTATGCATTGGCGTCGACAATTTTTTTTGTAATGGTCAGGTCATTGATAATACTTGAATATTGGGGGGGGGATAACAATAATTATTATTAGTATCATGGTTATGATTTTTCAAATAATAACTATCTACTGTAATCTAAAAAAATCAACATTATTACAAAATTATTATTGTTATACTTATTATTATTATTACTATTACATTCTCGGGGAGACTTTTCTCCCGATCCACCAAATAAGGGAATATCCAGCACAATTGTTCTTCATTATCTTTTACATTTCATCCAGTTCTGCATAGTTATTCTATTTTGTTATTAACTTTTAGATACCTCGTTCAAGAAAAAGCTTTAAAAGTTAGGGTGATATTTTTGTTTATGTTTGTTATTTTTTTTTTTAATTTTGAAAACGGTGAAACCATTTATTCTTTGGACTAATTGGTAGTATATAAACAACATAACCTGGATCCTGTATTTCACACTCATTTTTTCCCCTTTCTAGCATAATTTATGTTATTCTGCTTTTTTTGTAACTTGAAATGAATAATTCCAATTTCCAGCAGAAGTTGCCGGACAGGTTCAATCTCCCCCAGCTTTTGACGCCCATTCTGTATGAAACAATTTCGTGACACGGTTAATCTATTTTATATTACACACATAAAGATGGTAAATAGGCAAATATTCAGGAGGATTCGCCTGAACGTTGGGAGAAATTCTATATAAATCCAATATTTTTAGTGTACGGTGACATGCACAAGTATTGCTCGGCAAATTGTCCATGACTGTTTTCACTTTCTTTTGCGTCCTATGAGTTTTTAAGAAATAGATTTTTTTAAGTGTGTTGGTGCAAAGGTTATCAGCAGTTCGTCTGATATTTTGCTTCAATTCTTGAAGCTCTCACTACGTAAAACATATAGGGGAAGGAAGGGTAAAGTAACGTGTACATTTCTAAACAACAAGAATTAAAAAAAAATAAAATAGAAATTGGAAGTAAAGTTATTATACTTACTATTGGTCTATGTTTTTATAACTTTGCTGATTAAAAAGGTATGATAAGAATTAATCAAACCTTAGAGTGGCCACTTTACCCTTCCTTCCCCTATAATTAACCAGGCCCTTAACCAGGATTTTATTTCGGGAGGTGGGGGGCTCATTCCTTATCAGCAGTAGCCATCTAAAGCGAAAAAGTTGGGAAGGTAGAAGGCCAGGAGATGAATTTCTCAGTATATTACAACTTATTATACAATATGTTTAATCCTGCTAAGGAAGACAAATTAATTGCCACTATACACTATTTAAATTAGATATTTGTAGAATTGGGGGGGAGCCTTCAGCCCCCTTAGCCCTCCCCCTGGCTATGTGCATGGAATAAACATAGTGATGGACAATTTGCTTAGTAATACTTATGCGTCCCACTGTACACACACATACACAAGAGGAACAAATACTCCAGCTAATGATTTGCTCGTTTACAACAAACAGGCTTTATTTTAAATATCCTGTACAATGACAATCATTCGTGAAACAATTAGGTGTACGCCAAATTAACAAATTCTTCCAAAAAAAAAAAAAAGACAAGAAATCACAAAATCCCAATTTCCTTTCTGGGTTTACAGCGAGGGTGCTTCCTCGTGATGACATCCGATTCCCTTCGCAGGATCTGTATCTTTAAGGTACGCTCACCGCATTCGTACGGCGACAGCTGCTGCGAGCAGTCATCGCATTCTTCCGTACACGTCGCGTTCCTCACGAGGGCCACGAACTCCCAGATGTCCTTGGCCAAAAGCCTCGGTTCCTCGAACGCTGCGAAGTGGCCTCCCCTTGGCATGTTGGAGTACTGAATGAGGTTTATGTAACGTCCGCGTAGATACAGACGCGGCATCTGCAATGCATCGTTGGGAAACACTGCACATGCGGTTGGTACCTTTATTGGGAATCTGCAAGAATATGTGGAAATCACTGAGACAGGCGTTTATTCGGAATTTGCAATCTGATCATGGGAAGGGGAGGTAAGTAAGATTTTTTAGGAGGGTGTAAATGCAGCACCAACATGACACTAGCGAAACAAAACTTAAGCTTATCGCCCACTGAGACGGGGGAAACACGGCAACATAACTTCTGTTGTCTGCTTATATTGAATGTAAATGCTGTAATGTCCACTACAGTTAAACACCCGGAACTGATTGCCATGCCAGAAAACCTATATCTAATCTGTGTCTACAGGTTTCTAGGGTGGAAAATTTTCCATTCGCTGCATCTCCAAATGCCCTCTCGTGTAATTCCGCGTCTCCTCGTTAATCTCCGGCAAGCGTCATGCTCGGGCTCCTCTGTAGCCGAGCATGGAAAATGTTCCGCGCGGCGCCGTGGTTCGGAGCGTGGCGGCGGGGTACATGGGCAGACTACCCTCAAAAAGTCACGTGGAATTTTCCACTCGGAAGTTTGGGTAAGTTTGGGTGGCACGTTTCCGGCGTCTCGGTGGGCGATAAGCTTTAGGGGGTCTTACACAGGGCTTGAAATGGAAATTTTCACGAAACGGAATGCTTTACTTTCGTTAACATGGAGTTATCTTTTATTGTCTAATTAGTGAAGCGATGAGATTAACGACTAACGATTTGATTTCAGTTGGATAAAGGATGCCCAGCCCACTTTAACCAAGAAAAATAAAAATGACGAAAGTATGGACTATAGAGGGGCCATAATGAGAGAGCCCGAATTTGTGTAAATATCTTGTGTAGGAGAATCCCTCCGAATCCGCAAGACATGATAAGTAATAATAATTAAGAAGTAAAGAATTAAAAACGAGAACCACAAGACACAAAAAGATGAAGGTAAAGTAGACGTCATCATACTCTACTAAATCCCCTCGCGGCAACAACACACGTAGCTATATGAATGCTAAAATACGTATTGAAAAGTATTAACAATTTAGCTCACACTGAAAGTGAAACATGTAAAACATTAAACGAACCGGTACGGCCTGTTGCCATTTCTGACTCGTGTCTTCCCGTTTCGCCGAATGGCCCAGAGGCGCATTATATGAGATTTCAAATCTAACTACGTAAAATTTTCGGCGATAGGGGAATTTCCGTTTTGCCGAATCCTCTTTCGCCGAAATATTTTGAATGAAGGAAATTTTCCATCCACAGGGAAGTTTCAGATTTTTTAGGCCAAAGCACACCTGTTTAACTTGTGTAATCGGCATTTACAGCCTCGGATTTTATCAGTGGCGTAGTGACTTTGGTTTCTTATTGTTTTCCACAGGTATTATAATTTTATAGTAAGATATCGAAATTTCACATTCAAATTACACCAGCAACAGAAAATATTTTTCAAATTAATTTAGACTTTGAATTATTTCCAATTACACGAGATGATAACAATTTACGATACAAAAGTAACATGAATTAGCAGAATTACACTTAGGTTACTGTTAATTTTACATGTAACAGTAATTTCATTTGTTAACATTACTCCTAACTAGTTGAGTGGTAAATATATTCAAATAGGATGTTATTTACAATTAAGTTCTGATTATTACTTAACCCTTTGCTTCAGAGCATCAGGAATAGCCTACTTAGCTTTTCATAATCTTCAAATTTATCCAATTGACTGTTTAAAAACATTTTAGTGTTATTATTATTACATTGAAACCTTGGTTAGGGTTTTACCTGGGTTAAGAAATCTAGAGTTCAAGGGGAACCTCGGGTTACCTAATTATTACAAATGATAATGGTGTAATGTAAAATGTAAAACGTTAGGATTTGTTTTTACTCACAGTTAAGATCATCTGCATATGCTAAATTTCTATGTTTAATTTTAATCAGCCACTAGTTTGTCCTTCCTTCCAAAGAGCATATTGTAAGGAGAAATTATAAAGCAAGGGGTGAAATGCATTTTACTGCTTTAATCCATCATTTATTGCAAATATATGTGATATATGCTTAATAGTAAGCATTTATTTTGTGCTTAATTGCCTTCATAAAATTTCAGTAAAATGTAAAATTTATAATTTTCTATTAGAATTTATTTAATTAGGGGGGGCCTCCTGCATGGCGTAGTGGTAACGTCGAGCCTTGTAATCAAGGGGTCCCGGGTTCGATACCCGGGGGAGGCACATGGCACAGTGGTTCGGATCCCACTTTAAACTGTAGGTCAAGTCCCGATTAGCCTACTTGTCCATAAAGTGGACTTAAAACAACAAATCAACCAATCAATATATAATCTAATTAGGATGTCTTCTTTGATTCTGCGCTTTGAAATATAACCATTAAAATGAAATTTGTAAAATTATATATTGGATGCCTCTTGTTTTTAGAAATATATATTATGGTATCTGGTTGATGAGTTCATTGAGAACTCAGGAAATTTCAAGCAATGGGAACAATTTCCGTTTTAATATTTAAATGTCGCTCCACGTTTTTTATTCATAAGTTCCAAGGAAGATGGTAGGTTTTTCTTGGTCGAGGCCTACACCGCTAATTAATTAAATTAGCAGATAGATTCTTTGCTGATATTCTTCTCAGAAAAGAGTAAGAGTTGGAAAGGAAAAAAAGTTATGTTTATGAATTAATTCATCACATGAAATCTAGTGTCGCTACCCTTTAAAAACAATAAAATAAAACATTCTTTGCATTTACAACCAGTTTCTCATATCCGATTATTTAAACCTAGCATGCGTTCACTTTCATCTTCAATACATTTTTGTCTTGCTTGAATTCCCCCCCCCCCCCCTTTCACTTACTGAAATTTTCCAGAAGAGGTAAAATTCTCTCCTCGCCTCAGAATATTCGGCGAAAGGGGATCCGGCAAAACGGGAATTCCCATTTCGCCGAAAACTTTGCTTAGGTGGAATATTTGCCTCGGGGGCATTCGGCGAAACAGGAGGTAATCTTCTGACTAGACGAGACGAGAAGGTTCCAGATATTCACGAACCGGAGTGCCGTTCCAGCCCATTTTGAATCCTGGGTCTTAGGAAAACTTAATGGGGTGTTCGATGAACAAAAAGGTTGAATTATAGAAACAATAGGAATTTGACAGCGACTGAAGACTTTTGAGAAGTGAAATATGGACGAGGAAGTTAAGTATACTCACGCGCGATTGAGAAAATGTGAAGAATCGTTGTGAAAAGTGAAGATTGAGTGATTGGTTGATTGACCGTGAACGACACTGTACATGTCCTTACGTTGTATTCTCTCCTCTCTTCCCCATGTCAGTTTGTCTGTCTGTCTGTCACTGCAATAATCTATCGTAAATGTTATTTTATAAAGACACACACCACACACACACACACATAAATTGCCTGAAAGTACTCACCTGCCAAAGTCGTATTCAAAGTACTTCTTGTTGAAGGTTTCGCTGTAGAGCCTCATAGAGGTAGTGATGGAGGAGGTGACCCAGTAGAACATTATGTTGTCGAGCAGCGAGTCCAAGTTGTACTTGATGGAGAGGCCTCCGTCCGATCGGTTCGTGAAGGTGGGGTCCGTCCATGTGGAGAACTTCTCCAGGATGTAAGCGGCGAGTCCCGCAGGGGAGTCGCTCAGCGCAACACCTGAAAAGGGACGATTGGGCGAGTGGTCAGAATGATGGATACGCATTCGGGAGAGCACGGGTTCAAAGTTTCGAAACTGTCGGTTCTGGCATCAAATTGCGGTTTTCCATTGAATATCTTCACTCAGTCCAAGCAAATGCTGCGATGGCACAATTCCTTGTCGCTTCTTTGGTTCTTCCTGTCACTCTGTCTGCCATTGTTACCCTAATAATATTAGTAATTGTTGTAAAATTAATAACCAAACAGCAGAAGGAGTCGTGCGGTTCTGGTATGATGCCTCCCTTGATAGTGTAGTGGTAATGTCGTAGCCTTGTAATCAAGGGGGCCCGGGTTCGATACCCGGTGAAGTCCCATAGTGGTTCGGTCCCGATTAGCCTATCTGTTTGTATTTTGCATTGTTACTATTTTACGTCGCTTTACTCCACTTAAAGGTGATGATGATGATGATAAACATGCATGGTGATTATATGGGCTTGATGAAGGGTTACACACAAAGAAATATCCGTGCTCAGGCCAGAACTCGAATTCTAAGCCTTCGGTGACGAAGTGGTGAATCGACCAATTTAAAGCACTCTGCCATCGGAGTGGCGATTCTCATCTGCACACAGAACTCGAAGCATGTCAATTGACACACATACGCGTATGTTGACTCCAATTACACATTAACGTGCATAAACTGTAAATGATACACTTTTTGGTGTGTCAAAATACAGACAGAAATGCATAAAGGCAAAGGGGTACTTTTATTAGATTCTGTTCCGTGTGATGCACTAAAATGCATTAATTGGTAAGATCAGACACGATCTTACAAAGATAAGATAAAGATAACAAAATTACACGTGTCAATTGATGCATTAAAAATGCATCCATCTTGATTTGATGCATATTGAGTTCTGACTGTGTTTGGATGGTATAGAGATCAGTCGAGATAGAATAATATCGTCACAGTCTCCTTGGCGGAGCGGTCAGCGTATAGCTGAACGAATCCAGAGGTCCCAAGTTCGAACCCTGGTGTGCCATGGGTATATAATTTTGGTTCTCTCATCTTCATTTTATCCGTTCATTATTCATCATAATCGTCGCGAGTACCCAAAGAGGTAGAAAAGTGACGTAAAGATAGCAAACGGAGAGAAAGAGTGTCGTCTTATTGAAGAAGTCCGTTTTCTTCTCTGCCTCGTCTCAAGTGCGTGTTGTTCTCGGTTTCGTCTCGAATTGTGAGTGCTTGTCTCGATTTCGATCCATTCTCGAAAGAAAAATCTTGATCTCGCCTTAGTCCGTCTCGAAATAGGTACAAAATGTGCAAAAAAATAACTTACTAGTTTGTGCACAATAGGCAACATTATATCCTATATATATATAACCAAGAAATCACCCTTATAGTTTGCGTGAATGGGTCTCGAACAGGACCACACTCTCGGACAGTAGCGGTAGGTCTCGTTCTCGGTATCATCTCGATAAGTATCGAAAGGCCCAGTCTCGTTCTTCGAACTGTACTACTACCCCTACTCATATGAAGATCTCCTCGGTCGAGTTGCTTACCAATGGTGTCGGGTTTCGTTGCTTGAATGTGAAAGTAGCCACTCTCCTCCAGCAGGAAGCCGTAGGTGCGAGAGAGAGGATAGAACGTCCTGAGGTGAAGGTCCGTGAAGAACATGGAAGGCCAAAGGCTTAGGAGCATTCTGGAGAATGTGGAATCAATTGTCGGTGCTGTGCACATGTTGGAGTGGAGTCCACGGACGCTGTTGGGAAACCAAGCAACATATGAATTTGTAAAAGGTTAAATGATCCATCCAGATTTATGATTAAAATGATAGTCAAAGCAGATATGAAATGCGTACATTAAACAACATGCCCCATGTGCATCAAACATGAATAGACAACGACAAGGCCGTTTGTTATCATTTTCCTTAATGGTATGCATTGATTGTTTCGGATATAAACCTAAAAACAATAAAATCACCCCAACCCGTTTGTATGTGTGTGCGTGTGCGTGCGTGTGTGTGTGTGTGTGTGTGTGTGTGTGTGTGTGAGAGAGAGAGAGAGAGAGAGAGAGAGAGAGAGAGAGATGGCCCATGGGCCATCATGTTAAATAATTTTACAATAAAACAGACAACTGTAAAACCATTTAGCCTGATTAAAGCTTCGTAAATGTAGCTGAAACATTGCTATATAAAACCTTTATACTTGTTTCATTGTATGGAAATAGGCCTGTTAGGGATAGAAGCAAGTAATGCTCAACTCAAGAAGAATTATCGAATTCGAATGCTTTTAGGAGGAGGATTTGACGTATTGAAATAAGATAGTTAGTACGAGAAATTTTGAAGCTAGCGTCACTGGATGAAAGGGCCGCGATCAACGAGGCAGAACTGAAGATACATACCATTTTTAAAAAAACTAGCTTTCAGAAGTCTAATGTGTCTTGATCTGGGAACCGAAATAGGTGGTAGATAATTCGGAAATTGAATAAGCTTTAGAGTGCTGCAATGAGCGTTTTTTGCTCGTCCGGCAAATAGTTCGCACCTACGACGCTAGATAGCGTTAGGAACTGACAGCTCTTCGATCACCATGACGTCACGAGCGAATTTCGCTCGAACAGGCAAGACCATCAGTATACGCTCGAAACCCAGCAGTTCACGTGTAACCGTAATTTTTCTGCAGTATTGGCCCTTCAAACATGGATCGTGAAGTGAAAGACGCAGTGAAATTGAAACCGAAGTGAACATAGTCATCATTTTCATGTTAAAATGTAATTTAGTCCATCTTTATAACACATTCACTGTATGAAAATGAATAGATGATTATGGGCTGAAACTACCAGAACGTATTTTTACGCATATATTTGTACGATTATTGTTCCATTAAAAATATATTTGATAATCTATATATTCGAGCGAATTACGCTCGACCGTGGGAGATTCGATCGAGTATTTTTGAGCGAAAGTGGTTCAATGCAGTACTCTATAAAGTGTACTTAAAATCGTCTTAAACAAAGTTCCTGTTTCTTTGTCCACACCCTCGACTACATTTTGCATACTAGCGAGACTCTGATGTTTGGACTTACAGCCAATATAATTCTCTGTGCGGCTCGTATTGTGTCGTCCATATATGTTTGCGACTATCCTTTCGTCCATTCATCCTTATCTTTGAGATTAGCCAAAAGTGATAGAAAAGGGAAGTAAAATAAAGCAAATCATTCATTCATTTCTCCACATTGTGAAGATTAATTCAACCGGTGGATCATAATGCAAATGCATTTAAATTGTCATTGTTTGGAACCTTATTGTTCTTCAGACGTGTGAGGTGTCAACACAGGGCAAAATATACTATCTGGTACTCAAATGACTGTTATTTTTAATTGTTGTTATTCAATGAGATCACGGTCACCAGCGGACACAATAGGTCATTAAACCGACATCCGTGATGATTGTTAAGCTACGTTGCCAGGGGTCCCGCGGGTTTGAATCTAGGACTCAGGTTTCATCAATTTCATCATATCATCACTCGTCCTCACCTTCGCGATTATCCAAAAGTGACAGAAAAATCTAAGTAAAATAAACCAAAATCAAATAGGGCATTAAACAAAAAGGCGCTTACTTACCTATCTGGATACAAGAGCGCCATATAGTCGGCAACGATAGCCCCAAAGCCGCCACCCTGAACGAAGAACTTGTGGAAGCCCAGCCTCCTCATCAGTTGCCTCATCATCACGGCTACCTCGGGAGCCCCGAGCCCCTGCTTGGTGGTGGCGTCGGAAAAGACGAATCCCGGCATAGACGGGCAGATCACCTCAAACACGAACGATTCGTCTCTGCTCCTGGTCAGCAGGGGGAGGATGCTGTAGAACTCCCTCACTGAACCCGGCCACCCGTGCAGCATCAACAGCGGAACGACGTCCGGGGTGCCGTTGGCATTTTTGGTTAGTTGCGGCTTCGCGTGTATGTAGTGGATGCCCAGCCCGGCTATGGACGTCTTGTACTGCGGGTACTTGTTCAGGTACTCCTCCCTCTCGCGCCAGTCGTATCGCGTCAACCAGTACTTCAGGACCATCTTCAGGTGGTCGGTGTTCATGCCGTAATGGAACTTTGCGTTCTGTAGAGGAGGTGGGAATCGAATTGTGCGACTCAGCCTCTCTTGTAGGTCATCAAGAACCTGTAAGAATCATGACCAAAAGTAATTTGTATTATAATTATGGGTGGATTAAGGGCAAGAGAGCCGTAAACTGCTCCTACCTGGAACAGTTCTTTTCCACCACTGTTCATATCTATATTGCATTTCTAATTATTTTCTAATATCATTCAAGAATTCTATCATTTCTTCATATTTCTAGATCTTTCCAGCATTTCTTTGATTTCGCAGCAACTTCTTGCCAATTGCTGTAAGATTCCCCCTCGCAAACCCTAAATCGCCACACATGGCCCATGACGGATTCGCCCCGAGTCTAGCCTCGCATCACAGCCATCTTTACTTCTGAAATCCCTATGTCTTTACACTAAACGTTCTTGCGAATATCTTAAATCTGGCAACTATCGGCTAACCTAGCTCTCTCTTCTATTCATCTTTCCACTAATGGCCCAGAGGCAGCCACTGCTATTGTGAACTGTGTGTCTCTCTCCAGTCATTCTGGCGACACAAGTCATAAAACTCATTGTCTCACAATAACCCCTTTTATACGTCCCGATCATCTGGTCTGCATCCTCCTGTACTGGTTGCAAACTCCAAAGATGTGTCACTAGAATTATAGTAATATAATAATATGGTTGGATACTTTGCTTTGGTGTAGCGGGGATATATTGCCTGAAGGCATAGGAGGTTTGACATCACTGCAAACTGTCCTTTGCTGCTTGTAACTTTTCCCTCCAAATTTCCACCAATAGAATTCAAAACGTCAACTCAATTTCGGCATAACCATAACATTCTAAATTTTGTGGAAACAGTTTTGGCTCGAGTACGGTGAAAGACGGAGGTGTCGAATACCATCGAGATCCGTCGGTGACCACTAAGCAGTACCGAGTGTAAGAGATATTATGGTGGACAGTGTTAAGATACCTAAGTGTGTGAGGTGACAAAAACAAGTTGACGTCCAAGTTGCTATGCTTATTTTCAGTACAAGTTTATTGTGCGGACAGTGTTATAAAATACATAAGTGTGAGCAAGGAACTAAATGCACCAATGGATCGGTTTGACCAATGCAGAACCGGTGTTTTGATAAAACACCACAGGACGCAACAATAGGAGCTTCACCACGGCAGTGTCGTCCAGGAACCCATGGAAGGGGTAAGAAAACGAAATTAGACAACAGTGCGCCAGCCCAAGTGATTCAGTAATCATCCCCTCTCGAAAATGTCAATCACAAACAACTAGAACTTTTGTATCTAAAAACTTTCTTCTTTACTTATCTTAATCAGCATTAAACTCAAGTAAAATTGTTTCCAATCTTTCTTTTTTTGTTTTAAGTAATTATCTTGATTTGCAATGAAAACCTTCAGTGGTGTCCCACCCCTACCGACTAGCTAGCTGGAGGCGGACTGTGGTGATTGTTTCATTGGTATTTGGTTGTGTCTACTGAAGGATTAGTCCTTAATCCTGAAGGTAGCGGCACCCTAATATCCGTGCCTCTTTGGCAGTGACCACTGTCCGCCGATGCAATGAAAGATGCGATGGTACAATTCAACATCCAAGGATGTTGAATTGTACCATCGCATCTTTCATGACGCTCTCAACGTGGGGCTACCATCTCTTTCATTGCATCTCCAGTAACTTTTTCACGGCGCCCAGGCAATTTAGTCACGTTTCAGCAGGGGGTTATCTGGCCATATTAGCACTGTGATGATATCATTTAATTGTAGCATGTTTGTTTGTTTAGTTTTGTGCATGTCTTTGGTATGTTGTTGCAACCATGTTCTAAAGGGGCTATTTAATTTATATTATACTTGTGTTTGCATAATCTTCATTAGCAAATTGTCAAATCGTCAGTTGACAACACTGAACTTCCGTCCGATTTTGAGTGAACACTAGGGAACTTTTCCTTTCGTATCCCGTTATCTATTGACCGTTTTGTTTGGGAAAGCGATTACCATGCCTTTGACGCGGCTACAGAAAAATCTCGTAGAAGAAGCCGGTTTGCATGCCACAAGCTCAGCAGGGAACCTCGAAATGGAAGGCACTGAAAATGAAAACGCCGTGCACCAAATTTCTGTGCTTACAGATGTTGGGTCTCCGTCGGAAAATGTCAGTCTCTCACAGGTCATAAATCTTGAACAGCCGCCGACCACTATTGAGGATATGTTTATACGTTTAACCCAGATAATTCAGATTCAAAATGAGCAAATAAATGCCAATATTAGCAATTTGCGTAAAGAGCATGCTATTAGTATACAAGCGCTCAGGGAAGAAATGGCAACGAACAGGTCAAATTTGGAGGCTAGGATTGATAATGTAAGGGAGGAAAATAATCAAAATGTAGAAGGCTTACGTAAAGAAACCGCTCAAAATATTTCAGCTTTGAGAACCGACATTGAAGACGCTAGAGAAGAAACGGCGCGAGATATTTCGTCAATAACAGAGAGGATTACGCGAGTAGAAACACAAGTCAACGTTCGCGTCACTGATTTTGAGAAAAACATTGCGCAAGATGTATCCACGCGGTATGAACGTTATGAAAATCAGTTCAGTGATCACTCACGATCAGTACAAAAGGACTTATTAGAAATTTCAGGGCAAAATGAAACGCTGCAATGCGAAATTAGGATAAATAATGAATCTATTAATGAAATTAGGCAACAAATGAACAGTTTAGACAATGACTTGCGAGAAATTCAGAATTCGCCTCAGCAATTATCAATTCAAGTTCGTAAGGAATTACAGGAATTAAGTACAAATTTAAACAAGAAAATTCAACAAGAAGTGAGGAATGTAGAAAATAAGGTTAACCGCGACGTGAGAAGTTTGGAGCAGCAGGTTACGGAGTTACGCAGTCAAAATTCTAATGGCACTAATAGTGAACAAACGTTTGATGACAATTTCGGAAATGTAGCTCAGAATGCATTTGATGTCCCAACTAATTCGGAAAGTAATGACCAGATAAGTTGCGCTGTTGCCAAACAACTGTTAGATAGTAAATTGATACAATTACCATATTTTGATGGAGAAAATGCCGAGATTAATGTGCATGCGTATCTAAGAAACTTGGAGGAATACTTGTCAATTATGAACATTCCAAGGAGGCTATATACCAAGGTGTTACGTCAGACGTTAGGCGGGCAGGCGTTAACCTTCTTTGAAGTGTTTGAAGGCACCATTCAGTCTTTTGACGATTTTAAGGCATTATTTCTGAATGAATATCTCTCAGACCACCAATTAACTAACATCAAGCTTACATTGTATACGTCCAAGTACGATTCGAAGAAATCTGAGTCTTACGTCCAGTATGTAGTGAGGATGGCGAAATTGAACACTGTCTTAAATCCACCGTTGCCAGAAGATGAACTTATCAGAACATTAGCCAGACATTTTCATCCTGGTCTGCAAAGAAATATCACTGCTGCGAAGCCGAAGACGTTATCTGAGCTTATATCGATATTGAAGGAATTCAGTATGATTGATGAGGAAAGAAATGTAACAATGAACAGGAACAACAGAAACCAACCTCAGAACAATACTCATGGTAGGCGTGGCCAGATGCATGCCGTAAACGCAGCTCAGGTGATGACTGAACGTCCACGGGAGGATAGAATAAACGTAGGACGTCGCCAAGCACGGAATGAATATATTCCAAGGTATAACCGCCAATACAACGACAACAGGAATGAATATCAGCACTTTTCGAACAACAATGAAGCAAGCGCCAACCAAGAAGGCAGAAACGAGCAACGTCAAGCTAATGTAACACGTGCCAATCAGGGAAACGCCACAGGTTCTCTTCCTCGCAATTAGATGGGGGAGAGAAGGAAATTCACAATAGATTACTAAATGGCAACAATGCAAACATATGGATGGAACAATCAATTTCACAAAAGGAACTTCGTTCACATGTTAATAATAACAATAATGGAATGAAAATGGACGAACCAAGAAAATATGGTGGATCTGGCAACAATGAGCATGGTGAAATAGCCGACGATGATAACAACGTGTCCATGGCCCTCTCAGGAGTTATTGATGTAACAATGAATAAAATGACGACGAATGCCGACAGTGGAGCAACGTCACAAGAAACTTTAGATAGAGCGATAGGAGCTCTCGAAGACGAATTCTGGGAAGATGGAGGAAAAATGTACCCATCTTTAATTACGAAGATTCGTGCTTTGCCTGAGGCCAATTGTACGATTAATAATACCGAAAGCATTTGTTTATTAGACACAGGATCTACGTCATCAGCTATATCACACCTTATGTTACAAAGGATACAAGAAAATGAACCTCAAACATCGGTTATCGGCGTATCTAATCTTATTATTAGGACAGCCACGAAAGAAAAGCCAGTGCGAATTAAACAACAAATTCTTGGTGAAGTTAGACTTGGCAACACTGTTATTATTCATCCATTCTTAGTTGTTCCGCACTTGAGATTTGAAGTTATAATCGGAGCTGATTTCTTTCATGAATATCAAGCCAATATTGATTTCGAAAAGGGACTTTTGAATTTCACGAATCAAGATGAGAAATGTGCAGTTCCATTTCGCAAGAGCGATGTTTCCATTCAGCCACGTATTGTTACATGCATGATTCAAGAACCTCTTTTCCCAATAAATGATGCGGATCATATTAATCATTCATTAGAACCATATTGTGATGACGTCAACCTAAACGCTTGCCAAACAATAAATAAGGAAGCTCTAAAGTTGCCTACGCGCACGGAATATTATTCCGAGGAAGAAATTAAAAACATTGTTTGTAAACAAGAAGATTTAGATAAAACAAAACAAGGTAAACTACTGAAATTGCTGTTGAATTATCAGGACGTGATGTCAGATTTTCCAGGAGACGTGAAGAATTATGAATATAAAATTAAAGTGAAGAATATAAAAGAATTTCAGGCGAAAACAAATTACATTCCTTTGGCTTATAAGGAAATAATAGATAGAGAAATAATTACTATGCTGGAGCAAGGTGTCATTAAACGAGGATATTCCGCCCACACCTCACCCTTATTGATTGTAAAGAAGAATGATAATACACCTAGAGTATGTCTCGACCTCCGCTTAGCGAACCGATTCATTGAACGAGATGCAGAGAGGTGTGAATCAATTGAAGATATATTATATCGACACCAAGGTGCAACTTATTTTGCCACGCTTGATTTGTCACAATGTTTTCTATCTATTCCACTGCACGAGGAGAGTAAGAAATACATGGCTTTCGTTTATAGAGGGAAAACTTTTGTTTTTAACAAGATTCCGTATGGAATGTTAAATTCCTCGAGTGCTTGCGCACGCTGCGTAGAACAGGTTTTGGGGAGCGAAGTTCTCTCATACACATCTGTTTACGTCGATGATTTACTGTGTAGTGCCGACACTTACGATGAACTTTTGTCAAGAATAGAAGCCATTCTGGATAGATTGAAAAGAGGAGGATTTCATGTAAAGCTTAGAAAATGTTCATTTGGAAAGAAGGAGATTGGTTATTTAGGTTTTAATTTAACCGGGTCAGGAATAAAATGTCAACCTGAACGGATAGAAGCCATTCAACAACTACAGCCACCGAAAAACCAGAAAGAGTTAAGAAAATATCTAGGATTCGTTGGATTTTATAGAGCATTCGTGCCTCAGTTGTCATCGTCAGAAGCTCCATTGTGCGCTTTACTGAAGAAGGACACTCGTTGGAAGTGGGGTCCGTTGCAGCAGTCCGCCTTTGAAGAGATAAAGGAAAAATTCCTGAACACAGTTATGCTTTATTATCCTCTGAAAGGCAAGACATTTCATTTGAGTGTAGATTCGTCAGCCTATGGAGTTGGGGCATGTTTATATCAAAATGATGAAGATGGAAATCAACATGTTATTGCTTTTATTTCACGCACTTTAACCGCAACTGAGAAAGTATATGCTGCGACAGAGCGTGAGATGCTCAGCCTAATTTATGCAATCAAGAAATTAAGGGATTTCCTCGAAGGAAAACATTTTATTGTGGAAACAGATTGCAAGGTGTTGACACACTTGTGGAAATGTTCTTTCACTAACAAGAGAATACAAAGATGGTGTTTACAAATACAAGATTTGTGTTTTGACATTAGATATGTGCCAGGGAAGCAACATATTGTGCCAGATTTTTTAAGTAGAAATCCGGTTAATACTGACACTGGAGTGACGGAATGTCACACTGAAACCATTGACACTGAAGAAGTGATCGCAGCAATTGATTATGATATTGATACGAGGGTTGTCCCTGAATTGAAGAATATGACCGAATTGCAGGAAGATGACGAGAAGTTGAGAAATATTATTCACGTTCTAAAGCAAGATGATAACAGAAAACTTAGTCTTAAAGAGAGAAAAATCAAGAATCTTCATAAGATTGAAAATAACATTGTATTTAGAAGAACGAATAATGGTGCAAATGATTGGAGAGTGTGTGTACCCCAATCGATCATTTCGAAATTGATTTGGTATATTCATACCATTCGTGGTCATTTCGGAAGTGCGAAAGTGTTCGCAGAGATGAGAAAATCCTTTTATTGGAAAAATATGGCTCGGCACATAAGAAAAGTTTTAGCCTCGTGTGACACGTGTCATCGTGTGAAGGCGCCAAACAAGAATTTCCAAGGATTACCGATTGCCATTATTCCCAGCCGCGAGGACAACCCCCTGCAAGTACAATATAAAGGGACCCAGTCAAGGTCAAGGAACCAGGGAACCCAAACAAACACACCCACGGACCTGTCCTAAACTTTCCCTTTTTGTCAACCATTTCCCATAGAAAGGAAATGATTATATTTCTTAAATTATACTCAATATATTATTGCATATCTTATTATATTTTCTAATATATACCATTTACTCTTATTTACATTTAGTCTTCGATTTTATATTGTGTTAATGAAGTTATGTTTATATGTATTTGATATAGCTTATCAATTATTAATTATATTTTCAATGTTCACATATTTACTCAAAAACGTGAACTCAGAATCGGACAGATTTTTCCTTCTCTAAGTTCAAAAGGGGCTTTGGAACAGTTCTTTTCCACCACTGTTCATATCTATATTGCATTTCTAATTATTTTCTAATATCATTCAAGAATTCTATCATTTCTTCATATTTCTAGATCTTTCCAGCATTTCTTTGATTTCGCAGCAACTTCTTGCCAATTGCTGTAAGATTCCCCCTCGCAAACCCTAAATCGCCACACATGGCCCATGACGGATTCGCCCCGAGTCTAGCCTCGCATCACAGCCATCTTTACTTCTGAAATCCCTATGTCTTTACACTAAACGTTCTTGCGAATATCTTAAATCTGGCAACTATCGGCTAACCTAGCTCTCTCTTCTATTCATCTTTCCACTAATGGCCCAGAGGCAGCCACTGCTATTGTGAACTGTGTGTCTCTCTCCAGTCATTCTGGCGACACAAGTCATAAAACTCATTGTCTCACAATAACCCCTTTTATACGTCCCGATCATCTGGTCTGCATCCTCCTGTACTGGTTGCAAACTCCAAAGATGTGTCACTAGAATTATAGTAATATAATAATATGGTTGGATACTTTGCTTTGGTGTAGCGGGGATATATTGCCTGAAGGCATAGGAGGTTTGACATCACTGCAAACTGTCCTTTGCTGCTTGTAACTTTTCCCTCCAAATTTCCACCAATAGAATTCAAAACGTCAACTCAATTTCGGCATAACCATAACATTCTAAATTTTGTGGAAACAGTTTTGGCTCGAGTACGGTGAAAGACGGAGGTGTCGAATACCATCGAGATCCGTCGGTGACCACTAAGCAGTACCGAGTGTAAGAGATATTATGGTGGACAGTGTTAAGATACCTAAGTGTGTGAGGTGACAAAAACAAGTTGACGTCCAAGTTGCTATGCTTATTTTCAGTACAAGTTTATTGTGCGGACAGTGTTATAAAATACATAAGTGTGAGCAAGGAACTAAATGCACCAATGGATCGGTTTGACCAATGCAGAACCGGTGTTTTGATAAAACACCACAGGACGCAACAATAGGAGCTTCACCACGGCAGTGTCGTCCAGGAACCCATGGAAGGGGTAAGAAAACGAAATTAGACAACAGTGCGCCAGCCCAAGTGATTCAGTAATCATCCCCTCTCGAAAATGTCAATCACAAACAACTAGAACTTTTGTATCTAAAAACTTTCTTCTTTACTTATCTTAATCAGCATTAAACTCAAGTAAAATTGTTTCCAATCTTTCTTTTTTTGTTTTAAGTAATTATCTTGATTTGCAATGAAAACCTTCAGTGGTGTCCCACCCCTACCGACTAGCTAGCTGGAGGCGGACTGTGGTGATTGTTTCATTGGTATTTGGTTGTGTCTACTGAAGGATTAGTCCTTAATCCTGAAGGTAGCGGCACCCTAATATCCGTGCCTCTTTGGCAGTGACCACTGTCCGCCGATGCAATGGAAGAGACCATTGCATCCAAGGATGTTGAATTGTACCATCGCATACCCCACTGACCTTTCCTCGCGGCGAGCTGGGAAAAGAGGGTGTCGTCCTAATTGCGAACACTTTCTGCCCGAACAGAAATATACCTGAAGGACTATGTCCTAATTGCAAACACATTTTTCTGCCTGGGACCTACAACTTCCTCTCACACTTCCCGAGTGTATTTAACGATCTACTTTTAAAGGGACTCAGTTCCAGACTTGAAGCTGGTCAGTGTTTTGTTGGATCATAGAAAATTGGACATGATTAAAGTAGTCGCCAAAATATAATTTATTAATAGAAGTGTGGCCTATTGTTTATACGTGCTGCACACTTCTTACCTGAAAAGAGCTTCGTTATTCAATAATACAATTATTAACTTTACCAAAGTTTCAAACTCAAATTTCAAAACATATGGCACTGTTCTTAAAAATTTAGGAATACCACCAATCTCCTTATACTTGTTAGTGCTACTAGCCAGAAAACAAAAACACATTTTTTTCTTCCATTTTACATCTTCCAGGCTCATTTCCATCCTAAGAATCATGCCATTAGGCTTTTCTGCCACAGCCTTTAAGCTTTATATAAGGTCTTCCACTATCGGATGTGGACTGTTGATTTTGCTGTTCCATCCCTCCACTACATTATTTAAGGTACCAAGGGGTTTTCGAGTCATGAACACAGGAATGAAAGTCTGATTACGTCGACAGACTGAAAGGATGAAATAACCTTGGAGGGATTTACAAAGCAGAAGACCATGATAAGTCAATCAGGTTGGCAATTGTTGTAAGTCCAACCAGCTGTCGCTCTGCGTCACTACCTTATCTGTTTTTGAAAACAGGTTTTTCAGTTTCATTTGTTCGCAATTAGGACATGAAATTATTTCTCACTTTTATGTGTTCGCAATTAGGACGATTTAGGCGTTGTTCGCAATTAGGACACAACCGGAAAAGAGAGGTATGTCCGCTGGATGGTTGTAGAAGGAGAAAACTTAGCATTACGCTTATGGAAGTATTATTTTACTTGTTCTCTTTGGAATATCGAACTTCCGATGGGGTAGAAAGACATATGATTGGAAGAAGAACAGGCTCAAGCTTTTATTTGCGGTTGGAAAAGTCACAATATCCATTTGATTAGACTTAAGTTGAAGTTGCCTCTCCGTATGGAATACATGGGATCCTGTAAATATTCATTCATCATATCTTTTCACAGATCGTATCTGGCGTAAAAAATAACTTTAGAAACCGCTTCCACTTCCAACATGGGGAGAAATTCATGTTCTTCTTGCCTCTGTCGTCTTTTTTTTCTTTTTGTAATTGCAGTTAACATTTCAACGTTATTGAAATAAATGTCCATCTGTTGCGAAACTGTCCCACGTAGCCTTAAGGGAGAGGATGTTTGCCCCCCCCCCCCCCACCTCGTAACTAGTGTTATATATTCAGAAGATAATCGTCGTGTGAAAACCAGAGGGACGTAACTCCAATTTATCAAATTTACAGGACAGAGGAAATAATGGGCCCGTTCCGAAAGTCGCACGAGTTTAACGCGTTAAACGAGTTATGGCAACTGGCCGTTCCATAAGTGCTTCCGTGCGTTTCGTGAGGTTCATTATGCTGTCCCAAAAGTCGCATTCCGTGCGTCTCGTGGAAGAACGAGATTCACCAAACTCACGAGCCAGGAGGTTGGTTTGTTCAGTGAGAATCGTCTGCTACCTGCAGACAACGCGGGTGCATGATGGCTTCAAACTGCACTAGTTCGGGAATTGTATTATAATTTTAACAGAGAGCGTTATGAAGCAACATGCACAAGATGAGTGTGCCACAACTGTTCTTACAATGTGTTTAAAATGAGTAATCGTATCCGCAGTAGAGTTTATTTCTGTCAGAAGGAAATACCTTCCGCTGGACGCCATGTGGAAAATTTTTATAAACAAAACGCTGCGCCTGCGCTTTCGTCTAGAGCGTCCCATCTTCTTCTTCTTCTTTTCTGGCACTACAGCCCATCACAGGCCTTGGCCTCCTTCAGAATCTTCCGCCATCCATCTCTATCCAGCGCCTTCCTTCTCCAACTCCTAACTCCCAGCATACTTAGGTCCTCTTCTACCGAATCAACCCACCTTAAAGGTGGTCTTCCTACTTTTCTCCTGCCCTCCATATGCATAAACGTTATCTTTTTGCACATCGAATTATCTGGCATTCGGTATATATGTCCTAGCCACCTTAACCGTATTAGTTTAATTTCCTTCACAATATCTATATCTTGGTAGAGTTGATATAGTTCATTATTGTATCTTCTTCTCCAAAATCCGTTTTCACATATAGGACCATAGATCCTGCGCAGGATCTTCCTTTCAAAACTTCCGATCATTGTCTCAGCATTCTTAGTTATAATCCATGATTCACATCCATAGATTAAAATAGGTCTTATTAACGTTTTGTATAGCTTAACTTTTGTTTTCCTTCTGATATACCGGGACTTCATATGTTTTCCAAGTCCAAAGTAACTTCTATTTGCCATACTTATTCTGTGTTGAATCTCTGTCAGAGAATCTCCTTTTTCTGTTATATACACACCAAGATATTTAAATTCCTGTACTCTCTCGAAGGAGAGCCCGTTAACTTCAAGATGTGTAGTACTAGTATGCACCTTGGTTATTTCCATATATTTTGTTTTAGCAGCATTTACTGCAAGCCCCATTTTTTGTGCTGCTGTAAGGAGATTAGCTACAGCTTCACGCAATGCTCTTGTTGTTCTAGCTATTATAACCACATCATCTGCATATGCCATCATTTGCACTGACTTGTTTATTATAGTTCCTCTAGTGTCTATGCCTGATTCTCTGACAGCCTTTTCTAGTGCAATATTGAATAGCATACATGACAGGGCATCTCCTTGACGCAATCCTTGTTTTGTTTCGAATTCTTGAGATAGCTGATTTCTTATTTGTACTCTACATCGCACTTTTTTTAGAGTCTCTTCTACTAGATTTACTAATTTCTGTGGGATGTTGAATTCCTTCATGGCTTCAATCAGCTCGTTCCTTCGTATGGTATCATACGCAGATTTAAAATCTATATAGAGGTGATATGTATTTATTCCAAATTCTTTTGTCTTTGCGCATATCTGTCTAATTGTATGTATGTGGTCTGAGGTCGATTTTCCCTCTCTAAAGCCACATTGGTAGTCACCTATTATTTTGTTTACATACGGGGAGAGCCTTCGGAAAAGTATATTAGAGAGAATTTTGTATCCGGTGTTAAGTTTGCTGATGCCTCTATAGTTTTCTGTTTGTAGGCGATCCCCCTTCTTATATATGGGGTATATTATACCTTCTTCCCATTGTGATGGGATTTCTTCATCCTTCCGTATTTTATCTAGTAGATTTTGAATGCTTCTCAAGAAATCCCTTCCGTGAAGTTTCATCATCTCTGCTGTTATTTTGTCAGATCCTGGCGCTCTATTGTTTTTCAGCTTCTCAATGGCACTCTTAACTTCTTCAAGGCTAGGTCCCTGCATTTACTGTTCATTAAGCTGGGGATTTGTTACATTCTGATCTTCTTCCATATGCTGATTCTGTTCTTACTCCATTCCACTTCCATTCTGGTTTTGTTCATTCAAAAGTTCATTAAAATGTTCCTGCCATCTAATTAAAATATCCTGGTCATTACTTAACAGTCGTCCGTCTTTATCCTTACATATATATGCTCCAGTTTGGAATCCTCGCATTTCATTGACAGTTCTATAGAATCTTCTACTCTCTCGTTTTCCATTAAATGATTCCACTTGTCTCATTTTACTTTCCACACTCTCTTTTTTCTTTCTCTTATGTATTTTCTTTTCCTTCCTTCTCAGTTCTCTATATACTTCTAGCTTTGCTCTTGTAAAATAACTTTGTATCATATTTCTGTATGCTTCATTTTTCTGCTTGGTTATCTCCTTGCACTCCTCGTCAAACCATTCATTACGGTTTTGTTTCTTCATTTCCCCTATTTCCTCATCTGCTACTTTTATTATTACATCTCGTATTTTGCACCACTCTTCATTGGGATTGGTGTTGTTCACGCCATCTTCCAGGTTTTTCAGTCTGTCAGTAATCTTTTGCTGATATGTTTTCTTTCTGTCTCTTTCCTTCAATTTATATATATCATATTTTGTGATTTTACTTTCTTGCCTTTTGTGTATACATGATATTCTGTTCTTGATCTTAGCAATCACCAGGTAGTGATCTGTGTCCACATTTGCTCCCCTAAAACTACGTACATCTAAAATGCTTGATTTGTGTTTACTATCTAAAATTACATGGTCTATCTGGTTACTTGATCTCCCATCTGGAGTTCTCCATGTTGCTTTATGTATATCTTTGTGAGGATAAAAGGTGCCTTCTATGATCATTTGATGCCTATTTGCAAAATAAATCAGTTTTATTCCATTATTGTTACTCTCATGGTGCAGGCTATGAGATCCTATCACAGGTTTAGCCCAGATTTCCCTGCCTACCTTTGCATTAAAATCTCCAAGCATTATTATTTCACCAAACTCACGAGCCAGGAGGTTGGTTTGTTCAGTGAGAATCGTCTGCTACCTGCAGACAACGCGGGTGCATGATGGCTTCAAACTGCACTAGTTCGGGAATTGTATTATAATTTTAACAGAGAGCGTTATGAAGCAACATGCACAAGATGAGTGTGCCACAACTGTTCTTACAATGTGTTTAAAATGAGTAATCGTATCCGCAGT
The DNA here is from genome assembly GCF_977018435.1 of Lepisma saccharinum. Lineage (NCBI taxonomy): Eukaryota > Metazoa > Arthropoda > Insecta > Zygentoma > Lepismatidae > Lepisma > Lepisma saccharinum. Next base: position 44,469,574 of record NC_139242.1, read on the forward strand.
AGAGTTTATTTCTGTCAGAAGGAAATACCTTCCGCTGGACGCCATGCGGAAAATTTTTATAAACAAAACGCTGCGCCTGCGCTTTCGTCTAGAGCGTCCCATAAGTCTGTAAAATAACTGGTTTCACCAGGTTCACGAGCCCAGTTACTTTCGTTCGATTCGTTCGTTTCGTTATGACTTTCGGAACACAGTATTCTTTCTCTTAAAAAGAGTCGGTCACTTGGAGATATGTGACTCCACCTTAATGCTAAGGATTAAAAGTGGAGATATGTTGATCTGACTCCAAATAGAAATCTTCAGAGGAGGTTATTTCAACAAAACTGAAAACAGCATTTTTGGAGTCACGTTCCTCTGGTTCTCATACAACGAAATATCCTAGGAGATATGTTATGTGCGCGGACAATTCGCCATGACAATTCGAATTCAGGCCTTCATCAATTTCATCATATCATCACTCATCCTCAACTTCGCGATTAGCCAAAAGTGGAAGTAAAGTAAAAAAAAATCCATAAATCCTGCACATTGGTAATTTATCACATTTGTACGATAGCATACTTCCCACTACATGGTGTCACAGTCAAATTTATCGTCGACCTGCCTCATTATTATTATTATTCTAATCCTTAGCCGTGAAAAATGTGTTTAATCAAGGTGTTGAGTGTTTTTATTTGTATGTATATATATTTGATCTGCCAAGCCAACGGGAGAAAGGGAGGAAGTCGCGAGTCTGACGGGCGAGCACCAGAAAGGTCACGTTTTGGGTCTGAAACTTAGGAACTTCGACCTTAACGACAGCCATTCAAATATCTCGGGTTCCAGCAGCCGGACTGAAGTGAAACTTTTACCAGCGCAGCAACATGTATGCAAGGACGGATGTGTGGAGATTCGTCGCAATCAAGCAAGAATTACGGATGCCAGATCGAATTGGTTATAATCAATCTGTTTATGGACACAGATTGCAGTTGAGCTGTCGGCGCCAGCCTGACCGCCACTTAATCCGAACGTACCATACTATATTCCTTTCCCGGATTCTCTGGAGTAAGAGAACACGAACGCGTTTTGTGCGCATATTGAAGGGTGTGCGCCTCGTCCAATAAACGCGCGGAGGGGAGTGGCATCCACGGGAGGGGGCTCATTCGCGGTCCAGTAGTTCCGTAGTAAACATGTCAGCTCGCAAGTCTAGGGGAACTCTGCAATTAAGGAGAGCGCCTCATAGTGTTGAATGTGTTCGAGAACAACTTGTTTGAAAAATTTAAAGTGTTTGAAAAATGTTTTTCAGACTTGTTTAAAACACATTTTGATACATGATGTTTCATAGTTTGTGGTTATTTGCATTTTTTTTTAAATGTATGTTTAAATTTGTTTTAATTTTTTTTTTCTGTTCTTCGTAGCATCAAAAGACAAATAAACGTGCAATATTATTTGTTATTTGTGTAAAACAATACACTGGCCATTGTTAAGAATAAAAGAAGAAATTGGCAGCAGAAAGCGTTTTGCTTTACGACCGTTACACCGCTCAGCACTTCGTTGCTTTCATCCAGCACCCTTCCCCACCTAGTCTGGCCCCGCCCACAAGCTTTCCCCTCTGCGCGTCGCTACTCCAGAGAATCCGGAAAAGCAGTATAGAAGCACGCTCTGTCCAGGCTGGGAGACAATGGAGCGAAGAGGAATGACCTCTTGGGAAGCGTACCTTCAACGACCGTCAAGCGTTCTTTTTCGAAATCCGCATAAAACGAAAAGACCTGCCATTTCGACACACAGTTTTACCGCGAGTTCCAAGGAGAACACATCCACGCGCTCCGAACGTTGAGACTAGCATTGTGCCGACTCGTCGTGTGTTGTTATCTTTTTGGTGTGAGGACGAGCGGAAGTGCGCCAGCCTACTGTAGACTTCAGAGTGAGTTTGTGAGAAGTGGCTGTACGCGAGATTTTGTCCTTTTCGTGAAGTCAAACGCACATAAGGATGGCCGGTTGACTGTAGAAGGGGGGGGGGCACCCTCGGTCCGCCCCGATGCCAGACGTGACACCACGACGAATGCCTCCATCATGCTGAAACTCCGAACTACGCCGCCTGATGCCTACCAGCCGCCACAGAGATGGAGAGAGATGTCGAACGCTGCCATATCGACGTCCCGATGCTTGAGATCGTCCGACGGTGATGGAGAAGACGCCGACGACCCATGAACGACCGCCCACCGCCCAGATGCGACGTCCGGATCACGCCTGACCACGAAGATGCTCACCGACCCCGAGAGGAAGAGACGCCGAGACCCTTGATGTCACCCGAGCGACGCCGACGACCCATCGTCACTGATCCGCCGAGGAACCAGATGCATGAACGCTCTTCACCTTCTCGTCGTCGCGATCGAGGAAGAATAGGAAAACCTTTCGTGTGCATACTAGGGATGGCCAAACGGATCCGGATCCGAAAAATCCGGATCCATTCGGATCCGGATCCGGATCCAAAAGTTACGGATCTGGATCCGGATCCGGATCCGAAAGTTTCGGTTCTGGATCCGGATCCGGGTCTGAAAGATTCGGATCTGGATCCGGATCCGAGAGTTTCGTATCTCAATCCCATTATAATATTACCACACCTTAAAAGGTATTATGATCTTCGATTACAAAGAAATTTTTCGTTAGTCCTAGAAGAATTTTTTTCAAGTGTTGTTCCTAAAATACTTTGCTACGCATCGGCTAACACACTCGTGCACAAATGTCAGAGGTGTAAATGCCTTTGAAACGAATATGTATTCATTCGAATGTATTGGAAATGAAAACACACATAAATGTGAGACATTCCATTCCAGGATGAAACCTTTAACATATACTATAACAAGATAGAAATGTTATACAAAAATTATACAATTGTTCTACAGTTACAGTTTTACAAACTAAAATAAAACATTATAATATATGCAGTGTTAAATAATTACAAAGTGTAAGACTAACAAGGGAGGTTATCTAAGTGTCCCCCTCCGATTTCCATGAAATTTGGCAGTATAGTGGGGCCCAAAGGGAGAATTACGTGTTTTTTTGTTTTTTTTTGTTTCAGCTAAAATACGGTTTTAGACGGCAAAATCCCCTCAAATGTCAAGATGAGGACAAATTGAAGTGAGGATCTGACCCCTGTTTCCCCCTCTGATTTCCATGATACTTGGCAGGTGTGTGTATAAACGGGCCCAAATGAAGAAATAGTGTTTTTTTTTGTTTCAGCTAAAAAACGGTTTTATGGGGCAAACCCCCCTCAAATGTCAAGATGAGGACAAATTGAAGTGAGGATCTGACCCCTGTGTCCCTCCGATTTCCATAAAACTTGGCAGGTGTATAGTGGGGCGCAATGGAAGAAATGCGTGTTTTATTTTTTCAGCTAAAAATAAAACTGTTTTAGGGGGCAAAATCACCTCAAATGTCAAGATGAGGACAAATTGAAGTAAGAATCGGACCCCTGTGTCCCCCTCCGATTCCCATGATACTTGGCAGGTGTGTGTATAAACGGGCCCAAATGAAGATACACGTGTATTTTTGTTTCAGCTAAAAAACTGTTTTAGGGGGCAACCCCCCCCCCCAAATGTCAATATGAGGACAAATTTAAGTGTGCATTTGACTTATGTGCCCCCCTCCGATTTCCATGAAACTTGGCAGATGTATAGTGGGGCCCAAATGAAGAAATACGTGTTTCTTTGTTTCGGCAAAAAAATTGTCAAGATGAGGACAAATTGAAGTGGGGATCTGACCCCTGTGTTCCCCCTCCGATTTCCATGAAACGTGGCAGGTGTATAGAGGGGCCCAAAGGAAGAATTACATGTTTTTTTGTTTCAGCTAAAAACTGTTTTAGGGGGCAAAATCCCCTCAAATGTCAAGATGAGGACAAATTGAAGTAAGAATCTGACTCCTGTGTCCTCATCCGATTTTCATGAAATTTGGCAGGTGTATAGAGAGGCCCTATGCCCCCTGTTTCTTCCTATGCCATATTTACGTAGTTTCGGGGTCAGATCCCCACTTCAATTTCTCCTCATCTTGACATTTGAGGGTTGGGGCCTCTATACACCTGCCAAGTTTCATGGAAATCGGAGGGGGAGACTTAAGACCTACCTTGTAAGTGTATTAATTAATTACAAATCGCGCACGCGCGCACACACACACTATATATATATATATATATATATATATATATATATATATATATATATATATGTATATTATATATATATATGTATATTATATATATATATATATATATGTATATTATATATATATATATATATATATATATATATATATATATATATATTAGCAGGTAACAATAGGCCTATGTTATAAGCACATTCTTACTTTCCAAAGAAGCGCATGTGGGATGGCAAAACGGATCCGGATCCGGATCCGAAAGTTCTGGATCCGGATCCGAAAGTACCGGATCCGGATCCGGATATGAAAATTCCGGATCCGAAAAATTTTAGGATCCGGATCCTTAGGATCCGGAACCAACCGGATCCGGATTTCGGATCCGCCAGGATCCGGATCTGGCCATCCAAGTGATTTCAATCGGCCGCGAAGACACCAGGATGCGCCGTGGAACCAGAGAGATGGTAACGTATTCATCTGTATGAATGCCAACACGTTCCGGCTCGATTGATATTTAGAGAATGCCCTAGAAATTCGTGGATGTTTTGAAAACGCCCCCATAACTCGACACTTCATATCAGACTCCCGTTGCGCTTAATATTTGTATTTAATTGTCTCAGGTCAATTTTACTCATTTCTTGTGATTTTTATTGTTCTTAAATTCACTGTTGTTTGTGCTCCTTTTGTATTGATTGAAGTGCGTATTGCTAGAGTAAAGCGCCGCCCGCTTAGTTGTTTAATCAATTTGAGGTTTGTTCAGTTTAATATGTGTCAGCGCTGTGTCGATGCTAGCTACGTCAGGTCGCGTATGTGATTATTGTTAGAGTATTTGCCTGGTAATATTAATTGGTCCGCGCGGCGAAGTATTGCAGTCCCGCCGCTAGAGAGTATATGTTTTCGTCACTCAACGGAGGTTATTGTTATGTTTAGGACCACGTGAGGTCAAGTAAAAGGAAAAACGTCCGCCCACGTGAACGTCCCTATACACGAACTTAACCTGGACCATTAAGCACTTTCACTTGTCCGAGGGGAGATTTGCCGCCTCTATCTAAGTAGTGGTAGTTTTTGTTTTCCCGGGCAAGGGAGGGCGTTTACAATGGGAAGGTAGAAGATAAGATTATACAGAGCAGTTCTCTTAATGAGGTCAGGTGACATTGGACAAATTCATCTCGAGGATTTTTGTTGGGACAATGGGACACTTTAACACAAAATGGGACCCTCCTGTATTTTATGAGACGGCTGGGAACCAAGACATCTAAAACTTTTAATAAATCGTTAATTAATATGTAAAGATAAATAGTCCCCGGGATCTAAAATTATGTTTAACGTCTAAAATTGAACGACTGTCTCTATGACGTCTCAAAGTAAACAACTTCCTCCCCTTTTAGGTCTAAAATTTACGCGATCGCTCCACGAAATGTTTAAAACTAACAATATAGAACCAACAACAAATTGCCACTTAACACAAGAGTTGATATGATCACTCCCCTCTTGACGACTAATATTAAGTGATCACACTAGAGACGGCATTTCAACCTTACAATAAACCTTCGTTGAACCTGGCGAGTGGTTTCATCACGAGAAAAGTCAACTCCCCCCCACCCCCGAGAAATCCAAGCGTGGTTACCCAGCACGCAAAGCAATAAACTGTTTTATAGGCAACAAACAAACTTCGTGAAATCAGGGAAATTATTGAGCTCCTATATGTGTCAGTTAGCTTCATGCTCTCGAACAGGGGTTTATGAGTATATTTGCCCCGCACCGTCGTCGTGCGGTGCGTTTTCGTTTGTGCGACTGTCGCATGCGATGAATGCGTGCAGTCGCTGCACACATACACGTCTAATGGAATTCGCCAGAAGTGGTTTCTTTTGTGCGTCGAACGTTAGAGAACGCATGCGGCCAGGGACGGCGATTGGATTCCAAAACAAAGGACAAGGTGCCAAAACTGGGAGGGGGGGGGGCAAAGACAGTATATTTCCCTTTGTAGATAAAGTTTAGCATAGTGCGGGGGTAAAAGTGGCGAAATGTGTGGGGCAACTGCCATCCTTCGTCACCCCTAATCGCCGCCACTGCATGCGGCTTCTGCAACGACTCCTCTGGGAGCAGTCAGCCTGCAGTTATCGCTTGCGTTCCAGTAGTTCTCGTATTCCTCGATTGCGCAACTTGTGTTTATTTTTTTGAAGAATGAGTTTCAGCAAAGATGATCTTTCGAAACTCATGCAACTGGTTGCCTGCCATTCAACAGGTATAATGCGATCCTTCTCACAAGACTTCAAAGATGTGGTGCTGGGGGATTATATTGGGATAATCTGGAGAATTGGAACAGGTGAATAGAAGCTGCAGGGAAGCAGTTTATGTCCCTGACAGAATTTCCGCAATCTACGAAAAATATTACTTCAACATAGTCACGCATTTTTACATATTTCGGTGATTTATCTACATATTTCGGAAGCTTTAGCTACATAAAAATCCGGGCCTTGGAATGAGTGTTGAGCGACGAGAAGATGAGGTAGACTTATTTCACAAGAGTCTGGCAATGTCAGTGAAACAATTGCCAGGGCTTTACAGTCACAGGCAAAACTTAAATCCCTGCAAATAGTGACGGAACTGGGAAATCAAGCCACTAATGATTTTTTTTTTTATTTTTTGAATTGGTGTTTTAAGTCCACTTTGTGCACATTAAGGCTAATCGGGACTGGACCTACAGTTTAAAGTGGGATCCGAACCACTATGTGCCTCCACCGGGTATCGAACCCGGGACCCCTTGATTACAAGGCGACGTCGCTACCACTGCGCCATCGGGGAGGACTCAAGCCACTAATGAGACGCTGAGTGTGGGAAATATTATGTTTACATCAGAATCCACAAATTCGATTTAAATATTAAGAAAATATTGATAAATGTTATCAATAAAACATTCTTCTCTGTTTGATGATTGTATTCATCCAATTATTATAACCCACTACGATAGCACTAAATATTGATGGTAAACATGGATATTTCTTACTGTTTTTTTTTTAGGTAATTTCTGAATATCTTCGTTAATAACACACAAAATAAAATTAGATTGATTTATTCTTAAACGAAAAAATGTGTGGAACTTCGTTTCATTGTGAGATATTTTGAAATAAAGTTGTAATTATATTCTTCATTTATCCTTTTGTACGTCTCATCTGCTCTCTTCCATTTGCGGTTTTTCTTTCAACATTCTGAAAACAAACTCCTTCATTTATTTTTGTTTTAAAAAGTACAAACACATCACTGCATGCAGCGAATCGCATGCAACCTTCTCACAAACGAAACCGCACCTTAATGCGTCATGCTTTGGGCCCCGACTACGGTACGGGCGCAGGTTGGAGTCTCCTGGGGCAAGCGTTACAATTGTTCTCCTGAGATTTCGGCCTGTGAATGGGACTGGTGGCCACCCACCATCATGAGGAAATTGGGGAGCTACGAATGAGTAGGGTAATCCGGTCATGAAAACATACAACAACGACTGGGGGTTCGTCGTGCTCACCACACGTCAACCCATAACTGGTTTAATGATCTCCCACCTCGGGTGAGTGAGTGAGTGAGTAGAATGAGGTGGGAGTGAGGTCGGCGGTCGGTACATAGGCTTGGGCTCTCAATGGGCTGGTGTGCCACGGGTTATTATTATCGTTATCATTAAGAGTAGTCTACATTTAGAGCCAATTGACCTTAAATTGGGCTTTTGTGGTTGAATGTGAGGGGCTGCAGATAATTCAAATTCTATGTACGGTACGTTACACAAGTTTCACAATATTTAAAAAAGTATACCTTTAGATATTTTGTGAAACTTATTTTGTTTGGAGGTAATGAAATGTTTTATCTATTTTTTCCAAGAACAAATGCAAATTAAAATTGTTACTTGATTCGTTGATTTAGTACTGCACACACACACTCATAACTAAACTTCGGATTTTAGTTTTTAACCTATTTTTTTCCTTTACAGGTAAATAAGAAATAACAAATGATATCAGCGTTTCATTGAAAAACGAAACAACTGACGAAGTTTTATAGTGCCTAAAATAACCTATTTTGCTTGTTAGAACCTATTTTAGGTTTATGTGCCTAAATTAAACCATTTTTTTAGGTTATACATGATTTTTATATCTCAAGGAGGTATTTACTATGTTTGGTGGTGAAAAAATTAAATTACTGGCGTGATTGAAACATGTTTTCTGTCGATTTCCCTCCCTCGCAAGTATATGATGTTTATCAAAGTTTTAAACAAAACAAAAAATGGCTGACGTCACTCTTACCTGCAGACAGTGGCGGCGAAAGGGGACAGTTTTTCCTAAAGTAAACTGTCCTTGCCACCCCCCCCCCTCCTCTCCATTCTCAGTTTTGGCAGCCAATCGTCTCTACACCCTGCACAGTCCCAAGTGGAAACTTCTGATCTGCGTGGTCTTGCTCAATCTCGTGCCAGTTTGGTCCTTTTTGGCATTCACGCCTTGCAACAGCGTTCAAATTTACTTTGATTGATTTGGTGTTTTAAGTCCACTTTATGCACAGAAAGGCTAATCGAGACTGGATCTACAGTTTAAAGTGGGATCCGAACCACTATGTGCCTCCACCGGGTATCGAACCCGGAACCCCTTGATTACAATTGCAGTACTATGTTTCTGTTGAAAGATAATTTTCAGCACAGGAAATGATCTTCACAGACAAAAGGTGGAGTTTGAGTGTGGAGAACGCAAAAGGATTCATGGTGGTCACTAGGACCATGATATAATTCAAGTATAATTCCTGGTTTTCAAAGTGAACTTTCCAAAAATTCAAGGATACAAGCAGATGTTTTCTCTATTCCAACCTTACGTATTATCGACTCTCACCCTCCCTTCCACATACAGAAATATTAACGATGTAAAGGGTTTGTAATTCCAATGTACCAAAAAAATTTACCTAATCAACTTCAAGATATATTATTTTGTAATAATCTTCCGACTGTCAGATAGATTGTTCTGCAAAATACACTAAGTTAACGGATTGAGAAAATTTTGTTTTATTTTCCATGTAGCTTCCTTCTTCATCCTAAAAAAATAAAAATAAAATGAGAGCTAAACTGAGAGAAACTTGCCTCAGGGCATTTATAAACATGTTTAAATTTAATGGGATTTGGATTAATAAAAGTTCCAATTTTCCACGTCTACGGAGAAAAAATTGGAATAGAGAAAACATCCGGTAGTACTTTTTTTCATGTTTTGCCAAAATTCATGAATAATTTCCAGAGCATTCACGCATAATTTCCAGAGCCAATATTTCACGCATAATTTCCAGAGCCAATAATTCACGCATAATTTCCCAAGCCAATAACTCACGTGTAATTCCCACGATTAATTCAAGGAATTCCAAGTGAGTAGCCACCCTGATATTGTGCAGCAAATTATACATACGTAATTAATTTTTCATATTAACAAGTAACTTTTTCTATCAACACAAGTGCAGTATTATAATAATTTGTAGATAATTTTGAAAAAGATATAAAGAAATGAAAATTTGTTTAGAAAATTAATATTTGGTTATTACGGTTCTTGTGAAATTTTGTTTTTAACGATTGTATATAATCAGTATTTTTCAGGAATTTTGTACCAAATTATGTCTTTTTGCAACCTATTACAGGATTTTTCGAGCCCAATTTAAGGTTTTAGAACCTATTTTAGGATTTTAGAACCTATTTTAAGACTTTTAGAGCCTATTTTAGGAACCTAAAAACACATTTTTTAGAACCTAAAAATCCGCGGTCTACTCATAACATAGAGCCGGCCTCTGTGGCGCAATGCGCAACGAGTTCAGGAGTTGTGTGCCACCGCCACGAATGCAGGGTTCTAGATTCGAATGCTAGGTAAGGCAATAAATCCGTCTCATCATCTCATCATTTATCTTCGCCTTCGAGATCAACCAGAGAAGTAGAAAAGACCTACTTGATTCGATTCCTGTGCGATTTAGAATTAAATGTCCGGGCCTTACTCTAAACCGCAGGTTCACTTACCTTATCGGATATTTGTATTCTGAAACGCTGTATGCTTTCCTGCCCCTCCACTCGCTTTCCAGGACCCCACCAGGTGTTTCTCGCTTTAGGAATCGAAGTTGTCTGAGAAAGAATGAAGACCAAATGTACGCCGATTGCAATAGCAGCGTACAAGAAGATCGAGGGAATGTCTACACGAATCTGAAAGGAAAGAAGCATAAGATGTTGCATCAGAAGTCCCATTGTCTATTGCTTTCATCTACTTGTAAATCTCTTGTGAATCGATTCCAGATAGTATTTTTCCAAGGTTAACTTTCTCTGGAGTGTTGTAAGGGGTGTTTCTGTGCCATTGGGAGGATAAGTAACCCAGTCACACGATAAAGTATTCAGACTATAATCCACAGTAGTTATTAAGTCCGTATAGTAAATTTTAAGTCTTAAAATTGAATACGAATAGAAATTCAGAATGTGCACGTGTATATAATAAAACTGATATTATGCCAATTTTCGCACCTTGGGAAGATAGTGTCGGAATTATCCACTTTGTGCATATAAAGGCTAATTGTGACTGGATCGACAGCTTAAAGTGTGATCTTTATTGCACTGTATTACCCGATGGAAGCACTATGGACCGTACTTCCACCGGGTATCGAACCCGGAGTCCTTGATTACAAGGTGACGACGTTACCACTTCGCCATCGGAGACGCCCAGCATTTTATTCCCAGAGATCTTTCTCCGATAAGATAGAAGAGTTAATGTTAGATAGTGTTTTTTTTTTAAAAAAAAAAAAAAAGAACTCTTTCCCTCTTTCCTCACACTCCGACTCTTACAAAACTACAGATTTTTTAATTCAAATATAATTAGTAAGTTTGTTATCAAAGGGAGCGTGGTTTTATGCGTGTAGAGAAATCACATGACTGTGAAGTGCAAACTTTTTAGATTTTGTTCAGATGTATAATATGTCTTATTTTATGTAATATCATAGCTCTGGTTTCTAACGGCATCAATACAGTCAAAACTCGCCGTAGGATAGTTGCTTGCTCCAGCCTCCTTGAGGTTAGCGTAGCGTTGGTGTTTCTTCATGTTTGTTCTCTCATTTGTTTTATTCACTCATCCTCGTCGTCGCGATAAACTTTGAGAAACAGAAAACTAATTCCAAAACATAAATAATATCTTGCTAGGGTAACAGAAAAGTGTTACTTACAGCTGGTTGATCGTCGTGAGCCATGATGTGTTATCTGAAAATAAAGAAGAATATATAAGTTGTTTGCGTAGGTTAGCCTATCTCATTAACAATTTTCGAGCAGCGATTGCTACAATGTACGTCACTTTTCAGTTACTAACACTAGTCTCTAATATCAAGGAACAAAGGAGGTTCCCTCAAAAAGGCTTGATAACTTTTGAATTAAACAAAATACTACTAATAATACCATTCCTAATCTTACCGCTTTCCTCAATTTGTTTGATAATGCCCAGGAACTGTTATCGTCTACTGTTACTACCCATAACAATCCTATTTAATATTTTATAACTTTCATTAAAGTTAAAACATTAATTTACTTTGCAGTGAGTGTCTATTGTTGTTCTTTCTTTTTATGTTATGTTTATGCCATCCAATGTCTATGTAAGTAGTAATCCTTGTAAGCAGGATTCCCCTGTGTTTATATTGTAATCTAGGTTATTTGATAAACTGTTATTTGTATTTAAAGTTCTCTGCTACTTTCGGTACCAACTAAACTACTGCTATTGTGATAAAATCTAACAAAAGCATGAACGCGCTTACAGACATTTGCTTATTTATCAGAGCTGATAACTACTTCAACACTGAGAATAATGGCGAAGACAAGCACACGAAACATTCACTTTTTAACCATATTAGAATTTCCACGTGAAAATATTTTCTTCTTTCACGAAATTCATTTTCACAGCATGAAAGTTATGATCGTATAACACAAAATGTAGAATTAATATCTTTCAGGACAAAAAAAATCCTCAAAGTCTGCTTACAAAAGTTTAAAAATTACAACGTCAAAGTAGGTAGAGTGTAAAGAGAGAAGAGTGTAAATGAGAAGGTTCTAAAAGAACTAGGGGTATATGTATACCCAGTGGCGTGCCCAAGGCGGTGTTGGGGGCTATAACCCTCCCCTTTGGCCCAGTATTCCTAAAAAATAGAACATTGATGCAGGAAAAGATGGCAAAATGAGGGCTGACTACTAAAAAATGTATACCTAACCCCTCCTTTCGTATATAGTATGCGTGATCCCGACTGAGGCCTCGAAATACTACGGGCATGCTACGGGCCTCAATCTCGAACGCCCTGTCCCGATCTCGGAAAACTATCTCCCGATTTTTGTGATCTAGAGCAGTCAAGAACTTTCGAATGGTCGTGCGTATTCGCCGTGTTTAATTCTAGACGTCTACTACACTATAAATGTCCAATATTTGCCTCACCGATGGCGCAATGGTAGTGTCGTCGCCTTGTAATCAAAGGGTCCCGGGTTCGATTCCCGGTGGAGGCGCATAGTGGTTCGGATCCCACTTTAAACTGTAGGTCCAGTCCGGATTAGCCTTACTGTGCATAAAGTGGACTTAAAACAATCAATCAATCCAAATGTCGAATATTTATTTTATATATCACTTTTGATTCGAGAAATGCATTAAGTGTAGAACTCGATATTTTAACAGTAACGGGAAATCCTGAACATATATCATCCCCCAAATTGCACTACTTTGCAGTGGCGTAGCATGGGCATTTCGGGTGGGAACGTCAAGTCCGAAGGAAAGGTCGGCTTTTTTGGTTAATAATTTACTTATGGAATTAGTCGCCACAGGTGTTGTTTATTTGCCTGAAGTCAGCTGGGTTTGCAATAAAGCATCATCATCCATGCAATTTTTAGCTAGAAAATTAGATGCCTCACTATGCAACAAATGTTTTGAACTCTGGTGTTTTATACCTTTCGGCATGACACAAATCATTATAAACCCTACCTGAATCAAAAGCCTCTGCACAACAGTAGACGTCATTGTTGTGAATGATCCAACTAATGATTGATTTGGTTTATTTTACTTCGCTTTTCTGCCACTTTTGGTTAATCGCGAATATGAATATGAGTGATGATGATATTGATGAAGGGACACTCAAAAAGAACACCCGTGCTCACCCCGGGATTCAAATCAGGGGCCTCTGTCGTCTTGGCGAGCTGTGCAAAACACTGACACGGAGGTGGGCGGATGATCCAACTATCGTACACTCTATTAACGTAACAGTGTCGGTTAGTAATTCAGACCACTGTTTATTACGTCTTAAGAATGTTGATAAACATTTTAAAATAATTTTGTCCAGAGACCATTCGATGTTAAGAGTTTTCAAATGAATGCTAAACATTTCCATTGACACAATATTAAGCAGTTACATAATAACGAAAAAATAATAACCCGCAAAACTATTATTATTTTTTATTATTAAGTGGTAGAGCAGCCACAGGCTGAACTTCTACCACGAGGACTTCAGCAACTTATTTGACAAAAACTGTGTTGATCTTTTAGTTTTTAATGGACATCGCTGTTCGTGCGATAAATTATACAATGCAGTGGCCATTAAGAAGTGCTATATTTCAGTTTGGTAAAGTTACGTCAGTCAATATTGCGTATTGTAGCAACACATAGCACGAGTGGCACGAGCGCAAAGAACCGGGTAGGAATTCTACCGCTGTCGTCTGCTTCAGAAGGCAGGAAGGGTCACGTGAACCAATCACGTAGCCCTCTGCTCCATACGCTGGCGTAAGAGAGAGCATTTGGGCGCGTGCTTTAGAGATCCAAGCTTTCCCTCCAGAAAGGCAGCAAGGAATATAGGGTCCTGTACGCCGAACCTGCTCGGCGTCCGGCCAGGAAAGGCATTGAAAAAAAATGCTAGAACGAGTGTTGTTAGTGGAGCGTTGCAAGCGGATCGCGAGAAATAGCTATTATAATGACATGAAGGTCAGACATATATGAAATTAGTCAATATTTACTTTATATTTACAGCATTTACGCATTTTTGAAATTTTAAATCTGGGAACGCCGGGCGTACGGGCGTACTATAACGCTACGCCACTGCTACTTTGTCGGAAAATGATCAACTTTTCGCCTCATTTCATGCCGAGCAAAATTACATGAGACACAATCCTACCGATAGCATAGACATTAAATGAATCGCAGTATTTGAATTGTATGTACAGTGGCGTGCCCAAGGGGGGGTTGGTGGGGGTTATAACCCCCCCGGGCCAGTATTCCTAAAAAAAGAACGTCAAAGTTAGGAAAATATGACAAAATGAGGGCTTCCTGGGCACGCCACTGTGTATGTACATTATGTAGGTTTCAGAAAATAGAAAGGGGCCAATCGTGCGCGTTTCGCAGGTAGAATTTATATAGCATTTTCTTTTTTTTTAGGCGTTAGAAAGAAACTTAATGAGGTTGGAAAGGGTCAGTGGTGTTCTCGGGAGATTCAAATGGGATTTATTATTTTTTTGTTTAGGTAGGCGGTATGGACGTTCGCACGATTTTTTTTACCAGAGTGGCAAGCCAGGTATTTTTCAAGGAAGGGAGGGAGGGGCAAACGAGACATACTTTCCCACATTATTATTGCCCCCTCAAAAACGCTCCTTCGGTTTGAAACAGTGGGGGGAGAACAGTTTACTTTCCCTTGATACAGTTTACTACCCCCTTCGCCCGATCCTAATCTCCGCCACTAGTTTCAAGTTTTCATGTTCCTGCAATATCCTGGTAATAATGAACATAAATTACTGTGACTGAAATTGGTTGATTGATTTCATTTGTTTATTTTACTTCGCCTTTCCTCCACTTTTAGCTAATCGCGAAGATGAGGATGAATTACGATGAAATCGATTAAGAGACACTCACTTTCATCAGATCCGATTTCAAGTAGGTCATGCTTCCACTATGGAGGGAAACCAGCAGCCTCAGCGGTGGTGCCCATTGGTAAAAATAATCCCATTCTCTTTGCCCATTGGCTGCGATTCCGAATCGCACGTCGTTTGGTCGTTAGGAGCTTTCGCTTTACTCGATTTCCTACTCCATTTATTCCTTACATTCTCATCCGTAAGTTATGTGTTATATATAGACGTATTCTCCGAAATCTCATCTTTACATTGATGTAGGATAAGCATCACAATTTTGCTTCATAACTGCTGTCACAATTCTTAAAGCTAACCATTCCGATGGAAAATTCAATGGCTCGGGATAGGTCGGTTGCAGTAGACCACATGCCACATTATAAACACTTGTGAGTTTACAATTTGCCCAACGTTGCAGGAATGATCGTAAAATAATAATTTACACAATTAGATAAGCCTACATCAGATAACAAAAAAAACTATACTGATTGCGATTATGGTTTTATATTAGAGGACTCTGTTAACGTCTAGCACAAGTACTTATATATTTTTGAACAATGAGTGCAACGGGATAATGTGCAAGACCTTGAGTTATGTTTATCAAAAAGAGAGAAGAGGTAAATTTTAACTTGCTGTAGGTTTCTTTAAATAGAATAAGAGTTAAGTTGCACATTATTATTGTTTTTATTTATATAAGCAATATAGTATGAAAAGCCTGACAGTATGTATATACGTTGTCAGCATACGCTCACCGAGTTAATTATCCTAAATAGATTGCAGTGACCATACTGTTACGTCCATCTGGTACTTACAATTTGAAGGGAACATAATATAAACCATTAGTATGTATATATTATGTGATTAGAATATGCCTCATTTTCATACTTGCAAAAGATTTTGTAGAGTCTTTGGTACTACTTTACTATACCTGAGACACCTGGGAATGATCTCTTTCGCACTTTTTGACATTGCTAACGTACTATTATGCATTCCGGAACACTTATTTAGGTGAAATAATGGAATTTGTAACGAAAATAATGTATATTTCTTACATTTACGAGTACTTTTTTACTTACTTACGGGGACGAGGTATGCCTACTAGGTTAGGTTCCATTAGCACTCCTTTCGTTCAATTTAGCATATACGGACAACATCGGCTTGTAGCAGCAGCAATATCGGGTATTGTGCTCTCGTGCAGAAAGCAAATGGCGGCAGCAGCAATAGCGCGTCGGAAATAATTTTTAAAAAATTAAAAACAGGGTAATAATTTACAATACCGGACCCCTCCCCGTTTTTGTAATATTTCGCATACTCACTAATTGAGGCCTCCTAATCACGAATTTGAAGTTAAAATTTGGGGGTCACGTGTAGAAATTACAAAATAAGCGAAATTGAGTGAGGAAATTTTGCAGTTACAGTGCTACGAAACTAACATTTTTATCAGTCTGTGATCGTAATTGGCCCACAAACTATTCACGGATAGCCCCACAAACCATTCTCGGTAAGGTTAGGTTAGGTTAGGCAAACATAGTTAAAGTTTGGGGTCGTAGAACCATGCACGGGTAGCCTCACAAACCATTCACGGTAAGGTTAGGGAAGCATAGTTAAAATTTGGGGTCGTAGTAATATCAGGAATATATACATTTCGGGAACTAGTTTACAATACCGGACCACTCTCCAATTTCAATAAAATTTTGCCTACTCACTAATTGAGACCTAATCACGAATCTGCATGTAATAATTGGCAGTCAAGTATTGGTATGACTTAAGATAACCTCTCCGATTTTCTTCATATTTGACATAATTACTTACTAATTGAGGCCTGCTAATGATGAATCTGAAGTTAAAATTTGTCGGAAACATCTAGAAATTGCAAAATAATTGCAAACCATTGATGCTAGCCCCACGAACCATTGACATGTGGTTAGGTTAGTTTCGGTTAGGTTAGGCAAACATAGTTAAAATTTGGTGTCGTGGTAGTATCAGGATCTAGAAATTGTGAACCATTGATGCTAGCCCCACGAACCATTGACGTGTGGTTAGGTTAGGCAAACATAGTTAAAATTTGGTGTCTTGGAATATATATATATATTTCCTTGTGAAACAAAGAATTTCGTGAAAATCGACTGTTTCCATTCAGAAAAATAACGCCTTATTTTCGCTTATTTTGCAATTTCTAGACATTCCCGACAACTTTTAACTTCAGATTCGTGATTAGGAGGCCTCAATTAGTGAGTATGCCAAATATGAAGAAAATCGGAGAAGGGTCCGGTCATCTTAAGTCGTTCCTGGAAATGTAGAGTAAAACGAAATAAACTATGTTTTCCTAACGTAACGTAACCCTACCGTAAGAACAACAGGTCCACTGAAGACTCCATTTTCCCAATATGAAAAAATCAGCATGCAATACACCGTTGCCAAACTTACATAATCAAACGAGTTCACATTCCTAAATAATAATTTTTCATTGTATTTATACTAATGAAACCTAACGTAACAGGCCTAACCTAACCTCGTAGGCATTCCTCAAACACAAGGTAGGAAAACTGTTGTGCGTGTGTCCCGCCAATCTTCCATGCTGAACACAATGAAACTGAGAACGCAACAGTGTGGCAACGCTGGGGCCAGCGAAATGAATTGGGTCTTCTTATTGCCCAACACTTGACCAACCCTGTGTTCTGACATGAAGGCAGAAAGCTTTACAATTTTAGTGTGTTTAGTACTCTTAGCATAAATAATAATTATTTGTTGTATTTATGCTAATGGAACCTAACCTAACCTTGTAGGCATTCCTTGTCTGACATCTGAATGCAAGGTAGGAAAACTGTTGTGCGACAAGGAGGATTGTAGCGAATTGTGAAAGAAACATGGTTGTCAATTGCATTGTATGGAGAATCATCGTGGTATTTAACAAGGATATTCTACAACTTCTACAAATTATTTTACAATTTCCATGCTTGACCGCCAATTATTAGATGCAGATTCGTGATTAGGATGTCTCAATTAGTGAGTATGCGAAATTTCATAGATATTGGAGAGTGGTCCGGTATTGTGAACTCATGCCAAATTTCGTTCTAAAACGGAAAATACTGCAATAACCAGAGTTAGGATTTTTAGGTGCGCACCTTTTTTCCGTAGAGAAAGTGAGACCTCTGGAAGGACTCGGTGTGTGAAATGTTGCCTCAACGTGAGAATGGAGCTAATTTTCCATCACCTTTTTTCCCCTTTTTTGATAACCTTTCTCCTTCCCTCCCTTTTCTGGGACATTTATCTATTTTCCCCCTTTTTCGTGTTCTTAATCGCTTTTCCTCCCCTTTTTGTGTCCTTTTACTGGTGTTGTTAAATATATTTCCTCAGAAAATCATTGAATTTTTCTTTTTTCGCTATACTTTTCTCTTTAAGATGTTTTCACATTGTTCACTGAAATTGAATGTATTTAAACTGTGCTTGATTGATGCCTATTTGAAATCGACAATGGAAAGACTGCTACTGATATGCATCAGATCGCCGGTATTTTTTTTTTAAGATAGAAGGAAGAAGGAAACCCAGTTTGGTCTTGGAAGCAGTGAAGCAACAATGTATTTCTGAAGTGGTGGGTTTCACGTTTCATGTGTGCGCAGTGGACAGATATTGTTTGTGGATGTAAGTTCCTTACCTGCTTTTTCACTCTGTTAGATGCTGTTAGTGCATGTACTTTACCATGCCGAAAGTGCCCAGATCCCGATTTCTCAGTCTGGCTCAAGAATTTAAGCACGACTTCATAGAAAGTGATGGAACTGTTATTCGATGCACGATTTGTGATACGGGAATCACATTAGATGAAAAACACCAGAGAGATCACATCCAGCAACATATTTCCAGCTCTAAGCATCAAAAGAACAAGAATCTGCAAGGAAGTAAATCTCGGCAGCCTCTCTTACGCAATGCATTTGAGCAGTGTTCTTCCAAGAACCAAAATTTAAAGGAATTTAATGTTGACTTGTTGCATCTTTTACACAGGCTTCTTTCCACTCAACAAGGTGAACCATCCGGCCTTGAAGGGGTTCCTTGAAAAGTACACACGGTTGTCAGTGCCCGATGAGAGTACATTAAGGGAAGACTATATTGAACCTGTGTATGAAGAAACTGTTTGTAAAATTAAGGTGAAAGTGTCAGATTGCGATATAGGTGTCATTCTGGATGAGAGGACAGACTCAATGCAACGATATGTTTTGAACATTTTGGTTTTTCCTCTGACAGGTTAGGAAGTTAAACTCATGTTACTAAACATGTATGAGTTGCAGGAAACCAATGCCAGTACAGTGATGCAGTCATTTATGGATTTCTGTCAAAAACTGTGGGCCGGTGGAATTCAGTTCGAAAAAGTTGTTCTTGTAGTTACTGACCAGGCTCCCTACATGTAACAAATTGAAGCCGTTGTTCCCTAAGTTAAAGCACATAACCTGTTTGGCTCATGCCCTTCACACAGTTTCTGAATCTATTATGAACGAATACAACATTGTAAATGAGTTCATATCTGATCTGAAGAAAATACTCCTTAAGGCCCTGAGTCGCATTCTTGCCTGCAGAGAAACTACCTGCCTGCCCCTGCCACATTTCCCCATCATTACTCGCTGGGGATCATGGATTGAGTGTGCTGCATTTTGGTGTGAAAATTTTGAAAAAATAAGCAGTTTGTGCTTTCCCTCGATTCAACCGACGCAGGTGCAATTTCCAAGGCACAGCAACTTCTCCTCCCAGACAAGATAGATGATTTGCAAAAAGAACTATTTTGTGTACATTCCTACAATTACCTGTCGACAGCCATCAAAAGCTTAGAAGAACAAGGCGTCGAAAATAAAAAAAAACAATGGGATATCTTTACTACTGTGAGGGGGTACTTAGATGGTTTTGCCAGAGACAAACTTGAGGCTAGTCTTGACAAGAATCCGGACGTTGTGGAATTTGCCACTTCCACAGAGTTGCCATTCCGAGTGAATACTAAGTTTGCCCCACTTGTTTCTGTGGATGTAGAGAGAAGCTTCAGCTTATATAAAGATATTTTATCTCCGAAAAGAAACAAACTCACTTTTAAAAATTTAGAAATGCTTAATGTTGTGTTTTTCCCCGACTCTGGTGAATAACTGTAACACAACCTATGTGTGTGATGTGTACACAGCTTCGAGTGAATAGACTAATAGACTAATAGACTAATAAAATAGGAAGGAAAATTTTAATAAGTAGTATAATTATCAGCACCTTTTTTCCCCCCAATCAGCACCTTTTTTGCCCCTTTTTGGGTCTTATTTTAGCACCTTTTCCCTTCCTTTTTCCCAATGAAATTTTCCCCTAAAAATCCTAACTCTGGCAATAACCATTGTTTCGTGGAGAAATCCAGGGTTTCTGTTCCGATCACGGACCACTCAATTTTGCTTATTTTGCAATTTCTACACGTGACCCCCAAATTTTAACTTGAAATTCGTGATTAGGAGGCTTCAATTAGTGAGTATGTGAAATATTACAAAAATCAGGGAGGGATCCGGTATTGTAAATTTGCTCCGTAACCTCTAATTTAGGGCACTTGATCACAATTCTGCGGTTAAAATTTGTCGCTCAAGTGCTACGAAACTGACTTTTTTTGACGGTCCCTGGTCGCAATTAGCCTTACACCCCTCGAACGATGCATGGGTAGCCCCACAAACCATGCAGGTTAGGCTAACATAGTTACTGGTTAGGTTAGGCTAACATAGTTAGAATTTGGTGTTGTAGTAAAATGAGGAATATATATTTCATTTTTTAAGTATTCTAAACACAAAATCTTGTGATAAACATTGGTTTTCTTGAGAAATTGAGGGTGTTGGTTGCGATCACGGACCCGCTTATTTTGCAAGTTCTACACGTGAGCGCCAAATTTTAACTGCAGATTCGTGATTAGGAGCCCTAAATTATTGAGTAGGCTATGCGAAATATGAACGAAATTGGGGAAGTTTCTGGTATTGTAAAATCGCTCTGCTTGAGGTGAAAATTACGTATTACATCCCCAAGACCCCAAATGCTTTCGTGGTTAGGTTAGGCAGGCCAGATTTAGGGCTGTTAAGATTCATAATACACTCATGCTCATAAATTAAGGATAATGCTGAATCTTGTACAAAGAAATATTTGATGTGCACGTTCCAGCTTGAAATGATGTCCGGGTACTGTACCAAAGAACCTGTGTTGACTATGACGTTGATCCAGTGTGTGGTGGTGCTGTAAGCAGACAAATGACTCACAGGAGCGAAACTGCTGACCAAAATACAGTGCCGATAGGAAGTGTGCAGTTGTGTTCGGTTGTGCTATTGGTGAGTGCGTCTGTGAAATGGCTCAACGAACACATATTGATTATGTAATGAGGGGAAGGATACTTGGGCGGCTAGAGGCGGGCCAAAGACAGCAGATCGTGTCACAGGTGCTCCATGTGCCACAAAGTGTCATCTTACGATTATGGCAACGATTACAACGGACTGGAAACGTGTCTCAGCACTACAGCAGTGGACGTCCACAGTGTACAACACCACGAGAAGACAGGTATCTGACCGTAAGTGCCCGGAGACACAGACGGAGTACTGCCAGGGGCCTTGCTCGAGACCTTGCAGCTGCCACTGGAACAGTTGTTTCCAGACATACTGTGTACAGACGACTCAACAGGCACGGTTTATTCGCCCGGAGGACTGCAATTTGCATTCCACTGTCACATGGTTACAGAGTAGCCCGTAACAACTGGCGTAGAGAACACAGGACATGGACAATGGAAGAATGGTCTCAGGTACTCTTCACTGACGAGTCCAGGTATAGTCTCAACACTGATTCTCGTTGTGTAACCATCTGGTGTGAACCAGGAACCAGATACCGACCCGGTAACATCATCGAAAGGGACCAGTATGGAGGTGGTGGTGTCATGGTGTGGGGTGACATTATCCTGGGTTCACCTACACCCTTGCATATCTTCGACAGAGGTACTGTAACAGGTCAGGTGTACTGGGATGTTATTCTGCAAGACTACGTTCGTCTTTTCAGAGGTGCAGTCGGTCCTACGTTTCTCCTGATGGATGACAATGCCAGGCCACACCGAGCTGCTATTGTGGAGGAGTACCTTCAAACAGAAGACATCATACGAATGGAGTGGCCTGCCTATTCCCCCAACCTCAACCCAATCGAACATGCTTGGGATGCTCTAGGCCGACGTGTCGCCGCACGTCTTTCGCCTCCTCGGACTCTTCAGGAGCTCCGACTGGCACTGGTGCAAGAATGAGAGGCCATACCCCAGCAGCTGCTCAACAACCTCCTCCAGAGTATGCCAAGCTGTTGTACTGCATGTGTCAATGTGCATGGGCATCACATTCCATACTGAAACCTGTGCACATGCTCAAAGAACTGTGGAACAACAATTTACAATCTCCCTTGCTTTGTATCATGTGTGTGCTCTTTGGTTTTTCTCACGTTTTCTGCAAAAATACAGGGTTAAACAGGGTATGTGGATGTCTTTCTTGTGTGTTCAACATGTGTCTGTGCTCCCACAACTAGTTTGTTTCAGTGCTGTATTGTGGGGCACCAAAACCTCTATTATCCTTAATTTATGAGCATGAGTGTACATGCTTTAATTGTTAGATTAGATGGGACAGGTAAATTGTTTCTAGCATTAAAATAATGTCGCCTAAATTCTTAGTTGCTTTAGTCATTAATTGTGTGCACAGAGATGTATGTTTTTTTATTATTGAATTAATTTTGTTAATTTACTGATACGATTTACTTATTCAACTGATCCAGTATCAAATAGCAATTGTCCCTTGAAGAAAATGAATGGTTCATTCACCTCCTTAATGACGTATGCAACTAAGTTCATAATTGCAATTACATTTTTCCTTTGAAAATGAACTACATATTTTAGACATTTTATAAAACACATGACATATAATACATATGTTTTTATTCATAAAAATAACAAAATGGTACGGTATTACACTAAATTACAGTATATTTTTAAAATATCAGATTGGTAAGATTATCATTAATATTACTGATGCACTTATATGCCAATACGAATAGAGTGCCCATTAATCTCTCCTATGTTCCATAATAATAAAGAATGTGAGGATAGTATGACTATGAGGGGAAGTGGAGGCCATTTTAAAATAAATGTAAAAGACTAATTTACTGTGTAATGAATGAATGAGTAGTCTGGAAAAAATTGAGGGTTCTGGAAAACTCAGGGAAAATACATTTGGAGTTCATGTGGAAACCCTGAAGAAGGAACTTATACTAGAATCAGTGAAATACATGCATTCAACAATTGTAAATGAATGTGAAGGGGGAAAAACAGAAGTGTTTCATATACAGTGCTTTTCACTGTCGAGTCATATGTGTAGCAGCAGCAGCAAGCACACCAGGCAGTCAGAGCACATCTACTGGCAATCTGGATGCAAAATCCACGTAACTGGAACCGCTATGTACAACTTCAATATTCACACATCTTTCGAAGGATAATAAAACACATTTTTTTCACTAATTACAATCGAAAATATCCTTATTTGTGTTACTAAAAGTTATGTTTGTTTTGCATTTGAGTCGCACTGCCATCTAGTGTACGCTGTAGGAAATATAAGATTTGGTGGTCAGTGCACACACAAATTCAGATTAAACAAAACACTCTGATCTGATGCTTGTGGTGCTCATGGTGGTGATCATCCAAACTGAAGCGTATTCAGTGGAATGTTTTTTGTAACGTTGATGCAACGTTGTTCCCCTACATACAACATTCATCATAAATACAACAAGCATACAACGTTGTGGCAATGTTACCACAACGTTGTTCCCCTACATACAACATTCATACAACGTTGTGGCAACGTTAGTGTGTTGACTGGGTAGTGACTCTGCAATACTTGGTCCAATATGACAAATATGCAATATAGACTTGTCCAACAAATATGTTGAAATTTACAATTTTTTGAAAATTTTCCGATATTGGGTGAACGAACAAACGCACCATATGACACAAAATATGCCATATCTTGGAATATTGTGATGATTTGGGTATTGTTGGAGAGGAGATGGACAGTCGTAACAGAAAATAACTGTGTTATCATTCTTACCTGCTCAGAAAGTAGAAAAATCTTTAAAGAAAGTAATATGTTGTGATGAAAGGAACACTGCACTTCAGGTAATTGTTTGATGGGGAATCCCAGGTTTTACCACAATGAAAATTGTTACACAGCATAATCAATACATTCAACATAATATTAAAAAATCAGGAAGGTAATATTTTTCATAGTAAAAATATCACAGGTTTCAGTATAGGGTGTATGAGCCAATTTTCCACTGGCATACATCTATATTTTTGACAAATGGCCCTAAAATCCCATATTCTTACCTATTGTTAGAAACTTGCTGCTCACCACAAGCCACGGTAGATGTCTCAAATGCTTTGAAATCAAAACCTCACACGGTGTGGTGGTGACAACAGAAGAGACACTGAGGTCCAATAATTTTTCTATGTTAGAAGAGTTCCTTGTCCTTGCGCTTGCAACTGAGAGTGTTGTATTTCCTTAATGTGAAATTGAAGATGGAAACAATATTAACAATTATTTACAAATAACATTTTGTTACTAATCTTGAAGTTAAGCAGTTGTCTATACCCCAAAAAAGAGGATATTTACAAATTTTGATATAAACCCTCCTGGAGCATTTTTAGGACCCAAAAAACTTGATTTGTCCAGATAAAAGAGAACATCTAGTAACCCTAAATGACTTGCATCGCTGCACAGGTTACAGGGAGCTTGCATGTGTTTCTCACTTAGGGTACACTCCCCCAACTCTAGTAGTGGAGTCGCCTGTTGCTACGTCACTTCACTTCCGTCGGGGATCTTCTGAGCGGTCAGCTGTATCTATCAGTAAAAAAAATTGGAAGCAGATCCATGAGTATGAAGCAACTTTTTGTCCTTCAATTGGGTGATTTCCCGTGGAATGACCCTGTAATGAAATAAGCTCATGCAGTCACATTGACAGTTACAGTTCAAATGAGCATGTACCGTATTACAAAAGATGTTTGAAATGTTGTCCTGCTGCATCCACACATTTACGGCATCTTTTTAAGAAATTTTTCTCTTCCAAAATTGCTTGAATTACTCTCCTGATGTTTTCTTTCAATTCTTCTAATGCATGCCTTCAAGCTTTTATACAGCTTGGTAGCTCACCGTGCAGGCATCATGGAAATGTCAATTTCTTGTGCAAGGTGCCAGAGGGAATTTTGAGGAGTATTTTCCAATTGTGTTCCAATATCATCTACTTCTCCTCATTAAGCACACATCATTTCACCCTTCGCTTCTTAAGAAGAGACCCTGTTTTCCTAAATTTGTTCAAGTTTTGGAACACTGTCTCTGTGTGGAACAGGGACATCTGGGAATTCTGCCTGCTGCAAAAAGCCTTCTAACTTCTCTACAAGAATCTGTAATGATGTAAGAGTCATACATAAAAATTTGTTTTAAATTGTATGTATAGCGAGCATTATTAGATTGCAGATAAGCACCAGTGATATGCAAACTAAAACAAAACACTTGTCTATCTAGATACTGAAACACTGGCATGTCCAGTACCAAGGTCAGCATACAGCTGTGGGTATAAACGCCGCCAGACATGCTCTCACTGCCCGACATGCTAGTCGCTGCTCCACGGACGACTTGAACATGAAAAGCACTGTAGAAAGAATGACAAAAACTAACATAACAACCATCACAAGCAAGAGAAACTTGTGATTGATGGATGCTAATTGTCAGTTTGTACATACTGAAGTAACGTAATGTAACAAACGCCGTTCTTAATGATTTTTTTCCATTCTTTGAAATGAGCTGAAAATAAAATGGGGTTTCCATAAAAAAAACCTAAGTTTGTGTTGAAAATCGTACTTCCTTGCGTAGTTGAACGTATTGTGTCCACTAATTTCATGAGCCCCTCTCACCTATATATCTGAAAAAGCAGTTTTTCAATATTTGTTGTTCACGAAATATTTCAGGTTGCAAAGTTAGATGAGACACGTGCATGTGTATATACGTGCATGTGTACACACACACACATACATACATACATAAATATGAATAAATTGATTTTCATATTATTGCAGGCAGGATGGATGATAATGTAGTGGTGATTTCCAGTGATTCAAGTACTCCATCTTCCCCCTGTGCAACTCATGAACAGGAAGCAAATGAAGATTGTGCTACAGACATAGTTGTCCCACAGAATATGGATGTTGTAAGCATTACAAGCAGCCCAGCAAGAGATGAAGAGTTCTCTGCCAAAGAGGTGATTGATGATTACACAGAAAATGTCGATCTTGGCACTGGCTACTCCTCTAAATCTCAAACCTTGGGCAACAAGTATCACCGTCTCTCCCCAAGCGAAGACTCTGATAGTGAAAATGAAATCAGGTGAAATATGCTCGTTATGAATTGGTTGAAGTCATATATGTAATCTATATTAGCAAAGTTTACCATACACAATGAAGTAAAAAGAGAAATGATAATGAAATATAGTATTTTCTTTTCAGAATCCAGATACAGCTAAGTGGTACTTATCTATGTTACATGTATGACACCTCACACTGTTGTTATTGGGCTATGTGACGCTTGTGTGCTCTTTGTATGTTGCGATTAGTAATTTCCAAATTATAGCAGTTTACCTTGGATAGATGGTTAAATTTGATAACCTTATCCAGTGTTTTCACTGACCTGAACAACCTGGAATAGTCAGGAATTTCAAACTTACAAGTGGAAATGTCTGGAAATTTTGGCAAAAGTTCAAAAACCTGGAAAAGTTATGGAAATTAATATTGTTTTATACTTGTTCAATGTGGACCAAGAAATGTAAATGTTAAATCAGCATTCCACTGTACAATGTTTCTATTTCAGTTATTTTATGTTGCTTTTCTACCTCTTGGGTTAATTGTGATTGTGAAAATTAATTATGAACTGATGAAATATTTGATATTCTCATTCCCTATCTAGGGTTCGAATATGGGACCTCTGGGTTTGTAGTACATTACACTGGCTTCTCCCCTATGGAGACCAGCTCACTGTATAATTGTTCTCTACTAAGTAGCTATTGCGAGAATTGTTCAAGAAATTGTAATTTTGTTAGGAAATGAAGATGGAACATTAGTTGGTACTGTTTTGTTATTAACTGTATAGTCATATTGATTTGACTTTGCTTATGACAATGCAGAGTCCCAATCCTCAGCAGCCTCTAGGTCACAAGAAACTTTGTCAGATAGCCCGGAGAGCGAAGAGGAAAGACTTCCAACTAAGCGTCAGAGAAACCACAAGAGTACCGAAGAGCAAAATTTTAATTTTGTTAGGAAATGAAGATGGAACATTAATTGGTACTGTTTTGTTATTAACTGTATAGTCATATTGGGTCTTCTTTAAAATTGTTGATAATTTTACCTATTTTATATTCATATACTTAACCTGTAGTTTTGTGCAATATTTTTCATACGAATTAAGTGTAATTTGTGCACACTGATAACTGTTCAAACACACCGTTCTTTTTCTAAAGCAAAACCTGTTATATACGTATTTACATATTTATAATGCTACTTTATTGGTGACAGCAAAATACCAGGTTATCGTTATTAAAAAGTAACCTTGATTTTCATGAAAATTACATGTAAAATATTAGGTGTAATTTATGTCTGTTTCCTTTAAGAGATCCTTTACGATACATATCAAGAGATGAGACTCAACATTCAGATGAAGATCTCCCACCATTATCAGCATTGGGATTTGACTTCGCTTATGACAATGCAGAGTCCCAATCGTCAGCAGCCTCTAGGTCACAAGAAACTTTGTCAGATAGCCCGGAGAGTGAAGAGGAAAGTCTTCCAACTAAGCGTCAGAGAGACCTCAAGAGCACCGATGAGCTTAATCAGGTATTAACTTAATCCTGAGTTAATGGTTCTGATCTTTTACCATAGAAATTAGGGTTGCAGTTAATATATAAAATCTTGTACTTCTGGTCAAATTTTATTATTAGGGCTGACCAGGTATCTTTCCAGCATTCTGGTCTTTCATGGGGTCCAGTAAATGCCATGCTACACTTCCACAGAGTCAAATAATCATTAATTGTGGTTTATTTATTTTCCCTCCAGCAATTTGTGTGAAGCCTACTTTGAGGTCCACTTGCGGGCCACTATAATCACTTTAATCTTGGATTTTAGTAACAATATACAAAAAATATAATTGATATGCAAAACACAATAGTATTTTCAGATGCTGACCATCTACTGTATCGTGCAAGCCCGACTCTGAAAGGATGTGGATGACTTACCCAGAAAAGCCTTGAAGTAAAATTAAAGGAAACTACATTAGCACTTAATGTTTTTTCCCCCTTGATTTGATTTGATTTCATTTGATTTAGTTTATTTTACTTCGCGTTTTGTGCCTCTTGGCTAATTTGCGAAGATGGGGATGATTGATGAAATGATGAAATTGATGAATGGACATTCACAAACAACCAAGCTCGACCAGGATTCGAACCCGGGACCCTTGGCATCGCAGCGCGATGTGCCAACCACTCGGCCACAGGGTCGGGCTGTTTTTTCCCCCTTTGCTTCAGTAGTTTAAAACACCAAACAACGGGTTTTGTTTATTCAACTACTCTGTTGAAATTTATGAAAATCAAGCTTTCATTTTAAGCGAAAATCATTGTTACCATTTTTACATCATTTTCTAATAATTTTAAGGTCATTTTTTAAGATTTTTTAGGTCATCAACTTCCGAGCCCTACTAATCACAATAGTGAGGATGATGAATGACGATTAGATGGAATTGATGAAGGCACACACACAAACACAATTCAGTCCTGGACTTGAACATGGGTCTTAGAGTCTTATCATCAAGGCAGCTAGGTATCTTGTGTCATCATGTATTGTGCTGAAATGAAGAAAAGAA
This sequence comes from Lepisma saccharinum, assembly GCF_977018435.1. NCBI lineage: Eukaryota > Metazoa > Arthropoda > Insecta > Zygentoma > Lepismatidae > Lepisma > Lepisma saccharinum. Next base: position 44,498,545 of record NC_139242.1, read on the forward strand.
GAATCACAACTCTAGGGTGTTCAGGAAAAAGCACATGAGTCACAAACTGTGATAATCTATTGCCTTAAGTCACAGTGAATCAATTAAAGAAAATAATACAAGTATAATTTTATATTGGGGATGTATAAAGGTTTTAAATAGTGAAGATGCAACATGTATATCATGTCTTTAATATTTGCTATTAAAAGAATAAACATAAATAAGTGTCTGCTGTAGAATTGCGTTCTTTGATTTACATGCTTTTTCCCCCCCGAACACCCTACAATTATCATGCCATGATTTGAACTGAGAATCACTGGTTTTGAATATGCTGTAGTAACCAGAAAACCTTGGTGGCTTGTTCAAACCAGCTCATGATGGTTCAGACAATATATTTCAAACAAAATTTAATAAGAGACGTGCTAATTATACATACATTAAAATGGAATATTTGTATTCAGTTTGTACAAAATATGTCACCTGGAATGTTCTGAGCCTTTACCGGCCTGGGGCATATCAGTGTACAGTTAATGAGATACTTAAGTATAAATTAGATGTAGTAGCTGTCCAGGAAGTTAGGTGGCCAGGAGAAGGGAATTGTAAAACTAAAAATTATACTTTTTTCTATGGTGGTACTGAAAATCATAATTTTGGAACAGGCTTTTTCATAAATAATAGAATTATCTCGGCTCTTAAAACAGTAGAATTTATTAATGATAGGATATCATATGCAGTTTTACAGGGTAGGTGGTGTAAAATTATTTTAATAAACATACATGCACCAACGGAAGATAAAGATGATAATACTAAAGATGATTTTTATACAGAGTTAGAACAGGTCTTTGATACATTTTCTCAGTATGATATGAAAATTCTGTTAGGTGACTGTAATGCACAGATTGGCAAAGAAGGGACATTTAAACCCACAATTGGTAAAGAAAGTCTTCATGAATTAAGTAATGATAATGGTATAAGATTGATTACTTTTGCAACCTCAAAGAATTTAATTGTGAAAAGTACCACTTTTAAACATAAAGATATCCATAAATATACCTGGTCTTCTCCAGATGGTAAAACTCATAATCAGATAGATCATATTCTCATTGATAAGAGAAGGCATACTAGTATAATTGACGTTCGTACACATAGAGGTGCTGACTGTGCCAGTGACCATTATTTATTAATTGCTAAATTAAGAGAAAGACTCTCAGTGATAAATCATAAGCAACAAAATCTAAAAGTTCTAAAATTTGATACAGGAAAGTTTACTGATGGAAGAATTAAGAAAGATTACCAAATTAAACTGACAAATAGATTTGAAGTTTTGCAGGATTTAAATGATGATGAAAATATAAATGAAACAGACGTAAATAAGAATTGGGAGCACATACGTAATGCAATAGAATCAGCAGCTAAAGAAAGTATAGGATACCATAAACCGAGAAAAAGTAAGCCATGGTTTGATAATGAATGTCATAATCTAATAGAAATAAGAAATCAGGCTAGACTTAGGTGGTTAAATAACTCTGATGATACAAATCTAAACAATTATAATAGAATAAAGCGAGAAGTTAACCGCACGTTTAGAAGTAAAAAACGAAATTACTTGAAAAGCAAAATTAACGAAATTGAAACAAACAGCAAAAATAAAAATATCAGAGATTTATATAAAGGTGTAAATGAGTTTAGAAACGGGTGGCAACCTAAAGTAAACTTGATAAAAGATAAAGACGGTGATTTTCTAGCTGACCCAAGCGATATTCTAAATAGATGGAAGAACTACTTTAATGACCTTTTAAATGTCCATGTAGGAGATAAATCCGAAGTAAATGAAGTCCACACAGCAGAACCTTTAGTTCCAGAACCTAACTTGACTGAAGTTAAAGATGCTATTAAAAGGCTAAAGAATAACAAAGCACCTGGCATTGATTTAATACCAGCTGAGTTAATTAAATATGGTGGAAATTCATTAATATGTCAAATTCATAAATTAATTTGTTTAATATGGAATAAAGAAGAAATCCCTCAACAGTGGAAAGAATCCATAATTGTTCCTGTGTTTAAAAAAGGTGATAAAATGAACTGCAATAATTACCGTGGAATTTCTCTACTCTCAACAACATATAAAATATTATCTAACATTCTTTTAACAAGAATAACCCCATATGCTAATGAAATTATAGGTGATTATCAATGTGGATTTAAACGCAACAGATCAACTACAGATCAAATTTTTCACATCAGACAGACACTTGAAAAAAAGTGGGAATATAATCAAAATGTCCATCAGCTATTCGTTGATTTCAAAAAAGCATATGATTCGTCAAAAGAGATAAATTATATAATATATTAGTAGAGTTTGGAATACCTAAGAAGCTTGTTAGTATGATAAAAGTATGCACCAGTGAAACAGAAAGTAAAATTCGTTTGGGTATTAATATGTCTGACAAATTTACAATTCATGATGGGTTAAAACAAGGAGATGCATTATCTCCATTGCTCTTTAATTTTGCCTTAGAATATGCTGTTAGGAAGGTAAACGAAACTAAAGAAGGACTAAAATTAAATGGTGTGACTCAGTTGTTAGCATATGCAGATGATGTAGACTTACTGGGGGATGATGTGAATACAATTAAGAATAATGCTAAAATATTTTTCAAAACTGCTAAAGAGATAGGTTTGGAAGTTAACAAAGAGAAAACTAAATATATGCTTACAGGCCGAAACCAAGTGTTAGGTAATAATCAAAATCTAATTATTGATAACAACTCGTTTGAACCAGTTTCCAAATTCAAATACTTAGGAGTAATATTAACAAATGAAAATTATATTAAAGAGGAAATAAAAAGTAGGCTTAATTCAGGAAATGCATGTTACTTCTCTCTTCATAAACTTTTGTCTTCTCGTTTAATATCTAAGAAACTAAAAGTTAAAATATACAAAACAGTAATTTTGCCTGTAGTATTATATGGATGTGAAAGTTGGTCCCTTACATTGAAAGAGGAACATAAATTGAGAGTATTTGAAAATAGGATCCTTAGGAAAATATTTGGACCTAAAAGGGATGAAGAGACAGGTGAGTGGAGAAGGTTACATAATTTAGAACTACATAATTTGTATTCATGTCCAGACATTATTAGAATAATTAAATCAAGAAGACTTAGGTGGGCAGGCCATGTGGCACGAATGGGAGAGGAAAGAGGAGTTTACAGGATTCTTGTTGGGAAACCTGATGGTAAGAGACCAGTAGGAAGGCCAAGACGAAGATGGAGGGACAACGTCGAGATGGACCTAAAGGAAATCGGTAGGGATGGAAAAGAGTATATAGATCTTGCACAAGATAGGGACAGATGGAAGGCCTGTGTTGCTGCAGCCATGAACCTTCGGGTTTAAGAAGGCTAGAGAGTTAGTTAGTTAGTTAGTTGTACAAAATATGTACTGTATTAAATGTATATTGTATTTCCTCATGTGAATCCTTCCTTATATTTGAAATAGAAAACGAAGAGAAAAGAAAGAATTTCAGCAGAAGAGAAAGAGAAGAGAAAACTTGAAAGATTGAGGCTGAGAGAAGAGAAAATGAAAGAAAAAGCTAGGAATAAAGCAATAAAAGCTGCCATGGCTACAGATAAAAATAGTAAGAAGCCTGGGGAGTGCTTGAAGGTAAGGATTTAAATTTCTGTTCAATGAATATCTCAAGTATCAGGCTTTTTTTTTTTTTCCAAATGTGATATATCTCAGTACATTTACTTACCATGAAATTTTCGAAGTGCATGTGTGTGCAAGTTTACATCAGTTTTAATGGAAGCAATTAAATTTATCATAATGAAAGTGCATTTTGTATTGTATTACTGTGTGCAATCATGCTGTTTTCAATTGCACTTGAGTATGTTTTGTTTTGTTGTAGGCATTTTTCACTTAACACTTGTACTGAAGTGCCTCCCTGATAGTGTAGTGGTAATGTTGTCACCTTGTAATAAAATCAAGGCATCTCAGGTTCGATACCAGGTGAAGTTGTATAGTTGTTCAGATCCCACTTTAAAACTGTAGGCCCAGTTCTGATTAGCCTATCTGTGCATAAAGTGGACTTAAAACAAATCTGTGAATCAGTCAAGACATGTAGTGGAGCAACTCTATTATTCCCTACAATCTGTTCAAGTTGTTTAAAGTAAAGTAATTATTGATTAAATAGTGACACTAGAACGTTGAGAAAATATAGCATCAGTTTTAGTGGAAAGTACTACACTGAAATTTTGCATGTATTTTTTAAAAATCAAAATCAAAAATATAACATTGAAAAATTGAAAATGTTTTCTTACATTTTACATATTGAACTTTATTTGATAATGTAAATCCATTACACAAACTGTTTATGTTTTCTTTATGTGTAACCGAAAAATTAAAGTTGAGAAAAGACAAACTGATGCAGATCTTTGTACACATTAGCCACTTATAATTAAATATTATTGATACATGATTCATTACCTTCAGCATATTTGTTATGTTTTTCTGCTATTTAGTGCTGTTTTGGTTTTTATTTGTAGTGCTGTATTGCATTCTATATAAATTTTTACCAAATTTAGTGGCTGTGAAACACTGTTCTGGAATTAAAATAACTTGCCTGAGATATTTATTTTCTCCAAATATGCCTCTCTTGTTTCTTCTTTCAGTACATAACAACTATACTAGATCCTCAACTGTTGACATTAGAGTTTGGAGGAGACTTGCTGATTGCTTTACAGACATGTGGAGTGATGTACACAATTCAGTCACAGATGATTGAAAACATAATTTCTTGGAGTAGAGATATTCCAGAGTATAAAGTTGGAAATGATACAGAGGTGGGTAATAGATAAGGTACAGTATTGACAATTTCGAGTACTGTTATCCATTTGTTTTCATACTATAGGATATGATTGCATGCTGTAATGTTCATTTTCTAATGTTTTTGAAAATTGAAAAGTGTAAGATTCATTTTGTCATGAAATGGTGAAAGATCAAGTACAAAATGTGAAATAAACTCTTAAATATGAACTTTAGAGTTTATTTACAGACAAAACACTTTCCACAGTCTGAATTGTACTGAGAGTTATGCAAAATCCTGGAATTATGATTATTCCCACTGCAAACTTTGGGATGAAGTAATGGACTTCTTTACACAAGAATAAACATAATAGTACTCTGATAACTACATAAGTGTGCTATGGGAGTAGAAGTTTTTATTTTGCATGAGTGTAGTTTTTACGTCACTTTGGGAGTTTCAACATCAAAATGCCTTTTTATATGCATTCATGTATCTTAACACATACCGTACCTCAAGGACAGATCGTGAATGAGCAGTAATTAATTTTTGGAACATAACCTGCAACTTGCATTGCAAAAGAAGAGCGACACTTTCTGCTGAATCCTCCCATCATTTTGCAGGACATTGCTCAGGTGCATTTAGGGCAACCTGTGGCTGATTTGTTAGCTCGATGGGACTGGCAGGTGTTTTGCCATCCCCATACTCTCAGGACTTAAGCCCCTGTGACTTTTATTTCATCCCTAAGGTGCAGGGCATCCGCTTCCGAACTGTTCCAGAGATTCTTCAGGCAATAGACTGCTCCATTTGAACCATCAACAGAACAGGTGCTGCTACAGGTATACTACGATTTCCACATCGCTGGCAACAGTTGTACACATTGCTGGTGACTACATCGAATGGCTGTAAGAGTTTCTTTTCTATCATTTGTAAATAAATAGTTGCCACTGTTAAATCTCCAACCCACGCACATGGGCTACATATCTACCGCACATGGTAACCTTGTCAGTTCAAGGAAGTATCCCAGCACATCACTAGATTGTGGATACCCTGAAAAAAGAACGTCTATGGTTGGCTGCCAAACTAGTCTTCAACAGCTTCTTGGACTACAGCATCATTACTGAATCGGAGGCCCTTTAGTTCCGACCAGTCTCCCTGCAACTTAGAGCTTTTGTGGTAGTCGCAGGGAGACTGATTGCGGCTGTAGTGATGGTGGTCCAGCAGAAACACTGCAGCAAATCTTAGCACACTGTTGCCACTAACACTGTACATCATGGCTGACACTCATTCCCCTACACATGTTTCATATGCCGGCCTCCGTGGCAGAGTGGTTAGCACATCGTGTTACAATGCCATGGTTCCCGGGTTCAAATCCCAGCCTGGGCATGAATGTTTGTGAGAGTCCATTTCATCATATCATCACTCATCTCCATCTTTGCAAATTAGCCAAAAGTGGCACAAAAAGTGAAGTAAAATAAATCAAATCAAATCAATCAATCAATCAAACATCTTTCACACGACACTAAGGTTAGGCTCCACTAACATCTTCTGCCATCAAAAATTCAATAACTGCTTGCTGGGCCTGTTTGGACAAATCCATGTCACAACCTTACGTAGTCAACTTGTTTCAGCAGGTGCACCCAGCACACTAACATTTTCAGATGATAACTGCTTGCATCCTGACATCCAATGTCATCTGCTGGTGCAAAGGAAAAGATGTGTATTTAAACAACAACACTTATACAATAGTCTCATTTTCATTTGGGTTACCCTTATAACTTCATTGCTACTTGACCTTATTATTAGACTCTTCTACTACTGCTGCTTCAGTGGCTGAGTATGATTCAAGATCTCACAACCAAAGATTCCAGGTTTGAGTTTCATTCTCGCATGAGTGGAACCCTGATTTTACATTTCCAAATTTTACATTTTTCGCATTAGACATTCAGTCTTGATGTTCCCAACATAGGAAAATGTTATAAAATTTTCCTTCATTTTACATTTTCCTGTAACATTTCCTGTCGGTAACGTGTCTGACTACCATGCTAAAGGTCCCAGGTTCGATCCCTGACCGGTTCTAATCCGGGAACTTTTCTAACGTTGGAAGCGGCCCCGGCACCCACCCAGCATCGAATGACATGGGTACTTGCGGAAAAGCCTGGGGGGTAATGGTGGTCAGGGGCGTGATGCTGATCACATCACCCCCACTCACGACGGGATCAAGAAAGTGTGGGGTGTTACCCCCACACCCCGAATACGCCTTCATGGCATGGTGCTAAGCACAGGGGAGCACTTTACTTTTTTTTTCCTGCATTTTAAGTTTTTTCATCTTGGTCCCCTGAGAAACTTAAAATCCAGGTTCCTCTTTATTTATCTCTACACCATTATTTTATCCTCATTGCAGTGGCATCGCCTAAATTAAGAGAACTCCTCCCCCCCCCTTTCCTTCCCAGAACGAGGTGAGCTACAAACACATAGAAAATCAATTGTTGATCACAATCACAGAGAATAAAACATTCAATGTGAGTGACACTGATTAATTGAGCATTCAAAAAGGTTAACAAATTGTAGAACACAAAGAAAAAATAATAAAATAAAACAAGAAATATGAATATAAAAATGCATGTTTTATGAAGAATTTGAGCCTGAGACCTTGTATTGTGCTTGCCACTCTGCCAGAGTGCCCAGCAAAAATCCATTCACAAAACACAGTTTAATTTTCATTTATTTCAATTTATCGTTTTCGCTTAACACCCCCCTCGCCTGTCAATACCCTCAAAAACAAGGAAAAATTACTAAAACGATGCATTTTTTCCAGTTTTGAATTACAGAAATGCCTTACTTCTCTTCTTATTTAGTGTTGGAAATTATTTTAACTGTTCCTAATAATTAATCCTGCCACTATTTCCACTAACCATGATACCGATGAATTATTATTATTATTTTTTTTAATTTCAATAGCTATTTGTAATTTCACAGCAGCTTTCCTATATTTCATTGATAAGTGTCTGTCAATGCTCAATCTTCATGATGTGAATTGCAATTCACGAAACTTTAAATTATTGTTTTAAAGTTTACCTGTAGGAGTTTATAACAATTATAATTTCTTTTCAATAGAAATATAATGGATATTTATCCATACTCGTTTACAACGTGTAGCAAGATCAATATTATTTTCTGCTAGCAGTGTCTTCATCATCTTTCTTTTTAACTCGTCTACATTATCTTAAGGTTTAAGCAAAACATTTTAAATGTCGATGTAAGTATAAATCTGCTCATTTTAGTCATATAGTGTGTGAAAACATAAAACCTTCGCCATGCAAGGTTTTGGGTGCGTGACAACTATTTGCAATGAAGTTGTTGGGAAGTTTGCGGCCTTAATGTTTAGCGAAATGAATTGGAAAGGAAAGATAGGCTAAAACATTGAAGATCTTAGGAATAACTATAACAATGCGAACAGTGCTTGCATTATATCTTAAGTACCACTTACTTTTCTCCAATACAAATCTAAACAAAACAAAAAATAAAATACTTGGGAATAGCAAAAAGAATCGTGCCTCCACTGCTATCCGCACATTCCCCTAACATTTAACAGTTGCTGCCATCTTTTGACTTCTTTCAGAAGGTGCATGTGCTCTGATTTCCAGTTTTACCCTCTTGGTTTCTCTTGGTTTCTTCGGTAGAGCTAGAGCACAGGAAAAATACAGCAGAGGGAGTTCACAGTAAAAAAACAAATTGAAGATATTCCGTTTCCAGTTGGGGGTTCGTGTGCTCCATGAACCCCCTTCAGGCGATGCCTGTGCCGCATTGTCATTATTAGTCAAAAGAGGCAGAAGAACGCCAGAAAAATACAGAACTATTCATGTGTATTAAATCTAACTGGAAAATATGCTGGCCTCCATAGTGGAGTGGTTAGCACACTGTGCTACGACATGAAAGGTCCCAGTTTCAAATCCTGGCCTGGGCATGGATGTTCTTCATGTGTCTCTACATCAATTTCATCATATCATCACTCATCCTCATATTTGCAATTATTCAGAAGTGGCAGAAATGTGAAGTAAAATAAACCAAATCAATCAATCTAGCTGAAAAAAAACTAAAGCAATAAAAGAACAATCTTGAGGAGGATGAAGACTATGAAAATGAGCTCAAATAAACTATTTATTTCAGGTGCAGAAAGTAAGCAAGCTGGAAGAAGCTGATGAAGTCCTACTTGTTCTCCCTTGTAGCAAATTTGTGAGCCTTGTTCATGATGGAGAACTTTCTGTTCATATAGAATCCATACAAACTGCACTGCCTGGAAAGAAGTTGACATTAATTATATTTGGACTTGAACAGTATTTCAGGTAACTTAACATTTTATTTTTGGTTAATTCTGTAGACCATTGTTTTCTTAAAGAAAACTTGAATCCTCTGTGGTGCAGTATGAAATATCAGCATTCACAGCAATACAGAAACACCCTCTTCTTGTGTGAGGCCATATTTGCACAAAAGTTGCATTTTTGTTGACATCAATTAGAACAATTCCAGTGTATCAGATTTGATACATGATGGAGTTGCTGTCTTCACTACATTTTCAAAAAGAAAAAAATATTTCTTTACATATCATAGATTATTAAAAGCAGAACGTGAGAAGAATCCCTGCCCCTTTAGTTGTTTTAAACCAGTTTTATGCTATCTCCATCATTCATCGTACCGACCTCTGTGGCAGAGTGGGTAGTGCAGTGTGCTACGGTGCTAGGGGTCCCGGATTTGACTCCTGGCCTGGGCATGGGTGTTCTTTGTTAGTGTTCTTTCATAATTTTCATCACGTCCTCATCTTTGTGATTAGCCAAAAATGGCAGAAATGTGAAGTAAAATAATCCAAATCAATGAAAACCACCATTCTTCTTTTAGTTTTCATTCAGCTCCCCTCGTTTCAATGTCTTCTTATAGTTTATTCACCCACCTCTTCTGTAGTCTTGCTTTCTACTTTTTGTTGTGTATTATCTTGTCTTTCATTCTTCATATGTACCCATACAATTTAATTCTGATCTTTTCTAAACATACTTTTTTGTTTAAGTTCATCAGTGGATTTCATCTATTTGCTTTTCAATTGTTTTGATTCTCCTGCTGCCTGGTAATGTGCAATGTAATATTTATAATCTGTCATTTACTGTGCCACTAATCAGCTGAAAACTAAGGTATGTTCGTTTGTAAAACATTTTGTGAATCCAACTTTCTGTTCATGTAAATTATTATAGCTTTCTTTTTAATTAAACCACACATTATACACTGTTATTCTACTTTCCAAGTACATTTTCAAAATTGTGGCATTTCTAAAGGTGATTATACTTATGATTGTCTAATATTTTCAGGTTTCAGAAAGTGAAGAAGAGCAGAGAAATAAAATCTCAAATTGCTCCAGGTGAAGCTTCATCAAAATCGAGGAAGAAAAACGACATGCACTCACCTTTGCCAAAGATCTCAAGGTATTTATTTTTATTTATGTGTGAATAGAACTTTGATATTGTGTTGCTATATACCAGGCAGCCACAATTAAAGTTGTCCTACTCGAGACCTCTGGAGCCTGTTCGAAACAATGAATTGTGCTGCAACTTGGTAAAGGTGCTATGAAGACCATGGTGAAGTGAATGCTGATGTAAAAAATGTTAGTTCCAATTTTCGCCACCAGGTTGAAATGTGTCGCTGGAATCTGGTGCACAGTGATCATCATTCCTAGAAATGCTTTGTGCAACCATTGATCACGTTGTCTTACTCTTCCCAAGTATCATTCATGTTGATGGGCCATATTGAACACTGCTGTACCGACATAAACTAAAGTGCCATATTTGTACTTAGTGGTGAAAATTTGGGCTATTTTTTTCTTCGGAGTTATTATCCTGGAGGCTATACAAAATTCAAAGTTTCCATTTTTATTTTGCACCAAGATTGTGTTAAAATCTATTTTGTGATTTCATAACATGTATTTTAATATTTTGATGTACCGTATTTACCGCCATATTTGTTCTCCTGAAACGTCACAACGAAAAACTGTGTTTTTATGCTTGTAATAGCCATAGACTACAAGAGAAATAATTCTACAATGCAAGCAATGGGTACATAAAAATTCTTGTATTATATATTTATGCCTGTAGTTTCATGGATGTATTCTATTTGTACATGTACAATGTGACAATTCCAAACTTTTGTAAAAGTTGAATGGATGCTAATAAATGCATCAATAAATAAATAACTAAATAAATACAGTTTAAGCAATTTGAATTCACATAATTTCCATTCTGTTTTAGAGGTGATGCTGAGAGAAGCCTGGTTGAACTACAGCTGCTGCGAAATTGTAGTCATAGAGTTCTGGAGTCTTCGCAGGAATTAGCTGAACTTGTTGCTCACTTCACAAAGGCTGTGGCTGAGAAACCGTTCAAGTAAGTGTCTCGGTGGTTAGAAAAATCGACTGCGTATTTAGAAAGTTATTTTACATAATTATTGCATATTAATTATGTGCTTATAGACAGTGGCACCAATTTATATTGGCCTGTGGGGTTCGAGCCCACCCAATAATTTACTTGCTGTTATATTTTATTTTAGAAATAAAGAAATTATGAAAATATTTTAAACTTAAAGAATTCTCACAACTTAATTTCATAATAATTTGTTACATCTCCAATATGGTAAACCCTACTTTTCAGTCCTATGTAATTGTCACTATCTGTGGTGAACTGGGATTAATTAATGTCATTAATTGGAAATTATGGGAGGATAAGGGTTTAGGCATTAAAAACTCAAAATATGTAGGCAAAAAGCACCAAAGAATTCAAAATAGGCACTAAAGTTGGTGACAATCGACAGATTTTTAATCTTCCTGGATTAGGCACCCAAAAAAGCAGGTACACTTCTGTTCACAGAAAGTGGCACACTCGTTTGAGTTGAAGTCTAAACATAAACACTTCTTGCTTTGGATTTCCATTATTTTTCCCATCGCATATTCAGTGCCGACTTTGCGATTATGTTTGCCAAAGTGGATGGGGAAGGAATTTATATATTCTTCAAGCCTTCTCCCGGGCTAGGATAACACTTTTTCCAAAAGAAAAAATAAGTTGTTTTTTTGCTTCATTTTCAGGAATTACAACAGCACTATTTCCGCCTTGCTTATTCAAATTGTGTTTTCTTTTCGTTACTTAGTGTTGCTTTTCTTCCATTTTCAGCTACTCGCAACGATGAAGAGAGACTCGAAAAGAACACCGATGCTCAGGGGAAATTTGAACCTGGGCCCCTCGCATTCTAACGCATTGTGATAACCACTTCTTCACAAATGTCAAAAAGGTGTTTTTTTTTTTAAATATATTTTTCCCGATTTTTTTTTTCGCATTTACATTACTTTCAATGTAGACGTGGACAGTCCAGTTAATTAATATTTACGCTGCAATCTTTCCATTAGCCCTTTTCTTTCGGTCTGAGAGACACAATATTCCCTGCATGTGGTTAACATGTTTGATAGTAAGCAACACTGCTGCTTTCCGAACACTTACTTCGGCTGTACTGCCAGACCCGAAGCTGGACTTCAACTTTCTGTGAACAGAAGTGTACCTTCAAAACAGGCACTTATGACTAAAAACAGCTGGGTCATTCTTAAAAATAAAAAAAGGACGATTTCACAAAAAATTAAAATTATTGAAAATTTGTAAAAATAATGATATATTCTGTCCTTAAAGAACCTAATCGAATACTAACCTTGGCCAAGATCATTTTCTCCTAGTTAATTAGAAAATTAAAATTTGTAAATTTGGCTTGTTCACTGAGTGGGCATAATTGTCCACGGACTCCATGGAGTTGATTTTGAGTCAGTGGAATGAATTTCTGTTATTTCCCTTTTTAGCAACGAAACTTTTTTTTTGTCATAACCTTTTCCTTGGTGAAAAGTAGACTTGGACTTTATTTCAGACTAGAGAAACAAATTGTCCAATGACTTTTCATGTTAGGTTGCTTGTTAATTGAAAGTTCAGAGGGAGAAAAACAGGTAAGTCAATGCTCGTCAAATTCCAGAAAAATTAAATTTTGATTGCAAAATGGTACTGGACATGTAAATGAAATGGTACAAAAAAAAACATATGTTTTGATGAATTGAAGTGTGAATTGTATAAAACGGAAGAGGGCATGTTCAGCGTAGCTTCCACATGGCAGGAAATTACACCACTTCCTGGCTCACAACAGAAAATTGGCTTACATGTTTTTTCCCCGTACCATTCAATTTATTTGAGTTTCTTACTCAGAATTAAGAAAATTTAAGAGAGTACCCAGTTTCAGAAATATTATTGAAATATTTTAAACTACCCTAAATTTTGCAGGTTACATATTAAAAAAAAAATATATCCCTATCAATGACACAGCTTTTCATTTGTTAAACAAGAAAATATATAAATGTTTTCAAATCTGCAAGAACTCACTTTAAAAGGATAACTGGGTCTAATATTACAAATAGTTTTTATTGATTCGGATTGACAAAATGATAAAAACATGAAATTGTCCCCTCCGTGAGCATGTATGTCAACGGAGTTGACAAAATGTTTTCTTTTATTGTATTACTCCATGGAAACTTAAATTTTCAGGTGAATTCTGTACATAATGTTTATCACTCAAATCATAATAATTAATGATTATTTCCAAAATTTCTCACCAAGTGATCTCAACAAAGTCCGGATATCAGAACTCAATCCCAAAAATCTCATACAAAAGCAAGACAAGCACCTCCAACTGTCCCTTCCATTCCCTCCAAATTCCTGATGTGGGGTGGACAGTGTGCACACTGGATTTTTATAGGAACTTTTACCATTGTTCACGGAATGGACAGTTCCTCCTGGAACATTATATTTTGATATTTTTATCAACTAAGATTTTAAGATTTTCATAAAAATATTTTTTGATGTCCATTGGGGGTTCTAAGGCGATTACTTCATTAGTCATAACTATACCTTGGATTTTTAGGTTCTAAAAAGTGTGCTTTTAGGTTCCTAAAATAGGTTTGAAAAACCTTAAAATAGGATCTAAAAATCCTTAAATAGGCCCTAAATATATTAAGTTAGGCTCGAAAAATCATGAAGTAGGTTCCAAAAAACTTAAAATAGTTCAAAATTCCTGAAAAATGCTGATTAGGTATAGTCACCAGCAATGAAAATGGGACACCTATATACTGAAATACGTACTATCTTGCATAACGTTATGTGTGTTGCCTAACCCTACGGCAATGGCAGAACTTACCATTGGAAATTTGCTATTAAAATCCATTCTTCGCCGTATATTTAGGCAAAAATCTTTTTTCATATTATACACAGTCAAACTCTGCAATTTTGTCTGTGAAGATCATCTTATATGCTGAAAATAATATTTCAACAAAAACATAGTCAGTGGTGCAAACTTCAATGCTGAAATGTTAGTTAGCAAGGCGTGAATTCTACAAAGCACCAAAGTGACACAAAAGTGAGCAAGACCACACACATAAGACCACTTTGGATTGTATAAGTAACAGTGGCACCAGACATTGTATTTTGTTTAGAGCTTTGAAAAATCACCATGTATTGGAGAAGGGGAAATTGACAGAGTGTACGTTTCAAACACGTTTGTCATTGAATGTTTTCGTGACCAAACATAGGAAATGCCTGTGTGTGACATAAAAATCCTATAAAACTTTAAAAATATATAAAAACCTAGAAAAAGGCTTGATTTAGGTGCAGAAACCTAAAATAGGTTCTAACAAGCAAAATAGGTTTTTAGGCACTATAAAACTTCATCAGTTGTTGCATTTCATTTTTTTAACGAGACGCTGACATAACTTCATATTTCTTACATACCTGTAAAGGAAAAAAATAAGTTAAAAACCTAAAATCCGACGTCTAGTCATAACATATTAAAACTTAACTTGCCTAAAGGAAAATATATTAAAATCTACATCCATAAATTTTGAAGGCGGACAGTCCACGGAGTTGAAAATCTACATGTTCTGTGTAAAATTCTGAAAAGATGAAAAATTATTTGTGAAAGAAATAAAGCTGATGAATCTTGAAACTAATTACTAAATTAACTCATACTGAAAAAAAATGTAAAAATTTTTAAAACATTTTTTTGACTGCTGGACAAGGTTTTTTTTTTTAAAAAAAATTACCCACTTAGTGAGATTCAGATATGTCCAGGCCTAAAATGGACTGGTTTTTAAACGTAAAAGCGTACATTTTCTAAGTAAAATCCTCAGCCTACTTACGTCATATATTATTGCATAAAATTATACAACAAATCCCCAAGTTCAGCCCACCCAATGTTTTTCAAAAGTTGGCACCACTGCTTATGGACAAAAGAATAACAACAAAATGGTGGAATTTGCACTAAATTAGGGCTATTGGTAGATATATCAGATCTGTAAAATTATCCAGCACACCTGGATGCCTATATCTGCCAATATCAATAGTCACATTCCTAAATATTTTGCAATCATCTTGTATTTGATATGGGAAATGCCATCACTGTAGAAGATTCTCAGACATCTTTAACCCTTAGATGACTAAGCGTGTTTTGCCAGTAAACTCGCCAACGACGGAGGCATTTTCAGTGCAAATTTTAAACTTCCGCATGTTTTTAAATAAAATTGTATATCTCTGGAACTAAGAATGCTAGAGTTACAAATTATACCTCATTTTGTTCAGTACACATTGGGCTATAAGGCTATGCTATAAAAACCAAATTTTCCGTTATCGAGTAGAAGAAGAAGAAAGAAAGAAGAAAAACTTTTTTTTTTTTTTTACGAAATTTGAAATTCATCAGACCCCCACGCTAGCAACGCTGGAATAAAAAGGTACAAAACGGTACCTACATATTGTCTGATATGTTTTTCATTATCGTGGAAAAATTTGTGCACGTATTGCAGATACTTTCCGAAAAAAGAAAAAAAAATCAAATGTAAAGAAACATCGAACGTGATTTTCAAGGGCTACCCTCCCTCCCAAATATAACAAAAATGAAATTAATTAAACCTTACTAATTGCTAATTACATACCTCAAGACTCATGCAGCTCTCAAAACATATATATCCAAACATTATCTGAGGCACAGTATGCCCAAAGAGTCACATACTACGAGAAAAAGCTCCTTGTGACAATATGTCACAAGCCGGCATTGGCGCAAATACCTGCTGTGACAGTATGTCACATCCCGGCATTTAAGGGTTAAAGGGCATGGGGTACAGAAGCATCATGTAAGGATTTTTTTTTCTATCTTGTTGATTAGAGTTGCAATATTTAAAATAGCATTAGATGTATCACCATCATGGTTATTGTGTAACTTATTTTCCAGGCAGGCTAGACAGCAGCATGGCTTTGAATGGTATGCCCCTGGCGACTCCAAAAATTGTGTTAAAATAGATAAGAATGGAAACGGCCTCTCACGTTTGTGGCAGAGGCAGATTCAGCAGTTCAAAAGCATTGGTTTAGAGGTGGCACAGTCTGTTGCAAATGTTTATCCATCACCACAGGCTCTTCTGAAGGTACTTATTTATAATGTATATAGGTAAATTTAGGTTTATATGTAAATGCAAAATCAGGTGAATATGGCAAGTGTGGTAAAATATATTTTAGTCTTTGGGCAATAACACCCCTTTGGACAACATCCCATATGTTTCCTCTTTGATGGCATCTCTGAATAGTACTATTCTTTACAAAATAATACAATAAACTTTTTTTTTTATTCTTGGTAAAAATAAGATTTATTCTGTTATTTTGTAATATACTGCAGGTGTTTTAATAACATTGATAGTATGATGGCATTGATGGTCACACCCTTTTTCAAATAACCAGATAAATATTACCCTGTTAATTCCAAACAACAAAAAGCAAAACATTTTCGGAAGACTGCTGCACCACAACCTTCTTTTCTGTTACGGATGAAGGGAAGTTGCCACTGTTTAGCTTTTATCTTGGTTTCAATGTCAATCCCTGGTGGCATTGTGGTAATGCCTTGTAATCAAGGGGTCCCGGGTTTGATACTTGGTGGAGGCATATGGCACAGTGGTCATATCCTACTTTAAACTGTAGGTTCAGTGCCAAATAGCTTTTCTGTGCATAAAGTGGACTTAAAACAACTACAATTCAATCCATTGCTTAGTTTACCCAAGACTTATCCATGGTGACTAGACTTTAAAATGCCTTTAATATCATCATCATCCATTTGAGAAAACGGAACTTCATCACAGAATGGAGCTCAACTTTCTTCACAACATAATAGGTCAAGCTCAAAAAGACAGAAAAAAATGTCAAAACTACAGTTCTAATCTTTGGAATGTAAATAGGTAGGGATCATATTCTGTAAGAGATGTATTGAAAAATATAGTGAGCAATGAAACATAATGAAAGAAAAACTTTTTTGACACCGTTTGTAGGTTGTCACACAAAAACTTGTGTCAACTGAAGAAAGTTAATACTTCACAAGTAATAAATAGAATTGACAGAAGTTACCACTTCTTGTAATCATGCAAATCTATGGCCTTTTCTGAATAGTGTAGTGGCTAACGCTGTCACCTTGTATTTGTAAACCATTGCACAATGGTTTAAATTCCACTTTAAATTGTAGGTCCAGTCTCGATTAGCCTATCTGAAGATAAAGTGAACTTTGGAATAAACTTTTCTTGCAGTCTGAAAGTAACCTGAACTGAATTGTGCTCCTCTGCATGTGTTCAATTGGAACCATGCGAACCATGAGCCACTGCAGTTGTGACAATAGTGACAAATGTAAATTCATTAAAATTCTTCGCTAAATATTTACTGATTTGTGTTTATTTTTTCAGTATTGTATTTTCTATTGCAGTTCTTACAATGTTCTGCACTGCTGCAATCTTTTTTTGTGTAAGGTAGATTTACGACAAAAGCAACACACGACACATGTTGCTTGGGAAAGAGTCAATCATCAGCAACATTTCACACCGTAGTGGCATGACAGGCTGCACAAGCCTGCGTTTGATTGGTGAAATCCTTCAGCAATACATATCACATGTCACTTGTCGTTTCAGTGTGAAAATTCCATAATAAAAATTATCTTTGTCTGTGTAGTGTGTGTGTGTTTATGTGTTATATGAAGTACATGCCAAAAAAAGGGCCGATAATTTTTTACTTTGGACTGGCAACACTGACGAAGCTGCGTGTGCATGGAAGCATGCTTTAGTATTCTGTGCCTGCAACAGAGGTATATTTCTCAGTGTGGAGGTGCGTACGTGCGAGTAGCAGGAAGTTGAAATGGCTGCTGTAATAGAAAATCCTGCCAAATGCGAGATCAGGTCTGTGATTAGATTTCTCAACGGAAAAGGACTGAGTGCAGCTGATATTCATCGGGATTTTGTTTGCCATTTACGGATCAACAGTAATGAGTGAAGGAAAGGTAAGACAATAGTGCCGTGCTTTTCGGGAAGGATGTTCAAATGTTCATGATGATGAGCGGAGCGGCAGGCCTAGTGTTCAGACGGATGACCTTGTGCAACGTGTTGATGAGAAAGTGCGATCCAATCGCCGTTTCACCATTATTGATGTAGGCAAGGAGTTTCCTGAAATGTCTGATAAAACATTGCACCGAATTGTAACAGACAATCTGGGTTATCACAAACTGTGTGCGAGGTGGGTGCCAAAAATGTTGACAAACACTCACAAAGATAAAAGAATGAAATCAGCATGTGATTTTTTTGGCTCGCTGGGAGAAGGATGGGGAAGACCTGTTTTCTCACATAGTGACTGGAGACGAAACCTGGATATTGTACGTCACTGGTGAGTCGAAGCAGCAATCCATGCAAAGGTGTCAGTTTGGTTCACCGAAACCGAAGAAATTCAAGCAAACACCATCACAACGCAAAATCATGGCAACCGTCTTTTGGGACCAAAAAGGCGTAATCCTCGTGGAATTCCTGGAACTGGGACGAACCATCACAGCAGATATGTATTGCCAAACACTGTCTAATCTGCGACGTGCCATCCAAAACCAGCGAAGAGGAATTTTATAGTCTGGAATTCTGCTTATTCATGACAACGCCTGTTTCAATGATAGTGAAGTTCTCAAGACATCAGTTCTCAACTGGCTGAGATCCCAGGCGGCAGATTTCTACGCAGAGGGTCTACGTAAATTTGTTCCACGGTACCAAATATGCTTGGAGCGTCATGGTGACTATGTAGAAAAATAGCCAGGGTATGCATTTGTATAGCATCAAAATAAATATTTTCTCACTTGATTTTATTCTCTGTAATAACCAATCGGCCCTTTTTTTTTTTACATGCCCCTCGTGTAATAATATTTTCCCCTTTTTTGGGCAAAAATGATATGTATTCACATCATTTAAATAGTCACCTAATACTGAGTTGAAGTTAACTTTGCTACCCAGAATCCATCTGAATGCAAAAAGAAACTTTGCTCTTTATTTACACATCCTTTAAGAATCAGATAGAATTTTGTCAAATTACAAAGAAAGTTTGAAATAACATGATAAAGTAACCTATAATTTGAGGGGAGAATAAGACAAAAAATTGTCCTTGTTACCAAATAAGACTTGCTGTTGGTGTTATTTATTTGAATATTTTTGAAAATGTTTGTGTACTTTTCATGTTCTTCTTCTCCATTCTAGGCCTATGCACAATGTTCATCTGTTAGAGAAGCTGAACGACTGTTGAAGGACATCCCGGTAAGTAAACTCAAGATTTTATTTAACGTTGTCATGACTAGAATTAGTCTGTATGCATGTAAAATGCCTTCGTTACCCTTCTCAAACTGTTTATCAAATTCAAGACTCTTACTTATGTTGATTGATTGATTGATTTTGTGTTTTAAGTCCATTTTATGCACATTAAGGCTAATTGGGACTGGACCTACAGTTTAAAGTGGGATCCAAACCACCATGTGCCTCCATCGGGTATCGAACCTGAGACCCCTTGATTACCAGGCAACGACGCTACCACTGTGCAATTGGACAGGTCTCTTACTTATGTGCAGCTACATTCCTCCTCCATTTTTTTGTGCCCTAACTGCATGTGATATACCAGTTACTGACACCAAGAAAGATTATAAACCTCATCCTTTTTTTATTCTGAGCTTATTTTTTGCCCCCTGGTAAGATACATCAGTGCACATTGCACAGTGATTCAGATCCAGCTTTAAACCGAAGGCCCAGTCTACAGTGCGATAGTGAAGGATGCTCTGAAGGAAGATCTAGAGAGCATTGACTGGAATCCTTTGATGCACTACGAAAACATTGACGACAAGGTGCGTTTCTCTACGGAGAAATTGATTAAAGTGTTTGGTAAACGCGCCCCCCTGAAAACAGTTCGTGCAACAAAACAAAAAGTACCCTGGATTACAGATAATGTTAAATTAATTATGAGGTTACGCGACAACATGCTGTTAAAATTTAAACGAACAAATAATCCTGACCATTGGAATGAATATAAGAGATTGTATAACTTCGCTACTTCAGTCGTAAGACAAGAAAAAAAGGCATATTTTGAATACATCATTAATTCATCCAATGATTCGAAACACATTTGGCAACACCTGCGAAGCTTGGGATATGACAGGAAAAACAAAACGGAGAGCCTTCCACCCACACTAAATGACGCAAACAAACTGAACTACCATTTTGTAAACGTATGCTCCAAAATGTAAATTAATCAAGAGCTAGTCTCGCAGCAATGTGAGAAATGTTACGCCAGCAGTTTCGACCACAGTGCAGAGGCTTCAGTTTCTGCGAGGTGGATGGTTCTCGCGTCAGGAAAGCGATATACGAAATCCAATCAAATTCATCTGGATCCGATGACATATCAATAAAAATGTTAAAGCTCTGTATTCATCATATCCTCCCACCGCTCACGCACATAATCAACTACTCACTCTCCACGGGCAGTTTCCCTGATTCTTGGAAGGAGGTAACGGTAATTCCCATCCCTAAAAAACAGAACCCGGTTTCTGTGAATGACCTGCGGCCCATCAGCATTCTGCCGGTGCTTTCAAAAATCATCGAAAAAATTGCAAACGATCAAATTGGAAAGCATATTGACAAACTTCATATCCTTCCCCGGCAGCAATCCTGTTTTCGCCCTCACCATAGCACACAAACGGCGCTCTTAAAAGTAACCAACGACATTTTTAACTCGATGGATCAATCTAACGTAACGCTACTGGTGTTTGCTCGACATTAGCAAGGCCTTTGACACTATACCGCATAAGCTCCTTCTGGCCAAGCTTCATTATTACAAATTCTCGCCGACTGCACTTAAATGGTTCGAATCTTATCTTAGCGGAAGAAAACAGCGGGTTAAGACAGGGGAGCTATCTTTTCCACTTCACGTACGAGGTGGGGTGCCTCAGGGCTCGATCCTTGGTCCGCTGCTATTCACGCTCTCTGCCGCTGATTTAGTCAAGTCTGTGAAAATTTGCAACGTTCACTGTTATGCTGACGACACTCAAATGTATATATCCACACGTATATCAAAATTGCAGGACGCGGTCGCACTTTTAAACCAAGATTTGAAGAACATAAGCGATTGGTGCGCTTCAAATGAGTTAGTAATAAATTCAAACAAATCAATATTTACAATTATCGGAACAGGCAGTCTCTTGAAACATATTGACATCAATGAATGGGAAATAATTCTTCACACACAGCGTATTAAATTTTCTGAAAGAGTAAAAAACCTAGGACTGATCATGAACCAGCGGCTCGATTGGTCTGAGCACGTGATACAACAATGTGGCAAGGCGTATTCGATATTAAAAAGCCTCTATCTTCTGGTAGATTTCCCCTCTCCTAAGATAAAATTAAACCTAGTGCAGTCTCGTATCTTTCCCCTATTTGACTATTGTGATGTCGTTTATGGGCTAAGAATAACAAAAAAGCTTGCAATAAACAGAAAGTTCAAAATGCATGCATTAGATATGTATATAGAACAAAAAAGTGTGAACATATTCTCCCTGTGCTTAATGAGCACGGAATCCTCTCCATGGCACGACGGAGAAAACTGCACTTGTTTTGTACACTGCACAACATAATTAATAGCAAAAACCCAAACTACCTCTTTTCGAAATTAAACTTCAGAAGCAAAATTCATTCGCATTCAACCAGAAATGCTACCAGTTTCAGCTTACCTCGTTGTAGAACTTCAGCTTATCAGGCCTCTTTCAGCTACGCAGCACCGAAAGCCTGGAATGCATTACCAAATCTAACCAAAAACCAAAATTTCAGACGTTTTCGCGATATGATCCGTGAATCACTGATAAACGATCAGAAGTAGGGTAAATCAACTTATGAATAATGATAAATACTGTGAGTTGCCAGAATTTTTTTTTCTTACTATCAACTTTCTCGACTTCAGTTACTTTATTATCTAATTCACTGCTAATATTGTTCCAATGTATATGATTTTATTCCTATTGTATTTTATTGTACTTTCTTATCAATTTCTTTGTAATCTGAATTTCATTTTAATTTTTATTTTTTATCTGTTCTATTGTATGAGATTTTATTCCATTTGTATTTTATTGTACTTTCTTGTTCATTTTCTTTGTAATCTTGAATTTTACTTTATTTTAATTTTAATCTACTTTTTGGGGTTAGGTGGTAGACCAGCAACAGCTGAACCTCGCCCAGCAATAAAGTCAATTCAATTCAATTCAATTAGCCTATCTGTGCATAAAGTGGACTGAAAACAGCAACTTAAAAACAAGCTTTTTTTTCCCCACTCAAGGAATAACTGTTGTCATCCTGCTGTTGGAACACATTTATTTTTTAAAATTACAATTTAATATATATATATATATATATATATATATATATATATATATATATATATGAAACAGGAATACGATCAGAAAAGGTGCCAGAAGGGTGGATAAATACAACGCAGGTGATGGGAAGGGCCTATACAGGGTGTTTCTAAAGGTCGTTTACAATGCTTGGGAGGTGATTCCTCACACGAAAACAAGCAAAAAGTGTGAGTTCCATTTTTACGACTGAGGCCTCGTTTCCGAGATAGGAGCCTCGCAAAAGGTGACAAAGTGAACGTCACACCTAACTGGGACGAATACTATCACAGATAGAGAGGCGGTTCCAAGGGAATCATAAAGGAATCGTATGTGCTCAGTCCGGAAGTCACTATGAAAAGTTCACTGCACGCATGCGCAATGGAGTCCTCAAAGGAATTGGGGATTTCCAGCAAGAACAATGCATGAAAAGGGTATGTAACGCAGCAAGAAGGACCGTGACAATGAGAAATGCGTTAAAGACAACACATCCCGACCTCAAACATCAAAACATGAGCACGGAACACAAAATCCGAAAAGTTGAGCACGGTTGCATACCCCAGTTACACGCGAGGAATGAACGAATCATGTCATGTGGCATACGAGACACATATTACTCCACCAGGAGGGAAAGAAAAACTCAATATCAGATGATTGCGACAACGTGTATTTTTACACGCAACAACTACGTAATATCCCCCCCCCCCACACACACACACAACAAACAACAAAAGCTACAATGTCTTACGCTCAGACAGTGCGTGTCACTGTACACCAACTGAAGATGTCACTTTCACCACACAAAGGGATTGGGGAGCAATACCAAGAGTGTTTTCACTAGGATTTGCTGAGGGCAATAATCACAGACGGTTTTCAAAATGTCTGCCGTTCACTTCTACGCAGAGATGACAGCGACGAATCAAGAATTGTCGAGTACGAGCAAACAAGCCAGGTGTATCTGCTACCGTCGCGTCGGCGACGTTGATGCGAGCTGATGTGACAGGTGTGTCGTATACGAGTGTTTTCATTTCTCCCAAGAAGAAAAAAAACGAGAGGGTTGGGGTCTGGCGACCTCGGTGGCCAAGTCACAGGCTCATCCCTATGAATGAACCTATTGCGAAACACGTCATGCAGGAAATGTCGTACATTACGATCGAAATGAGCTGGTGCCCCATTGTGTTGGTACCACATTTCTTGCTGCAGTGCCAAAGGTACAGTCTCCAACAGTTCAGGCAGAACCTCACTAAGAAATGCATGATACGTGCGACCATTCAGGCGAGCAGGGAGAATGTATGGTCCAATTAAATAATCATGTACTATCCCGCACCACACATTCACTGAAAACCTGTGCTGGTGATGGGCCACAAAAGTGCATGTGGGTTGTCAAAGTCCCAGACATGACTGTTTCTACTATTGAGGATATCCTGGTGAAAATGGCTTCATCTGTCCACAATACCTTTGCCCCGAAGTGAGGGTTTGTGTTCAGCTGATGCAACAACCATTGGCAAAACTCCATACGAGGGCGACAGTCACGAGGTAACAGTTCTTGTACTTAAAAGGTTGAATTCCTTCCTCTGACAACACTCGCCAAACATTCCCATGAGACGTGTTTCGTGCCCGAGCGAGCACGCGCGTACTGGTGCCAGGACGTTCTGCGACCGCTGTTAACACATCTTCTGCAAACTGATGTGTGCGTACACTTCGGGGTCTTCCAACTTCTTGCCGTGGTGGTAACACTGACCCTGTTTCACGCAGTCGACTGTCCACTACCTGAAGGAAGGCGTGAGACGGTAAACGTCTATGTGGAAAGCGTTCTCCATAAAGACGCCTTGCCTCACGGCTATTACCACGTGCCTCCCCATACATGAGATGCATGTCTGCTAGCTGCTGGGTCGTATACGCAGCCATCTGTGTAATAGGGAGCTGGAACTGCAAAGTATCGTTTTTGTTTAACACTGGCACACTGCACAAATTGGCCGTATCACCCGTACGAACACCACAGACCAATTGTTGCGATACTTGACTTGCCCACTCCACCACGTCAACTTCTTTCAATACAACATACTAGTACTCTTCAATCCGTATGACAACCTAGAGCGAACTGCTGGTCATATCCCAGGACCTGCAACACGACTGGGACGACTGCTGGAGAGAACCAACCCTTCGAGCTCCTCTCGCGGGTACAGCAGTCATGAAGGTCAAACGTAGACTACGAGAGCCAGACTTGCCTGCGCAGCGCTTCCAAAACTGGTCTCTTTTACGTCACAGTAATCCTTTTCGAACACTCTTGGTATTGCTCCCCACCCCCTTTGTGTGGTGAAAGTGACATCTTCAGTTGGTGTACAGTAACACGCACTGTCTGAGCGTAAGACATTGTAGCTTTTGTTGTTTGTTGTGTGTGTGTGGGGGGGGGGGATATTACGTAGTTGTCGCGTGTAAAAATACACGTTGTCGCAATCATCTGATATTGTGTTTTTCTTTCCCTCCTCCTGGTGGAGTAATATGTGTCTCGTATGCCACATGACATGATTCGTTCATTCCTCGCGTGTAACTGGGGTATGCAACCGTGCTCAACTTTTCGGATTTTGTGTTCCGTGCTCATGTTTTGATGTTTGAGGTCGGGATGTGTTGTCTTTAACGCATTTCTCATTGTCACGGTCCTTCTTGCTGCGTTACATACCCTTTTCATGCATTGTTCTTGCTGGAAATCCCCAATTCCTTTGAGGACTCCATTGCGCATGCGTGCAGTGAACTTTTCATAGTGACTTCCGGACTGAGCACATACGATTCCTTTATGATTCCCTTGGAACCGCCTCTCTATCTGTGATAGTATTCGTCCCAGTTAGGTGTGACGTTCACTTTGTCACCTTTTGCGAGGCTCCTATCTCGGAAACGAGGCCTCAGTCGTAAAAATGGAACTCACACTTTTTGCTTGTTTTCGTGTGAGGAATCACCTCCCAAGCGTTGTAAACGACCTTTAGAAACACCCTGTATAGCAGGCATGCACGCCACTATACTTCCCCGGACTCAACCTAGCCAACCAGTAAACCTTTCCTCTCCTCCCCAAAACTACCCACCCATCTTACAGTAAACACTGGTTAAAGTACTTTTTGTTATTTGTCAACTGTTTCTGGAAACACTGATCGCTATGTCAGTATTCTGTGGCTCTACTCCATGTGACGCCAATCTTTCTTTCTTCTACCTTGAAAATGCGACAGATCGTGAAATATAGAATTATTTCTCTACGTGTGGTAAGTGTTTACTGTCTCCTTCATCATTGGTGTGTGTATATATATATATATATATATATATATATATATATATATATATATGGCATTAATGAATTAAATGATATTTTGGAGTAATTGCTGAGAGCAGGTAACTGTACATAAGCATTTAAGGATGCAAGTAGAATATAATATGCCACATACATAATTTGATTTCATTTGATTTATTTTACTTTGCTTTTTCTGCCACTTTTGGCTATTTTGCGAAGATGGGGATAAGTGATGATATGATGAAATTGATGAATAGACACTCACAAACATCCATACCCAGGCCAGGATTCGAACCCAGGACCCCTGGCCACATACATGAAAATTAGGTCATACTAGTTGAGTCATCCTCATGTGTTGAACCTTTCATTTATCCTGTATCCATAACTGCCACACATACTGAAAAGTCCATACAGCCAGAAAGTGTTTACTAGCACTGAATTGTCCTATTTTGTCTGCACCCACATAGATTAAATTATATGTTAGTCTATTAAACTTCCCACAACTATGTTTGAAGTAATTAAAGCAGTATTGCATAACAAACATGGGAAAGTATAATGTCACTGTCAGAAATTACAAAATGTTATCTGCAATTTTATCCAAGGATTTTATCATGTTGGTACATTAACAGTTGGGCTGAAAAGTTCGTAGGCTTACATAGTAAAAAATATTTTTTTGACAACATTCGATTTTATTATTCAATATAGTTGCCTTTGAGGGCGATACAACGATTATAGCGGTCATACAATTTTTCGATGCCATTTTTATAGTACGATTTCTCTTTAGCCTCAAAATAGGCCTCAGTTTCAGCGATTACCTCTTCATCAGTGCTAAATTTCTTTCCAGCGAGCATTCTTTTAAGGTCTGCAAACAGGAAAAAGTCACTGGGGGCCAGATCTGGAGAATATGGTGGATGGGGAAGCAATTCGTAGTCTAATTCATATAATTTTGCCATCGTTTTCATTGATTTGTGACACGGTGCATTGTCTTGATGAAACAGCACTTTTTTCTTCTTCAAATGGGGCCGTTTTTTCGTGATTTCATCCTTTAAACGCTCCAACAACGCTATGTAATAATCTCAGCTATCTCGATCAACTTCACTTTATGATCATTTAAAATTATTTTGTGGACTTTTTTGATGTTTTCGTCCATAACAGCCTCTTTGGGGCATCCACTGCGTGCATCGTCTTCGATGCTCATTTCGCCTCGTTTAAATTTAGCAAACCACTTCTCAACGGTTGATTTTCCTGGTGCAGAGTCCGAATAATGTTTATCAAGCCAAGCCTTGGCTTCAACAGTATTTTTTTTCGCCAAAAAGCAATGCTTTATTAACACACGAAATTCTTTTTTATCCATTTTTTCACAATAACAAAAGCTGCTTCACTCACAATGCTATATCTCACGAACTAATTATCCGGCAGCTGTGAAATTTATACACGTATCTTTTGAAGGTTAGTACTAAGTAAAAATCACATGGATTTAATTCTAGTAACGCCATCTATGAGTCAGCCTACGAACTTTTCAGCCCAACTGTTAGGTATTCCCGGAAATATCAGCCTGTTGGATTAATGCAAGTTTAGAAACAAAAATGACAACTTGTTTTCAAATGCTTATTCAAAGCTTTGCAATGCTGAGAGAATCCTTACTTGAGGCAATCGTGCCAGAATGTTCAAACATCTGGGATGCCAGGAACTTGTGTGAAACAGATTTTATTCTCGGAATTGCAACCCCCTTCTGTCCTTTTTTCAGTGTTGTTCCTGGTTCAAACTGCAAATTTCCTTTGTGACCTTTAAATTCCCTGTGTTGTTGGAAAGTATGTTTTAATCCCTCCCTTAACAAGAGTTCTAACCTAGGACCCCTCTGGCTTCATAATTAGAGCCTCATCCTTGGGTTTATTCCTTTCTGTTAATACAAATCCTGCATGTGGAAAGAATACCTGAACCAACAAGCCCTTGGTCATGCTTAGTAATTTTGACCTATATTTGGCAGGTAAGGAGAGCAGCCGGTCCACTTACAACAAATCGAAGAGTAGGACCAGAACTTAGTAAGAAGCTATATATCTTCTTCACAAGCTGTGATGGAAACACACCATTGTATCACTGAAAGGTACAGAACTGCATAAAGAGAATTGAACGGTATCCGTTCATAGTGTACATACTAATGTATGAACTTTATATTTTGCCTTTTGACCCCAAAGGTTGAGTTTTGAACTTATTCTTAATTTTTGAAGGCACTTTGCAAACAGATTAAGGACCGTAAAGTATTTATGGTATGTGCCATGTTCCAGTTTTCTGCAAACACTTGAATACATAATTGAAATAGATTCTACAGTATTTCAACTTTCTATGAACAAAATAAAGAAGCATAGTTCATTTTTGCAACTAGAGCAAGCCAGAGTAGATTTTCAACTTATACTGATTGTTTTGTTACTAATGTATTAATTATTGACTGACGACCAATTATAAAGTATTGTCTACCTCTATGGCTCTAAACACTATACAATTATTTTCAAGTTCACACTATTGTTGTTTTGCAAATATCTTAACATAATAGGAAGGTTGATATGTGTTAGTCACTTCTGAACAGATCTATATCAATGATTTTTAATAGCTTAAAGCTGTTTTTGTAAGAACTATATATATTCTCTGCTCTTAACAGATTTATTCTTAAACATAAAAATGTCATAAATCAATATTTGTTCCAATAAAATGTAGTCAAGAGTTTTTTTCAGTTTGTATGAATCACTATTACAGGTTGTCCTTGAATAAGTTTTTTTAAATGACAAAAAAATAATGTGACAATAAATTTTATATTAGTACAATTGTTTTTTCTTCATGCACCTATTCCCCCATGAACTTCCAAACATTGATTTATCATGTTCTTTTAATAAAAAAATATGCTATGTTAAAGTTCTGTAATACATACAAACCACATTGTAAATTCTTATATGTATGTTGTGTGTGCATCAGATACTAGATTCTTGTTTTGATTAAAAGTGTGCCAAATTGGGTACTAAGAATTTTGCCACTGAAGGTTCCAGGCAGGGTTGTTGAAGGTGCAGGAACTTATAAATTCTAATGGGTTCTGCAACAGGATCAAAACCTTTTTTCTCACACAATTTAAATTTGGTCCAAGTTGCATAGTGTTTCATTTCAATATGGGACTTGAACCGGATTTAAATTGATTTGGAATAAAGGTTCCTGGACCTTATTTAAATTGATCCAGAAAAAAATGTTCCTCGACGGTATTTAAATTCATTCCGAAAAAAGGTTCCTGGTCCAAATTGAAATACTTAAAGCATGAATAGGTTCTCTACAGTCTAGAACCCATTTATACTTGCCAATTTTCTCTCTAGGACGGGAATTGAATTTATAAAAATTCCTGGACCTTTAACAACCTTGGGATTGTTACAAGTCCAGGAATCCATACATTCTAATGGGTTCTGTAACAGGACCAGAACATTTTTTTCTCGAACAATTTAAATTTGGTCCAAGTTGTGTATTGTTTCATTTCAATACGGAACTTGGACTCTATTTAAACTAATCGGTGAAAAGGTTCCTGGACCATATTTAAATTGATCTGGAAAAATGTTCCTGGACCGTATTTAAATTCATCCAGAAAAATAGGTTCCTGGACTGTTTTTAAATTGATCCAGAAAAAAGGTTCCTGGACTGATTCGAAATTCTTTACAGTTAAGAAGGTTCTTTACGGTCTAGAACACATTTACGCTCACTGATTTTCTCTCCTGAACCAGAATTGAATTTATTTAAAATTCCTGGACTTTTAACAACCCTGGTTCCAGATTTGAGTCCTCATCTGTGTTTTTGTGTTAATTCGTGAATGCCCCTTTATGAATTTAATCTAATCATCATTCATTCTGACAATCGCGATTAGCCAAGAGTGACAGAAAAGCAACATAAAATTAAAAAAGTACAATGCAAAATACAAGTGGATTTTGTGCTTTTCAGACAGTAATTATAAAACAAAAACATTTCATGGTAAATACTGTCAAAAAAGGACAGTAAGTTCTTATGGTTAAGACTCATCAAGATTCAGTATCTTTTGCGAATCAGTTCTGTATTCGTATTTTTGTCATGTAGAATCACTATTCTACCACTTTCTGGCCAATTGAGTCAGTGAGGATGAGGGATCATTAAATGAAATTGATGAAGGGCCACTTACAAGGAATTTCATGCCAGGGCTCAAATCTGTCAATCACTCAACATGCTCTGCCACAAAGCTGGGGACTCGTTATGGGTCATGCCTTCTTGGGACAATTGAATTACAGAGTTCCATTCCGAGATCCCACAATAGGTAAAAAGAAAGGTAAAGCTATCCCCTGTGCATTGTGCTGTGCCATGCAGGCAAATAGGAGGTTTCAAGGGCAGAGCCCCACACATTCTCGATCTTGGCCATTTTGGAGATGAAGTTATCAGCACCATGCTCCAGCTGCATTTACCCCCCAGGTACTGATTGGTTTGAGGCTGGCTGAGCCCAGGAGTCGCTTTATATACGGGGAGAAAAATTCCGACCTTAAATCACCCACCCACCCAGACCAGGAATCAAACCTGGGTCTCCCATGTCAGATGCCATACCGACTAGACCACCATGACTCTAGGACCATCCAGGTGTTGTTTTGTAATTTTTTAATATGCTGTAAGAAGTGAAAGGCCATTTAACTTCTATTTGGAGAAAGTAGACAACTTTATGTACCTAGGCACAATGATGATAATTATAAATAAAAAGTATATAAACACAAATTCTATACAGTGGATATTTTCACTACAACATGAAATATGTTTTAAATCCATTCATTATATTCATAATGATAAAGAAATGAGATGTGCAAAATATCTCAGTGATATTTGTTTTCGTTCTTGAGAAAATGCCTTCAAACCTCTGAAGTGGGATCATCCTCTGATTGGCCTGACATTATCTATTATTAGGGAGACAAATTTATGGTAAATAAAAACTGAGGAGAGTGGCAAATAAAATGTTAGATCAGCGGTATATACCACTGGTGAAAAAAAAATTGGCACACACTTTTTCATCATGAGAGGAAACAACATACAAAAGAGCTATAAATTGATAACTACTTCATTTTTATATACTGTACACATACACAAGTATTTAGCTGTCCAACCAAAAAGAAAACATCAAAACAAAATCACTTCATTTCTAAATTGCATATCTCAAGTGATTTATTCATTGTATGTATTTAAAGGATATCCTTGCTGTCCAACAAATAAAATAATCACTACTGCACATACACAAACACATGTTGAAAATCACATGATGATAAACAAAATTCATTCATGACTGAACACAAGTGGCACTATTGTTTCCCTTGATGTGCGGGAACAGACTAATCTTATCGCTGCTACAGCTAGCAAGTTCAATGAAACTGGAAGTTCATTAGACATTCGGAGGAAGAAAGGAATGCAGCTTGACAGGGAGCGAAGTTTTCGAACTGAGATTATGTGCATGGGAAATCCCAATTTGCAGCGTCTTCCTGATGTGATCGAAGATAAAACGTTCTTCAGCTGCAAGTGGTAGGAAACTTTAGCCAAACGTTTCATTACAAATCGACAGTTTGCACCCACAACCTCGATTGCCGGTTGCTCGAGGTGCTCGAGATGGGCTTATAATAATTGAGACATGAATGAGAACAGACCCTACGAGAGAGACCTCTGGAAAATCGAAGAGAGACTGAGACTTAGCGTCCAAGATTGTCGATCTCGTTCAAGACCTTGGTACAAATTGAAAAAATTATGTAAACCGAATTTACTTTACTCTGCAACTTCCTCAGATAAGTCATTAATTTTGTGTATAATAACTCCACTGCCAGACCATTCATGGTAATTGTGAACCTGCTGCTTGGTTTGCATATGTAACCAGGATAATATCCAGTTTTCGAGGGCTCATAGTGTCAAAACGAGGTGTCAACTGCACAGATGACAAGATCACATAATTTCACATCTCTCGCTTCATGGTAGGCAACCCATATTGCTGGAGGGCAAAGTCTTCAGTCGCCTGATGTCATGTGTGCTGCTTCCAATGTCCTCTGTTTACACAGCGCATGTGGTTCCAACATGATGGCGTACCAGCACACGTTTTCCATGCCGACAACATCTCAATCAAACATACGGAGACAGGTGGATAGGTCGCAGTGGACCAACTCCTTGGCCACTACGTTCTCCGGATCTAACTCCTCTTGACTTTTTCATATGGGGCCTCATGAAGAGTCTTGTTTATGAGACTCCTGTAGTGTCAGAGGAAGACCTGGTTGTACGAGTTGTGGCTGCAGCAGACACGATTCAGCACACACCAGGTATTTTTGAACGTGTGCATGCGAACATCCTTCGGAGGTACACTGTTTGCAATGAACTTCAGGGTCGCCACATCGAGCAGCTCTTGTAGTGACGCAGGTAAAGCGGGAGATGTGAAATTATGTGATCTTGTCATCTGTGTAGTACCAAAACGGTACATTTCCGGACATGGGTTCCTTATCAAAATTTGATCTACTAAGTCCCCTCTACAACCCCTAGAAGTGTGTAATAGGAATTCTGAATCACTCTGTATATTTTGAGACGAGACTGTCTATGAGACATGAGACCAAGAATGAGGGAGGCATTTATGACTTGAAATAAGAGTGAGGCTGCCATGTCTCGTTCGTCTTGATACATCCCTAGTGGTGAGGTTGTGAACTGTTCAATCTGCATTCAGGTAATAAGATGATGCGGCTATTTCACAGTACAAAATTGAAAATATATCTTACCATTTCAGTATGCAATATAGTGTTATACATATTATTTCCTTGTAATCATTATGCATAAACTAAGTATTAAAATTTACTTATCTGCACAAAATATTTGATTAGAATTTATAATGACTGTACACACAAAGAAAACACAAAGTGAAATTGCCTTATGGAAAAGAAAGTAAAAGAGATTTTATAAATAAAGTGAAAAATATGAAAACCAGAATACTGTACTTTTATCTCATGTTATCTACATGTTATGGTAAATTTAGATACATATAAGTTTAAAATTTATTTTTTAAAATTTTTGTCAGTAACCACTTTTAGAAGCAATATTTTTCATATGACTTTATGAGAACACACACATGCATGTAGCAGGGATATTGAATACAAGAATGATCATTACAAAGAATAGTTTCTGCCACTGTTGCTCCTTCCATTATTGCATTATTTAAATCTGAACAGGTTGTAAAACTGCTGCACACATTGTCTCTCCATAGGCTACACAGTAAACTATACACTTGAAGAACAGACGACAAACCAGCTACTACCAGATAGATGACATATCAGCATGGCAGGTTGTGTTTTGAGCTTAACACTGGCCTTGCAACTTTGGAAGTCTCGTTTCTGCCTTAAATTGAATGCAGAGAAATGCCAGAACTTGCAATGGTTATTTTTCTAAATTGTTCTAAGTAAAATTTAATGGAAATGTCCCATTGCCCATGCTAATTCCACACTCGTTTTTTTTGTGTAAATTCACTTACAACAAATAATAATGAAAGGTTGTAATCAAGAAATAAAACCTTCTTTAGTTTATGTGTGTGTGATTTATACAATGCCTGCGATAAAAAAAGAAAACTTCAACTACTAGCCATGTGTCGTTTTGTTTTGACTAACTGTGGAGAACCATGCATTTATCCATAAGGCTTGGATCTTTATGGATGTTTAGCGAGAGAACACTAGATTAAGATTTAACAATGTTTGTAAAAACACAATGCAGTAACTAATAACACATTACATTTTGCTGCTGTAAATACAATGCACATAAACACATCTCATATGGTACAGGTTACGCCATTGTCCAGCTCGAGAGTATGCGAGTCATGGAATCCACAAAACTGAATAGTCCTGCCATCTGTTGGGCAACAAATTAACTTAAACATGAGACTATACATATTCCCCTCTCTTGGTCAAACTAAGTTTGACCAACTAAAATTCACTTTTCTCCATTCTTATTGCACTGAGGGAGGGGAGCTAGTTCCTGAATTGACCTCTTATAGGTTCCTGAACAGGTATGCACTGTGACCTCTCGCACCAAGGTGTGTCTTCCTGGTTGAACGTTGATGACTATTCCCAGTCTCCATGACAGAGGAGGTTAATGATCGTCTTTGATGACGACTATCAAACCTGGTTTAAATTTTTCTTGTAATTTGTCCACTTGGAACATTGCTGAAGACATTTAAATACTCCTTGCACCATCACTGCCATCTGAAAAGTTGAATTCCTGGAAGGTCAGTGAGTTCTGGCTCGGGAAAGAAAGTTACATTTGAACCAATGAGAAAATTTCCAGGTGTGAGATCACTTAAGTCATCTGGGTTGTCTGAGAGAACAGTCAAAGGCCTTGAATGTGTGCTTGCTTCGATTTGAGTGAGTTTAATTTCCTACCACCATCACTAGATGATGTTTCAGCTTCATGGAGTGAATTTGACTTTCCCAAATTCCTCCAAAATGTGGTTGGTTAGGTAGAATGAAATGCCACTGGAAGGATTCAGCATTCGCATAGTCATGAATATTCTGTATGAATTCTTGTAAGGAAAATAAGCTATGTAGCTCTTTCAGTTTGTTCCTTGCCTGATGCAATTTTTGCCATTGTTACTGTAGGGATTAGTGAACTTGCCTCTAGAAGCTGTAAAGCATGAATGTTGACAAAGTCCAGGGCCTTTAGGACATAAAAAAAGGGGGTGGCCCCCGGAAGATGCCTGCATCCACCTGCATACATTTGAGGGTATGTAGTTATGTTCTGGTACCTAAAAAGACCAGAACGTCTTTTCCATGGAATATCGGTTCCCCTGTTTTCATTTCCTCGTGACTTTATTTGGTTCAAAGAATACATATAGATCCAGTCCTACAGGTTACAATGCAATCCACAGGATCTGGTACTGGGGTTGTTCAGTAACCCTGAACAACCCCAGTTTACAAAGTTTGTTAATATGATGCTTGTTTTGTGGTTATTTTCTTGGGTATGTAGTGTGTGTTTCAGTAAGTATGTTTGACTGAGATAGTGTTAGGAGTTGAGTGGGTAAATGTGACCTTGTGTGTACGTGTTCTCATGTTGTATTGTTGTTTGGTGTGTTTATGTGTGTGTAGTTTTGTTTATGTGCAATTCTGTGAAGGGAGAATGAAGATTATTTGATTAATGGTAATGAAAGCAAGGAGAAGAAGTTAATCAAGTGAGAGGGTTAAGAGTTTGGATTTTGGCTTAAGTATGAAGTGTGATAATAGTGACAGATATAGGGGGAATATATGTTGTGTGAGTTTCATGAGGTAGCAGGGATGGCATATTGAGAGAGCGTCAATACTGACTATTCTTGAAACTCCAGGGGAGGTTTATCCTGGGATTCGTCAGGATAGCAAGGTTATGAGAGAAGAAGGTGATAGAAGAATAGTATTTAATAGAAGTGAGTAAGTTAAGAGTTCTAGATGTGTGTGTGTAATTCTGTCTTGGTTTTTGTGAGATTCATTTGGCATGTTTCTTTTCCTTACTGGGTTCAAATCCTAATTGTCTCAGGTTCGAATCATTTGGATGTAATATTTAGGTGATTCTCTCAGAAGCCTTGGTGGTCTGATGCATCTTCTCGCAGCTTCCTCCTGGCGTCCATTTGAGATGGTATGAGAACCTCCTCCAGAAGCTCCCAGCGGTTGCTCCGGATCTTTCGCTTGAGGTCGTTCTTCTCTTTACACTGGGTCATCTTCGTGAGGACTGGGAGCACGGATTTGCAGATATGACACTCTTCCTCGGCTTACTGAATGACACGGTCATATATTTTTTTAAAAAGGAATAATGAAAATGGTTTTAAGTCTTTACATCATAAGTTACGAGAAATTCAAGTTTAAAATTTTATATGTTGTAAAATTACTGGCACAATAATTTGTTCACTTTTGAAAATATAAGGAAAATTACCAAAATCAAGTGTTAACGAACGATGTATTTAAACAAATTAAACAACTGAGTTTTCAAGTTCATACATAAATTCAGTACACATTCATATATATACTGCTGGACAAAAAAAACCGGACACCTTAATATTTGACATCTGAATTGCAATTACTTATGAATTACGCTCTCAGTTAAGTACTGAACAATTGAACATTCATTATTGAACATTTTCCACAGTTTTCCGTTTATTATTTATCTATTTATTTATTTATTTACTCGTATTTACTTATTTGGAACACTTATTAGGCTCAAAATTAATTTCATGCAATTTTGTTTTAATTTATTGATTTTCAATTCCTGTTGATGTTATTTTGTTTAATGTCTAGAGAGGCATGAATTTTGGTTCATAGTAACCATAGTAACATATATTATTGACATTGTCATTGCTGGTATTTTTCTTGCAAGTGTATTGTAAGTTTGCTGCTAGCTTGAAAATGAGACGTGAAGAGGTAGTAAAAGCAGTAGCTCTTCGCGATGATGGTCGTAGTGTACACTATATTGCTAGGGTGCTAAATATAGCACGAAGTACTATCCATGAAGGTCTCAGACGGTATGACGCAACCGGTTCCTATGGTAGAAGACCGGGTTCTGGTCAGAAACGATGCACAACAGCACGGGAAGATCGTTTAATGCATATCATAGTCTTAAGAGACCGTCGTACGACTTCAAATATTGTGGCACAGCATTTGAGAAATGTTCATAGAACTGTGGTTTCTTCACGAACAGTTCGTAGAAGACTGAATGAAAGTGGTTTATCATCTCGGAGGCCGGCTGCAGGTCCCAGGTTGTTAGCACGTCACCGGAAGCGAAGACTGGAATTTTCTACAAAACACTTACGTTGGAATGTGGAGCAGTGGGAAAAGGTTTTATTCTCTGATGAGTCAGAATTCAACCTACGTTCATCAGACGGGCTTGAACATGTGTATAGAAGACCTAATGAGCGTTATGCACAATGTTGTTTCGTTGAAATAACACCCTTTGGAGGTGGTGGTGTCATTGTCTGGGGAGGTATCTCTTTACAAGGACGTACAGAGTTGGTTCTTGTAGATAATGAGGCAATGGCAGCTTGCAGGTATATTACAGAATGTGTGGCAGATCATGTAGTACCATATGCACCATTCATAGGCCCGGACTTTGTTTTTATGCATGACAATGTGCGTCCTCACGTTGCGAATATTGTCACGGAATACTTGGACGAAGTTGCGATTACGCGATTAGAATGGCCACCACAAAGTCCGGACCTAAATCCGATAGAGCACGTCTGGGATCAACTGAAACGACATATCAGAAACCGCGCAATAGTTCCAGAAACAATTGAAGAGCTAAGACGTGCTATTCAAGAAGAATGGGAGCAATTGGACCAAGAAGTGATTGCCAACCTTATTCGAAGTATGCCACGGCGGTTACAAGCTGTAATTGATGGCAGGGGAGGTAACACCCGCTATTAGACCCCACCAGTATCAGTTAACAATATTAAAAAAAATATATTGCTAAGATTTTTTTTGGTAGTTTTCTGTAACTTTCGTTTATGTTCTAATTTAACTTATTAACAATAAATTTTAATTTGCTTTCTGTTGAATATATTCAGGATTTCTTATTTCCAATAATTTCTGCAACATTTACTTAGCCTTCGAATCAGAATTTATGCGTTATCACAAAAAATGCAAGTGTCCGTTTTTTTTTGTCCAGCAGTATATATATAATGAAGCATAAATATTGCATTACGTTAACTTTTTCACATATTACACGTTTGTCTTCACATTTATCGCTTCAAGTCAATTTAATACCATGTATAATTGCTTCCGATCTTGCGTAGATTTTAACGAGAAAATCGGCACAAAACGCTCGATTATGAACAGTAGAATCCAAGACGAATTATGTGTATTTATACGTTCAACAGACTTTCCACATTCAGAGTGCTCACTTTATGTATATTAACAAACTAGGCCTTTCATTTATGTAGCTACATATATATTCACAATACTTATCTGTTGGCTCGTTATGAAGATAAGATGGCTGCCATTTTAACGTCCTATGGACCGGTCACTTTTTAATGTCCTATTCACTTTTTAGGTTCTTCACGGCCTTTCTGAAGATCGAAAAACCGTTACTGCTCTTTTTGTGACATTTTTGTCACCTTTCCTGGACAAATCTTGTTGTTTTACATAAAATATTTCCTATTTAGGTCTCCGAAATATTTGGTGACTCCATTCTAGTCGTCCGTGATCTTATAGATGAAGAAGTGTCTCCAAACTCACACTGTTACAACTTTAAGCACAGAATACAAACTTGCGAATACTTTTCAAATGACAATTATGAATTGTAGAGATATTATGCATGAAAACGCTTGTAAAATAAATTAGATACAATAAAATATATATTACAATATTCTATCACATGTTTACGTATTTTCTTTTTACCTTTTTCAGTTATTTTAAGTTTTACAATTTTGGTGGGAAAAAGGTTATTTTCGCACAAGTCAGATGTTTCCCTTTATGTGAGTTGGCTATGTTTCACAATTTTATGACTTTAGGATTACTTCACAGCTTTAGGATTACTCTTCAAGGCGCTCATTTTAACAAATCGTAACTTTATCGTCGAAATTCTGCCAAAACTTATCTTAAATGGTTTGTACATGCTAGTAATACATACTAAATACATGTTCGTATCCATATACTTATGAATGAGCACGTAAAACCGGTTGAAACCAAACATATGTGCGATTTTGCATAAATTGGCAATTTACGGTAAGCACTTTCTTGATACGTCACAAACCAAATTACATCGCTGAGATATATAAAATATTTTAAATATGTGCAGTTTACATACGTACTTCAATTAAAACAAAGCCAAAGTGATGTAAATTAAATTTATACAAATATAAACTACCAAATACGAACTCAAATCGTAAATTTCAAGTAATAAAATTATTTTATTTTTCACATTATGATGGTAGTCATTATGATACCGTCATACAGATGTCTTAGCCTTTCGGATCGCTGTAACTGTAGCTGTGGTTGTGGCTGCAGAGTATGTCTATTTTGCACTTGAACCAGAGGAGAATTATGAGATTGGAGTTTGAGTAGTCCCCTCCTACTCAATTGTGGGCAGTGCCATTAAAGAGAAGAAATGTTCCTGTTCAGACAAACCTCTGCCTTACATGCCTTTTCATTCATAATAGCTACTAATGGGTTTACCTGTTTTTGCCAAACTTCCCCCCCAATTTTTTTTTTTACAGGTACCTCTCATAGAGCACTCTTCATTCTGTAAATATCATTATTTTATTAGCCCCCCACCCCGAGATATTAGGGCCCAGATTTTGAAAAAAATAAAAAAACTATTATTTTTCAAAGAGCTATAACTCAAAGAGAAAACCAATATTCAGAGCTCAAATGAACAGTGGAAAACCGTTGTGTGGAGTGATGAATCACAGTACACAATGTGACGATCCAATGGTAGGGTGTGGGTGTGGCAAATGCCTGGTGAACAACATATACCATCCTGTATAGTGCCGACAGTGAAATTCGGGGGTGGCGGGGTTACAGTGTGGTCATGTTCCTCCTGGAGGGGGTCTGGCCCCCTTGTTGCTTTACGTGGCAATGACACGGCACAAGTGTACGTTAACGTTTTAATCGCTTTCATGCTGCCTACTATCGAAGACCAGTTCGGGAATGACCATTGTGTCTTTCAACACAACCGAGCACCGGCCCATACTGCAGGGCTTGTAGGGGAGTGATTTGATGACAACAATGTTGCGCTAATGGACTGGCCTGCACAGAGTACTGATTTGAATCCCACAGAACATCTCAGGGATGTTTTGGAACGCCGACTTTGTGCTAGACCACAAAGACCCACATCGATACCTCTTCTCATTTTTGCGCTCCACGAGGAATGGGCTGCCATTCCCCAGGGAACCTTGCGCCACCTGATTGATAGTATGTCTGCGAGAGTGAAGGCTGTCATCAAGGTTAAGGGTGGGCCAACACCGTATTGACTGCCAGTGTTCCCGATAGAGAATGGCCCAAACTTGTACTTCATTTTCGGGTGGGTGTCCAAATACTTCTGATCACATGGAGTATATATGTAGCTCTCTGATGTTACATTACTACCCTGCTAAAGAAAATCCTAAACTTTGATTTTTCTTCAAAATTGAACATCAGTTTTGGCCGTAAATTTCAGCCATTTTCATTAGTGATAATGAAGACAGGTGCAGAATATAAAAATTTAGCTTAAAATGTACTGAAAACAATGTTTTTTACCCCAATTTTCTATAATTTTTCTTAGCTGAGTTATAAATATTGTAACTGTCTGCAAAGGCCAGAAATGTCCCAAGAATGCCGTAAGTCATGAAACAAAAATGGTCGTCATTTTCAAACAAAGTCACAAGTTTTAGAAAAATTATGCCTGTTTTGAACTATCCTTGCATAGGAGTTACAAGAAGAAAATAATGGACATTTTAGAAAATGATCGAGAAACCAATTATTGTTTTTTTGGACCATTTGGTATGGATTGACCCTTATGTATTTTATATATTGTCAATACAAATTGAGTCATTTATTTAATGTGTCACATGGAATATAATAAAAATGCTGAAATATATATGAAAATAAAACTTGAGTAAATAATAATGCTAATGGATGAAGCCAACCTTCTTATTTCACTGAAGCATTTCTTGTTTTAGGATTTTCAGTAGTCATTTGTATTCATGTTTCATTTCTAGCAGTAATATCTTTCCCTTTTTTTTCAGAAACAAAATCATAGATTGATCTCGTATGTTTGGCAGGATCTGAACCAAGATACTACAGGTCTCCCAAGAGCTTCCAATTCAAAGAAAGTGGAATGTAAAGTTCTTGACCTTGCATCTAATCTTGAAATCAACACAACAAAGCCCATATTCCATACAGATCATTCTCATCACTATATTGAAAGGTAAGGGAAATTTCTAGTACCTCTGTTTAAGTGCTTCATGTGTAATTAGTTACATTACATTTCAGTGTGTGTGTGTGTATATACAGGGTGTCTACACTGAAATGCCCTATTTTTTGAGGCAGTTTAAAAATAGTAAATCTTTCTCGTTTCAGGTCTGACTTGTCCGTTGTGTGCAGAAGGTCTTAAAGTTGCTGCCTAAATTTTTTCAACGTGTGGCGCGCATTGGTGTTGGTGTAGTTGTCCATCGAAACCAAAATGGCGTCAGTGCAGGAGAAGGCACAAACTGTGCTTTGGTACGCGGAGTTTAAATCCATTGTGATGGTGCAAATGCAGTTTCGTTGTGTTTACAAGAAAGCAGCACCAGACGCCAAGAAGATAAAATCATGGCACAGACAGTTTCTGGACACTGGCAACATTCTGAAGCGGATGGAGGGGGTCGGCGTGTCTCCGAATAAGAAGTTGAGAATGTTCGCCAAGCGTTCCAGCGAAGTCCACGCAAATCAATTCGTCACGCTTCACGGGAACTTAAGATGCCACGTGCAACTGTTCATAAGGTCCTCAGAAAGCGGTTGCATCTGTATGCATAAAAGGTGCAGATTCTGCAGGCCATGAAGCCTGATGACAAGCAACGACGATATGACTTTGCATGTGACATGCTTAACCGAATCGACCGGAATCCTGCCTTCTTGTCAAGTGTAATGTTTTCTGATGAGGCCACATTCCATGTCTCTGGTACTGTGAATAAGCATAACGTTA
This sequence comes from Lepisma saccharinum, assembly GCF_977018435.1. Classification (NCBI taxonomy): domain Eukaryota; kingdom Metazoa; phylum Arthropoda; class Insecta; order Zygentoma; family Lepismatidae; genus Lepisma; species Lepisma saccharinum. Next base: position 44,540,061 of record NC_139242.1, read on the forward strand.
GAATTTGGGGGTCAGAGAATCCACACAGTGTCAGGGAAATGGCGCGAGATAGCCAGAAAGTGAACGTTTGGTGTAGCCTCATCTGCGACAAGATCATTTGACCGTTCTTCTTTGCTGAGGAGACTGTCACAGGAACGACGTACCTAGACATGCTGGAGTTGTTTTGTTTTCCCCAGGTTGAAGACCTGCAACCAAACCTTTGGTTTCAGCAAGATGGTGCTCCACCTCACTGGTCGCTGGATGTTCGGAAAACTCTGAATGAAACATTTCCAGGATGCTGGATTGGACGAGATGAACCCGTGCATTGGCCTCCACGTTCTCCGGACATCACACCATTAGATTATTTTCTCTGGGGTTACGTGAAGGACAGGGTGTTTGCCACTGCAGTGCGGGACCTTGAAGATCTCCGTAATCGGATTGTGGAAGTGATTGGTATCATCCCTCCGGACATGCTGCAGCGGACCTGGATGGAAGTTGAATATAGACTAGACATTCTTCGTGTCACCGCAGGGGCTCACGTGGGAGTGTTTTGATTTGTTGCTGCAATTTTTTTTAAAAACTTAACTTGACACACAACTTATTTTTGTGAAAAAATTAATTCATTTCATTTCATTTTGTATATGGAGCAAATTGAAAATAGGGCATTTCGGTGTAGACACCCTGTATATGAGTTTTGTTCAAAAAGTATCCGACCTTAATTTTTTGTGGCATAAACAAATGTAGTTAGGGAGGCGTGGTTTGATGCACGTATGTAGGCGATCCTAATGCGCATTTTTTTTCGAGCCTGCAGAAGCAGTCACTTGCCGGCAGACTGCCGATGAGTGAGGAGATGTAAGTGATCATGGTCAGAATTTCGTTTTTGAAAATATTTGTGTGAAAATCTTGAACAATGCTACTGCATTACATTTTGTGTCAAGCTTGGAGAATCCCAAGTGGTAACAATCCGCAAGATTCGACAGGCCTCCTGGGACGAAGCAATGGTCACCACACAGATAAAGGAGTGGTACAACCACTTCAAAGATGGCCGCATGTCACTGGAGAGTGAAGCACGTTCTCGTAGGCCCTCAACATCTAGAAATGAGATCGTCATTGACCAAGTGAGGACCCTGGTGATGCAGCATCGTCGAATCACGATCAGAGAACTTTCAGACGAGGTGGGCATCAGCATTGGATCCGTTCACTCGAGTTTGACTAATGATTTGGGCCTCAGGAGAATCTCAGCGAAGTTCATGGCGAAGCTGCTAACGATCGAGCAGAAGAAACTCCGCTTGGAGATGCAGACTTTCCTGGCCAAACACAGCACACCTGTGCTTTGTCAGGCTCCCTACTCTCCCAACATGGCTCCATGTGATTTCTGGCTTTTCCCCAAGCTGAAAATGCCCCTGAAAGGACCAGATTTCAGTCCAGAGAAGACATCATGCAAAATGCGACAGACCAATTGCGCGCAATCTCAAAAGAGGCATTCCAGCACTGCTTCCAACAGTGGGAGAACCATTGCAAGAAGTGTATGGCAGCCCAAGGGGACTACTTTGAAGGATATTAATGTAAGATTGTGATATCTGAATACACAATTTTTTTTATTAATAAAAGTCGGATACTTTTTGAACAAACCTCGTATATGTAGGGATGGATAAAAGGAAGGAGGGCCACAAGGGCTTTACTATAAATATATAATAAGAAGAGAAACTATCACTAAGCCATCACCTTCTGCTATGCTTTACGCCTTCCCATTCCGTTACTGTCCATGTTCTCGTGAACAGGAGGTACTGCTATTATTGTCTGCTATGGCACCCACAGCGTGTCATTCCACAAAACTCCATTTACACAATTTTGCATGGTGATGTAAGCAAGGGGAGACTACAGTTCATCCGGAAAGTTGGAGAAAATCAAAATTTTCAAATGAACGAGCCCGTAAAGAACTCGGGAAGAACCAAAGTGGTAATTGCAACCCCCCCTCAAAATGACCCCCTACCATTGCTTGTATTTGAACAACTTCTTGAAGGAAGGTTATAAATGGTAATGATGGCATATTTTATAGTGTACCCTTTCTCCCTAGAAAGCAGTTATGTAATATCCTATACTAATATCCAGTGATTACCAATAAGGTAATTACCAATACACTGGCCTATATCAGCCAATACCCATAGGGTTCTGATTAACCTGTCCCCATCTTAATAATAATAATAATAAAGAAGGTGAAGCTGGTATTCCTATGAGGGGAAATAGAAGAGACCATTTTTAAAATAGTATTGTACTGTGTACTGAGTACTCTGGAAAAATTGAGGAATCTGCAAATAACTTTTATTTACAAAAATATTTATTTTCTATATTTTCTGAATCTTCAATGTACAACCACATTATTAATGTATATACACAAACCAAATCAAGGTCTATCAACAATTTACAAACATGATATTGTTTCGCTCTCAAAATACTGTACATTATTGCATTTTTGTGCAACTACAGTAAAAAAATCACACATTGAACTTGCATTTTACATCTGAACTTGCTATCCTGTTAATGCATATTTTTAGTATTCATTCCAGTGTGCCATCACAATATTGTTAAACATTGTTATACTGCAAAGTTGCAGAAAAGTGGAACCCAGATTTCACATTTTTGTGCATTTCAACTTTGTTTTGCATTTGATCCACTGAAAACTTAAAACAGGTGTTCCACTGTACTCTTTTTTTATTCAATCACTAACTGGTGAATTCTAGACACACATATGTCACCACTACCAGTAAGATAATATCAAGCAGTAAAAATATTTAACATTCTTATTTCCTCAATAATTTTATAATATATTTTCACTCATCTTTTTCCTAAGTAATATTTCTGATCTCCCACTAATACTGTGCAGCTGTTCGTGATTAAAATTACCAGCTGAGGACTAGTGTCACTCCAATATGACTGCTGCATGTACGATACATCCCTTGTTTACATTCAGTTAGTAGTAGGTAATAGTAGCACATGGTCATGGCTGATATCACTGTGCTCTTATGGAAGATACATTGAACATGGTATTTTTAAATATTGTGGATGCGATGTGAATTCCAGGAACTATAAGAAGGTGAATTCCAGGAACTATAACAAAGGTGAATCTGTGTTGAAAGCAAAGCATTTAATTATGATTGGCAAAAAGAACACAGAAAATGCACATGAAACTAATATTTACACACTGGTTCTTCAAAACAATGCCGTATCATTTGCACCTCATGGTGTAACTGGGTCTCTCAGAGATTATTTGGAAATAAAGCAATTCACCTGTACCTGCAAAGCTGGGCCAGGAGAAAAAATGCAAACATATCATTGCAGTTCTTCCTCCAAAAAGGCAGGCTGGTTTAATAATAATAATCACAATTTCATGACCAAGCTATCTATATGGAAAGAGGATATCATACAAATGAAATATCAATATTAAAGTGCCTTGCTTCTTTTTATGGTTACATTTAAGACATTAATTCATTCTCAAACTGTTTCCATCTTTGCACTTAATCAACTTGCATTTTTTCCAAATATCATACATAATACATTGTTTATCCAGTTGCAATGGTCAAGACGTTTCATGACTTTTCGAAAAAAAAATGTATAAATAACAATTTAAAACTTTACTTGCATGGCAATACATAATCTTCTTTCAAAAAATGATGTGACTAGACTAGTGCATTCTTCTTAATTTTTTGACACATTTCATTTTAGTGTCATCCCAGTCTTCTGTCTTATTTACAAATTTTAATGTGTTGATTCCTTGGGATGAAAACACGTTAGGGTACTGCATGAGACCACTTTCGCTCGATCATTTTCGTTCAAGTCTCTCACGCTCGAGCATGATATGCTCGAATGTATAGGATCAAATATCATCTCAATGTGACAATAATCTTAGAAATATATGTGTAAAAATCCGCCCTGGTAGTTTCAGCCCATAATCATCTATTCATTTTCATATATCGCTATGTATTGGTAAGATAGACTAAACTACATTGTAACATGTAGATGATGACCATGTTCACTTAAGTTTCAAGTTCACTGTGTCTTTCACTTCACAATCCATATTTGAAGGCCACTACCACAGAAAAATTACAGTTATAAGTGAACTACTGGACTTCGAGCATATACCAATTGTTTTGTCTGTTCGAGCATTATTCACTTGAGCGAAGAAGCTGTCAATTTTGTATGCTATCTAGCATCATCTGTGTGAACTATTTGCCACTTGAGTGAAAATCACTCATTGCAGCACTCTAAAACACATGAAAACATTTCACATGTTCTGACCCATAAAACGATTTACAGCCAAAAACTGAACAGTAGACATTATTCTTTCACACCTTCCCCATGCTTTGAACAACTTCAGCACAGCATAGTGTCCTACATACAGTAGTTCCAACAAATCTCACCAGATGGCATATCGGATAATTTGAATTGTGAATACCTAGCATTCATAAAGGGAGACAAAATAGATTTATCATGATCACAATAAGATATTGTGGCATGTTACCTTATATTATTGCAGTAAAGTTACTTTCATAACATATTAAAATTCATAAAAAGTAACAATAAATTGTCATGTCATAATGATATGTTATGAAACATCTTAATGAAAGATCTTGTATCATAATATGGAAAAACATAGTGTAGTGTACTTCTAATGCCAGTACATTACTGATACTTCTGGTATACAAAAGCATACTTCTGTCTTAACCTCATTGTGAATGTTACATGATAATTACAAATGTGAAATTCGAATTCACTTCTGTAAGTAATAAATCATGTAATTTATAGTATCAGAATCTGTTAAAATAATTTTAAATGCAAATCAAACTTTGGTGGTTTAGCAGCAAGTTAGGAGTGTTTATGGTTGATTTCCCAAAAATGGCACCTCACAATACAATAAAATTAAAGGCTTGCATACTAGGTAACCAGCTGCTGCAAAAGAGCAACAATAAATTCACATAAAGTTTTGCATAATTGTCACTGTTATTGCACTTATCATATTAAATATCCACAAAGATTGTGTACTTCTATTGCCATCTTTTCAAAGCTATAATTTAATATTAACGTTTGCATTATAGATACATAATGTTCATTAATACTTAATGTCAAGAATTTGAGCACTTTAATTTTATACTTAGAACTCCTGTCTTGCCGATGTATGCTAAATCATAGTCAGCTTGACCATGGACTATTAATTACAGGCATTCTCCTACCTTCTTACCATTCTTCTCCTCCACCTGCCCAGGGTAGACACAAATCTGGTAAACATTGCCTTTCAGATGGTCACAAAACTTCAGATTTGTTCTTTGCATGAATGCTTCACAGCGCAGCAGAACTACTTGGTGCAACCTTGTACCTTAAGGTTTGTTTTCATAGTTTTAAGTAGTCCCTGTATTTTGCCTCCTGGTTCTTCTAATGTACCGAGTTCCAGAATGGTCCAGGAACCACTCAACGATTTGTTCTAGCAAGTGGAGAAGACTTAGTACAGACACACCTAGCAAAAACCCTAAGGAACCCCCAACGTCAGCCAAGAATTGTGAACTGTCATATGCCCACCCTTCCACAAGCTGCTGAACCAGTCCAGATCCGTAATACACTCTCAATTGGCTGTAAGAGTGCGGGAGCTTGACCCTTTCTATCATGTAGGTGGTGTACTGGTTCGTGAAGCATGGCTTGTGGCACTGGCAATGTTTGGTGTAATTTCCAAACTGGAGGTAGCGTACCAGCAGCCTCTTCATAGTGTCGTAGCTTGTGCAATGTTTGAGATCAAGATCTGGCATCCAAGGTCCTTTGCAATGGAGGTCTTGTGTGAGCTTTTGCCATCTGCAGGTTTCTTCACACTGAAATGATTGTTTCTATAAATAATCAAAGTAATAAATTTGTTGTCATTAAATCATGAACTGGTTTTCTTCTTTATCAATACCACTGTTATCAACTGAAACCAATACATGTCAGCTCGAATGTACGTAAACATATCAAAAATATAAATCTCTGATTAAAAATGCACCAGGTACAAATGCCACAATTTTATTTTTTTAAGAAGTACATATAAATATATAAAATATTGAAATAGGAAACTAGATGATAAATTTAATTGATATTCAGGAATTTTTGCCACATTATTACTTTCTGCTATGTGTGTAATGCTGTTGCACTGTTGTACCTAAGAATATGTGTTCATGTGCAAAAATCTATGAAACATGTTCAGACAAAATAATCATTAGTTGCTATTAGATAGTGTAGATATAATCTTTTACAACATTTACCCTAATATTTTATTTACATGCTATATATGTAAGCATATTATTTTAATTAATTCGATAGAAAGGAAATGGCACTGTTTTGTTTTTAAATGATAAATAAAATGTATCCGATGCCACATGTTGTCAAGTACATGTTCCTACTTTTTAAAACTTAACCTTGAAACTCTGGCCTACATGGGCAGTATGGAAGGAGACCCAAAGGGATATAGTGAGGGCCATAAACCCCCCTTTTTTTTGTCCAATATTCCTTAAAAAAAGAACATCAAAGGCAGGAAAATGGCAAAATATATGTACTAAAAAAAGTTTGCGTAACTGCCCCCATTTGAAAATCCTAGGCATGCTCATTTGGGTTTGCTCTTTAACTATGTTTGGGTAATAATATGTACTGCTTAAGGATAAATTAGTAAAGTGTATGTCCACCTTGACTTTTTGCATTTTTGTAATTAGTGCTAACAGATTGCTTCTTACCTTTGATTGACTATAGTTAGGATCATTAATGCATGGTTCATGTGGATGGCTGACAATCCCAAACTGAGTGACGCTCACTTTCACTTTTAGAGATTCTCCCAAAGCAAGGAAAATCTTGTCTTGGCGGCTGGAGGACTGGAGGGGGTTTTCTGAAACATTAATATTGAAAAATATGAAATCTGAAGACAACGTGTGATTGCAATAAAGAAAAACTTATTTCTTTATGATATATTATTATATGTCATATTTTAGAAATCAACCTGATAATACAAAATATTTAAGTAAATTGATGTTTTTTCTCGGAATGTTCAACAGGCTTTACTTAAAACCAAATAGGTCACAGTGTACACAGCATCCAACAGAGTGATCCATTGAAGTGTAGATCGCTACCTCAGGATTTGTGCTATCGACAAGCGAGGTGCTCACGGCCGTATGTCGGCACTGTAGATTGTCTAGTAATCAAGTGTGAAAGTTTCCATAACTAGTTTAAAGAGTGATTTATTTACTTACCAATTTATGAAAGAAGGTGCTGAAACCGGCCGCCTTCATTGTCCACACATTTGTGACACCTCTTGATGAAGTTACCCATAACTCACTGCAGTTCCCGTTCGTTAATGTTGGTAATTTCTTGGCAGATGTTATGTTCCAGGGTGTGTGGATTTGACTTTTACACAGCATTTTTAATCTAATCCAGAGATAAAAACAGTATGAAACTTTTACACCCGGGAATATTGTTTCAAATCGCCTTTGAACTTCACATGCTGATTGAGTTAACACATATGAACCATAAATAAATACACGCTGTGCAGTAGAAAACTGTTTCTGAGCCATAACACACTTTGTGGTTGAATACACTACAAGAACCACAATACGTAACAAGCACCCTATCACTTCACAGTCGCCAGACTAATAAACAGGCCACAAAATACAAAACAAGGACCCTTATCACTTCACAGACTCATGTCTACTTTCAGGTCCTCCGTAAAAACTGGTTTCTAGGCCCCCCTCACCAGCTTATGTTAATAGGTGTCTTAATAAAGATGTATGTATTTACATCGAAGGTGACTAGTTTGAACACCTTCTTTTATATATCTGGTAAGTAAATCACTTTTTAAAATTATGGAAACTGTTGTGCACTTGCTTCATCGACACTCTTCGATGCCAACAAGTGGTCACTAGTGTCTCGCTTGCCGATACCGCAAACACCAATGCGTCAGTCTACACTTCAATGGATTGCAGGCACCTAGCCAGGGTGAGGGCTAAGGGGGCTGAAGCCCCCCCCTCCTCCGAAATTCTACAAATATCTAATTTTAAATTTTATTTTTATTGTTAATAACAGAAATAAAGTCATAACCACAGTAAAAACTGCATGACAGCAAAAAAATGTTTAGTGTATAATAGAGGTTATATAAACCAGGTTATATTTTTATATTCTACCATTTAATCCAAAGAATATGAACTTTATGAGCCTTTCTTTGAACGATTGTGTAAAAGTTGATAACAAAATAAGTAGGAACTATGATTTTCAGTACACGAACTGCACAAAATATAAGAAAAATATGGACAACAATTGTGTTAGATATTCACTGATACGGTGGATCGAGTAGCAAAGTCTCTTCATTTATGTAATAGTAACAATAAATTTTGATTGAAATTGGTATATTTTTAATAACTTATAATAGTTATCATTGTAAAATAACAATAATTATTATTATCATTATTATTTGTACTAATCAAGTTTCATCTATGGCCTGAGCCCCTCTACAAAGATTTCTGGCGATGCCCATTTTGATAAGGGATGAGGCCCTCCCCCCATAAAATTCTGCCTGCGGGCCTGATGGATCGTATTGTACTTTCTGTATTACACACATTTTTGGATCATAGATTATCGATCATAGATGTATCATTCGTAAATGCATGATTAAGCTATTGATATCAGTATAGTCATGAGTAGGAGGGAAGGTCAAACAAATCAGTCAAACCCCCTGGAAATTTAACAATTAATTTGCTGAATAAATAACATAAGAGATTAGTGTTGTCCTAATTTTATTATTAGGTCTGGCCCATATTTGTTTCTTTTTAAAACCCAAAATTTCCATTATTTCAAACAGTCTTCTTCAGGTAAGATAACAGGGTTAATGGATTTGATGCTTGATGTCAGCTTCTCTTTCATGTAGTACACAATGGACACTATTCTTGCAGGCTAATGAGGCTCTGGTGGATGAACCCACATCCTGTATAATACTTTCTAGGGTTTTGTGTTCTTGTTTGTTTTTTATTATCCTTCATCATCTTCTGAATTATCATTCATCCTCATTATCATGATTAACTAAAAGTAACAGAAAAATGACAAGAAATATATTTATGATAGTTCATCAAAGAAATAAGTTAATTACTATTCCAGAAGAATTAATGAATGAAGAATACATTTCCTCGAAAAAGTAGAATGTTTTGAATTATTATTATTATATTGTTAATAGTATTGTTACTTAACCACTTTTAAGCCAACCTTCATGGCAGAGTGGATAGCACAGTGCACTACATTGCCAGGGGTCCTAGGTTCGATTGCTGTCCTTGGCATGGGTGTTTGTTGCAAGTGTCACTTCATAAATTCAAATTAAAAAATTTTTACCTATTAAAAATTATATTAACAACCAACATTCCTGGTGATGCTCATGGATATCAGTGTTCATTTTAAGAACTTACCTGACCAAACATCATTAGCTTCATGTATGTAAATATCCCATCCCCTCAGAGGGTAGCTTTTATTATTGAGTAGTTGAGCAGTCAGAAGAAGAAAATACCCATAATCCTCTCCTAACATTGTAGGTCCACCCACTGGTAGGAAAGTAAAGCATTGCCCATGGAGGTAGTAGTATTGCTTTCTTACTTGTAAGTCTGTCAGAAAGAAATAAGGCAAGCACTTATTGCATTGCAATTCAAGATGGCATACAAACTTGAAAGTTTCAAAGATGTGATTTTCCCATGAACCTTTTCTGTGTTCCCTGATCCCCATGCTATATGCAAAATGGTAACATTTCAGCGCATTCCTTTTTCATTCTATTCTACACATTTTAAATCTCAAAATAATCATTTACATCATATTCTTTTGTTTGGTAAGATGTTAGAGATGGTTATCCAACTAGTGTGGAAAATACAGGTGCTTCAGGTACATCTGGAAGAAGGAAAACGTTTTGTGTTCAAAATACCCAAGTGCCACCTCTTGCATAAATTGCATGTGTCACTGCTAAAGGATGAAGAAAGTTTGGCTTTTATATTATGTAACTCACTATGCCACAATGAAATATGTGTGTGGAGCCAGTTATATTATCACTTTAAGGCACATTCTGGTCAAAAATTTGTCACACGTTTTTTTCTCATGAAATTTTAACCCTCCATTAGGTACATGGGATACAGGTGTCCCCCATCGATATTCATTGCAAGATTGCAACACTGTGAACTATACTGCACATATTCCATCCCCTCAGAGGATACCTTTTATTATTGAGTAGTTGAGCAGTCAGAAGGAGAAAATACCCTAACGTTGTAGGTAGGACCTGTCGGTGCTTTTATGCAACTAACGTTCTTTCTTTATCTTTGTTCTAAGCTCAGCTGTGTTGTTCTGTTGCACTTCTGAGCCATATAATATTTAAATGTTATCATCGGTCACATGCTTTGGGGACTAAATGCGTAACAAGAATAATATCAAAGCTTGAAAAACAGAGCACACAGCAGATTCAGATATTACATGGAACTGGGTTAGAGAGGAAGGGGAAGACACGGGGGTGTGTGTTAGTAGTGAATGTAAACATGAAAGTAACAAAGTGACCGAAAGTGATTATGACACTTCTTTGGTACGTATTTAGGCACGTGGAGACAGTTGTCTCCCAAGCATGTGACTGACATTTACTTGCAATATTATGCCATTTAGAAAGTGCAGCAGAAAATTTTGCAGCTAAACTTAGATGACAGACAAAGGAAGAACGTTCAGCATGCATAAGCAGGGTAATTCACACTGTATTTCATACCTTACAGACAGTTAAAGGATTTGGGGACAGGGGTGTACCCCACGTGTCTATGCATATTTCAGAAAATGACTCACCTAACACAGGATTAAACATGACAGCTAGAGATAGTGACAGATGGTAAAAGCAGTTGTTTAGGTAAACCAGTTACATTAAACTTCCAAACTATGTATATTCGTGTCTATCGTGTTTCATGCACACATATATCACTAGCAGCAGGGACAGTGCTATGGGGGGGGGGGGGGCTGAAGCCCCCAAAACCAGCCTAAGCCCCTCCCCCCTTTAATTGCTCCCCAAGATTTTTGTAGTATGGTAGACGAATTTTGACCGAAAACTTAAAAAGTTTAAGTTCACATTTTCCATTATTAAAATTCCATTGAGGCAAGTACAATGTTCAAGTACATTTTCTAGTTGAGTTAGATCACAAAGTTACTTTTAATACGATGTGTTCTAAAATCAAGGGGAGGGGGAATATGCAGATATGCTTGGATAGCAGTGGTTACAATTAGAATGGGCCAATCATGAGTGCCAGCCAAACTTGCCACGAAATCTCTGTTACCTCCGTCGTAGGTGGACGACGTATTCAGTGGCTGTGAGATTGTTCTTTAATTGTTGGCATATGCAGCTAAACGTGTACATTATTAGGCTCCATAAATCATATCGCTATATTTCTGAATAAATCTAACAGATGTGTAAAATGTTTTTTGTTTTTTTGTTTTTTTTAAGTAGGACAACGTTCAACTTCTAAAGAGCCGTCAATGTTATTTTCTGTTTGTTACTTCCTCATTCGAGTACCGACAATAATATGAGTGTTATCAATGTTCTCTCATTGTTTTCACTGTTATATCTATCCTTATCATTGCAAATATTCAAGAGGAAGAAATAGGATGTTAAGAAATCAAAGAGTACACAAAGTAACTAAATCTTAAATGTTAATTGGAAATATTAAAATTGGACCTTCCCACCCTGGTTATCTAGCAGCAACACTGCTGCCTTGAAATTAAGGGGTCCCAGGTTCGATCTCCGGTGGAGGCACATATCATTAAGTGGCTCGGATTCCACTATAAGCTGTAGGTCTCGTCCCAATTAGCTTCTTTGTATACAAACCCAATCAAGTAAACATTTTTGCATTTTTGCTTGGGCAAATTTCATTCTTCGCAGGCCTAGGCCTACATGCTAATAGTTTTTCTTGTATGTACGCATTGCTTGCATTATAGAATTATTTTCCTGTAGTTTACGGTTATTACAAGCATAAGAAAACAGTTTTTCTTTGTGACGTTTCAGGAGAACACACGCTCCTTTCATCAGACATTTATTTTCATTTTGACTAAAGATACAGCAGAGAGAGGTACGTACATTCCAGCAATATCAAATCAAGATTCAAACAACACTTCAGAGAATCAGATTTTTGAGAAGATGCAAGTTAAACAATATAGTGCCAAATTTTTTGAAGTGGAAAGTTCGAACTCGTAATACCTACACCAGTGAATTTAAAGGAAAGCTACAAATGTTAATGATAGGACGACTAATCAGGGACTCGTACTCAGAATTGGACAGCCTTTCTCGAAAGACATATGATCTCCACATAACATTGTCAAATTCCTTGCATCCACTCATATGGGATAAAGTAAACAGAGCTACACAACAAGTTGTACAACACTACATCAAACTTTCGGAAAGGAGACTTGATAGGAAATTCTACCAGCTAATTCAAGAAGAACAAGTTATATACAACAACAATGAAAGAAGGGAAGCAGTTAATGTCACTGGTAAAATAAAAACTAAGAACATTGACAACAGATTATTTATAAATCTTACGGATATTGAGGTACCTGATGAGTATATAGAAATTTTTCAATTCGGAATGAAATTTTCAGTTGGTAGTGCTTATATACACAAGGAAGATTTTGTGATTTCAATAGAGAAAGCACTGAATTTCTTAGATGATGAGGAGGAAAAGAGAAAATTACGAAGACTCACACATGATGCTCTTGACGAACGGTTAAGTTTTGAATACAACAGAAGAAATAACAGAGGTCCAAAATACACGGAACGGGAGAAAGAGCATATAAGGTTGGGGAAAAAAGTTCATAGTTTCAAGATCGGGTTGAAAGAAAACGACATTTTCTTAATAAAATCGGACAAGGAAAATAAACCTGTCCTTATCCGAATTAAGGACTATAAAGAAAAAATGGAAGAATGTTTCAAAGTAAACAATTTCACAGAAACCTCTCGAAACCCTATAACTAAAATAATAAATGAGGTAAAGAAAGTAATTGAAAGCAGTATCACGATACCAAGAGAAATGAAGAAAAAACTAATTGTCAAGAATTCAACCCTGCCGATTGCCTTTGGACTACCAAAAACTCACAAACCGGGAACTCCAATACGACCCATCATTGCAACTTTCACACATCCTGCATACAAACTATCCAAATATTTAGTTGAAAGACTTGCTATAATTAAACAACAAACACCATTCAGTGTTAAAAATGCATTTGAAGTGAAACAGAAACTAAAAAATATTGTTTGGAATAATGAGTATCGTATTGCAAGTTTTGATGTTGAAAATTTATATCCTAGTGTCCCAATAGAAGGTGCCACAGATGCATTACACAGATGGCTTATTGAGATGAAGGTTAACCCAGTAGAATCATGGGAAATGGTTCGATGGTTTACTGTATGTGCAAATTACAATTACTTTCTATTTGATGGCAAAATATATCAGCAAAGTAATGGTCTATCAATGGGAAACCCAGTATCCGGAATCATCTCCAGCATTTTCCTTCATTACATAGAATCTCCAATTGTTAATGCGATAGGTGCGGATATCAAACTCTACATCAGATATGTAGATGATGTGCTAATTATCGCTAAAAATGAGAACACCATCATGGACGTATTTAAATTATTAAATGAATCACATCGTCGCATAAAATTCACTTGCGAACCCATGAATAACAATGTAATTTCTTTCCTTGATCTGCAAATTAAGACAACTGACTCAACAATTCAAACATCAGTCCATAGGAAAAAATTAGCGGGGGAAAAATATATCCATGCCAAATCAGAACATTCGCGTATAACAATGGATAACATATTTTTAAATTTTTTCCTGAAATCACAAAGACTATGTTCTAATGATGAGGATATCAAAAATGAAGAAGAAAGGCTCTTTAATATAGCAAAAGAAAATGGTTTTCACACTAACAGAATAAACCAAATCAAAAAACAAGTTGCAAGAAAACTAAAGGAAAAGAGAAATACAGACAAAGATGAAAAATCTGTTGAAAAGAAATTTGTGTGCATTCCATTCCACAAGGGATTCTCACATAAAATTGCAAAAATTTTTAGAAGTTTTAATTTCAAAATTGTTTTTAAATCACCAAGAAGTTTGGAATGTACATTTAATGAATTCAAAATGAGAAACTCTCTACCAGATGTGGAAACCACAGGAATATATAATATAAGTTGTTCATGTTCAAAAGATTATGTGGGACAAACAGCAAGGAAAATGGCAATAAGATGGCACGAACACGATTTGGACATTATAAATCTAAACCCAAGAACAGGTTTGTCAACTCATATCATCGAAGAGAAGCATTTGATTAAAAAGAGAAGGGTTTTAAAAAGATTAACGGGAAACACAGAGTTGAATGTCTGGGAAGCTTCGTTCATTGCAGAAGAACACTGGAATAAATTAAATAATGAAAATGGTAACATAGATCCAGTATGGAGTTTTCTTTTTCACAAATGGAGTAAGCCACCATCTTTAAAATTTAATGTAACAGAAAACATCAAGAGACTTTGTGAAAACAATGATGAATTTGAATTGCCTGATGATATTTTGGATTCATAATTTAAATAAAAATAAAACAGACTGTTTTTTCACAGTTAAGTTGCTATATTACAACAATGTAACATTGACAACATCCATTATATAACAGATTCTTTTTGTTTAAAAATTACTAACCATTGTTATAACTGTATCTTTAGTCAAAATGAAAATAAATGTCTGATGAAAGGAGCGTGTGTTCTCCTGAAACGTCACAAAGAAAAACTGTTTTCTTATGCTTGTAATAACCGTAAACTACAGGAAAATAATTCTATAATGCAAGCAATGCGTACATACAAGAAAAACTATTATTCATCTATTACGGGGAGAGAGGTACGTACATTCCAGCAATATCAAATCAAGATTCAAACAACACTTCAGAGAATCAGATTTTTGAGAAGATGCAAGTTAAACAATATAGTGCCAAATTTTTTGAAGTGGAAAGTTCGAACTCGTAATACCTACACCAGTGAATTTAAAGGAAAGCTACAAATGTTAATGATAGGACGACTAATCAGGGACTCGTACTCAGAATTGGACAGCCTTTCTCGAAAGACATATGATCTCCACATAACATTGTCAAATTCCTTGCATCCACTCATATGGGATAAAGTAAACAGAGCTACACAACAAGTTGTACAACACTACATCAAACTTTCGGAAAGGAGACTTGATAGGAAATTCTACCAGCTAATTCAAGAAGAACAAGTTATATACAACAACAATGAAAGAAGGGAAGCAGTTAATGTCACTGGTAAAATAAAAACTAAGAACATTGACAACAGATTATTTATAAATCTTACGGATATTGAGGTACCTGATGAGTATATAGAAATTTTTCAATTCGGAATGAAATTTTCAGTTGGTAGTGCTTATATACACAAGGAAGATTTTGTGATTTCAATAGAGAAAGCACTGAATTTCTTAGATGATGAGGAGGAAAAGAGAAAATTACGAAGTCTCACACATGATGCTCTTGACGAACGGTTAAGTTTTGAATACAACAGAAGAAATAACAGAGGTCCAAAATACACGGAACGGGAGAAAGAGCATATAAGATTGGGGAAAAAAGTTCATAGTTTCAAGATCTGGTTGAAAGAAAACGACATTTTCTTAATAAAATCGGACAAGGAAAATAAACCTGTCCTTATCCGAATTAAGGACTATAAAGAAAAAATGGAAGAATGTTTCAAAGTAAACAATTTCACAGAAACCTCTCGAAACCCTATAACTAAAATAATAAATGAGGTAAAGAAAGTAATTGAAAGCAGTATCACGATACCAAGAGAAATGAAGAAAAAACTAATTGTCAAGAATTCAACCCTGCCGATTGCCTTTGGACTACCAAAAACTCACAAACCGGGAACTCCAATACGACCCATCATTGCAACTTTCACACATCCTGCATACAAACTATCCAAATATTTAGTTGAAAGACTTGCTATAATTAAACAACAAACACCATTCAGTGTTAAAAATGCATTTGAAGTGAAACAGAAACTAAAAAATATTGTTTGGAATAATGAGTATCGTATTGCAAGTTTTGATGTTGAAAATTTATATCCTAGTGTCCCAATAGAAGGTGCCACAGATGCATTACACAGATGGCTTATTGAGATGAAGGTTAACCCAGTAGAATCATGGGAAATGGTTCGATGGTTTACTGTATGTGCAAATTACAATTACTTTCTATTTGATGGCAAAATATATCAGCAAAGTAATGGTCTATCAATGGGAAACCCAGTATCCGGAATCATCTCCAGCATTTTCCTTCATTACATAGAATCTCCAATTGTTAATGCGATAGGTGCGGATATCAAACTCTACATCAGATATGTAGATGATGTGCTAATTATCGCTAAAAATGAGAACACCATCATGGACGTATTTAAATTATTAAATGAATCACATCGTCGCATAAAATTCACTTGCGAACCCATGAATAACAATGTAATTTCTTTCCTTGATCTGCAAATTAAGACAACTGACTCAACAATTCAAACATCAGTCCATAGGAAAAAATTAGCGGGGGAAAAATATATCCATGCCAAATCAGAACATTCGCGTATAACAATGGATAACATATTTTTAAATTTTTTCCTGAGATCACAAAGACTATGTTCTAATGATGAGGATATCAAAAATGAAGAAGAAAGGCTCTTTAATATAGCAAAAGAAAATGGTTTTCACACTAACAGAATAAACCAAATCAAAAAACAAGTTGCAAGAAAACTAAAGGAAAAGAGAAATACAGACAAAGATGAAAAATCTGTTGAAAAGAAATTTGTGTGCATTCCATTCCACAAGGGATTCTCACATAAAATTGCAAAAATTTTTAGAAGTTTTAATTTCAAAATTGTTTTTAAATCACCAAGAAGTTTGGAATGTACATTTAATGAATTCAAAATGAGAAACTCTCTACCAGATGTGGAAACCACAGGAATATATAATATAAGTTGTTCATGTTCAAAAGATTATGTGGGACAAACAGCAAGGAAAATGGCAATAAGATGGCACGAACACGATTTGGACATTATAAATCTAAACCCAAGAACAGGTTTGTCAACTCATATCATCGAAGAGAAGCATTTGATTAAAAAGAGAAGGGTTTTAAAAAGATTAACGGGAAACACAGAGTTGAATGTCTGGGAAGCTTCGTTCATTGCAGAAGAACACTGGAATAAATTAAATAATGAAAATGGTAACATAGATCCAGTATGGAGTTTTCTTTTTCACAAATGGAGTAAGCCACCATCTTTAAAATTTAATGTAACAGAAAACATCAAGAGACTTTGTGAAAACAATGATGAATTTGAATTGCCTGATGATATTTTGGATTCATAATTTAAATAAAAATAAAACAGACTGTTTTTTCACAGTTAAGTTGCTATATTACAACAATGTAACATTGACAACATCCATTATATAACAGATTCTTTTTGTTTAAAAATTACTAACCATTGTTATAACTGTATCTTTAGTCAAAATGAAAATAAATGTCTGATGAAAGGAGCGTGTGTTCTCCTGAAACGTCACAAAGAAAAACTGTTTTCTTATGCTTGTAATAACCGTAAACTACAGGAAAATAATTCTACATGCTAATTAATTATTATTTGCTATGTTACAAAATAATTTCTGCAGTACCATCAAAGTGGCCAAATTTGATTCCATGTAGAAGAATCAATCTTTGAAGCACATCTCATAAAACTATTGATCCAATTCTGATTAATATTCAGAGCATAATATATTTGAAATAAAATTATAATCTTCAGCAATCACTTCTCTAACCCAAATGCCCTATGCAAGAGTTGCAACTACATAATATTCATTGATTTTAAGTCAATATATTTGTCTAGTAGTGAAAATATATTTGTTCCTTGAGAGTGACACATCCTAAGTGGAGATATTTCTCACATCCTCCCCATTTTTAGCCCTAAGTTCTGAATTCCAGTCGTTGAACAAGAAAAGTAAGATATTTCATCATGGAAGAGAAAATAGTATCATTAATACAGCTTCTATTCAAGGGTGTTTTCGCTTATTTGATGCCTACTTTATTAAGGTAGTGCCACTTTTCGGAAACATGAAAAGCTACAATCTTTATACGCTGCCTACTGTTGTGATTTGGACAGTTTAGAGTCATGGCACACTATGAGGCAGAATGGAAGCCAAAATAAAGACCTTCAGCAGCTGCTTGCAATGATTGAAACATTCAAAATTTCCTTTTATGAACTTTATAAGCTTTGTGTTATTGAAATGTTCATATCCCTATCAACGCTTGCTTGCAACAAACCTTCGAAATCTAATTAGTGACGAGAGGTTAAGTGCTCTATCTGTTCTGTCCTTTGAAGACCTTGCAAAATCTTTGAATTTAAAAAAGGTTGAGGCTGCTTATCGGAGTTTCTTGCTGTGGCTCATTTTCTCATTGTAGCAACAAGTTAGTCACACTGTTTACATAGAAATAGTGTTACGTGTAGTATTTATACGAATATCCAGCGAGTTCATAATGTAATGAGTGTAGTTTCTATGGTGTATTTTGTACTCTTCACATGAATAGTAAGACTCTGATATTATTCCACTCAATAATGGCTTAAGAAAAGAAACAATATGATTATTACATTTTATTTGACATAAAAGATTCGTGCCTAAAAGTATGCAACATCTTATTGATTTACTTTAGTAGTTCTGATTGTAAAATATGCAAGCGGTAAAATTATACCCTAAAAGTATGAAGTAAGTACATTTTAGTCGGTATTAGTTAGTCCCCCAAGAATTTTACTCTGAAATCTGTAGCCCCTTACCTTATTTCAGGCTGGTGCTGTCACTGACTAGCAGATGAGTTTTACAGAATTAGCCTGCTTCCCTGTCTATGTGTTCACAGATTGTAAGGTTTAGAACCTTGAAATGAAATCACATTTTCATGAGAGATTTCAAATCGTTTTGAACTTGCTGACTACTCGTATTATAATTACTATCATAGCTGTTAGGTTATGTGTGAAAGTTATGGAAAGAACCTTTGCGTTTAGCAAGCAATTTAATGTACAAAATAAGGTTCATGTAATTTCAGGGCTGAGAAGTTGATGAAAATTATCTTCCACTCAGGACATTAAAATCAATGCCAAATATTTGTTTCGCTTCATTTAGTAACATCAATCATTGTTTTATTTTTCATTTTTTTTTGGTTTATTGGTCATTTTCTGTTTTTTATTACATGTTTATCATTTTTTGAGGTTTCTCATTCAATCATTTCATATATTTCACTAGTATTAGCCTCTCCCAACTTCATCTCTACATTGATTCTAGACACACTCATCACAGATAGTAACAGAAATAGGAAAGAGTTGAAGACTTAATGTTAAAAGTTTCATGTTGTTCACATGACTGAGCAACAATACACAATCATCATGCACTAATAATTTCATGTGCATAAACTTTTATCAGCAAAACAACTTACATCTAAGTTCAAACATTGCGTAAAATACTTACTCTCTTCCCTCTGCCCCAATCCATATAACGCCAAGGTTTCATTCAGTTTGTATGTGGCAAGCTTCCAAACATCAGATAATGAGTCATTATTCCATCTAAAATCCCTCCAAATAGAGGTCAGCTTCATATTTACTTGCTTCAGGTTGAATTCCTGCAATGTTATAACAATAGTAAGTACAAATTCTGTAAGGTAAAAGTTTCAAATTGTTTTACAAATGAAATTACAATAATATTAAGCATTTTATTTTACCCATGTAGTTTCATATTCAATTTGAGAATAGATTCATTCACATCAGACTTAGTAAGAAGTTCAAAGCTTCAATTCATCCTGCAAATCTTTCTTCCAAATTTTTCTGTGGTTTCTGCTCAGTCATTCCAGGCAAATTATGGTATAGAACCTTTAACAATACATAGGCTTACCATACGTCTGGGATTAGCCCGGACAGTCCTGTTTTTTTAGTGTTGTCCGGGGTGATGTCCGGGATTGCAAAATGTCCAGAGTTTTGAGAATCTGAACATGAAAATAGCTACCGGTATTGAATATTCACGACCCGAATTTATGACCGTCAAGGATCGATTATACATTTTCTTTCTTTGAGATATCTAATTTCGAGCGGTTCCGTTTCTGTACTTCCGTGAGCGTCTTGGTGGTCTTACAAGCATGTGAAGTAACTTGTCTACACGTTTTTGATAATTATAAGTATTTACAAGGGCTTTGCATTTGGCGATGGGCAAAAGAAAGTGTGTATTTAACGTTAACAAAAAAGTGTTATCCCATAGCAGCACAAGTTTCCTTAGTGTTTTGCCTGCAATAGAAAGAATTCTTGCCATTTTTGATGGGCTAAAATCATACTTCCTGTCTTGTGACAAATGCCCAAAATTATTATTTGATTTTTGTGAAGATCCAGAAAGTGAATTGTATTTGAAATTTCTACATGGTTCTCTACAGTTATTTAATAATGTAGTTTTGAAATTGGAAGCTAATTCTATCACAGCAACAGAAGCATTTCAGACATATTCTCAATTAATTTGTCAACTTCAGGAAAGAAAAACCCATAAATTTATACCATTTTCTGCCAAAGAATTGCTATGCACTCTAAAAGAAAATAATGAGGTTCAGGAACAAAATTCTTTCGTAATTCTAGTATCCAATAATAATAATAATAATAATAAATTTCTTTATTTCCGTAGACCAATATCCATGGGTGTGGAAAACGTCATATAATACTAAATATTACAAATGGAGTAAGATTATAATAAAAAGAACAAAATGCAAACACAAAAATACAAATAAATCATATGGGTTAAACATAAACAGTTATAAGTGTTACATACTAAACTTGTAAAACAGATAATCCAAATATAGGAGACATACAATATCAAAAGAATTTAAATGCTTCAATTTACTAATCCAGTTTAACTATTGAAATTCATTGAGATTATATAGAGGTATATCTGTTAAATACTGTTTAATTGATTTCAGTTTCTTGTGAGTTTCTGTAATTTCTTTGATGTATGTGGGAAGTTTGTTATGGTATTTTATTCCTGCAACATGAGGTGATTTGTCTGAGAGAACAAGTCTGTGTGCTTGCATGTGGAAGTTCTCTTTTTGACGTGTGTTGTGCTGATGGACGGTCGAATTCTTATCTAATTTACGGTGTTTAAGTACATATTCAATTACTTTGTAAATATATAAGGAATATATGGTCATAATTTTATTTTCTCTAAATAATTCTCTACATGAGTTTCTAATTGGTATTTTGAACATATACCTTATTGCTCTTTTCTGTAGAGTAAGCAATCTTTGAGTGTATTCCTGTGCAGCTCCTCCCCATGCTATTATGCAATATTCTAGGTATGGATATACAAGTCCATAGTATAGATTTGTGTTTATTTCAGACACATTATATTGTGTTAGGAGTTTTAGTAGATATAAGTTTTTCCCTACTTTTTTGCATACATGATCAATATGATATGACCATCTTAATTTGTCATCAATAACTAAACCTAAAAATGTAACTGGATTTTCATAATTGATTTGATTACAATCTATTTGTAAGTTTATATTATCAAAATTGGGTTTATTTCCAGGATTGAAAGCCATATACATTGTTTTTTGATAGTTTACATTCAAGTTATATGAATTTAAGTGCTGAGTTATTATATTTACTGATATGTAGGTTTGTATTTCTAATTGTTCTTGTGTATTTGCACTGCATGTTATGGTTGTGTCATCTGCGTATGTTAAAATATTTGTATTGTCTGGAGCAGGTAATACTTAGAGTTGTGGAAAAACAATAATAATAATTAATAACATTAATAATGTTCCAATAAAATGTTAAGGGTTTTAAGTAATTTCAATTTATTTTTGTAAAAAAACTGAAATTCAGCAGTAATGAGTTGATCGCGAATATGTCCTGGGTTGGACCCGAAAAAATATGGTAAGCCTAACAATACAATGCATATGTTCCCTTGTATTACCATTACATCATGGTTCTCATGGACAAATTTTTCTTGAATATTTTGATATCAGTAGCAACATTGTAATTACTAGGGCTAGGATTTTGATGCAAATGCATCTTTTTTTTTTTGTAAGGCAGAAACATTGCATAAGTAGATAGAAATGTGTTTTACACGTAAGTAAATTAATTGGGTTGCCTATTTAGGGCATTTTTTGTATTTTTTGACCCTTTTTGGAGTAAAGGTCATTTTTTAAACTTTTTAAACCGTTTAAGTCTTTTTTTGGCCTTTTAAAAGTCATTTTATGCATTTTTCTACATTTTGGTGAAAGAAGGAGCATTTAACATGCAAATGTAACCCTTTGAAGAAGTCCCGACCCAGTGATTTATCCACACACCCCTAACACCCCCCCAACACCCTCCCAAATTTTGGTGAACACCCCCCCAAGTAGAAAAGTGGAACACCCTCCCAATAGGGGGGTGTAAATATGGATGTTTATATCAACAATAGAATGACAATACTTCAACATTAACAGAAAGGAATCATTTCTAGCTGAAGAAGTGTAGTCCAATGGACCTTTCGATCAACTAAAACCAAAGTGTCAAGGAAGGAGGGTGGAATGTGCAGCATGGCCATTTCCTGGAAACAGCAGCTCCCTTGACAAGGCTTCAGTCAGCTCTAGGGAAGGGACACTGCCATCTGGAAAATATCAAACTGACCTCCCGCCCTCCTTCCAGGGAGCACATTCCGCGCACAGTGTTGACAGTTCAGCGTTTGAATACCTTAATTTCTTAAGTACATTACAGATTCGTAAATTTTATTATTCGATCCCTGAGTCAATGAAATTTACATTTTGTTGCATTTTCCTTTCGATTCTTTCATGTGAAAAATGTACGATAAAAGTAAGGGAATAGGTAAATTGAAAGATACAGTTTTAACTCCTTGTAGTGAATTCTGTTACTATGATTAGCAACACTGTTTTCTGTAACTTTGGCGAGATGAATGATTTTGGAGTGGTAGAGAAAAGAACAGTCAAATGCCTTTGGCCTTAGGTCAGTCTCAGTGTAGCATCTCCGTTCGTGTGTTGTCGTTCTGTTTAGTGTATAACAATGTCTGAAACTTTACTGCAAAACTGTCTGAAGAAGATAGAGAAAATGAAAAACCAGACAGAAAGAAACCGAAAGTGGTGAGTAGAAAATCAGTGACACTATATGTAGGTATAATTTCTTCCAACCGATATTCATAAAGTACCAATATAAAATGTACTGACCGAGTATTCGATATAAAATGGCAAGTATTTTATTTCATGAAGAACCTAAGTGATTCATTCATGTCTATAGTTGATGACCATTTTTGTGGCTCCCAGAGTTCTTACCTTGGTAAAAAGAAATTATATACTATTAGAAAGAGAGTTGTAAAAGGGGGAGGGTCCACGTGGGATGGTTGCCTGGGCGCTAAGTACAAATGGGGTGCTGAACAAGCAAAACAGATAAAAATATAAAAGTGTTAACGTCGTAGTGCCCTGTGAAATTACTGGCACCCTATTAAATTAAAGTTATTGTCAGTTTGCAAAGATATAGCTTTAGTAAAAATTGTCTTTCTCTTTGTATCTAGTCGGTTCCCTGACATAATGACATGCTTAATTTTATTCAACTTTTCAGAGGAAGCAAAGGAAGTGTAAGCAGGCCCGTAGCTTGGGGGGGGGGCAGAGGGCAACTGCCCCCTCTGTGAAAAATACAGAACACCTGGAATTCTCACTAATCTAGCAACATAACAAAGACACTTATTGATTTTGTGATTTATGAAGGTGTGTGGAATTCAGTACAATGTCGTATCAGGATTGGGGGGGGGGAATTCCCTTTTTGGTAATAGTGATTCATGTGCTAGAGAGAGGGAGTGGATATTTGATTTTTGTTACTTAGCGTTGCTTTTCTGCCACTTATAGCTAATCGCAACAATGAATGATGATGTGAAATTGATGAAGAGACACTCATAAACAGTGCCGCAACCACAGGGCGGCAGGGGGCTCTGTGTCCCCGCAGGACAATTGGATACTCATGATGGAATTAGTTTTTACGAGTTCCTTGCATTTTTCTTTGAGATGGCCAAGGGCACTTGCAAGGAGCAATTGCACCCCTTTCGATTTCAAATTTTATACAAATAAAAATACATTTCGTAAAATTTTCTTGCTCGCTTCGCTCGCAATGTCTTCTATTCTTATAGTCCAAGTTCAGAGCCATAGCTATGGGGCGGTAGGAGTCGGCCCTGGTAGCCAAACGATCTATATGGAAAAAGAAATGTTAAAAAGAATGCCATGGCGCCCCGTAAAATTATTTGCGCCCTATTAAAACAATTTCTTTCTATGAAACTTAATATGAAATATTAATGATGACACTGTAATCCAAGAAAGTCATTGATCAATGAAGGGATTCGTATTTGTTTGTCAGGTGTCAAAACATGTGTTTCAACTATAATATAATACAATTCACACAATATTTTGTGAAATGGTTAACGTAACTAGTAGGCAAACATTGTCTGTAGTGATGCAAGAGTCTCCCCTTTGAAGGAAATAGAGTCCGTGGTGGACTAAGGGACCCATGTTTTAGACGTACAAAAAAAATGTATTACAAATTTTTACACAATTCATCAAAGTGTAGATAATATTTAACCATTATTGTTTCATTAATTATATTTTTCTTGCATAACACAACACAATTGTGTTGTTGGATTCTTGTTAGATTCCTTTGTGCGGAAAAATCTTGCATACTGGAAACTAGAGGGAATGATTATGAAGCATGATTTATAAAAGGCTCCCTTAATCAGTTCTGCAGAGAGGCCCATTAATCGTCTATTAACATTATCAACCTGTAAATATCAAGTAGATACAATCCCTATTAGTCTATTTATGTTAAACTTTATATTCTTTGGCAATCTGGAAAGGTCATTATCGAAAAAATGCCATTTGATGTTGTTCAAAGTTTTTTTATTGTCCGTTGCAGTTTCAAGATATCATCCCTTTTCTGTTACTTATCTCTTTTGGGGGAGGTGTCAAGTGCCTGTGTGTACCCTGCTATATCTGCCAATGTGACACAATATATTAAAAATTTGCCACCTCTAGGATTGACTTTGCCCCCCCCCCCCCTCCCCACACACACACAAAGAATTCCTGGCTACGGGCCTCAGTGTAAGGAATTAAACATAAAAGAAATTTAATTTACATTAAGTCCCAAATTTATATCTGACCATAGGTGCACCAGTGAGGGCACGATGGTGCTTGCCACTGCCTGCTGGAAAAAGTGGAGAGAGAAAATTTGTTTGGTTCATTGTGCTCTTTGTGTTGGATAGTGAAATAAATGCTATTCCATTTTTAAATAATTGAAAGTAATGCATTGCCTCAATTTAGAAGTGAAAGATAAACTCTCAAAAGCACCAAGCATATTTTCCAAAGTTTTGAAAGGGTATAATGCATATGCATATTATTAATTAAACATAGCGACAGTATCCCATGATGTTTACTCTTTACAATCTTGCTTTGCTTGTTCGGCATCCTCTTTACCTCACCACATGCCCCCTGCCCCCTGCTGTTCTAACAGCTAGAAGATATGCATGTATAATTTTAATAGTTCTATGTAGCGAGTAAGTTCCAAATTCTGCTGGTGTTTTCAAATCTCTGTTTAAACGATGATTCACAAACTGAAATAAAGTAATGAAACTCGATATATTTAGAGCATGGCCATGAAGACATTAAAATATAGTGGGAAGTTGGGATGCATGTTTGATAGATACCTGATATTGCTTTTGCACTAAATCGGTCAAGGAATTTCATATTGAAGTCTTCAACAAACGAGCAAAGAAAGATTATAAAGAGTAAACATCATGGGATACTGTCGTTATGTTTAACTAATAATATGCATAATCAGTTTGCAAAGAAATAGTTCTTAAAATTTTCTTGCTCGCTTTGCTGGCGATTTCATAATTTATTTAAGTCATATTATATCTGTATTTATTACTACTACTTCAGACAGGCAAGTGCACGCACACCCATGCAATGCATTCTCACTGATATTTCAATTGGGCACCCCCAAGTTGATCTCCGACTTACACCTACAGCAAGAACGATACAAATACAGTTAAAATATTGTGCAAGTGTTCCTAATTTTTTTATAACTAGCTTAAGAATTGCATGAAATGATTCCTGGTAATAATATGTTAATTTTTTTTTTTAATGTCATTCCTTGTGTTTTGTCTAACGATTGATTAAATCAAGTACTGAATATTATCGGAAGGAAAGCAATACTCGAAACGTTAAACTGAAATGTTAACATTAATCTATTTTCCATCTTTTCCTGTATTTGACATCTTTTTTCTTCTGAAATGTTACGTGAAGGGAAGGGAAGGGAGGGGAGGGAGGGGTTAATCCATGAACAAATTGAATTAGGGCGAACATTTTTAAAACTGTCCAAAATATGCACTAACTTCCCCAAACTTACACCCCCCCCAAAATTTTCCAACACCCTCCCAAGGAAAAAATCCTGGATAAACCCCTGTCCCGACCCGACTCTCATCTCATTGCCTTCAGCACAGTTCTGAATGACCGTGTTTGAAGAAACAAAGAAATTCTGTGTAGTATTTTTGACACAAGCTGTTCTGTAACAATTCAGCTCAAACAATGTGATTTCCCCCTCTATCAGTAAATATATTGTCCCCAGACAGATTATTGTTAAAAATCAAGGGGTAGAAAGTTTTGTGCTCTGTATCGAACATTTTGTCAGGGAAGCAATTTACACTCTATGGAATTGAAAGTGACTTAACAGCAAGTGCTATTGTTCATTTCAAGTATGCTTCTCTTATGTCGGGGGAAGTTGAGAAAAAAATTTTCGTGTACAAGGCTCTCTTGTCCGAAAACCAACCATCATTCACTTTTGAAAATTTTCATATTATTTTCGTTGTGTTACTGCAACTTGGTACTTAAAGTGTAAAAGATGACAACAAGTGAACTTTCTTACTAGTACTACCATACACAATTAACATGTGATAGACACTGTAACGTTAATTTGTAATTTGAATTTCTCTTGGTAGTTTATAAATTTGTTTTACAAATCTTTCAGAATTTATAGGTCATTTTTCTAAGTTTATAGGGCATTTTCTTGCATGTATTAGGTCATAAATGCATTTTTTAAAGGTCATTGTTTGTCAATTTTAAGGTCATCAAAATCCTAGCCCTAGTAATCACTTATTTTTGTCTTTCTTTCTCTTTTTTTCCTTACCCCCATCATTTTTATTGTTAAGAGGTCTTACTTAACTTAGGATTATTAGTGAATATAGAGTTTGGAAAAATACAAATACACTGTACATACAATATATTTTTATTCTATCAAGATTTCATTAATAAGAATATATTTTCCTTCCATATATTTTGTATTTTATTATAGAGTTTTACCTGACATACTTTGTATTTTAACATAATAATAATAATAATAATAATCCGTGGTGCGACAGCCCTTGAAGTCTCCTGCCAGTCTCCCTCCACAATCCTACTTAAGAGGTGTGGAGTTCTTTAACCGGTAATGGGGTGATGTGGGGTCAGCACGTCGAACCCCCAGCCATTATAGGAGATTTTCAAGACTGGATTACACTACTCACTTGTGGCTCCCCAATTTCCTCACGATGGTGGGTTGCCACTGGCCCTATACACAGGCCTAAAATTTCTGGAGACTGAACCCGGGATCGAACCCATGCTGTCCCGCAGCCGCAGTCCAAAGCAAGGTACCTTAGACCGCACGGGCACGGAGGAGGACTTGACATGTTTTACAAAAATAAAGTGTCTCTCTCCATTGTCCAGGTAAATTTATATTACTACAAAAACTACGGTCTTAATTTTTCACAACAATTATATCAAAGCAACAATGAAAAAATAACCAGAACATATTTGCGTAACTGGTGACAATGTCCAATGCTGCCAACTGGGATTTTAGCATCCCTGCATACTAATTGAGAATACTGAGTGTCAGTTAGATTCAGTCCGACAAACAAGCATTAAAGAGACATTCCTTGCTATGTCAGATGATGTCCGATTTACGAGAGTGAAACAGCAAAATATCAATGTCAGACTAGGCCCGACTAATGAGTAGAAATGGTTAAGAGCACAGTGTTGTCCAGAACACGTATCTAACTCTATATAGAAAGTTAATTAGGTCAGTGTTGACCTCTGCTGCAGAAACATCAAGTTGCTTTTAAGGAAAGTAGAACAGTTAGTGGAGAGTTTTGAAAGAATGATGTGCAGGATCAGTGTGTGTGAGAACAGTCAATTGAGGAAATCTTAAATCTTGCGAGGTTACTACACTGCACATGGGTGCTTTTGTGTAGCTGAATGTTCTAAGCTCAGCTGTGTTGTTCTGTTGCACTTCTAAGCCATGTAATATTATAAAGTTAACGTCAGTCGCATGCTTGGGGGACTAAATACGTAACAAGAAAAGTATCAAAACAAGAAAGACAGAGCACACAGGAAATTCAGATGTTATGCGGAAGTGGGTTAGTGAATAAGAGGAGGACACATATGCATGTGTTACTGAAGAAAGTGACCATATGACCGAAAGTGAACATGACATTTCTTGATGCACCTAATGCAGGGTTAAGATGGAGAATTGTATTGGAAGACTATGTATGAAAGCTGCAATGCAGAAAGCAGCAGCCCAGAGTAGAGATGAATTCCAATAGATCACGAAGAAGGCCAAGGTTCATCAGCAAACTGCAAACACATGGCAAAGTGAAGTAAATAGGTAATAGAAACTTTAGCTAAACATCGTTATATTTATCTACATTATATTGTCATTTGGTGCACAGAAGAATATTATGTTTTTTCACCATGGTGATGTTTTTGTAACGTTGTTACAGTTATATCAAGAAAAGAAAGACTGCGATCAATGCACACACTAAAGCAGGCAGTAATTTATTTGCTCCTCTTGCAGTCACTGCAGACAAATAAAATGTTCTCTATCTCCTATGCCTTAGTGGCCCCATGTTACCATATGCATAACTTCCCTCCTTTGCTTTGTTGTCAAGAAATTCAATAGTTGACACGTTCTTTGGTCAAAAGAACATGATTTAACTACCAGAGCAAATAATAAGTTCACATGAAAGACTCGAAAGCGTACACGTGATGCCTCTCAGGGTATGGGGTAATATCACTCTCAGGCGCGGAGCGTCCATGTAAGCCGTGTAAGCTGGGCTTACACTTCATTAGTTCTAGTAAAATGAATGTAATTATCTGGCAAAAATTCGTAAACAACTTCAAAGTTCAAATCGGGTCGACACCAGTTTTCGAGATCCTGTTTGTTAGATTGCAACACTTCAGCGGCACATGCGATCTCCCGCCTTCTGTTTGTGGAAAGCTGTAAGCCTTCTGAATTTTGCCTTACAAATTTTTGACCGCGAACGAGCAGTGCCTACCCTATCTGCTATATTCCTTGCCCTATCTGGGTGGAGAAGACCGGGCCAAAACCCTACGTGTGTAAACCTACGGCCAGAGGCTTACAGCAGCGTTGCAAACCTCATGTTTAGAAAAAGTGTTGTTCATGAATAATTTTCCAGGGGTGGGAGTAAACTAGGTATATTTCCCCCATAATAAAGTTGCCTCCTCAAAATATACAAATTCAATTTGAAGTTAACATTTTTCTGCAACGCCCTTACAATAATTAACATAATCTGATGTGACTGAAATGAAATTATATGTGTGAAATATATTATTTTATGGTTGACATTCACTTTCCAGGAAGGGCTTCCTCCCCATGCCCCTTCTGGACATCCATGCTGTCGTTTAAACTCTGTAATTATGCTACATACTACTAAATTGTTCTGCGATCTACATATTATTAATATTAATTTGTAACAAAACATAAATATAAATTCGAATGGTTCAACCAACGGGATGAGTTTGACGTCATACGGGAAAAGTTTGAGAAAATTCAACTACCACGAACAGCGGCCCTTTTGTTTTATTTATATCCTCAACTTCCAAACGACTTTTTAAACTTGTGCGAGATTTAGCACCATTATGCTTGGGTTGGCTTCACTGGTTAACCGTGAATACGCGCCAGAGGAGGGTTCTCCAGCGTTGTCGGGTATGAATGAATTGTTGGCTGGAAAGGAAATTTGAGCCAGTAGTGTTTCCAGGAGTTTTTTTTTCCAGGAACAGAAAATTCTGAAGCAAAAAACTAACAGGAAGGGGAAAATGGAGAAACATAAGCGACATGTTTAGACATGAGCGAAAACCGGGAAAATTAGATATACATTAATGTGCTAAACGCTTGTTTCTGTTTTTCGCTTGTAGGAGAGCATAAACATTGAAAATATTACGATCTCTGTTTTTCGTTTATATTTGAACTCAGCTGGTAGTAATTGAGTTAAAAAGTGCAATAACTTTTTCAAAAATTAAAATGTTTAATTAAAACTTAATATTGAACCAGTTTTACAAATCTCATGTCAAAAGTGAACAAAATGTTATTAATTACATTTAATTACATAGTCCGTGGTTTAAACACTTTTCGAACAACGTACGAAAAGGCTGTTTACGGTCTTTCAGGTGCTAGATTTTCTTTTACACTACCCTAAGAAAGCACTTACATCTACTTTCACAGAAATTTCTGGATAAATCCTTAGAATTAGCGAGCTTTAGTTTTATATTTTATTTTGTCGTTCTTTTTTTACGAAATATAAGGGAATTTTAAGGCAAGAGAGGGAATTTATTTTTGTCCGATAGAGATATTCCCCTCTGAGTCCGAAACATCACTGCTTTGAGCAGTGACCGCTTTTAGCCCAGTCAATGAAGGCCAAAAAAAGGCCAATGTCGGGAATAATTCCGTAAAAGCTGAATTTTGGTTAGTTGTTAGAACACTACTAGTAGTGCAAAATCCCAATAGTCCCCGCCCCTCCTCGCGGCGCTTCCCCCCCAGCGCCTCCCCAAACATCAATTTCGCAGACTCTCTGTTATTGACCTATATCTTCGTTACCAAATATAAATATACACCGTTCCCGAGATATATCAAATCAAAAATATCCAATATGTCGGACTCTTTTCAAGATGGCGGCCATCAGCACGTAGATGGCGATTGGCTACTCGACTGAACATGTCTTAAGTGGTATAACAATTGGTTCTACCAAGTCTCATGCTTTTATCGAAAAGTTAATGATTCCGGACTTAACCGCTGGACTGTGATAAAGAGACACATTTTTGGTGCTGTCCTCCATTAGGAGACACATTTTATGGCGCATCTTTCATTAAAATATATTAAAACTGATATCGTTTTAAAGCTTATAAATTACGCTACAACTTTTATTCGAAACATTATTTTGTCATTTTATTTGTTCAAAAGTTACAAGCCAAAAACTTCAGAAAGTATTAGAAAAAATTTACTTTTTGAAGATTATTATTTAAATTACGGCGAAACCACCAACATTATCGAAAAATTAAACAGAATCTTTTTTGTAGCCCATCTAATGAGGATTACGACTAAAACAGAATACCTGCTTACAACCATTGGTTACGGAGATATAGGTGATTCATGGTACGAGCTTATACTTGGTTATGCGGTTGTAAAAAGTATTCAGCACTTTTCTGTTTATTTCTGTTTTTGTTTCTTTATTATCATTATTCTTGATTTTATTTAACTTTGCATTTTTTTTATGGTTACCTTACTCATTGTGATAGGAACTAAACTGACGTAATTATCAGTTGAAATGTAGGAGATATATAGCCTATCAAAGAAAGCACCAGGCTCAGGGATTTATACAGAATATTTAATCTGATGTAGTGTAACTTCGTTTTTAAGAGGTGTAAGGTTAAATTTAGTGCCTTAATTAGGGTTTTGTGAAAAATTTCAGGGAAGTGTTCTGAAAAATGAGGGAGAGGTCGATGTATCACTGACCCAGCCCAAAAATAAGCACAATGGGAAGTAGCCTTCATCATGCTAGGCTTACAATGTTGGAAATGTCACGCTCCGCCACTGATCACTCTGTTAGTTTGTCAAATGAAAATCAAAGTTAAGTTTGCACTAAGAAAAAGGAAGTCTATTTTACTTCTTGGCCAACTAAATACTTATATGCCTAACATATAATCCATGTCACTCAAAGAAATTAAACTTCTTATAATTCAACTTGATCACTATATTCAAAAACCGAGCCCGAACTCCTAAGTCAAGACAAAAGACACTCGTAATTGCCATGGTAACAGCCCTTACAAGATAAGTATATACAGGTTAGTCACTATCCTGACATTATCAGTGATAGGTAAATTACAGAAATTAATATTAAAGAACAATAAACATTTGCACAAGAGAAAAGATAATTAATAACAATAAATATTTGTGCAATGGGAAAGGACATGTCAATTGCCCCCTCCAAAGAAAAATCAAAATCGACGACGAACTGGAAAACTTTCAACAGTCTAGGAGATTTTGGTTTCAATCTCTGGAAAACAGTTTACAATTCTTCATGTATTTAGTTCACAAGTTCTGAGATAAAACTGGACGCTTGAAGAAAGATTCATTTTTTGTACAGCATGGGACTTCTGATACATTTTATATAGACAATGGCATTTTATGCAAATAAGAAAACCAGATCATGTAAACCAGGGGTTTCCAACTGGCGGCCCGCGATGCCTTTTTTTGCAGCCCGGGAAGCCAGTTTGCAAAATACATTAATTTTATGTATTTTTATTAAAATACGTTCTATTTTTAGTGAAGGAACAGTTTCAGAGTATGGACTTCCTTAAACAACTGGCATATATAACAGATATCACAGGTCATCTGAACGAACTGAACTTGAAACTGCAGGGAAGAAATCAGCTGGTGTCAGATTTAATGGGAAACATAAATGGGTTTCGTAATAAACTGAAGATTTTCAACGTTACTTTGGAGAGTATTAACCTGGTTCATTTTCCAAGCTGTCGGCGGCTAGCAGAAGATGAAGAAACACTGGACTTTTCTGAATTCAGTGTAAATATTAAAGTAATAATAGATGCGAGTAGACACAAAAGGAGAGTTCTAAATAATCTTTTGAGGCTCGAATCATCATTTGAGGCTCGTCGTAGCCTTTTATGATGTATATTTTGAGGGCACAGAGTTGGCAACACTGTGGGCCCTTACTGTAGCTTTTTATGAGGGGGCCCATTGCCCCCTGTTTACATCTGGCAACACTGCCGTAGATCCCTTGACAGTGTTGTTAACCTACTGGGTTTTTCACTGTAAATTTTCATCAAAGGGCCTGAGGGGTCCATGTACTTTTTATGTCTGGCAACACTGTTGGGGGCCTAGTGTTGGCGACCTGTGGGCCCTTACTGTAGCCTTTTATGAGGGGGACCTATTGTCCCCTTTTTATATTTGGCAACTCTATTGGATGTTCCTCCTTTGAGGCTTGGGTTTTGCCAACCCATCCGAAGAAAATTCCACTATATGATCTTTCACTGGCTAAGCTAACCTACAAATAGAAATTGGCAACACCGACGAGGCTCGAATTATCATTTGAGGCTCGAATCATCATTTGAGGCTCGAATCATCATTTGAGGCTCGAAATCATCATTTGATGCTCGTCGGTGTTGCCAACCCACTCTACAAAAATTCCACTATATGATATTTTGAAGCCTTTCACGGTGTATGTTAACCTCACAAGCAGTGTTGCCAACTCGGGGCGAGGCGTAGGTTTTTATGGTGTATGTTAACCCCACCAGCAGTGTTTCCAACTCGTCGTAGCTTTTCACGGTGTATAATTTTTAGCTTTTTTTTTGTGCGTGTGTGTGTGTGTGTGTGTGTGTACATGTGCCCGGGCGAGGCGTAGCCTTTCACGGTGTATGTTAACCTCACTAGCAGTGTTTCCTACTAGCAGTGTTTCCAACTTGTTGTAGCCTTTCACGGTGTATAATTTTTTTGGCTTTTTGTGTGTGTGTGAGTGTACGTGTGCCCGAACAAAACGTAGCTTTTCACGATGTGCTTTTGATAATGTATGTTAACCTCACTGGCAGTGTTGCCAACTCGCTCTACAAAACACTAAACTCGCTGAAATTGGCTTGCTCTAAACGAATCGCTAAATATAAAATAAAATAACAATGCCTATGAACCTGTTTGGCTTCAGGAAGCAGGCTATGGAGGCATCCGCCCAAAGCGCACCGTCGCCACCTACAAGCTGGGACCTGTTACCCTCCCTATTATCTAAACTCAACGGTTTGTTGATTATACACTTGAATAGCATCCTGACCCAGTACGACGAGGATGTGGGTAAGACTTTCTACATATTCAACAACAACTTGAATTATTACCAATTCCCCATCTCCGGCAAACTGCAGTTTGACATGAATCCCGAGAATAAAGGAGAGGCCAAAATTTCCTCCGGCAAGAACATCTATCGCATCAAACACGATAGGATGAACAGTACCACCACGTACGATGTATCTGCTGGCGATCGCCTGTACATAGAGCTCTTGGACGACTACGACAAACTCATCCCTCTTTTCATAGAAATGAAAATTAGCTATCCTATAATAAATAACAATAATGCCTAACGATATTTTTGGCCATACAAAACGCGACGACCATGGCGACGAGCTTCTCATGCTCGACGTCAGGGTCAAGAAGCTGCGAAGCGATCTGCAGGCCCTCCAGTCCACGCTCAACTCCAGCCTCCAGTCCGAGATAGCCAGCTTGCAGTCTCAGTGCTTGGACCCTGTACTCAAGATTGATGCAGAGCTAAAATCGCTGCTGCAAAAATACACCGACCTCGCGTCGATAGACAATCTCGACAAGCTGGCACTGAGTGTGGGCAATCTGCAGAACGAACTTCTGAAGCTGCAACAAACGCAAACCTCAGACGTTGAACAGCTGAAACAACGCTTGCAGGATCAAACAAGCAACATCCAGACCGAACTGCAAACTATCATCCAAAGCATTAAAACACAAGGCGACTACGATCGCGTGAACGCTAGTATTGCTAAATTGCGCGAACAGTTTCAATCTTTCGAAATCCCTACGTTGGAAAGCATCAAGGCTGAGCTTCAAACGGATGCTTTGCATGCGGCCATCAACGAAGTAAAAACTAAACTCCAAACGCTGGAGGATTTTATCAACAATCTACCGTCGTCCAGCGAACTGAACGCCATTGCCCGTAGCGTGGCCAACATCAAACTCCAACTTGAGACCTACGAGGATTTCGGGAAGCTGCAAGGCACCATAACCCATATTGAGGATGCTCTTGCTGCCATTAGAAATGATCTGGCGAACGTTCACGATGAGCTGGAAACCAAACTGCCGGGCATCAGGGATACACTGGCCAACGTCCAACAGCAAATCGCCAAACTGGAAAATCTGAATGCAGAATCCGAGTTGTCTCATTTCCATCACTTGATCGACGACATACAGACTAAGTTGGAAACCCTGCAACAATCTACCCCCACCCAGGATGACATAACGCAACTGCAAGAAGGCATACGTGCTGCTGCCGATGCCTCCGAGTTGGACGCGGTGAAAAAAGCTTTGGAATCGCTCCAAAACACGGTGGCCACCCTGCCTACCTCTCAGGAACTGAAAAGCGTGAAGAGAACTCTCAACCGAATACTCAAATCCGACGACATCAAAAACATCCAATCCGAAATTGAATCGATACGGGGGTCTGTCGCGACTTTACCTACCAACCAGAACATCACCGAGCTGCATGAATTGTTTGCGGAAATTAGAACCCAGGTCCACGACCTTGTAATACAGAGCTCCAAGTTGACGCTTGTAGAAAGCCTGCAGCAGATTATTGCCAGCGTGAAAGAGCAAATTGGGAGTATCGAGGCAAGTCAGGAATCGACTATAGCTAATTTCAGCACCCAACTACATGACTTAAATGAAAAATTCAAGAGCCTTATTGTCGATGTAAAGATCAAACCAAACTACGACACTGTTGTTCATGCTATCGAGGAACACCTGGAATCGGTGAATGGCAGATTGGAGGATGTGGAGACTGAGGTTCGAACCAACGTAAACACTCTAAATGCCAGCATCGACAATCTCAAGTCTACGATTGTCATCGAACTGTACAGCATACCAAACAGAGAGTTCTCCTCCCCTTTCAATCCAGGTTACAAACTCTACATGTTGACTCCTGCAAAAGCCTATCATCAA
This sequence comes from Lepisma saccharinum, assembly GCF_977018435.1. Classification (NCBI taxonomy): domain Eukaryota; kingdom Metazoa; phylum Arthropoda; class Insecta; order Zygentoma; family Lepismatidae; genus Lepisma; species Lepisma saccharinum. The sequence continues at coordinate 44,576,239 of NC_139242.1, forward strand.
TTTTTCCTCGCTGGCACACTTCAGTTCGTCAAGGTTTCCTACTGGTCTTTGCCTCACGCAACCCACTACCCAACCATGACCGTGACGAACATTGGCGATGAGCCTAAAATAAGAGGAGTTGAGCTGGTCGATTTCACACACCCCGAAAGTCGCGAGACTGCCTATGCCGAAGATGCCACTCAAATTATCGACATAGAAATAGGTGACAAGCTGTACATAGAAAACCCAGCATTGTCTGCAGCCAGAAATCCCATCCAGGCTATATTCTTATTTTCGCGCCATGTCTAGGCAGGGTATCGTGAACGAGCTTCATAAACCTGCACGACGAAACTACAAACGACTGGCGGTGGTGACCAAAGGCGTGGATGACCTTTGGCAGGCTGACCTTGTGGAAATGAGTAGCGGCAACCTAAAAAATTTACATAAAATCAATAAAGGATACAAGTATCTTCTTACTGTTATAGATACATTTTCAAAATTTGCGTGGGTTTTGCCCCTCAAGGCTAAAACAGGTGTGTGCGTAATGGAAGCATTCAAAACTATTTTCAATGAAAGTGGCAGGCGACCTCGATTTCTTCAAACGGATAACGGAAAAGAATTTTACAACTCGATATTTCAACAGTTTGTTCAGAAGCAAAATATTCAACATTACTCGACTTTCAGTCACATCAAAGCCAGCGTAGTAGAACGTTTTAACCGTACTCTCAAAACACGCATGTGGAAACGATTTACGCTTCAAGGTAACCACAAGTGGGTAGACGTACTTCCGGAACTCGTAAACGACTATAATCACAGTTTGCATAGCACGATACGCATGAAGCCTGCCGATGTCAGCAAGTCTGATGAGGCACGACTGATCTCTACTGTTTATTGCCCCAAGTACCGGCCCACTAACAAAAAACCGAAATTCAAAATTGGAGACCAAGTAAGAATTAGTAAATTTAAGCGCATGTTTGAAAAAGGCTTTACCAAAAATTGGAGTACAGAACTTTTCACCGTTGCTCGATTGTTACCCGGTAACCGTCACACGTATATAATAAAAGATAATCGCGACGAAATTTTGAAAGGGCGATTCTACGAGGAGGAACTCTCCAAAACAAAATACCCCAATACGTATCTTATCGAAAAAGTATTACGTAGAAAAGGTGACAAACTGTTGGTGAAATGGTTGGGACTCGAGGAAAAAAGTTGGATCGACGCAAACGAAGTGATTGTGTAACAGGTGCTTGGGATGTGGTGAGACGACTGCCAGATTTTCCCTCGGAGTGTCAGGCTAGGAAAAACGGCGAATTGTTGCCGGACAACATTCGCAGCCTTATTGTCGGACCTTCAGGGTTGTGGAAAACAACTTTACTTATTGATAATTTTTTGCTTGCTCCCGACTGGTTAGATTGGAAGAACACGCACTTGTATGTTTTTTCCAAAAGTTTGGAGCAAGCAAAATATCAACAGCTGACAAAACTGTACGAAGGGCTGAGCATAGCTACCTTTGCCTCCAAAGTAATGCCACTAGACTGCTGCCATGAAAATTCGGTGGTGGTCTTCGACGATGTGATTTTGGAGAACCAGAACGAGATTCGCAATTTTTTTACTCAGGGGCGGCACAGAGGCATAGACTGCTTCTATCTTGCTCAGACCTTCTCCAAAATTCCCAAGCAGCTTCTCCGAGACAATGCTAATTTTATTTGCTTGTTTCGTCAAGACCACACCAATTTAAAACACGCCTACGATGATTATGTAGGCGGGGACATGAACTTCAATCAGTTTTCTAAATTTTGCTCTTCATGCTGGAACCAAGATGATTTCGGATTTGCCACGATAGACATGACGAGGAAACCTAATGACGGAAAGTACAGAAACAAAATTAACAATTTTCTAAACGTTGCGACGTTACAAGAAACGTCTTGACGTATTATAAATAACAAATGATGAAACGCAAACTCGCAGACGACAACCTGAAGCTGCGCGACTACCTGGCCAAACGCTTCAGGGGTTGGAAATCAGAGAATCGCGGAATTTACGAAGAGAAAAAGCGACAGGACCAACCTATCATCGATGCTATAAGTGGACTAGGTAAAGACATCAAAGATGTTACCGAGCAAAACAAAGATTTAATCAACGAGCTCGTGCCACTTGCTGCTCGAAATTATGCTGTGCCTACACCGATATCCAGTATTCACACTACCCCGTTCGAACTTGGAGCTGCACCTCTGAGACGTCAGGTTCTAGGCAGTACCTCTTCGGACAAGGTAGTTGAATTAGGTCCGTTGGCGAGAGATTACCTGAGCACCGGGAAATTTGAAAAGGACGAGGTGTTTGGATTGTACCCCTCTGTGGAACCTAACGAGGGTATGGTTTGGAAAATTGGGAAATCGAAAGTCACGTTCGAAGGTGACGACGTGAAAATTAATTTGGGCGAGAAGAACAGCTGGACTAGGTGTCCTGGCACTGTGGGCCTGTGGGAACTTATCACCAAAAAGCAACCTAAAAATTATACAGACGAGGATTACCAAAGTTACACAGAAATTTTAATCATGTCGGATGTCCTGTACCAAAACAACGATGCAACACAGAATCGCGTAAAATCAAGCAGTGGAGAAAAATACAGGAACCTCATCAAGCCAATATGGAACCAAATTAAAACTGGCAGCGGTGTCAAACTCTACAATACCCTACCTAAAGAGTTTGTTTGGGTAGACGACGTAAGAAAGCTTGTAGATCGATTGCTGGTTATCGCAGATGAAGAGAATGCAGGTAATCGCAACTTTCACAACGAGAAGGTGGGCATCATGGACATGATTAGCACCAAGCTTAGCAACTTCATTGTCAACGACAACAAAGGTATAGGTTACCTTATCAAAATCATCAACACCCTGCCTCCCAAATTCTGGAATGTGGCCGAGGGTCGAGGTCTCGTGAACGACATCATCAACAAGCTACCCTTCGAGATGCACCTGCCAGGTTACCAGTACTGCGGACCGGGTACCAAACTCGAACGACGACTGGAGAGAGGAGACAAGGGAGTGAACCCATTGGACGCAGCATGCAAGGATCACGACATTGCTTACAATACTCACACTGATCTCGACGCGCGTCACGATGCAGACAGAATGTTGGAGCATGCCGCGTTTGGGAGACTTGTTAGCAGAGACGCCTCGCTGGGTGAACGGGTTGCAGCATTGGGTACGACTATTGCCATGAACACAAAACGAAAATTGGGGTGGGGGCTGTAATTAAATAACACACGGATTACAGAGAGAAAAATTTAGCAAAAAAAATGTCTACGCATATAACAGACTTACCAACTGAAGTGTTATGCAAAATATTTATATTTACCTTCGACGATAGTCACGAGGATGTTAAAAAGCTTATTGATTTAGTTAAAATAACACCACAATTTCGCTTGCCCTGTGAAATGCTACTTCTGGATCATCTGAGAAAAATAAGCGGTGTGAAATCTTCTTCTTCTCCCTATGCTCTTTTTCGGGCTGCTGATGAAAAATTGGCTGATAAGATGGACGAACTTCACGAGTGGAGACAGGGGAGGAGACGATATACAGACGACTGGTACGCTTCAAATGCAGAAACCAGTAGGATCATCGATCACCTCATCGCATTAGGCAATGCCGAAACTTTTTTCTATAAATAACACAGTGTAAAAAAATCTACGAGACCAAAAAAAATATTTCTTCGATATGAGTGAAAAAATTAGTGACGTCCAGGCATTAAAACAAATGCTAAATTTGTCAGTCGAATATATAAAAATTCAGGAATTGGAAGTGGACAAACCTTACGCAATAACTTCCGGTTCAATTGTTGCAACCCAGTATGGTCCCAAAGTACGTCTGTTGCTCAACGGACAATACAGTCTATTTTTACCAGATCGATACGCTAGCATGTTATCCGACGAGAAGCTATCTATTTTAATCGAGAGTAAAACTCGAATCGTGTACAAGGGGACAAAAGAACTTCTTGGTAAGAAAACAAAGCACATAATAGAATTTGTTTAACGGTTGCGTAGTATATATAAATAATATGCCGTAAAAAAATTATACGAGAGGGAAACAAAAAATCTCGGAACATATATAAAATAACATATCGTAAAAAAAAAAATACATCATGAAGCCCAAGGGCGTCGTGTACCAGATACCATATTCGAATCTGAAAACGCTGGGTGCCCTCGATGGGTTACTCACCAAAAAACAACTCGAGAAGAAACGTTCATGCTTGCCCAAAGGACACGGAATGAAATTGCTGCTCAGCACTCCACAATTGAAAAAGTTGCAGCATTCGCGGAAGCAGCAGAAGATTGGAGGTTTCATATTCAGCATTCCGGCCATCTTGGCAGCTTTGGGTGCAGTGGGCAGCTTGGCTGGAGGCAGTGCCGCTATCGCCAAAACCGTCATCGATGCAAAGAAGAACAAGGCCGAGCTGGAAGAACAGAAACGTCACAACCTGGCTATGGAGAAGAAGGGGAAAGGTGTGACCAAAAAGCAAAAAAGCAACCTCGATGCTTTGAAGAAATATAAAAAAAAGAAAAAGCCCTGTCCAACTTCGATATTGAATCTCTGATCGAACCGTTGGGAATAAGGAACTTCAGGGGTGTTTTCATGTCCGATTCTCTACCTTCTGCTGTGAAGAAAAAGGAGTATGGCGTGGTCAACCTGGACAGTTACAAAAATCCTGGTACACATTGGATATGCTACCTCAAAATTAACGATAACAATGCATTTGTTTTCGATTCGTTCGGTGGCACACCGCCTGCCAGGTTGGTGAAGTATCTCAGTGTTGCCAACCTCTACTACAATGACAAACGCATCCAGGGTTTCACCGATGTTAACTGCGGCCACCTATGCCTTTCCGTTCTCGCATACATGTCTAAAATAAATAACCCGTCGGTGGAACATTTTCAGAAAGCATTGTGGTACCTAAAACACCATGGGAGTGTTCCATCTCACCAGCGAGACTTCGGTCTTGAAACTCGCGTTGCATGACGACATCATCTATCCTAAATCTATTGCTCTTCGTGCATTCTACAGCATGTACCTAATACCCAATGTCACGGAGCACAATAACAAAATTACTGTTGGAAATGAAAAAATAGTTATCACGCCAGGACAGTACAATCTGTCTACCTTGCAAGCCCAATTGCCAAGAAATGTACTGCTATCTCAAAATTCTGTAACTCACAGAGTTGAAATTGTGTCTGCTACGGAAACAGTAGACCTAGGCACTGTTGGAGAGCTTCTAGGATTCGAGAACAACACAAAGCTCGAACCTGGCATCAAGCACATCGGTGCCAACATTCCTAAATTTCTAGCCATCGAGACTCTGAACATACATTGCAATGTGGCAGAAGGCATGATCACCAAATCCTCGGATGGTATCCCAGGCAGCCACAAGCAAACAGGTATCATCGCTACGTTCAAACCAAACTCTGAATTCATGGAACCGATTATCTACACACCCTCACCACCGATATACTTCCCTATATCTCGTAATCGCATAGACAACATAGAATTGGCAGTGACAAACGAAAAAAATGAGGTGGTGAATTTTGCCGGAGCTACTACCACCGCCGTCGTGGAGATTAACGTATAATAAATAACAATCATGGAGCAAATCGAAAGTTACGAGTTGCAATCTTTCCCACCCAATCGCCGCACGTTCGCCAATTTGAACGAGCCGAACAGGGAGATCGAATACGATGTGGACGTTGGGGATGGGTTCATTCACCCTCACAGAGCTGATTTGTATATCAAGTTTAATGTGGTGAAGAGAGACAACGGCGAAGCATTCCACGCCAATGCAAATTTAAGACTTGTGGACAATTTTGTGCCGCATCTGTTCTCGCAAGTGGAAGTTAGAAAGCATGGCACCGTCATCGATAGGGTTGACTACCCTGGGATTACTTCTACAGCTGTGGGAACACTGAAACTCTCCAAGACCGATGCAGCATACTACCAGGCAGGGGGATTCGAAGCAGATACAAAAATCAAAACTCGAAGCCACACAGTACTGTTTCCCATGCGCTTGCTTCCAGGCTTCTTCTCCGACTACACGGAGATTATGTGGAAGGGTGGCTTGCGCGTCACTTTTCGCAGAAGCGCCAACGACAACGATGTGCTGATGCGTTACAGCACCTTGGGTGCAGACGGTGCAGCACTTGCCAACACACTACCCGACGCAGCCAAGTGCGTCATCCAGTTCATGGAGCTGCGCATGCCTGTGGTGGAATACGAATCTAACTACGGTCTCAAGTACAAAGCCGACATTTTGAAGAACCCCCAAGTACCCATCCAATTTTACGGTTACCAGTGTGTGTGCAGAAACCTGCTTCCGGCAGCCATTTTGAATTTGATGTTACTACGCAGTTCAACAGCATCCGGTACGATATGCCTGAGTTTGCGGTCGTGCTCTTCCAGACGGGGAAAGATAATAACCAAGAGAAAGATTCTAGCCAGTTTGATAATTGCAAAATTAAGAATGTTTACCTCAAAAATGGAAGGAATGAAGTTTTTCCACGCGAGAATTATAACTTAAACATTACGAACAACGATTACCTGAAACTTTACGAGGCGTACACAGCTTACAAGAGAGTGACCTCCGGCAATATGGACGTGTACTACAACCCCAACGAGTTCATAGCTCGCAGACCCATGTTTGTCATCAACACATCTAAAAGAAAACAGGTGGTTGTTAACGATCGTACCAACATCAAGATTGTATGCGAGTTCCACGACGCCTTGCCTGCAGATACTCTGTGCAGTGTCATTCTTATTGCAGAGAAAACATTTGTGTATGACGTCAAGAATGAAAGAGTGACTGAACAGTTTTAAATAAATAAAAAAAAAAATAGCACACAATAAGAAATGTGGAATTTTATATATATAAGTACAAATTGCAATTAGCAGTTTCCAGAAGTTTAATTTTGCTGTGCCATGCATGCATGTAATCGAGGAAGTGGAAGTAAATTAAAATTGTTTTTTTTTTTTCGCATTGCCTATTACTTTTTGTTACACTCTGGGCAGGCCTTACTAGTTTGGAGGCGATAGTGGCCCCACGGAAGTGTATGGACCCCACATTCAAGAATACACCTCTTGTCGTCGTGTGCATCCAGAGCAACTTTCCTGACAATATTAGTTGTAAGCACATGATCGACGCTTTGGATACGATGCTCTTTTTGTAGAATGGGCGATTTTGTTCTGAGGCACTCGAGGTAATCCTCAAACTTGAGGTGCTCCCGAACCACTTGCCTGCTTACACCCTTTGCCTTTTTTGTTACAGAACCCTCAGCCCGGATCGCATAGGCTTTGGCACGAAGTCCAGCAAACTCCACAATCACATCCCCGTCTTTCTCGTCCTTGAGTTTGCCGGGTATTTTTTCGTTCTGGGGCAGAATTCCATACCGGTTTAGCTGGGAATAGCCCGATGTGTCGAAGAGCTTGACAAGAGCTGGAACTTTCGCTATATCACCATACGCATGCGAACATGGTACACCAAGCTGTCTGTGTCTGTGTAGAGGAGCGAGATATTGTGGTTGTAGTGTGCACGTAGTATGTCGTAATATGTCTCGAACATGCACAACTTGCTCAGATCCAAAACTGCAGCTCCCACATAGATGGGCTTGTTGAGTAGCACCTCGCCCCGGTTTATGTGAATCAGAGACATCTGTTCGTTGTAAATTGTTCGAGACCTGAACAGCGGGCTTGCAACAAGTCGACGACACTGTGTTTTCTTCGTCACCAACCTCACATCAACGCGATTTCGCACATTCTCCATGGTCTTCCCAAATACCGCATTGTTCATTAATTTGAAAAAATCGCGATCAAGTTCCGAAGTGGCAGCAGTGCGATGTTTGGTGTTCAGTTTGATGTACGGCTTCAACCATGGAGACTGCCTGAACAAGAGCACGTGGTAAACTGCTTTGACCGAGACCCCTTGCTGCATTAACCACTGGAGGTTCCGGTAGTGTAGCACATAACGCTTTTTGGGCTCCAAGTCCATGACGAGCTTCGGTTGATCCGAGCCAGGTGGACACTTGAATTCCGGAGCAGGCGAAAGGTCACAGAATGTATCCTGCAGCTTCTCGGGGAAGTCAAGGTCCACCTCGGCAAAAAACCCAAACTCGTCGCACTCTTTTTCGATGTCGTGGTATAAAGGATCAACCCACTCAAACTGTCCTGTTGGGAGTGGCTGCATCATGGAGTGCCCATAAAGATTATTGACATCAGTGTACATGATGTAGCTTGATGGTTGGGAGGGGTCGTAACCAGTGGCCATGTGGTGATTGTTGGCGTGTGCGAAGCGTTGCGACACTTGGACCATGCCGCCCCGGATAGCTCTCTCGATGAAAAGCATGATATCAATATCGGAGATAAGTGAAAGTTTAATTTTAGTCAGCAGGAGCATGGCCGACCATGCCAGTCCAGGAAGGCTGTAAAAATATACAGGGTCCAGGTTGTAAATGTTTATCGCAGTCGCCCGAAACGCCTGGAACACATCGGCAAGAAGCGTCACATCAAGCTTCAGGTATGCATCGTGGTAATCACCAAAAGTTCGGCAACCCAACTTGACCCACATAGACTGAGCATGCTTGTACTCCTCGTCGGTAATACCTGAACCTCTCAGCTGGCTGTAGAACTTATCCTGGGGAGGCAGCAACTCTTCTTCGAACTTGGAAGGGTCGGTGACGTATTCGTAGGGGTAGACCCCTTTACGTCTGATGAGTGCGACATCTAAGTTCGGGAAACTTGATGTGGTAATGGCTAGTTGGTCGTCTCTGAGCTTCCCAGCAAGAGCATCCAGGCTTGCCTGGAGGAACCTCAGAGAGTCGAGGAACCGAAGCTCGATGCTCCTGCTTTTTGAGTCGGGGATCGGCACCCACTTGCTGACGCTAATATAACGCTCCTCGTTTTGTGCCAGGACATTGATTCTTGCATTGTCGTACCCTAGATGTGTGACCAAGTGATGGAAATCATATCCCGAGCCATTGTGAAAAAAGACCGGTATGAAGCGCGGGTCCCTGGCTCTCAAGTTACACCTGTTGCACCACGGGCCAATGTAGCTTCCGGTCCCATAATGGTCATGGTGGTGGACCTTTTTGTTATCGTCATTGAAGACTGAGTTGCAAACAGGACAATTTAGAGCCATTTCGTGCTGATGCTTGTCTTCCGGAGACAGAGGCAGCATGGGCTTGGGGGCCAACAGCACCTTCCCTATCTTGATGCCTTCCTGTTGCATTCTCTCCAGGAAGTGTTTGACCGGGTCGGGACCGCGATACACATAGGGCTCGGAGGCAATATGTTGGTCTCGCCACACCACAACATAGGAGTAACTCGAGGCCTCGTGGATTTGGAAAGGAATAGTAGAGGATGTTTCGGGGTTGGGATGGCAGATAGACAGAGGTTGAAGAAAGGCCTCGAAGTCTGCTACAATATAGGCAGGATGCTTCACCATAGCACTGTGCATGCGAAAACACTCTACTGCACCAGGTTCGGGCAGGATAGTTCGTGCAGGCTTGTTGGTACCACAGTAGAGCATGTGGCGAGCTAGCTTCTCAGCAGCAATGTTGGGTCCTCGAGAGTGTTTGAATTTATAATGGTTTCGGTTGTCGAAAGTGGACAGGCACCTGCGACACACCACGATGTGACCATTATGTCTATTTTTCTGATTTGAAACAAGTCTGGAAAAAGAGCGAATAAGCGTATAATGGTGGCAGGTGTTATTCTTGATAAGAAGAAGGTCAATTTGCTGTGCACTATCATCATCTACATCACTTACCCGAATAGGGTAGACGATGTTTGCCTCGGTGAGACCGTAAACATTGATGGCTAATTGCAGGCCCAACAAGTCACGAAAACGAACCTCAAACTTGCGAATATGCGAGACTTCTACAGGGTAGGCAATCCCGGCCATTGCATCCTCCAGTTCCGACTCATACTGCTTGTAGTGTGCAACATAGCGTGGACTGTTTTCCCAAGGTATAGGGTGCAATGCTGCCAGCACCGACCAGAGGAAGCATTTGGTGTCTTTGTTCTGAATATTGAGAACAGCTTTCCTTGCTTCAACCTCGGGTGGCAGGGCAATATAGCTAGACCCTGCCAGTGGCAGGAACTTGTTAAGTGTCAGACAAAGTTCGTGGGGGTCGCCACACAGCGAACCGCCCGAGCCTTCAGCCTGATGCTCCTCGTGCTTTGCCACAAGCTCCTCGACAAACTTGTCGTAGATGCTGTCGAGGTCAGTGACATCTGCCTGATGCAGTGTTTTTGCTTTTGTGGCATGGAAGAATTTATATATTTCATCAGACGGTTTCTTATACTTGCAGCATAGCACAGCATAGAATTTAGTGGAGTGTGTGGCCAATGCATCGTTGAGGATGGATATTATCTTAGTTCGCTCGCTCTCCAGAAAACTACGCACATCGCAGAAGCTGTCTGATGTTATGTCAAAGTCTTCTAATAAATGCTCAAACGCAAACCGGTCTGCTTTCTTCGCCAGCTTGACGCGTTTGGCAGGTGGCGATGCATCGAGGGAGGTTACTTCTACCTTTCGCTTGGAAGGTTGCGGTAGAGATGTTCCAGTGCTCTTGCAAGTAAGCTGGTGTCGCTTGAAGTTGGCAATAGTAATATTTTTTCCACACTTAGAGCACAGTTTGGTCGCACATATTCGCTTTCCCGGCACACAAGTACGACAGTGCCTTTGATTTTTACTTGACACAGCAGTTTGGCACGTAGGGCAATTTTTTACAGAACGCATAATGCAGAGATTTTTTGGGGGTATGTTATTTAATACCCAATGCTGTGCAATGCAAAATATAATTGTTAACTTTTTTTTAAAAAAAAAATCTATTTTTGAAATATTCTCTATGACCTTACTTGGGTTTTTCCGCCAAATTATATGCTTCTAGTCTCCTATACTTTGGTGGAGCCCGTTCAGGTTCTATCCCCCGCCATGTGGGTTCCTCTGCCAATCCAGCAAAGGTGAGAAATCAGCGCTGTGCTCCGGCTTATATAGATTTAGACAGCCAATAGAAATCTTGCTTACTTAAACCAATCAGAAAACACCACGTATAAATTATTAGCCAATCAAAATCTCTGTTTTTTACTCGAGACACTAAGCCAATCAGAAAACAACACGACTGATATGACATCATTATATTACGTAATAACTTGTTGCTACACACTACAGCTTACAGGTTGGCAAAATCTGATATGAAAGCAGATAATACGCTTAAGTCTTATTTATATATAATTTTCACGGGCGTACAATATTGTCAACAGTATCATATTTGAGCAGGTCGCTTGTCACCTAAACACTACAGCTTACAGGTTGGCAAAATCTGATATGAAAGCAGATAATACGCTTAAGTCTTATTTATATATAATTTTCACGGGCGTACAATATTGTCAACAGTATCATATTTGAGCAGGTCGCTTGTCACCTAAACACTACAGCTTACAGGTTGGCAAAATCTGATATGAAAGCAGATAATACGCTTAAGTCTTATTTATATATAATTTTCACGGGCGTACAATATTGTCAACAGTATCATATTTGAGCAGGTCGCTTGTCACCTAAACACTACAGCTTACAGGTTGGCAAAATCTGATATGAAAGCAGATAATACGCTTAAGTCTTATTTATATATAATTTTCACGGGCGTACAATATTGTCAACAGTATCATATTTGAGCAGGTCGCTTGTCACCTAAACACTACAGCTTACAGGTTGGCAAAATCTGATATGAAAGCAGATAATACGCTTAAGTCTTATTTATATATAATTTTCAGGGGCATACAATATTGTTAAGAGCGTCATATTTGAGCAGATCGCTTGTCACCTAAACACTACAGCTTACAGGTTGGCAAAATCTGATATGAAAGCAGATAATACGCTTAAGTCTTATTTATATATAATTTTCACGGGCGTACAATATTGTTAAGAGCGTCAGTTTCCGTAGAGCTCTCTTTTTCCATCTTCCCTCTATACAGTGAAGCTGTAGAAGACACAATTAGCTAACCTAGCATACAACATACCTTCCTAATTAATATGGATATTGTCACACATTCCTCTTATTTTATACTATTGTAAATAGAAAAAATTATGTACGGTAAATGTTTTGTACATTATAGGGAAAAAATGCAAAATATCCCCCAATTTTAATTCGATCCACCTCTGAATCGATTTTTTTACATATTCTCACGCCGGCACATATGTTGTTCTATTTTGCTTCTTTTACTTGCCTTGCTTAATTAACTCTCGCTAATTAGCATTTTTTGGAAGAAGTCAACTAGAACAACATATGGCGGTATGAGAAATATGCAAATTAAAGAATATTTTAGTAATATAAGGGCCCTAGCAATTAGCTTCGTCGACTAAGAGTACTCTTTTAAACGTCTTCAGCTAGATCGTATTACTAAGCGAAAACATTCAAAATGTTTGGGTGTTGAAAAAGTTTGACCTACTTTTTATTTCTATTGTTTGCTAATAGATGGCGCTGATAGTACCCTCTCCCCTCCCTCTCCCTCCTCCTCCTCCTCTGCTGTATGACAAATAGCACAAACATAAAATCAAGATTTTGGAGAGCAAAACATAAAATTTGCATGCATCTGATGTCGAACTAGGAACTTTATCTTTCGGGGAGTCAACATTATTTTTTTACTCAGTCGTCATATAACATGAACACACGCAAACATTCACATGTGTTTTTATTATTTTGTGTTCGGTAAGTACAAGTATATTCTTACATAAATTATTGTTTAATTTAATAAATTGTAAACTCGGAGCCTGCTATACTAACATTCCTTCTGTGTTTCATTATACTATTGAAAACAAATGTTGCGTGCATACGGAAATAACACAGAAAAAAAAAAGCGGATGGAAGCAATTTAAAATCAGTGGAGCAAGGTTAGTATTACGAGAACGTAAAAACATGTGCTTTCATTCAACTTCGAAAAATAAGAATAAATGTGTGCATACAGAACACATATGCTTTCTTTTCACAGTTGTAAAATCATATAAATTGTACATGAAGTAAGTTGCGGGAAGGCTCTCTCTTTTATGTCTGTGTATATGTATGTTGTACAATTAGGTACAAGTATTGTACAATTAGGTACAAATTGTTGTACAATTATTTCCCCCAGTTGCCCAGTTGGAGTTGGGGGCACAACACTGGTACTATTTGTACCCACAGTGCTTACTCATGTATTTTGTTTAATATTTTATTTCAAATTCACTGTCAGAAACTAGTGTTGCCAGTTCCTAAATGTAGGTTTACCTACTCTGTTGGTTGTCACTGTCAAGCTCCCAGTATTCGTACAGCATAAAAAGCCATAACCCCCCCCCCTCAAAATATATACATTGTATACGCCAAGATGCCCAATAGCCTAGCAACACATCATGAAAAAACATGCCAAGAGGACCCAGTGGGTTTATAAGTCAGTGCTGCCAACTCCTATTTGTAGGTTAGCTTAGCCTGTGAAAAATCATATAGTGGAATTTTTGTAGAGTGGGTTGGCAACACCGACGAGCATCAAATGATGATTTCGAGCCTCAAATGATGATTCGAGCCTCAAATGATAATTCGAGCCTCGTCGGTGTTGCCAATTTCTATTTGTAGGTTAGCTTAGCCAGTGAAAGATCATATAGTGGAATTTTCTTCGGATGGGTTGGCAAAACCCAAGCCTCAAAGGAGGAACATCCAATAGAGTTGCCAAATGTAAAAAGGGGACAATAGGTCCCCCTCATAAAAAGCTACAGTAAGAGCCCACAGGTCGCCAACACTAGGCCCCCAACAGTGTTGCCAGACATAAAAAGTACATGGACCCCTCAGGCCCTTTGATGAAAATTTACAGTGAAAAACCCAGTAGGTTAACAACACTGTCAAAGAATCTACGGCAGTGTTGCCAGATGTAAACAGGGGGCAATGGGCCCCCCTCATAAAAAGCTACAGTAAGGGCCCACAGTGTTGCCAACTCTGTGCCCTCAAAATATACATCATAAAAGGCTACGACGAGCCTCAAATGATGATTCGAGCCTCAAAAGATTATTTAGAACTCTCCTTTTGTGTCTACTGATGCGTTTGACTCCAGATTTAAAGATTTTGAAGAACTTAAAAGCAGCATCCAGCTATTTAGCATTCCTCTTGGCGTTAACATCGAAGAACAAGAAGCTTCTCTCCAACTTGAATTGTATGATTTGCAAGGCGATGTGTTCCTTCAAACTAGCCAAGAAAAGGGGCCAGAGTTTTTCAAATACCTTTCAAAGGAACGCTTTCCAAACCTTCGTAGTTTTGGGCAAAGAATGACATCGATGTTCGGCAGCACATACACGTGTGAAAGTGTTTTTTCTTCAATGAAGTTCATCAAGATCCGCTACAGAAGTCGATTGGTAGATTCTTCACTGCTTCACCTTCTGAGACTTTCAAATACAGAAATTGAAGAGGACATTCCAACTTTAATACAAGAAGCAGATCGGCCTCAATTTTTACATTGAACACTTACTATGAAGGATTCTTATTTGTATGGTGTGTTTTTCATTGTAATAATTCAATTTTGATTTGTGATTCCATTGTTTTTAATGCCTCATTTTAGAAATTTAGGTCAGGCGAAAGTAAGTACTACATTCTCAGTTCAGTAGCCTACTTACAATTTTTGTAATTTTTAATCCCCCCCCCCAAAAAAAAATGTGGCCCGCCAATCAACTGCTGGATATAATTTTGGCCCTCGGAGCTTTTGAAGTTGGAAACCACTGATGTAAACAATCAGCAGCCTATTCAAATATGCTCTCGTTCTACAACATGTCGTTACTACAAACTCATAGAAAACTTTTCCAGTGCCAGGCCTTTCCAAAGACACCTTCCTATGGATCGTGAAGATTTCAACTTAAGTCGGTTCTTCGTTCCATTTTCAGTAATTTACTAGAATCAATCTTTTTCTTCATATCTTCTGGTGAAGGAATTCATTTCTAATGGCTAGCTTTAAATTTCCGGACCCTCATTTACTTGTCTACGGAATTATTCTCTTATAGCTCCTTTTAAATCGACACTCCATCCACCATTAAATATAATATTCTATGTATAAGACTGATCTCAGTTTTATACTTTCGCAGAAACGATTAACCAACAGCAGATCTTATGGTAAATCATTAACAATTAAGATTTCCATTAGAATGGTGCTTACAGTAGTTTCGAGCACTGAGTTACACTTGCCTACAAATTCAAGGTCTGAATTCTAGTTCTAGCTCACTGAATTTTTATACTGAACGATCTGCCTTAATGTACAGGTAAATTCTGATTTGTTATGAATATCAGCATAATATCTTTGTCACCAGACTGTAAAATCTCTCTTCTTGTCACCAGTTCCATCCGAGACTGCTTAACATAAGGAACGTTTCTATGTCAGGCGAGGGGTGAAATCCTGCACCTGGTCCAGATTAGATCCGGAGTCCCAACAGAAGTTCCTCGTTACTGCCACACTACGCTGTTGCTCAGCGCTGGGATATGGTTTAACAATGTCTGTCTGCACAATACTGATCATCATTTGAGTCCCGGGAGCATTATTGCTATCTCTCGGTGGAGATAAACGTTGTTGACTTGGCGAAGAAAACCTGCTGTTAGGATACGGTCTATCGTAAGGATTACCTCTGGAAGCTGGATATTCTCGTCGTGATCTAAACTGAAACTGTTGACGTTAATTATTTCCATTTCTAGGGTATGGACTCTCAGCTGGGTTACTCCTATTTTGTTGCTGAACTAAGCGAATTCTAGACGTTCTTTGAACATCTCTGCTGTTTTGTTGAGAGCCCATTTCTCGTCTCCATGTAGACTGCCAAGCATCTTGTTCTTCTGCTTGCTCATATCTCTTAACAAAATCCGCTAAGAGATCAACGGTGTTCGGAGCATGAGCCAAGCACAATTGATTTACTCTAAAAGGTAGCTGTCCGATGATTAGATTAACTACTTCCTGCTCGGTGTAATGATTACTCAGATTCCTATAGGCAGAGTACACAGACCAAACATATTCCTCCACATTGTTATCATTCTGCTTATTGTACCACCTAGTTCTCACAGACGCCAGTTCTCTCTCTTTCGCTTCTGTTGAAGCAAACTGCTTCTTGAATTCCCTGCAAAAATCAGAGTAAGTGCGGAAATCGTTCTTATGCAAATAAAACCAGTGATAGGCCTTTCCAGTTAACAAACGTGGAATGATTTCAAGCCTATAATGTTGAGGAATCTGTAGAATTTCAAGGTTTGTATTCAATTCCTTTAAATATATTTCAACTGAAGTAGCGATAATATTATAATATGGTGTTATATGTTATGTTATAATATGGTGGATAAAAATCCAGACAAAGGAAAAAATGATGTCATTTCCGTGATCAGCATTCAAAATACTTACAAAATCATCTATTAGTTTGTAAACAACCGAAATTTTCCTTGCATAAATTTATTTGGTTGCGTTAGGTAATAGATGTAATGTATTCGCGAATATGAGAATATTGATTGTGAAATTGTGAAAAATCCTGACGTGATGGGAAAAAATAGATGCTATTTCCATGACCAGCATTCAAAATAGTTCCAGAATCACATATTCGTTTGAAAACATCTCATTTTTCTTCTTCAAAATGTCGATCAGTGTAATCCACAAGGCAGAGAAATTCGTAAGGAGAAAGATACATCAGGCAGGGTTCCCTTATTTCAGAGGAGTCAAGTGCCCCCATTTACCCTACCACTGATAGGATTTTGGCACATGAACTGATGCACGGTTCACTAGCAAATCAAGAGTCAAGAGAATATTAATAGCACTCCCTGAATCGATACCGTTTCACTATGAAATTTACCACCTTTAGTATAGAATCGGGCACAGGTTATTTGATCTATGACTAACCTTATAACCCTATGATAATACCAGTTAACATTTCGTTCAGGTGGATAATAAACGTTCCCCGTAATTTTTTTTTTTTTAAAACAGAGGAACAAATTTCGTCCGCAGTTTTTTTTAGCTCTCGAAAACCGAACGTTAATTACACCAGGTGAAGTTAAAATGCAGAAAAAATATTCATCCGCTATCGATTTGATTCCTGCGAATGCGTACCAGTGTTGCCACAATCTGACGCCATAATTTCCCTTTCCAAGTGGCAAAAGTTCCATTTATGGACAAAAAGTTCCCCTTTATGGACCAAAATTTCTCTTTTTGGACACAAATTCCCCTTTATGAACCAAAATTTTCCTTCTTGGACCAAAAATTCCCTTTATGGGCCAAAATTTCCGTTTTGGACAAATATTTTCCTTCATCTAAGGAAATCATAAAATAATTGATTGATTTGGCTTATTTTACTTTGCTTTTCTGCCACTTTTGGCTAATCGTGAAGAGTGATATGATGAAATTAAAGAACACCCACCCATGTCTAGGCCGAAATTGGAACCCGGCGCTCATATCATAGTAATAATAATATGAGTAATAATAATACGAGTAGACTAATAATAATTCCTGAATTTGAAATATGTGTTTAATTCTTAACTTAAAGAATTAAACAGATTAATTAATTCATCTTGTGTAGTAATTGTGCTGTCTAATGTGTTTGTGTTTGTCGTGTGTATAAAATAGTTCCTCCATTCATATTGGGGGTTAGGCGTAGAGCTGACAACTCTGCACTGTAAAAAGACATGTCCAGAAACAGCAATATAAGGCCATCGGTGTTCCCAAGGTAAAATATTCCGGAGGTAAAATATTCCGGAGGTAAAATAGTCCCCCGTTCGGATCTCCGGGTGAGGACTACTTTGGGAGGTCCCTGGACTAAGGATAAGATCTACATTAGGAATAAGGGTATTAAATTAGGCACCTGGAATGTTCTGAGCCCTTACCGGCCTGGGGCATTTCAGTGTACAGTTAATGAAATACGAGGGCCACTATTTATATTTTGAGCCTTGGCAACACTGATTGAAGTTAGGCGCGATTTGACGTTTGCACGGAATCGTCTGGCATTATTGACCATAACGTACTTCAAATGTTTTGTCAATAGCTTCATTTGTGTTGTTTATGTTGCCTTGGAGATTGCGCGACAACAATAAAATGGAATTAACTCGTGAACATTTTCGTGCGATGATTTTTGACGATTTTCGACGTGGATTATCAAGACAAGAGTGCATCGATCAACTTACTTCCACATTTGGCGATGAAGCCCCATCCTTTGCCACTGTGAAACACTGGTATAACGAATTTAATCGTGGCCGCCATTCGCTCACCGACGAGATTCGCGAAGGTCGTCCAAAATCAGTTGTTGTTCAAGAAAACATTGATGCTGTGCAAAACCTAACACTGCAAGATCGTCATGTGACATACTGTGAGATTGAGGCAACCATAGGAATTAGTTCCACCAGAATATATAAAATATTACATGATCATTTAGCTGTGAGAAAGGTATGTTCTCGTTGGATCCCACACAATTTGACAAAAACTCAAAAAGACGCTCGCGTCAATTGGTGCAAACAAATGCTCAATAAATACAATCGTGGTGCTTCAAAAGACGTATATAAGATTGTAACAGGTGACGAATCGTGAATATATGCATATGAGCCGGAACGTAAACAGCAGTCGACTGTATGGGTTTTTCAAGATGAACCCAATCCAACAAAACTTGTTCGCGCTCGAAGCACATCGAAACAAATGGTCGCCTGGTTTTTCGGGAAAACTGGTCATGTGGCAACTGTGCCTTTAGAGGAACGTAGAACGGTCAACTCTGAATGGTACACAACAATTTGTTTGCCAGAGGTCTTCGGTCAAATACGGAAAACAAACAAACGCCGTCGGATCATTCTTCATCAAGACAATGCCAGCTGTCACACATCTCGTCTAACAACCGACTTTATGAACAGTAAAAAATTCGAATTGATGGGTCATCCGCCATACAGTCCTGATTTGGCACCCAATGACTTCTTCTTGTTCCCGAATGTCAAGAATAAATTGCGTGGACAACGATTTTCGTCGGCGGAAGACGCCGTTGATGCGTTCAAAAACCATATTATGGAGGTGTCTTAAGAAGATTGGAAAAACTGCTTTGACAAATGGTTCGAACGAATGCAAAAGTGTATTGACCATAAAGGAGAATACTTCGAAAAACAATAAAGCAGTTTTCAATGCCAAATTCCTATTTTTTCATTGTTAGGCTCAAAATATAAATAGTGACCCTTGTAGTTAAGTATAAATTAGAAGTAGTAGCTGTCCAGGAATTTAGGTGGCCAGGAGAAGGGAATTGTAAAACTAAAAATTATACTTTTTCTATGGTGGTACTGAAAATCATAATTTTGGAACAGGCTTTTTCATAAATAATAGAATTATCTCGGCTCTTAAAACAGTAGAATTTATTAATGATAGGATATCATATGCAGTTTTACAGGGTAGGTGGTGTAAAATTATTTTAATAAACATACATGCACCAACGGAAGATAAAGATGATAATACTAAAGATGATTTTTATACAGAGTTAGAACAGGTCTTTGATAAATTTTGTCAGTATGATATGAAAATTCTGTTACGTGACTGTAATGCACAGTTTGGCAAAGAAGAGACATTTAAACCCACGATTGGTAAAGAAAGTCTTCATGAATTAAGTAATGATAATGATATAAGATTGATTACTTTTGCAACCTCAAAAAATTTAATTGTGAAAAGTACCACTTTTAAACATAAAGATATCCATAAATATACCTGGTCTTCTCCAGATGGTAAAACTCATAATCAGATAGATCATATTCTCATTGATAAGAGAAGGCATACTAGTATAATTGACGTTCGTACACATAGAGGTGCTGACTGTGCCAGTGACCATTATTTAGTAATTGCTAAATTAAGAGAAAGACTCTCAGTGATAAATCATAAGCAAAAAAAATCTAAAAGTTCTAAAATTTGATACAGGAAAGTTTACTGATGAAAGAATTAAGAAAGATTACCAAATTAAACTGTCAAATAGATTTGATGTTTTGCAGGAATTAAATGATGATGAAAATATAAATGAAACAGACGTAAATAAGAATTGGGAGCACATACGTACTGCAATAGAATCAGCAGCTGAAGAAAGTATAGGATACCATAAACCGAGAAAAAGTAAGCCATGGTTTGATAATGAATGTCATAATCTAATAGAAATAAGAAATCAGGCTAGACTTAGGTGGTTAAATAACTCTGATGATACAAATCTAAACAATTATAATAGAATAAAGCGAGAAGTTAACCGCACGTTTAGAAGTAACAAAAGAGATTACTTGAAAAGCAAAATTAACGAAATTGAAACAAACAGCAAAAATAAAAATATCAGAGATTTATATAAAGGTGTAAATGAATTTAGAAAGGGGTGGCAACCTAAAGTAAACTTGATAAAAGATAAAGACGGTGATTTTCTAG
This sequence comes from Lepisma saccharinum, assembly GCF_977018435.1. NCBI lineage: Eukaryota > Metazoa > Arthropoda > Insecta > Zygentoma > Lepismatidae > Lepisma > Lepisma saccharinum. Next base: position 44,596,641 of record NC_139242.1, read on the forward strand.
CTGACCCAAGTGATATTCTAAATAGATGGAAGAACTACTTTAATGACCTTTTAAATGTCCATGTAGGAGATAAATCAGAAGTAAGTGAAGTACACACAGCAGAACCTTTAGTTCCAGAACCTAACTTGACTGAAGTTAAAGATGCTATTAAAAGGCTAAAGAATAACAAAGCACCTGGCATTGATTTAATACCAGCTGAGTTAATTAAATATGGTGGAAATTCATTAATATGTCAAATTCATAAATTAATTTGTTTAATATGGAATAAAGAAGAAATCCCTCAACAGTGGAAAGAATCCATAATTGTTACTGTGTTTAAAAAAGGTGATAAAATGAACTGCAATAATTACCGTGGAATTTCTCTACTCTCAACAACATACAAAATATTGTCTAACATTCTTTTAACAAGACTAACCCCATATGCTAATGAAATTATAGGTGATTATCAATGTGGATTTAAACGTAACAGATCAACTACAGATCAAATTTTTCACATCAGACAGACACTTGAAAAAAAGTGGGAATAAAATCAAAATGTCCATTAGCTTTTCATTGATTTCAAAAAAGCATATGATTCGGTCAAAAGAGATAAAATATATAATATATTAGTAGAGTTTGGAATACCTAAGAAGCTGGTTAGTATGATAAAAATATGCACCAGTGAAACAGAAAGTAAAATTCGTGTGGGTATTAATATGTCTGACAAATTTACAATTCATGATGGGTTAAAACAAGGAGATGCATTATCTCCATTGCTCTTTAATTTTGCCTTAGAATATGCAGTTAGGAAGGTAAAAGAAACTAAAGAGGGACTAAAATTAAATGGTGTGACTCAGTTGTTAGCATATGCAGATGATGTAGACTTACTGGGGGATGATGTGAATACAATTAAGAATAATGCTAAAATATTTTTCAAAACTGCTAAAGTTTGGAAGTTAACAAAGAGAAAAATAAATATATGCTTACAGGCTGAAACCAAATGTTAGGTAATAATCAAAATCTAATTATTGATAACAACTCGTTTGAACCAGTTTCCTTTCCAAATTCAAATACTTCGGAGTAATATGAACAAATGAAAATTACATTAAAGAGGAAATAAAAAGTAGGCTTAATTCAGGAAATGCATGTTACTTCTCTCTTCATAAACTTTTGTCTTCTCGTTTAATATCTAAGAAACTAAAAGTTAAAATATACAAAACAGTAATTTTGCCTGTAGTATTATATGGATGTGAAACTTGGTCCCTTACATTGAAAGAGGAACATAAATTGAGAGTATTTGAAAATAAGATCCTTAGGAAAATCTTTGGACCTAAAAGGGGTGAGGAGACAGGTGAGTGGAGAAGGTTACATAATTTAGAACTACATAATTTGTATTCATGTCCAGATATTATTAGAATAATTAAATCAAGAAGACTTAGGTGGGCAGGCCATGTGGCACGAATGGGAGAGGAAAGAGAAGTTTACAGGATTCTTGTTGGGAAACCTGATGGTAAGAGACCTGTAGGAAGGCCAAGACGAAGATGGAGGGACAACGTTGAGATGGACCTAAGGGAAATCGGTAGGGATGGAAAAGAGTATATAGATCTTGCTCAAGATAGGGAAAGATGGAAGGTCTGTGTTGCTGCAGCCATGAACCTTCGGGTTTAAGAAGGTTAGAGAGAGTAGCGATAATATTGCCGTCGAACTTTCTCATAGAATTGATGTCTGCCATCCTAGGAGTTACCCCAGTGTGTACAATGCGTGAAGAAGGCTCTCTTCTGTTTCTTCTGCTGCGAGAAGTTGATTCACTGTCTGAAGAGCTAGATTCGTTCATCTTCTTGTACCTCGTTTTCCGTTGGGTTTTTCCTTGCACATTTGAAACTTCATCTGAACAGATGGGATAAAATGTCGATCTTCCAGAACCTTCATCAACATAGTGGATTTTAGGATGATCAGAGTTCGTCTGGATCTGTAACCTATTCAGCTGATCAGAAATATGAACAATTTCACTACATATATGACCAACATCTGAGGAAAATTTGTCTTGTTTAGTTTCAATTGTTTTCCTCCATTCTTCGTTAGCTTTTCTGTATCCCTCGGTTTCATTTATATTCTCAGCAAGTTTCTCTGCCTCTTTCTGGTTAATGGTATCTTCTAACTTATCTGTGATAACAGTTACCTGGTGATTCACATTTTCAAACACTTCCTTTCTGAAACTGCTCTGTTCTTCAGCGATTTCCTTACGAAAGTTACCCTGAGATTGTTCAACCTCTTCTCTCAACAGGGCAATTTCTTTTTGCACATTTGATTCCACTTGTAGAGAGTTTGCTTCACATGTCTGACGTAAGTTAACGATCTCTATTTGAATGCTTTCTTTTATCTTCTGTTGATTTTCTTCCATTTTTACAGCCAAATTGTCCAGTCTCTGTCCCATCTCCAAAGCAGATTCTGTGAGTTTCGAATAACCCTGTGAAAACTTCCCTTCTAAGCGCCGTTCTGCTTCCACCAGATTTCTACCACTTTCCTCTAACTTTAAGTTCAAACTGCGTTCCAACATGGCTACATTTTCCTGAAACTTAGCTTCCAGATTGCTGGAACTTTCTCGAATGTTTTCCTGAATTTTTGATTCCAGAGAATCCAAAGCAATGGAGTTTTCTTGGATCTTTGCTTCCAGATTGCTGGAACTTTCTCTAATGTTTTCCTGAATTTTAGATTCCAGAGCACTGGAGTTTTCTTGCATCTTTGTTTCCATAGCCCTTGTACTTTCCTCCAACATAATTCGTATTGAAGAAAGCAAGTCTGCTGTAACTGGAACTGACTGCACTGGAGATTCATTTTCCTCAGCTGACGATTTACTTGCACTTGTCAATATCTTCTTATCCATATTATTCTAGTACAGAATTTCCATCACAATCACAAATCAATTACTCTTCACGAACACACAAAAATGTACGCCACTAAGGAACAACAGATTTCGAGCCCCGCGTTGTTGCGCCAAAATATTGACACGTTCTTTGGTCAAAAGAACATGATTTAACTACCAGAGCAAATAATAAGTTCACATGAAAGACTCGAAAGCATACACGTGATGCCTCTCAGGGTATGGGGTAATATCACTCTGTTAGTTTGTCAAATGAAAATCAAAGTTAAGTTTGCACTAAGAACAAGGAAGTCTATTTTACTTCTTTGCCAACTAAATACTTATATGCCTAACATATAATCCATGTCACTCAAAGAAATTAAACTTCATATAATTCAACTTGATCACTATATTCAAAAACCGAGCCCGAACTCCTAAGTCAAGTCAAAAGACACTCGTAATTGCCATGGTAACAGCCCTTACAAGATAAGTATATACAGGTTAGTCACTATCCTGACATTATCAGTGATAGGTAAATTACAGAAATGAATATTAAAGAACAATAAACATTTGCACAAGAGAAAAGATAATTAATAACAATAAATATTAAGAATAAATATTTGTGCAATGGGAAAGGACGTGTCATAGTTTTCCTTTTCATGGTGATACAAACATTTGGCACTGAATAAAGGTGACAACGATGTGCTGAAGAACACTGCACATTTTGGCAACACAGGGTCAGGATTACATCATCAGTTCAGTACTGTTTTGTCGTATCTTCACTTTTTGCCAGAGATAAGTTTACAAAGTTATTGCGTTCTTTATAAGTAAATGCGTCACGTTCAGAAGCGATGTATCTGGCTGTCAAGTGGTGTGAATTATTAAAGTTAATAAAATGTTTGCACAAATCTTGTAATGCAGTGGTTCTCAAACTTTTTTCTCATTACACCCTTTAGTCATAACTAAACGTCTAATGTACCCCCACCATAGGATTTTTTTGAATAGTAGGTTTTGTGGATTTTTTTGGTTGCCTGATTGGTGAGGCATTTTGATATATTGGAGGCGTATATCTGCAATAGAGCAAAATAGCATTTGGGCTGGGCTGTATGTGAAAAGACGGTAAACAAATAAACATTAGAATCCTATGTTTATTACTTTATTGGGTGTTCTTACTTTTACAATCTTTATGATTAGTTACAAGAAACTCATGTATGCTAAGAAGTACATAATAAACTTAATTTTCATATATTTTTTCCAGAGTTGTTGAAAGAAAGTAAGGAACAAAAATAAGATTGTATACAAACTGTCAAGCACAATTTTGGAGTTTTTATTGTAAATCCTCAGAGTTTCTAGTGAGAAGGATGTGCCTACATAGCCTGACACAGTATCTTGATGTCTGGTTGTGCACTTGAAACTTTCAAGCGGGGATTCGGCTCCAAATTTAGTCTATTATAGATTTCGAATGAGTATTTTATTTTAAAACAGATGAACCAAAGATAAATGTGTCAATAATAAAATCAGCCTTATTTTCTTGTTGAGTGTTAAAGTCTGAAACAATTAAGTCTGCTCTACACACCTACAGCAAAAATGTTGTCATGTGGCTATTCTCAACATTTCTCTTCCGAGCTGATCGCGTACCCCCTTCAAGTCGTCCATGTACCCCCTGGGCGTATGCATACCACAGTTTGAGAACCACTGTTGTAATGTATTCCAAATCCACATAAGACAAACTTTAATCAGCTCTCCTTAGAAGTTGGTGCAAATGGACATATGAGAAAATAGTATTCAGCCTGCGACATGTAAAGCAGCTGATTGAATAAGCATGCTTCCTTCACTTGTTTAGGGTTGAAAATTCGACTACATTCTCAGAGAGTTTTCCCTTCTTTGTATGCACAACCAATGTGGCTTTTATGGACATATTTGATTGAATATGAGTATTTTTTAATTTATATTCGGCGACACCTGTTTTGTTAGTTTTTATACCACTTTTTTTTCTTTTTTAAACTTTTGCTCATTTTCATAACCAATTTTTAACAAAAATATACAAATAACAATTCAGCACACTAAGTCAAATATCAGAAAACAATATTGCACAGAAAGAATGCCGTATGGACAATAATGAAGTCTGTCCCTAGATTGGCTGTTGACAAATCGTAAATGGCATATGAGAATTTCTGGAATGACATCACCCCCTACAAAGCATTTGCATATTAAAGTAACAGAACTATATTTATATTTAATTTTGTTAAAATGTAAGTACTGGAAATACTCACTTGCAAAATGTCTTGCTTGTATCCTGGATTTGGGCACACTGTAAGAGCTGGATAATTCATGCTTTTGTTGAAGTGGATCCTTGTGTGAGTGGCCACAGATGGAGATCTCAGTTTATGTATACACTCCAATAACTAAAAGGATACAACAATAGAGTATCTGTATTTATAGTAATGTACTGCACCAAGTTTATGATAATACATTACTCTGTTTCATTGGTGTATTCTCCGTTACCACATTTACCGCTGATAAACCACCTTTAATTATATTTTTTACATCTTTAATAAATGGGTAATTGCTGATTACATGTTATGCAAACTATTAAAACAAGCTTCTGACCAGAATTTAAGTAAATTATTTAAAGAACTTAAAGACTGTTCTATGTACATCTCTGATCGTTTTCCCTCACACCTTTCTGATGACCGGGTTTTCTCCCCAAATGTACCCTGGATGGTAAGGGCACCGAAGATAAAGAGGGTGACTGTCTATTTTTATAAAAAATGTAGCCTGCATGGTCAGTTCTACCCATAGGCGCCGACTCCATGGGGCTTGGGGGGGCTCGAGCCCCCCCCCCCCAATGTTAACGATGTGGGGGCAGAGCCCGCCAAATAATTTTGCTTAAGAGTATTATTTCTTATTTTTTATTATTTTTTAATGTATTATTTTGCTTATCTTGTAAAGTTTACTCTGAATTGTGCCACATGAACTTAATTTTAAATACACATTTGTAATGTTCTAGACCATCAACTTTGGGGGGGCTATGACCAGAGACAGCAAAACACATGACTTATGACTATATACTAAGTATGTAATTATGAGTATTGTTAACATTTTTACTAAAAAGAGTTATAAAAGACACTGTGCATGAACAAGGGTAGTGGATGGGACGTTCCTGCTACAAATGGCTTTCACATGACATTCAGAACGAGATCATTGATAGGATATATTTGGGAGATCTGTTTTGCGCTCCGTGGAAACAGATATTAAAAGTCGGGAATATTTTGCTATTATGGTTTACGAAACTTGTGACATATCCATCCGTGGACAATTAATATTCTGCATTCGAACTGTGAATAAAAATTTTGATATTTAAGGAATTAATGGGCTTTTATGAGATTCAGAACACCGAGGCCAAAACTTAAAAAAGGGAGAGAGAGAGTCATTCATTAATTTATTTCACTGAACAGAGCCCCCCAATAATTTTGACAAGTTGGCGCCCCTGGTTCTATCACTCCAAAAAGCATTGGCTGGAGAACACTGAATGTTCCTTTCTGCTTTCAGTGCCGCACTTAGCAAATGCAGTGTTGCTACATAAAGGGAATTTTCCTTGGTGAAGGTGAATCCAGGTCCAATTTTAAGTAAAAAGCCGTGCCCGGAGCTATGCGATGGTGGGTCCCTGGCAATCCGAAAGGCTATCGAAAACCAGGGTGCTGGTCGAACCACCCTGTGATGGGTGCCAGACAAACTCCGCCCCACTGTCCCAGGGCTTTGGGAACCTAGGAGGGGATTTGCAGAGTATCTACACACTCAGAAGTTGAGACCCTGAAACTCTCAGTAAATTAGTAAAATTGTTTCTTAAGAAAGAACTCAAGCCAAAAGTTGTTAGTAGTTTGAATAAATGTTCTTATTCATTTCAGAATCAAGCTTCTACTTGTATAATGCACCTGAATGAATCATAAATGATGTTCAAATCAATTCTTAATACAAGGTGTGTTAAAAAAAGACCGGATTGTTGGAATAGCAACTTTACCTGAACATGTACATCTTATTCATGTTTGTCCCCTTCAAAGTACTGTCCTTGGCTGGGCACACACCGCTCCCAACGTTTCTTCCAGCTTTGAAAAGCCTCCTGGAACGTTGCTTCCGGAATGCTCTTTAGGTCCCTCGTACATTTTTGTTTGATGTCATCAATTGTGTCAAACCGACGACCTTTCAATGTCGATTTCAATTTTGGAAAGAGGAAAAAGTCTGCCGGAGCCAAATGGAGGCTGAGGAATCACCGTCGTCCTGTTTTGGGCCAAAAATTCAGTCACAAGTAGAGCGGTGTGAACCCGAGCCTTGTCGTGGTGTAGCGTCCAGTTTTGGTTCCGCCAAAGCTCAGGCCTTTTCCGCATCACTGCACGTCTTAACCTTTTCATAACCCCCACATAAAATTCCTTGTTGACTGTTTGTCCTCGTGGGACGTATTCGTAATGAACTATTCCTTGCCAATCGAAAAAAGGTTGATGTGAACATCGTCTATTGACGTGAACGGTCGCCCACTTCGAGGATCTTCGTCCGTCGAAGTTCTCCCAGTTTTGAACCGAGTGTACCAGTCACAACACTGTGATCGGCTCATTGCTTCATCACCGAAGGCTTCCCGAAGCATTGTGAGCGTCTCTGTGACACTTTTACCGAGCTTGAAACAAAATTTAACGCACACACGTTGCTCCTTCAAATCTTTCATTTTTCACACAGCCACAAAATGTCCCACTGACCGCTACAGAGTCTGACACGTGTTGCTCGCGCGCGCGAACGGCTTGCACTGAGCTCCGGGCATTGTTGCAATGTACTTCACAAAGATGCAGCTAGATGGCGGAACTGTGTTAATTTGATTCCATCAAGTAGTTTGCACGTAGTGCACTCAATCCGGTCTTTTTTTGAACACACCTTGTATATGGCCACAAAAGGTATGCAACATTTATTTCCCTTAACTTTCTGCCAAAATCATAACCAAAGACATGCCAAGAGGGGTGTTGAGTTTTAAACTCTATGAAATATCTGTGAAATAAGGGTACTAAATGAAAAAGTTGTAAAAGAAGCTTTTCTTTTCCACTTCTTTTATAATTCCAATATTTATGAAAACCACAAAACTCTCATTTCTTTACTCACAGATGGAGTAGGATTGTTATGTAAACAGCTGACTGCACTGTGTTGTAATGAAAAATTAATACTTAAACTGTAATCCTACATAAATAATTAGACCATAGCTCGAAAAGTACGCTAGCCCTCATGCAAAGTAAGTGAAAGTAAGTTCATTTGCACTGCAAATGGCCGGGTAAATGTCGTCAAGTTTCTACTGTGTCCCGTGAATGTGGAGCAGGCGAACGAAAACAAGCCGCTTGCAGCAGCGCGCACTGCTTTGCTCCGCCCTCTCCCTTCCTCCACTTTTCTGCCGTTATGCGCGGCGCTGCCCCACAGATTCCCAAGCCAGAGTATATAATAAAATAACAGTCCAGCCTCTACCATGAAAGAAAGTCGTTTAACCTTGTCCGAAAGTAATATTGGGAGACACTGTAGGTTATAAACACTATATTTCAGGAATCTATATCGAAGAAAATGTACAAAATATATATGTTATATCTGACATCCCTTTCGATCATGAGGCATTTACTGATTCGCAGGACCAAATCAATCGCGTTATTTTTTATTTCAAGAATCTAGTATTTAGAAGCCATGAGTTTTATCTGACTCCCCTAACCGTTGAATTCTGTGACCTAGGTATCCGTAAGTTAATCAAGTAACCAATAAGCTTCATTTAATTTGTCTACTGATAAAAGGCACCAGGAGATTGCAAAGTCATGCGTGGTACATTTCACGAATTATACGTTTCTAATATTTACATTTTCTAAGAGATCTTGTTGACACATACGTATCATTACATACGAGGGCTGCACTGAAAGTTTCGGGAAAATGACATAAAGAAGAAGAATGAAAGTACATCAATTTTTTATTGCTTTTCAAAATGTTCACCCTTTACAGCAATGCATTGTTTCATGCGATGGAACCCATTGTTGGAACAGTTATGCCAGTCTGAAGTTGGTACCTGCGAGACATACATTTCGTATGTTTCGATAGCCTCTTCGGGAGTGAAAAATTGCTTACCACGCAACTTGTTCTTCATTGTTGGGACCAAAAAACAATCACATGGGGCTAAGTCAGGTGGATAAGCTGGATGAGTCATGAGTTCAACTTGTTCATGGTCCAGAAAGTTCCTTGTGTCAGATGCTGTGTACGAGCTGGCATTGTCGTGATGCAGAATGATTCGACGATTGGGGTTTGAAGTTCTGAGCACGTGGAGTACTTGTGGCAGGCAAATCGTGTTATACTATTCTGCATTGACTGTTCTACGATTCTCTAGTGCAACAGTCGCAAAGTGGCCTGATTTACCGAAAAAAGAGGCAACCATTTTTTTCGACACACTGCGTGCACGAACAATTTTCGTTGGTTTAGGCTCATCCTCGAACACCCACACAGCAGATTGTCGCTTTGTTTCAGGTTCATAAGAGTAAATCCATGATTCATCGCCTGTGGCGATGTTAAAAACAAGATTTGATGATCCCGACTTGAACCGTTTGATTATAGCCTTGCACCATTTCACATGGTCGACTTTTTGTGCTTTTGTTAAATTGTGTGGCATCCAACGAGCACAAAGCTTTTTCACACCTAAATGATTGTGCAAAATTGTTAGTATTTGACTCATGCCAATACCTAAGGAACCCTGAATTTCGCGATAAGTCACGTGTCGATCACTGTTGATTAGTTCACGAACTGCATCAATGTTTTCCGGCACAATGGCTGTCGATGGGCGGCCTTCACGAATTTCATCACTAAGGCTAACCCGGCCACATCTGAATTCTTGAAACCAGCGATAAATTGTCGTCTTTGATGGGGCATCTTCGTGAAAAGTTTCGATCATTCGAGTAACACACTGTTGTTGTGTTAAACCTCGCCGAAAATCATAATAAATCATGGCACGTAAGTTCTCTCTTGTTAATTCCATTTTTTTTACAAACACCTCACTTCAAACTTCTATCCTGAAACGAAAACGAATCCGTGTTACATCAGTCCTTGTAATTACAGTCGACAAATATCACAGTTTATAAATATAACAAAATCTAACAGATTGCATAGTTGCCAGTACCTGATTCCTGAAACTTTCAGTGCGGCCCTCGTAAAACTATGTTCTTCAGTTCTGCTTACAAATACCCTAAAAATCGTGTTTACGAGCAGTTAATTATAAATCGAAAGAGGAAATCGGTGGTAAATGAAATATTTATAACACTTTAAGTGTTAATTACAACTTTAGATAAAAGCAAAATATGCCCGGCATTTTGCTTAATGAGTTTGTAACCTCTGATGCGTGATACAATCCAAGGTCACACGCACGGAAAACGACAGTTTTTCTCTCATTAAAGAAGTTACGTGGCGTGAACAACCATGTGTAGGATGTTGGAGCACAGCGATTTTAAGTTGGTAGCAAAACCACGTGATGACAAGAAATTTTACACTTATCCTGTCTGGTTTAGCAAATTCGCTCGTTCTTAGTTTGGATTTGAGTTTGTGTTTTAAGTAAGGCTAATCGGGACTGGACCTACAGCTGAATGTGGGATCCGAATCACTATGTGCCTCCGCTGTGTATCGAACCCGGGACCCATTGATTACAAGGTGGCGAGATTACCACTTGGTAATCGAGGAGGCCTAGTTTGGATTCTAATAAATAACAAAAACGAATTACATAAGTTTAACTTTGCCACGTAAACAAAGTCGTAAATAAATAAATGTAATTAAATTAATCACTTCCAAGCAAGTCTGATGAATGCCCCGCCCCGTAAGATCTGTAACGTTACAAACATTACTAAATAGTCTAAAAAGTAATGTATTATACGCATGATCCTATTATTATTATTATTATTATTATTATTATTATTATTATTATTATTATTATTATTATTATTATTTTACGGTTGGGAAATCGAAATACAAGTTTGAAGAGAGTAAAGTGCGGATTGTATTATTATGTTTGTCTCATTATACATTTCATCGGTTGGCCTCCCCGATGGCACAGTGGTAGCGTCGTCGCCTTGTAATTCAAGGGGTCCCGGGTTCGATACCCGGTGGAGGTACTTGGCACAGTGGGTCGGATCCCACTTTAAACTGTAGGTCCAGTCCCGATTAGCCTTACTGTGCATAAAGTGGACTTAAAACACCAAATCAATAACATTTCATTCTTATCGACGGGATTACCCCAAGAGAAGAGGTAGAAAAGCGTCATAAATTAACCGAGAAATTTAAACTAACAGAATGCAAGCAGGTTGTTAAAGGTCCAGGAACCCATAAATTCTATTGGGTTCTGCAACAGGACCGGAACCTATTACCTCGCACAATTTAAATTCGGTCCAAATTGGTATTGTTTCATTTCAATGCGGACTTGGACCCTATTTAAACTGATACGGAAAAAAGGATTTCTGGACCGTATTTAAATTGATCCGGAGAAAAGGTTTCTGGACCGAATTCAAATAATTTACAGATAAAAAGGTTCTTTCCCGTTTACGCTTGCTGATTTTCTCTCCTGGACCGGAATTGAATTTATTTAAACTTCCTGGACCTTCAACAACCCTGAATGCAAGTCGCAGTGCTGTAGGAGCGGGAGGGCTGTTTAGAGGGATTCATATTTTTGCAGGAACACCCAGAACTTCAATTCTAATAGTACTCACTCCTCCTATCCAATAAGAATAAGCACTTATTGTCTTCCTGTCCCCATCGTTTCTTCTTTTCGTCTTATTGTGTTTTCTGTTTGTCTTCGTCTCGTAAGCTTTCAAATTTATCTATATTTTTGTACGAATATGGAATATGTTGCATGTTAGTGGTTGTATTTTGTATTTACATTCACGGACACTTCTTTTTGTTGAGGGCTTCCCCGATGACGCGGTGGTAGCGTCGTCGCCTTTTAATCAAGGGGTCCCGTGTTAGATACTCGGTGGAGGTACATAGTGGTTCGGATCCCACTTTAAACTGTAGGCCCAGTCCCGATTAGCCTTACGGTGCACAAACTGGACTTAAAACACCAACTCAACTTCTTGGTTGTAACGATTTAAAGTCAGTGATCAGCTTCTTGGTTCTAACGATTTAAAGTCAATTAGCTATATTGTTACAACCCAGAAGTGCTCGTGACTGTACAATCATATTCATTTTTATGATCACTGTGTACTATTATTTTAGCAGTGTTTTTAATATGTTTGATTGAAATTTAAGTCGCATAATTTTGAACAAATGTGTTACTCAGTTGTAACTAATTAACAAACTAATAATGATCGTTATAAGTAATAATTGATAGTTGGTATAGAGCAAATGCGAATATACAACATGACTCGTAATATTTTTATGACGTAATTTGACTTACGAAAGGAGGAGGGAAAGTATCTGGCAGTGCCTGTCCATTCACCTTGAATGTTTCTCATAAAGATTTATAATGTTTGAAATGGAAAGCTGGTTAGAATGTAATAATAAGGTACTTCCTTGAGAAATTACATGTTTTAATTATCTCCAAGAAATCCAAGTTCATAGCCACAGTTCCGTGTAATTGTTCAGTTTACATATTGGGCAATTACACACTAAGGGAAAGATGAAGAAGATTAACTATATAAATTAGAGATGCATTTATGGGATATCAAGATATAGTAAATAACCTATTTCGGTTGATATTTAGAAAGACATTCTAACGTTTCCCCTCCCCGAACACTAGCTCCAGCGTACCATGCCATTGCTCTACCGAGTTAGTCCTGGCATTGTTGTATTATGTTTCCGCTATTTTACCCCTGTAGAATTATCTTTTGACAGACCTGCGTTCGAGTCCTAGTCGAGCCTGAATTTTCGCTTAAATTTCTACGTAGTGCATCTCCTGTGTGTGTAAATTATAAAATTAATTCGTTTGAACACGCGCACGCGCTACTTCCCTCAAATGATCGTTTCCCTTATCATTCATTATAGTTAAATTATAGCAATACACAAAAATTTAATAGGTCCAGTCCCAATTAGTCTTACTGTGCATAAAGTGGACTTAAAACACCAACTCAATAATCAATCAAGGACTTAGAAGTCTTGTTTGGCACGGAATTGTTTTGTAATCATCGTATTTTTAATAATAAATTGTTTAGTATTTTTTAGGTATTATTTATCAGTTGCAATGGACATTTTCGCTATTATATGAAATATATTTTAAACACATTCACATACGTGCCAAATATATCTACGATATTCGTTTTGGATGCTGAGAAACACGAAGACGAAAGTGACAACCAGATTAGACAATTTGGTTGTACGTTTAATATTGATTGATTTAGTTTATTTTACTTCGCGTTTTGTGTCTCTTGGCTAATTTGCGAAGATGGGGATGAGTGATGAAATGATGAAATTAATGAATGGACATTCACAAACAAACAACCAAGCCCGAGCGGGATTCGAACCCGGGACCCTTGGCGTCGCAGCGCGATGTGCTAACCACTCGGCCACAGGGTCCGGCTGTACGTTTAATAGTGTGTTATTCTAATTACAATACGTTATTAATAAACATGATATAAATACAGAGCTATGTATTTATACATAGTATTAGTAAATGAATTTAGTAAATGCGTAATTAGGATGAGATACATTATTGATAAGCACTAGTAACTATGACATGTGACAGTGGATGATACTTTTGTGAGATTAGTTATTTAATTAACCAAACATTAACATTAATTGACATTTAACTAGCCACCATTCACAACTACTATTAGTATATAACATACAGAGCGGTGCATCGCGTTACAAGCTAGTGAGATCACTGGCGTACGCAGGATTTTTTTTCGGTGGAGCTGAACTTGCAAAATGGGATAGTGCATAGCTGCGTTCAGTGGTAGAGAAACGGTTTTCATTGGAGGAAGGGGGGCACAAAATTTAGCCACATAAATATTTAATTTCCTTATTTTTTTTAGAATTTATGGTTATTTTAAAAACAGATAATTCCGAAACATATAAAGCTCCAGAAATCGTCCTCGGCTCATTTCAAATGTGATTGAATGGAAGAATCATAAGTTTGTCACATGGTAGTAGCGAACACACATACATCTACTCATTTTAATGTAAGGTGCGATTTTGAAGGGAGGATAAGTGGTGATTTCTCCCTCTGTCTTGAACCATCAAACCTCTAGTTATGAATAACCCTTTCAACCAGCGATCGTTATTTCCAACCCACGAGACATGTAAACTATATTGTTAAATATATCATACTAGTCGTCCATTTGCAAAACCTGTTAACTGCATCATAAACGGAACGGAGGATACATTTTACGGCTGATTCACACAATGCACATCAATATTTTTTTTTTTTTGTTAAGGGCGCAAAAAATTCCAGAGTTGACTGTTAAAATCTGTATAATCTCACTCAAACTGTTTCTTTTTGTTTTTTTTAAAACTTTAGTTTACACTTAACAGGTTTAGCAAGTGTAACGCAAATTAGACAGGTTTTGCTAGTTGACGTTCGGCCATCTTGCGAACGTGCTAGTGTTGCCCACGAGACGAGACTTTGGCCTGTCTCGTCTCGTGGAAATGCTGTCTCGTCTCGAAAATATTAATTTGTCTCGGGACACATGATTAATCTCGTCTCGTCTCGAATTTTTAAAAGCCTGTCCCGTCTCGTCCCGTGGGCAACACTAGAACGTGCCCACTTGCAAAACTGTCAAATGCATCATACACGTTCAAAACCTGCTAAATTAATATTTTTACAATAATATTACAACCTAAAGCTTGTATCTTCTCACAGGCATTTCTAGTAAATGTTAATAAGTATGCAAAAAAAAGCAATTAAAAAACAAGGTTTAGTACATTTTTGTTATTGAATTTGAGAAATTGTGCACAAACCTTACAAAAAAAAAGAGAATCACAGCATTATTACGGAACGTCGGTATCCTGTTCGTCTAACAGCTCAAAACGAGCGTCAGCGTCGTTGGTGTCGTCTGCAACTCCCAGGCAGGGCCGGATTAAGGTGGGTGCTATTGATGCTGCAGCATTAGGCCCATTCCTGAAATAGGCCCAGATGAAAATAGACGAGAATTTTCCGAAAGCTGAACAGTTTTCTTTTGCTATATTAACCTGAAAATAAATCTTACAATGAAATTTGGAGCCCCTATTTATAACGCCTAGACACAGCGTTACTTATTATAGTTGCTATTATTCTTTGCGCTGTGACGTAACTATAACGTCGTTGTGTTTATTGTACACCGAAGATTTCAAGCATCAGGCCCAATTTCATCTTAATCCGGCCCTGCTCCCAGGCGTTCTTGTTCTTTGAAGATATCCGAGAAAAAGATCAGGTTTTCATAGTCTTCCCATTAATCTCCGTAGTGTTTCTTCAATGGTGTTTTCATGTCTTTGGCCTTCTTCGAATTCAGCGCGACACCTTTGGGGATAAGAGTTGGGAGGTTCTTGAAACTCTTTCCTATTTTGTTTATGGATTTGGGCTCCCCGCCTTCGAAGATATAGAAAGGTTTGCCTTGTACTAGGCACGCATTCTTGTTCTTGTTTTTGGTGATGATAAGTTTTTTTGCCTTCTGGAACTTAAAAAATGCCAGTTCCCTGGTTCTTTAATCTGTCCGTCTGCATACGTCTTCCAGTCTCGAGCAGGGCAATCTTCTCCTCCCAGGCGGATGAGGGTCGCGTGTTTTTTCATGATGTCCATGCAGATTTCTGGCTTCTCAATAACGTCAATTTTCCGGAACTCTCGCTCTAAGTTTCCGAATACTCTATCGGGGGAATGAAAGAGTGGCCCACAATAGGAAACCACATTTGAATTTCATGAATTGTAGCGGGACCCTCGTTCAGAAACCAGTCCATCAACATGCCTCTTACAGTCTTGCCTTTATTTTGCCCCCCGCACCTATCTGCAAGCAAGCGGATCTTCGTTATGCCTTCGAAATTTGCTTGCCGGGATAGGTTTCGATGGACGGCGGAAGCTATTTGGTTCGATGCTTTGGCAAAATCTGTTTCTAGCCATGCGTACGCGAACACGTTTTCGGAAGTTTGGGATGAGTGCGAATTTCCTTGACTCACTGTGAAGTTGTACAAGTACATTTGACGTAGGTAATAGGCAGCTTGAACCTGGAGTTTAGGTAGCACAAGGTTTTTCTGGCAATCGTAGCTGAACGTGAGCGTATCTTCTGCATCTTCTTGCAACCTTTCGTAGAACAGGTCTGCTCTCTTTTTGTGCACCATAAGCTGAAGTCTTACATCCGCTTCTCTTCTTCGGTCGTTGCAGTCTCGAATCTTGACTGAAGACTAGCACATGTTGAGCAGGCGTCGACACTGGGCGCGCCGAACCTGATATTAAAGTAGTTACAGAATATTCTTCTATAGTACTCATATTGAACCGGAGTTTGCGGGTATTCTTCCTTGAACATCTTATGCATCTTTGCAATGTTAAGATTTGAGCTAAGGTACTGTCGTTCACAGTTCTTAGCTCTTGAGTGGTGGGCTTCGAGTGGGATGAAATTGCCTATGAGACTCTTTACTCTTTCTCTTTTTACACCAACTTTTTGGGATATGCGGTCTCCTCCTCTCTTTTCTGGTGAAATTTCTGGATTGTCCAGAATCTTCGAACACAAACGTTGCAGCCTGTCTCTTCCCCCTTGAAGAATTGAAGTAAAGGTTTCTCGGCAGACTGGTATGTTTTCGGTGAAAGAAAAAATACAAAACTGCCTTTGAACCCTGTGAATGTAAAGTTCTGAGATTTTAACAGGTTTTGCATGTTTATTGCTCGGGGAAGCCATGTTGTGATTTAGCTGGTTTTGCACGTGGACTGTTTTTAACAGGTTTTGAAAGTGTAGCTATTGCAATTTTGACAGGTTTTGCTAGTGGGCGTGACTTTCTCATCGACTTTTCAAGCGATTTTACCGGGTTTTGCTAGTAGATAACTTCAGATCTTTGTAGACGACGCTGAGACCTTTCAAACGGTTATAATAACTCATTTTTAAAAAAAATTGTCGTTTAACAGGTTTTGCAATTGGACGACCATAGTGTTCCAGTTCAGTTCAATTAAGTTACATTCAAAATTTTCGTTACGCAATTTATGGAGGGTGTATTGTGCCATATCTACAGAAGTGTAGTCTCTTTCAGATGACATCTATTCAGTATTTGCTCAGACTTCGGGTGTTTCACAATTACTTTTCGAACGAATAGTAAAACTGAGTCAGTTTTTTGACGTATGTTGGGTCGCTTCGTCGATTAATCCTGCGAGCAGATTTGATATCCATGGCGTTTTGTTGTATCTTTTAAAAAAATAATAAGTCGAGATGGTCCCTGGTCGACTTACGAGAGGTCCAAGTTTAAAGAATTGTTAAAACATTTGAGAAAGTAGTTATTTATAATGGAATTTTCTATACTTTTCGACGCTCTAGAAGTACTGAAAGTATAATCACTGTATATGCAAAACTGAAATCCTTACTTCTTAGAGCAAAGAAGAAATTGATATGGCTACACCTGAAAAAATGAAAACGATTGATTCGATGTGTAGGAGAACGGTAGTTCAGGAGTTAGAGAAAAACCATACATTCAAACGCAGTTTTTTATTTTTTTTCAATCTTTGGTGGACAATATGAATAGCCAGTTTGAAGACTTAGATTTCTTTCCGCAAGTAGTCTTATTAAAGGTCATACATGACATTTAGATGATTGTGAACGTGCATTTTATTGTGACATCTTAGGTGAACTTTATTGTAAGCGAAAGCATGTGCATGTGTGCGTCACTGGCTAAAGATTTTCGCATCTACAAAGAAAATCCAAAACACATTTCCATCTCACTCAAAGATATGTTAATTCAATTGAAATTGTGCCAATAGCTGAACGTGAACGCGGTTTCATTGCCATGAATCTACCTTTACTGGTCAGAGAAATAATTTAGAAACTGCAACACTTTTAGAATGCACTGAACATCCAATTTTCAGGTTTATTAAAATTATCAAGTTAATGTTATTTTTGAAAAGGTTTTCTCGGGCAATCAGCCAGGTGATTTCCGGAAAGGAAGCCTTTCCGCAAATCACCTGGCTGATTGCCCGAGAAAACCTTTTCAATATTCGCCGCCAGGAAAGCTTCAAGAATTATTTAATGTTATTTTTGTTAACATGCTGATACCTGACGAGCAATGTGATGAGGAACGTATATGATTTAGCAAAATAATTCTGGACGTTCTTTTTATGGAATAGAATAGAAAACTTTTTAGATGAGGCCCCCCTCCCAACACACACACACCAAAGTTGGGTCTCAACTTACGCCCATTCGCGACACTCAAACGTATCCACTTCATATCCAATACCGTATGCACTGAAGCAACAAACTTCTCTCGTCATTCAAAGAGAAAAAGTTCTCTCGTTAGCTGCAAAGCACCTGTAAGCATCAGAAATGACGCCTTCTCTTTTTAATATTAAGAACAAAACTTTAGTGGAACTCGTTGTTGAAAGGCTTCAATTGTACCAACAATGGACGCCTCATATTGTCACAATGTAACAATGTTGTTTACAACTCTAGGGAGATTAAAACTTTGCTTGGATCATAGAATACATCGTAAATCAATTTCGATGGTATCCCGTTGTTGTTTGTTTTTATTTTCTTTCCATGAGTTATCATCTCCAATTACTATTTTAAACTTTCGTTATTTTCTTAGAATTTGGTGGTGTAGGATCTTCGACACCCCCTCTGCGTAGGCCAGTGAAGATACAAGAATAGAGAGAAAAATACAGAATCTTAATTGTACTTGCTATTTTTTTCTTAATCGGAGGCCCTAGCTTTTCAGCATATTACGCTATTCGCTAGTCATAACTCTCTTTGGAAGTGTGTGCAGTAAAGAAAATTGACCTAGTCAGACCTAACTGAAATTTAACCTTAGCTTATAATCTTGCTACTGATCTTGAACACCTAAATCTAGCCTAACCTTCACCAAATTTAATGGTTAGTTAAACCCTTACTTATCGAAATTAAATTAAATTCGTTTTAAACGAAAACTTACTTAACCTTGATCTAAATAAGTCTAACTTTACGTAAAGTAAAACTAACTATAATTTCAATTAAAATACGACGTAGCTGGCCTTAATTTAAACGTAAGCAAACTTCAAATGAAACTAACCTACCCTCACGTAACTTGCAGAAGATGATCGTTCCTGTCCTTGGAGGTAAGATTAACCTCGCTTTTACTTACCTTTATGATGTTAATAGCTAGTAATAAATAACCGCAATAATGGCGAATGAAAATTAGTTCATTCTGACCTTTATAAAAGTACCACATAAGCATTGGAGTTTAGCTTGAGGAAAATTCCTTTCAATGCGATCTACAGAAATATAACCCTCAACGCGATAATTAACATCTACGGCCTTGTCTGTCGGAAGGTCATTATCCGATGTTCGTTGCAACATGCATATGTACTTCTGTCGTCATGATTTCCAGGTGAAGTAACAAATTAGGTTGTTTTCTTGTCGACATTTCCTATTTAATGTTCGGGAAAAGGCTTCGTCACACCTGTTGCTTATCGTGGGAGCGGTTAGCCACATTACACGTCGAGAAGTGTTGGCAAGTCGTTGGGAGCTTTGCACTTCGCAGAAGGTCGAACACTGATTTCTAGAGATGGTGTCGAGACGAGACGAGAGCAAGAACGAGAGTAAGCTCTGTAAAATCGAGACTTAATGTCCGAGAATCTCGATCTCGTTCGAGACTTTGATATGATGAAAAATTTGCCGAACCAAATTTAATTTAGTACGCGATTTCTTCAGACATACCAAGTGGATATGTAACTGATTATAATTATTTATAAATAAGTCATGTGTTTTGTATACAGTAATTAATGAAAGCCAATCTGGTCCTTCCCGATAGTGTAGTGGTAACGTCATCGCCTTGTAATCAAGGGGTTCCAAGTTCGATACCCGGGGAAGACACACACAGTGGTTCGGATCCCACTTTAAACTGTAGGTTCAGTCCCGATTAGTCTATCGTGCATAAAGTGAACTTGAATCAAAGTCCATCCAATAGTAGGACAAAAAGCTGTTTTTATAGTAAGATAATCAGTGTAAAGTACACTATAAGCTTAAGTGGAACCCTAATTGAAATAATAAATACTAATCCTATGGTGGCAATCGTGAGCATGTGCTGCGTGATGGCATATATTCAAGATAAAGATTGTTTTTCTAAGGGAGATTTCACACCGAAGCGACAAACGACACGTGTCGCTTGAGGATTCCATCAATCGAATGCATGCTTGTGCGACCTGTCACGCCGCTAAGCTGTGAAATATTGCTGTAGATTGGCTCGTTCCAAAGCGACATGTGTCGCGTATCGCTTGTCACTTCGGTCTGAGAGCAGCCTAGATTTCGTATCACCGACAAGAAACGTCAGACGAAGATAGAAAATTGTTTACCTTCATTAGTGAGTAGTGAGAGGTTGTGCAGTGACATGCTGTATATGTTGCTTATATCTAGGGTGACCAACTCTCCCGTATTAGAGCTTTTTTTTGGTCCTCCCGGCTTGCGTATTGTCATTTCTATTTCTTCCGTATATTTCATTAACAATCAAGATCGCGAAATTTCAACTCATTCTGAGTTCGGCTAGCCATACAAGTCGACTGCAAGATCTTGCACGTTGAACCTTTGGCGGTCGGGAGTGAAGTCATATCGTGCAGTAGTTGTTTGATGCTAAGTTCTGCAGCAGCAGTTGACAAATATATATGGGCTAGGACTAATTAACATGAAAATTTGTATTATTTTATTCTCTAAAGTGATCTGTATATTGTATTGAATGTAAATGAATTATTATGTTTAATGTTATCCATTCAATAATTTGCCGGGGTGATTCCGCGCCGCTAAAAATGCGAAAAATTTGTCGCGACTAAATCTCCCGTACATTCAATGCCGAAAATTGGAAATGTCTATTAAATTTATGTCTGAAAGTTGATAACCCCTATATTATAGGCTATATTTCTCCTCTCTATTCCATTCATACTTCGTAGTATCCCAGGGTATTTTATTCATAACTTACCTCATGTATGTGAATGAACCTCTCAAACTTCCAGTTTTGCTACAAGGTGCTGATTGGTACATTAACGCAACTATTTTTTTTTGCTTCATCCAATGTGATTTTAATAGATGAAATCATTGTATTGAATATGGATAATTAAAGTTGTGAAATTAATGGTTCAGATAATAGAACGACCAACCACCCTGGACGGTCCCGTGCCTCCCTATTCTAAGCAAGGATTGTTTAGCACCATCTCACCGTCCCCCTTCCTCCCTTCAAGCTAAGGAGATTGGTGGTCAATTCAGTAGCGTAACTAGAGTTGACGAGCTGTATCTCTGCGGGTGACCTTGACTAATTCGCGCAGATACGCTACCTACTCGCCGTTGAGTGGTCGTCAGCTCTTACAAAGTTAAAGGAGAATGACACCCATTGGCTAAGGCAGCCGGTGGCTCCTCCGTTTGCTACTGCGCAGCCAGTCGTGATCAAGGTTCACCCGCAAAGATGCAACTCGTCCACTTTAATATGCTCTGCGCCTCCCCCCCCCCCCCCCGCGCAACTTTCAGTTGTGCGCCCCAACTCTTTTCTAAAATATTGATTCACATTCACGCCTACATTTATACTAGTTATATAGTTATATACAAATATGACAATACATATTAATTTGAATCAATGTAAAACTGGTACGGAAGTTTAAGACAACAGAGAAACTAAAAAAAATATATATATTATAGTTACAGATGAACATACATTGTTAATACAAAAATTATGATATTGTTAAATGCCCACTACCAGTCCTTTGCGTCTTTCTCATGGAAGCAAATTCTTTTGCAAGTTTGGTCAAATCCAGTTTTCGAGTCCGATCGCTTTCGATGCTCAACAGCGCCAGCCTAATCATTCTCACACTTGCCATTGTGATTCTCAAGTAATTTTTGATCAATTTTAGCTTGGAAAACGACCTCTCAGTTCATGAAGACGTCACAGATAGGGTCAAATACAGCTTATAAACAGTGCATACGTCAGGAATTGTACTAGACAGAATTTTGTTTTCTATCAAGAAGAATTCTGCAACTTCGCTGATGTTCGACATGTTTACAAACAATTTCTGTAGCTATAGTGCAAGATACATTTTCATATTTCTCCCAGAAATTAGTAGCGGATTTCACTAAGTGTCTGTTGGTGTGTTTCGTTCGTGGGGTGTAGCTTAAAAGGGAATATCTTTCTTTGATTTGTTTCATACTCTGAAATCTATTGTTTACTTGATTTACTAGAATATCTAAAGCAAGGTAAAAAAGGTGCATTTTCTTGCCTGTCGTATACCCTTCCGCGACGTAATCCATGACTTTAACTATTCAGCTAATGAAGGTTTTCTTCTACTTTTCTAGTGATTAACATTTTCTGTTTGCAGTTGTAGGGGCATAAAAATATAATATGTTTGGTTGAAAATATATTTATGTGTCTCTCTTAATTTATCAGTCTTACTTCGTCCCCCCACACCGCGGGGGTGTTATTTACGCCACTGGGTCAATCTTCTACATGTGTACCGTACAGAGAATCTTCTTGGACAAGTGACACGCTTCAATCGACAAAGAAGCTTACTTGTTATTGTTGTTGCATAAAATAACAATGAACATCACTTTTTAGAGATACAGTACCTCATGAATAATATACGTATAGGAACTAGCCTACAAGTGAATCCAAGTGGAATATCCATTATCGATAACACCTGTACTCTCCTCTCCTACATCTAGTGTAATATGGATACTGTATGAAACATTAAAAAATATGAAATACAGTACCCATTATATAGAAACACTGATACTTTATTGAATTGTGTTTGTGTTTGTTATATTTTTAATAACCTGATGTAAAATTGTGAAGTTCTGTAGGTTTTGTAAATTTGGAGTGTAAAAAGAAACATTAATGGTTAAAGACTACCAGTAACAGTTAGTAGAGGGAATTAATAAATGTATAAATCAATGAAAATCGCATTCCATGTCGAATTTCCACTTTGTTTTTAACGTGTTGGAAAATAGCTATACATGTTAACATGGACCGCATAGAATGTTTATCAGATGGACTGTAATCATCTTTCACTGTTGATTGACAATCAGTTTTATTTCTAACCTCCTCAAAACTTTATCAGCATGTTTCACTCTAGTTCATTATAGTTGCTGGGAGGGATGTCCGAGGATTTTCTCACATGAATCGGTTGAGTCAAACAGTTCTGAAGTCTGGTATTCTCTAAATTCGTGTGATCCTGAGTTTAACCCTGTACGTATAGTAAAAGTTTCTGATCACCCCATCTCTGCCTTCAGAGAATCTCCACACACGCTCTGAGTGCATCCGTGATAGGGTAGAGAATAATGTACATGTATTCGTGAAGTAAAAGGATCATTTCGGCAAATGACAAGAGTATAATTTTATATATCTATCATACAGATATCAAAAATACAGAAACCATCCTGTCCTTGTGAGGATATGAGTTTCGTATACGTTGCATTTGGCATGTACTCCTATAATTCCAGTTTAAAATATCAAATGCTAGTTATATTCATTCTTGTCGTTTGGGTTGATAGGTGAAGCAGAAAATGACAGTTATTAAAATAGCGCTCATTTGGCCGGCTCTCCTTATGCCATGCTTTCCCTTATTCTCTATCACTTGTAATAAAAATAAGTCACTGCGGTATTGGCCGATACCATCACATGAAATACTTACACAGAAGGGAAGAGCACATGAAGAAATTGTTGAATCCCACCCCCGGTTGAACGTAGAGAAAACCGAACGAATTTCACATTCTTCATCCGTCTGAAGTAGTACTCCGCCATCATCTGGCCCGGAAACAGCCCAGCATGATAGTAATCCTGGTTTTAAAAACATCCACCTTTCTTACACCACGAGTGAGCGAGCAGGAATTGAAAACGACTGATTTATTTTATTTCCACACAGCCTTTACCAGGTCGTTACATGCCTTTGACAAGATCAAAGGCATGGGTAAAATGGAAGCTGCGCCCAAACTTCTCGATCATCTGCTTCCCAGGAGGGTGGGAGTTTGTCTAGCATTTCTTGGAAAAGCTACATGCAGAACTTGTACTGGCCTTCCAACCTGTCACAAGTAAGGTTTAGCGAACCTTTGAAAAGGAACAAATGTTGCTCTTGGCCGCGCTTCTAGTGACTCAAAATCAATGGTATCGGTGGAAAAATTTCAACCGATATTTACCGATACCACTATTAGTATCGATACATCGCATCGGTATCGCCTCAGCCCTACTTTTGACGCCCATACACTACAGCAGTTGATAAATGAATTCTAAGTAACTAGTCTTAATTCAAATACTGGGGTGCTAGTGGCAAAACTACAGAACACCAGCCAGAAGAAAAAGCCCTATTTACAAAAATAAAGTGGAGAATTAAAGACAAGTTTAAAATATAAAGTGAGCGAAGACTAAATCTAGAACATGAAAAGTTATTTGTAAATTACATGTAGCCTTAATTATTCTCTCACTTAGTTTGTTGGTACAATAAGTGATAGATATT
This sequence comes from Lepisma saccharinum, assembly GCF_977018435.1. Taxonomy (NCBI): domain Eukaryota; kingdom Metazoa; phylum Arthropoda; class Insecta; order Zygentoma; family Lepismatidae; genus Lepisma; species Lepisma saccharinum. The sequence continues at coordinate 44,621,075 of NC_139242.1, forward strand.
ATACCAACAAACTAAGTGTGAGAATAATTAAGGCTACATGTAATTTGGAAAACACTAAAATATATTTAATATGAATATAAAAATAAGGGGAAATAAGATTGGAGTCTCCACAGAATACACAATAGGCTATCACTATCTCTTCAGTTTTTATGTTGACACCTTCATCTTAGAACTATGGGGGAGGGTGTCTTGTAACTTTTGACTCATTCTGTATGTGAAAATAAATATATGTTTTAAATAAAATATTCAAATAAATATATATATTTGCATGATATTGTATTGACATGAATAAGTACAAGTAGTAGGTGGGAGTGAGTTGAACAATTGACTAACGTTCCTAAATTTTACACGCTCTTTGAATTAGTAGAGATGGTCAAGATATCCAGATTGCATATCCGCATTATCGGAATGATGGATATCTATTTGAACAAAATTTTGTTGTGGTTGACCATACGTAATTCTGTTATTATTTACACTGATTGGCCATTGGTTATTTTTGTACCTTGCAGTGTCTATACAGATATTGCAAAGTTTGTTTTGGGTCGACTTTATGCTCAGAAATTCTAGTCGGACTGGACCTAGAGTTTAAAGTGTGTATCCGAGACAGGGCGCAATGTGCCTCCACCGGGGATCGAACCTGGAATCCATTTACTACAAGGCGACAACGTTACCACTACGCCACCAGGAAGATTCTATGTGGATTCTGTAAGCTACAAGCCCATGCAGAGTACGTATAAGAACAAATGATCATGTTCTCACTTGTAAGTTTCGTAATCTCGTATGTTGAGGAATTGTTGCACAACAAATGTGGGAAAAATGTATAGAAAGCCCGAGATTACATTTCCTGGATGAATCGCCATGTTTTATTACCCTGCGACCTTAACCTTCCGAAATAACATTGAACTCGAAAAAAGGCTACAATGATTTCGTTGCGATCATGCCAGGCGTAACATCCCCACAATTAAGAAACAATTCGACCTTTTCGGTACAGACTTCCGCGGAAAATTTTCACTTTCCATCGCGCTATATATATTCCGTCTACAGCTTGTGTTAGATATCAGTTCCAAAAAGTTCTACCAAGAGCTACTACAACACCAACCAACAAACGTGAGTATATTCTTGGACGTTTAAAGCCTCATAGCTTCAAGCAAACATTGCTTTAAGACCTCCTCGTTTTAAATACGAGTTTCATAAATAAGTCGTATTTCACTCTAGCAAGAGGTTTGCGCTCGAGAGAGATTTTCTGTAGGCAATTAAACCATTATTGGCTTTCTTTGCATAGGTTGTTGGGTACGTTCTTTTTGTACGTTGCTTTTCTACATCTTTATCAGTGGCGGGTAGGAAATGGGGTGCGGATAACGTTTTCTTCTTGCTATCGCCCTCTAAGTCCGTTCTAAGTTATTGTTAGTTTTAGATGTTTGGAGAGGTCGATCACTTAATTTTAGACATCAGAAGGAAAGCGATCACCATTTACTTACTATTGTGTGAATTAGCGATTTTTCTTTCCTTCTAGACATATCGGACAGCGAGGCGAACGTTGAATTATAGACATAAAATTACTCTTGTAGCAATTGCCAACTTATGTTAGTTCTATAGGCTATTCGGAGCTGGGTGTTAGGCTATCTCTACCCTTCCCTTTAATCCATCCATCCTTTCTATACTAATCGTGATGATAAGTGGATGAAATTGATGGAAAGACATTCAGAAAGGAACATCCAGATCGGGACTCGAAGCCGGAACCTTTTAGTGTTTCTTCGCATTAAGGTATTTGAAAAAAACTGTGGGGGAGAGATTCCAGTAACATCTTTCGAAGCATAGGGCTTTTAAGTATGCCCCAAGGAGCTAAAGAATTTGCAACCAGGGACCATTCCCTCTCATTCCCCTTACGAATACCCTGTCTTTGAACATTAAGGCGTTTTAATTTCTTGTTATTATCACGTAAATAAGATCAGTAACTAGTTATAAGGAAACCATTGTTACATCCAGCTTCCACTTTCTTATTAAATTCACGAGGAAACACTTTTTCATTTGAGTTTAAATTAGCAGTGCTAAGAAATCTCGTTTTCAAAAGTCAAAATACAAATTAATAAATAAATTAGTCTTGGGACGACTCCAGAACTTGCACTATTTTTTTTCTCAAAAGAAGCAAGTTCGAAATAAATATGTTGATTACTTCTTTCATTAATATTAAAAATACCAAGAGATTTTGCGAAGCTTTCCGTGAGTTTTTGTGTTGATTTCCCGCATTCAGCGGAAATAAGCCGACCTACCGGTAATCATGGCCCACCTCCGTGGCAGAGTTCTTAGCCCAGCGCGCTACGACGCCAGGGGTCCCAAGTTTGAATCCCGGCCTGGGCATAGGTGATATTTGTAGTTTCCTTTCATCAGTTTCATCATATAATCACTCATCCTCATATTCGCGAATATCGAAAAGTGGCTGAAAATCTAAGTAAAATAAAGCAGATCAATAAACAATAATAACATCGATTCGAGCATGATTGGCTAGCATTGACTTCCGCACTTGATAAATTCTTGATTTTTTACGACTGAAATAAAACACGAGAGAATCTTTCAAATATTTTTTAGGCAAGCACAGTTTCTTTGCTTGCACTGAAGCTTCGGCACTGACTGCACTTGCACTTTTCGCGCAGTCAAAATCGCGTAATAACATGAATTTAACTCGAGGCGGTATTTCTATAGTTCTTTTTCTAATTTTTCCTAATCTTGCTACATTTCCCTTTTGTAAAGGGTCTTTCATTACGAGTGATACTTTTTAAAAAAAATTTAAAAAATAAACCACTCAACGTATCAAAGTAAATTGTGCTTTATTTTGAAGCTTAGACATTGCAGTTATGTTCTGAACAAAATACCGTTCAAATGTTCACCACGGCTTTGAACACACCGACGCACACGATAGCTCCACTGATCCTGATTTCAGTGGAAAAATCATCTTCTCAGACGAGGCGCATTGTTGTCTTAGTGGATTCGTCAATACACAAAATTGTTGTTATTGGATCGAGAAGAATCCACAAGTGGTCCATGAGGTGCCATTGCATTCCGAAAAACTCACTGTGTGGTGCGGTTCATGGCGTGGCGGCGTCATTGGACCTTATTTCTCTCGAGATGATGAGAGAACCGTTACCGTCAATGGCAACCGCTACAGATCCATGTTACGCGAATTACTGTGGCCAGAACTTGAGACCATAAATATTGAAAACATGTGGTTCCAGAAAGATAGCGCTACGTGCCACACAGCTCATGCTACGCTCGATTTGCTGAGGAAGAAGTTTGGCGACCGGATCATCTCAAGATGTGTGAATTGGCCGCCACGGTCGTGTGATTTAACACCCATGGATATTTTTCTTTGGGGCTACATCAAAGCCCAGGTCTATGCTGACAAGCCACGAACTTTGGAACATTGGAGGCGAACATTCGTCAGGCTATCGCAGATATAACGCCACTAATGTTGGCCAGAGTGATTAACAATTGGAGCTTCGTGTGCGTCAGTGTGTTCAAAGCCGTGGTGGACATTTGAACGATATTTTGTTCAGAACATAACTGCAATGTCTAAGCTTCAAAATAAAGCACAATTTACTTTGATACGTTGAGTGGTTTATTTTTTTAAAAATTTTTAAAAAGTATCACTCTTAATGAAAGACCCTTTAGAGTCCTCCATCTGTGCACAGCATTCAATGTGGTTTTAGAACCTGTACGCGCAGATCATATTTAAAGTGATATTTTTACAGGCAATAAAGCACGGCGAGAGAAAGTGGATGTTAAGGATAAAACTGTGCAAGTATTGAAAATCTATCTGCATCTTGTTGCTGGAATATTATGGTACAATAATCCGCGAAGGCAAGAAGAAATAAAGGGGTCTGGCAAGTGGGGTGTCTTGAAAAGTACCTAACGTTAATGATTTTATTTATTTTACTTCACCTTTTTGCTACTTTTGGCTAATATGCGAATATGTGAATGAAAGGTGATGGATGAAATTGATAAAAGGACAGTCACAAACACACATGGACAAGACACGCTACAAGCCCCGCAGAGGATTATACTGGCTGTGAGGCGAGTCCAGACACCAGAGCCTCGTTAATCTGAAAAATGTGTACTACGTGGAAGTGAGATTAACATTTTGCCGCTTGTAGGAAAGTGATCTCCTTGCAATCCCGAAAAGGATATACGGCAAGACGCGATTGGAATAGTATGGTTATATAATCTAATCTAATTACAATACTATCAGTCAGAAGGGAATTCTGTACTATTTAATTACATTCATTACGAAGCATGACAATAGAGTATAGCTTCACCCCAGAGACGTAGCTAGAGATTAATGTGTTTGGGGGCCCAAATTTGTGTATGTGTACACACACTAATTTGGAGGGCTCTTATAGCAGTGGTTCTTAAACTGTGATACGCGTACCCGCAGGAGTACATGAACGACCGGAAGAGAGATGTGGAGAATATTCACACAACAACATTTTTGCTGCAGATGTGTATAGCAGACTTCGCTTTTTTGGACTTCTAAATTTAACACTCAACAGGAAAATAAGGCTGATTTTGTCACTGATACTCTTATCTTTGTTTCTTGTGTTTTGAAATAAAATACTCGTTCGAAATCTATAATAGACGAAATTTGAAGCCGAATCTCTGCTTGAGAGTTAGAAGCGCACAACCAGCCAGACATCAAGAAACTGTGTCGGCCTATGCAGGCACATCCTTCTCACTAGAAACTCTGAAGATTTACAATAAAAACTCCAAAACTGTGCTTGACAGTTTGTTTACAAACTTATTGTTTACTTTTTTTCAACAACTCTGGAAAAAATGTATGAAAAATTAAAGTATTTTATGTACTTCTTAGCATACATAATCACATTTTTATTCTTGCAACTAATCATAAAGATTGTAAACGTAGGAACACCCAATAAAATATAAACGTAGGATTCTAATGTTTGTTCAAAAACGCCCCACCAATCAGGCAGCCAAAGAAAGTCCTCAAAACCCACTATTAGGAGAAAGCCTACGTCGTTTTGTTACGACTAAAGGGTACAACGATTAAAATGTTTGAGAACCACTGTCTTATAATATTAAAATACTGTAACTCTTCCAAGAGAGCAAGTTGAAGGTTCTGAGGAGCCAGTGCCTCGCCCTTCCCTTAGCGACGTCGCCATATCTCGTTCGAACAGAGGCATCTTCCCAATTTTACCCCGGGAGACTTGATGTATACATTTCTCGTTACATTTATAGTAAAAGTATTGTGTCTTCCAGATGATCTTCCAAGCTTTGTTCGTCCTTGCGGTGGCCACGCCATCTTTCCTGGTTGCCGACCCAATCCACACCGGAGGCGTCTTGTCTTCAGGAAGAGGCGTCACCGTCGAACACACGGACACCCTCTCGACCGGCGTCCAGCACGGACCTTTGGGAGCAGGGCACGTGGTGACCAACACCAAGGGCACCAGAGTCGTCGGCTCCCATCACGCAGTCGGAGGACCTTTGGGTGCTCCAGGTGTTGGCGCACCGTACGGAGGACTCGTGGCTCCCGGATTCGTCGGAAAGCCAGGACTGGCCGGCCCCGTTCACCCGGGAGTCGGGCTTCACGGTGCACCCTTCCCGGTGACTGGAGCTGGAGCGGTGAAGACTTCTAGCGTCCAGCACAGCACCCAGTTCCAGCAGGCCGGAGGAATCGGGTCTCCACTTGGAGTTCCTGGAGCCGGAGGAATTGGACATTCCGTTGCCAGCAAGACCATTTCCCAACAGGCCTATGGCCAGGGTGCCGTGGGCTCTCCCATCTACGGATAATCTTAAACTAACACTTGCCTTGTAAACCATTTGAACTCTGTTACGGTGACCAAATTATCCTTTACTTCTGTTAATATATTTGTCTTGATTTGATCTTAAGCAGTAAACATGTAGCAATTAGAATATGTTTGTTTCATTGCTAATAAACCCTCTTTCTAACCGCTGTCTTGGTTGAAACTAATTACTAGTGTCCATGTGCGGTCGCCAGAAATTTTTGTACAAGTAGCGGATCAACCATTCATAAAACTTGAACATAAGTGATTTATTATTGTGTTTATGATTATTACTATGCAATAATAACTATTATAAACTCACGAAAATAAATTCCAAATTTATTATCTTTCAAGAGACTTTTCTACTCGATCCACCAGAGAGTGAATATTCGGCACTATTTTTCATTATATCATACAGTTAGTGTAGTGAAATGAATAGTAATTCTATTTTGTTATTAATTTTTACACTCCTCGCTCAAGAAAAATGTTTAAAAGAGGGAATTTTTAGTCATGAACTTTATGTTGTGTGACCTCTCTCATAAAAACTCATTTTTGAGATTTTGAAGACTGTAGAACAATTTATTCCTTATATTAAATGATAAAATATGAAAACATAACCTGATTCCTGTATTATACGCTCAATTTTTATCGATCTACTTTGGTTATTCTGTTCGAATACTAACTAAAGTTTATTCCTGTTATTTACAATTAAAATAACGAGTTTTCTGCTATTTTGCAACTCGAAACAAACAATGCTAATTGCCATTAGTGTTTGACAAAGGGGTACGACCCCCCCCCCCAACCATCGCTCCCCGACATCCATGCCCACAAACACGCTATTCTGAATTGATTGTGTGTAATAGCCTTGCATAAATTCATGGATATAATGCCCAACATGTACGCTTCATCGAAATACAGTTAGGCTAGATGAATCTAGCTTATATCTCAAAATAGCCGGTGCAAAACACACCTATGCCCAGACCGGGATTCGAACCCGGGACCCCTAGCATCGTATCGAGCTGTGTTCAATTTATGAATGTTTGGGGAATAATAAAACGAGCAAAACAATTATATTGCCCTAATTTCTTTATGAAAGCGAATTTCGAAGGGGGTTTCTTATCCCCCATGACCCCTATTTCAGTGCGTTCATGATGATAGTCAATAAATAATAGTGAAATTTTGCGATAAAGGACAGACAGGCTCGTACTTCTTGCTTTTAAACCACACAACAAAAGCTCATTCTGGGACGAAATGACAATGTACTTCAGATGGATGCTGGGATTAAAACTTTATCGAAGGTCACAACCTCATCCTCCCACTTCTTTGTCGATTAGTTCATCAGTTCCAGTTCACGATGTCAAAGGCGCATTTAGAGGTACGGAGATGCATGCTGCTGCTGCATATGGAGAAGTTTAGTATAGCCTAGGATTCGTAGATGGGCCTGCCTACTGTGCCATTAACAATGAATTTCATATTACCTAGCCGATATATCAGGGACTTCAACAGCTTGATGTGTGCAAGTTCACCAAATCTGTGTAATAACCTTAGCTATTGTCATTGGCGTGTGCAGGAGGGAACTGATGAGGCTACAGCCCCTCCCAAAACTTTGAGAAAATCAAAATTTTAAAATTAAATGCAGAAAAGAACTCGGGGGAGAAACCAGTGGCAAATGTTAAATGACTCCCGATAATCATTTCCTGTTAAAAATTGTAATTTAATTACGAAATATTTTATTGTGTATCCCGCCTCCCTTAGAACGTAGCTATGTAATATCCACCATTACAATTCCAGCCCCCTCTGAAAAAAATCTTGTGTACGCTAGTGGTTAATGTAAAACTAACACTTAGGTTATGTGTAATCATCAATAGAAACGTTAAGAAGATTCTACAATGCAAAGAGTTGTGGCCACAGGCTTCAAATTCATATAAGTATTGAAGGGCGGGGGGGGGGGGACAAGATTGACATGACAACAGTACTTTTTTATGTATAATGTGTATGCTTCTTGAGAAATTTTGGAAGACCAGAAACTACCTTGCCCCCTAAAGTCAGCGCCTATGCCCTATGCACTTAAATTCTCATTATGGTTTGGAATGCTAAACAGCCAGTGGCGGCGATTAGAGGGGCGAGGACGGGCAGTTTCCCCCCCAGTTTTCGCCACTTTGGCCCCGCAGTATGCTAAATCTTATCTACGAAGGGAAATGTGCTGTCTTTGTTCCCCTCCCCGGTTTCGGGCCCCAATCGCCGCCACAAAACGGCCGTAACTTATATATTAGCATAGATGACATTTTTTAGTTCAAAAAGTGATTTAGTTGTGAAACAAAAGACGTGCCACGGTGCGTGTGCTAACACTACACTTTAGTGCAGATTGCGTCATTGAACAACAGTGCCATACCTGGAAGAAAAGCACTGTTGTGCAAGCAGCCACGACAATGTATCTGACCATCTTCTTTCGGCACTGTGCACTCTTCCCAAGCACTTCGGTAGGCCTCCAGTCGCGGAGTTTGTTCTCAAGGAAAGCCGACCGTTTGGATTTCGTAAGAAGGCGTCGTTGAAGGGGGTGAAATTTGTAACGTTTCGAACGGAGAACGCAGTCTTCCTGTCGGGAGTAGTAAATAAACCCGCCACACTTTCTGACGTCATCGAGAGCTAATCGCGTGCTAGCTCTGGAAAAACCAACAAGTGCCACCATGCTTGTTTACGCCTTGGCTGGAATTAACCAAGTAACTTCGAAAATGCACGGTGTAGAAGAAACCAACGTAACTGTTGACATTTGCCAACCGGCATTGGAACTTGTTGCCTGCATAAACTTCTTCGACTAACAGCTTTGCTGAATTTTCCCTGAAAGGAAAAAGGCTAGAAGAGGGAGAAAATAACGAAAGAATGGGGGGAAAGTGCGAAACGCGATAGTATTCGATTGGTTTCAAAACTCTAACCGTATATTAAACCCATCCGTCATATGCGAGCAAAGATGCCCTGAATCATTTCTTACACGTGCAGCCACAGCGCGCATGCGCGATCAATTCTCCCCTCGTTTTTTTTCCCCCTCGATCGTCTTTCTTTGCGGAATCGAAATGTCCATTACTCGGTCAGAATTTCCTTTTTGTACAGCGTTCTTCAACCCCGCAATAATGAGGGTTACTCTCGTTCGAATTCAGTGCGCATGATCGAATCAATTCCACAAGGTGCGGAGGTAGGAAAACCGAAAAAATATACATGTGGCGAGCTCATTGGAAAACAAGCTGTTAAACACAGATATCCTCCCACAAATCCCGTCGTTCGTTTTTTTTCTTCTGTGATATAAGTCGCCTGTACCCTGGTGACCCAGTCGCCCTCTTCTGTGGGTTCACGGGTTCATTAATAATGAATGCTGCGTGATCGAAGCCTCGCGTGCTAAAGCAAGGTGTCAAGCGTGTTGAGAGAAAGGCTCTAGTATCGGGACAATCAGCATGTAAATGCCACAAAACTGATCGGCGGTAATGCATCTAAATAAGAACTAAGTAAGATTATTCAAACTGCGAACGTCGCTCATGAGCGCATTTAATATGTACTCTACAAAAAACATGCACTTAATCTCAGAGTGGTTGACTGTATAGATTTTATCCAACACTTTATTTTAAAAATTGCATTTTGTGGCTTATATGTTTCTCATGCCTATTAAGTATCATTTGATAGATTTCTAAAAACACAAAATATTTCACGGCAAGCATGTCCCACAATTTAAAAGCAACTTCCGTACTAGCCCTAGTCTGCACCAATCTTGCCAAAAAAAAATGTCGCACTGTATAGAACTCACAGCCATACAACTACTGTAAGAAAGTGACCATGACAGTCTCGAGTCCATACAAGTGTAAACAAGGTGCAAATCTTAATTTTTGGGCAGAATAACCGATATTGGGACAAACGAAACAGATACAAGTAAGTTTGCGGTACGGAATGTACCATCGTAACCAAGGTTATTATAATTATATGATCGTAACACGATCCGCGAATATACTCAACTCAACAATTTTTTATTGGACTTACAGCTTTACAGGTGGCTGTTTATGCCCAGCATACATTATAAGTACATAAGATACATTTTTTAATATAAATTTTACACACAAATTTAAAAAACGCTCTTAAATACAATTTCATATAACTACGGGGTGGCTCAAAAAGTCACTTAACACCCTCGGTGCAAGGCCACTGCAGCGCGTAACATGGAAATGGTGATGACCAATCGTTATCAGGTCAAGGGGGAACCACATTAAAGCCACCCGCGCAGTCGGCGGCAATCTTGATGTCCGCCATCTTGAATTCAACTTTAGAATTTTAAATGGGAAGGGGGTGATATGATATATCAAATCAGGCTAGAATTTCACGAGAAATGCAATGGTGAAGGTTTTTTTGACGTATCTTTAACCAGTAAAATGTTATGACTGAATTCTTATACCAATTTCCTCCTTTTCGAGGTGTTAGAAAAATGCCTTCAAATTTGTTTAGCGCATCGGTAATGCATCGAGATCAAAGTGATGTTTAAGGAGAGAAGTTCGCATGCCATTGCACACGATTTTAATCGGATACATACAGGAAGAGCTGTGCATTATGAATAGTTGTCGCAAACAATTACAGTGTGACGCTTCCATTGAATTAAAAGTCCTTCACAGTGACAAGGTTAATGTTTATGTTCATAAGGAAGTTCATAAACAGAATATGCGACCCTTGTCATCTGATAACTAACAGAAACTGCTTCACAACGTTCCCATAGTGTTCTGGTGTTCCTCCCTATTGAAAAAAAACTCTGTAAAAAGTACCTTCTTCCATAAGCAAGGATGAAAAAACCTGTTTATTTAACAAATCCAAGTAGCCCTAAGCATTTAAGGTTCCGTTGATGGAAAATTGACTAACCAATCGTGTTCCACACAGCACGCCGCACCATTAACTTACCAGCACTAACCATTCAGCTTTGATCTGCCGAAAATGAGTTATCAGATAAAAAGCATCGAATATTCTGTTTATGAACTTCCTTATGAACATAAACATTAGCCTTGTCACTGTGAAGGACTTTTAATTCAATGGAAGCGTCACACTGTAATTGTTCGCGACAACCATTCATAATGCAGCTCTTCGTGGATGTATCCAATTAAAATAGTGTGCAATGGCATGTGAACTTCTCTCCCTAGACATCACTTTGATCTCGATGCATTACAGATGCGCTAAACAAATTTTAAGACATTTTTCTAACACCTCGAAGAGGAGCAAACTGGTACAAGAATTCAGTCATAACTTTTTACTGGTTAAAGATACGTCGAAAAAACCTTCACCATTGCATTTCTCGTAAAATTCTAGCCTGATTTGATATTTCATAACACCCTCTTCCCATTTAAATTTCTGAAGTTGAATTCAAGATGGCGACATCAAGATGGCCGCCGACCGCGCGGGTGGCGTCAATGTGGTTCCCCCTTGGCCTGGCAACGATTGGTCATCACCATTTCCTTGTTGCGTGCTGCAGTGGCCTTGTACCGAGGGTGTTAAGTGACTTTTTGAGCCACCCTGTACATAAACTCATTCAGTAACAGAAATATATTATAATTTTATGTCAGCTTTTCTCAAAAAAGCAAGTAGGCTATAACGTAACCAATTCTAACATCTGGAGCATTCAACATAGATGTCATATTAATGGGAAAAGGAACATTAATTTTTAATTATGTTTTGTATAAAGACTTTCTTTTCTCTGAGTGAATTGGGCATTCCAAAATAATATGTTGAGCGTCAGCCTTTAAATCACCACAGTCCCAATTCGGAGATTTTAAAATGTGTATTTTAAATAAATGATGATATGTTCTCGTGCGACCACTTCTTAGTCTATTTGTTACAATTCCATTTATTGAACCTTTACAATTATAAAACCAAGGTTTTTTTCCTAGTGAAATCAACATAAGGACGATAACTTTCAGCAACACTTTCTAATACATTATTACACCATAAGTTCCATTCTTCAAAAATTTTCTTCTTAACCCTTGGCAAAAGATCTGTGTAATGTAATGGTAACTGGATTGTTTCATTCCGTCTGAGCAGCTTGTTTTGCATATCTGTCTGCTTGTTCATTTCCGTAAATATTAAGGTGTGATTTTACCCACATATAATGAACTATTTTTCCATTGCTAATTAAGCTATTAGTTTCACGAATACAATTGATAACGTATGGTGATATTTTAAATACATTTTTATAATTAGATTGCATTGCTTGTAAAACACTTTGTGAATCAACTAGTATTAGAAATTTCTGTTCAAGAACTGTACCAATATAAATCAAAGCTTGATATACCGCATATATTTCAGCTATATAACACCATTAAGCCTTGTTTCCATGATTATGAAAAACTAAATATGCTGACCAAGGCAGTAATTTATTTTATTAAAAACATAAACTAAAAGTAACGTTTCAACCTTCTAGCAAGGTCTTCTTCAGACTCTGTATCAAGTACAAAAGTAACAAGATATAAAAACAGGGCATTATATATACACAAACATTACTCCCTCTAGACTATTAGAAAGTTGTTTGGAACTTTCTAGCAGGTGGGTTTCACTTGCCAACTGTACTTTCACCTAAAAGGCTAAACATAATTACTTCCATATAGAATGTGGTTGGACTTTTTATCTCACGCTCTTTTTCTTCATTTTTCTTCCTTCTCCTCTCCTCTTTCTCTCTTGTCCTTTCCACTCTTTCTAACACCTTCTTCCATTCTTTGTTTAACTTCAGTGCCCCATTCCAGTTCATTGTGTCTTCTTCACCTTTCTTCTCTATTTCCTTGGCCTCCTTCCATTTTCTCACTAGCATTCTCTTCTCCCTTCCTATCTGCTTAGCCTCATCCCACTCTATGTCATGTCCTGTTTCTCTCGTGTGTTTAAATATTGCATTTCTCTCTCTCTTAAGTCGTACATTATTCCTATGTTGTTTCAACCTGTCTTTCAGCCTTTTTTTCGTTTCTCCTATGTACACACTCTGACATTCTTTACATTTCACTTCGTAGATAATCCCTTCCTCTTCCTCTTCTCTGTTTTCCTTTCTCTTGCTTGCATTCTTCGCTATTCCTAAGATGCTTTTCCCTCCCTTCCTGTAAGTTTTAATTCCCGCTATCCTAAGCACTTTGCATATCTTTTCTGTGGTCTTCCCCATACTCCTTATTCCAAACCTTCTCTCTTTTTCTTTCTCTTCCTCTTTTTCTTTCTCTTCCAATTCTCCCTGCCCGTTTTCTTCCTTCTTCTGTTTATGTCCAGTCTATCCTGCTTCTCATAGCCATTCTTTTCCAGCTGTTTCCATAGGCTATTTATTTTGCCTTCTTTTTCACATTCTTTCATGCATATTTTCTTTATTCTGTCCTCCATATTCTTTATAAAATTTATTTTTGTCACCTCACTTACATCACTTCTTTTGTGGCAGAATACCCCTGCTGCACACTTCTTCTGATGCCAAGCGGTTTCAATTCCTTGTCCTCTCTTCCTTTTCATCAATATATCTAGGTAGCTTAACTTGTGTTATTCTTCTATTTCAAGTTCCAATAATCTCCCTCTTTCTTCATCTTGTATTTCTTTGGCAAAAATGTCGAGCTGCCTCTTCGTTCCCTTCCATATGCCAAAACAATCGTCCACATATCTGCAAAACAGAATTATTTTGTCACCTCCTTTTTCTATCACTTTCTTTTCCCATTCATTCATAACCAATTCAGCCAAGGAGTAAGGAGTATGGGGAAGACCACAGAAAAGATATGCAAAGTGCTTAGGATAGCGGGAATTAAAACTTACAGGAAGGAAGGGAGAAGCATCTTAGGAATAGCGAAGAATGCAAGCAAGAAAAAGGAAAACAGAGAAGAGGAAGAGAAAGGGATTATCTACGAAGTGAAATGTAAAGAATGTCAGAGTGTGTACATAGGAGAAACGAAAAAAAAGGCTGAAAGACAGGTTGAAACAACATAGGAATGATGTACGACTTAGGAGAGAGAGAAATGAAATATTTAAACACACGAGAGAAACAGGACATGACATAGAGTGGGATGAGGCTAAGCAGATAGGAAGGGAGAAGAGAATGCTAGTGAGAAAATGGAAGGAGGCCAAGGAAATAGAGAAGAAAGGTGAAGAAGACACAATGAACTGGAATGGGGGACTGAAGTTAAACAAAGAATGGAAGAAGGTGTTAGAAAGAGTGGAAAGGACAAGAGAGAAAGAGGAGAGGAGAAGGAAGAAAAATGAAGAAAAAGAGCGTGAGATAAAAAGTCCAACCACATTCTATATGGAAGTAATTATGTTTAGCCTTTTAGGTGAAAGTACAGTTGGCAAGTGAAACCCACCTGCTAGAAAGTTCCAAACAACTTTCTAATAGTCTAGAGGGAGTAATGTTTGTGTATATATAATGCCCTGTTTTTATATCTTGTTACTTTTGTACTTGATACAGAGTCTGAAGAAGACTTTGCTAGAAGGTTGAAACGTTACTTTTAGTTTATGTTTTTAATAAAATAAATTACTGCCTTGGTCAGCATATTTAGTTTTTCATATTTCAGCTGTAAATATGGATGCCTCCATTGGTAACCTAAACATTTTCGATATATTTCTTTCAGTATCATAAAGAGCTGCTCCTACTCCACTTTCAGTTTTAGACCCATCTGTATATATGTGATAAAAGTCTTCCCAAGATTCTCTAAACTCAACAGAATGATTATATTTCGGGAATTATATATTTTGAATTGGTTGTGTTGGAAATTCAAACGAGTACACTGGCAATGTTCTTGCTATGAGTACTTGACTGCATTCATGGTGATATTTACTAAATAGTTGCACCCAAAGCGTAGCTGATTTATCATTTGTTATTCCTGAATCATGCAGCTCTGAAAGATTTAATAAAACATCATTGAAAGGATGCCATGGAGAATATTGAATTTTAAATAACATTTTTATTGCGATTAACTTTATCCTGACAGAAACTGAATATTCTACTGACTCTATATATACCACTACATCTTTTTAGAATTTTTGTTGCTGGTCTTCTAGTGGAGAAAGTTTTGTTACTGGAAGATTACACAAGACCATTAATATCCGCGAATATCAACTAATCAATAATCAAGACAGGTGAATACGGGTTGGTCAATCACGGATATTTAGCGGTAATTGGTTAACAGAAACCAGAAATGACATTCCTCTAAGTCTAAGGTGTGCAGGTTTTCTGGAAATTTCAAGAAGTATCGTATTTTCAGAAGTTGTTAGTAACAAAATTAGTACAATATCAACAGAGAAACCGTCGTTACTAACAAAATTAGTACCATATCAACAAAGAAACCGTCAATATGCATACATACAGAGCATGACTGCGATCTTTAAACTACTTGTTATGTGACCTCTATGAAGTAATCAAATTAAAACGCGAGTCAAACATCACACAAAACTGATGAAAATGATAGATGCTGAACTAATAAAATAATTTATAGAGCACAAACAAAGAAATGTCCATCCGTAATTTGGAATTATATCCTCTGGTTTTGCAGCGTGTTGTCGTAATAACGGATGATGATATATCGGACAAGTTAGGGTCAAAGCTCTCTGAAAGTGGCATATACGTATTAAGATTAAACTACTCAGTTTGACCATGAAGTATAGTTTTTTGTGGTTTACAGACTTACAAGTAAAGATTTTGCAAATGATAGAGAAAGAATGACTAAAATATATTATTCGTCAGCAATTTCTACCATTTTAGATTAAGGATAACTAACTTCGGGTTTCTTGAACATCCATAGGAGCTGACTTTAGAGGGTGAAGGCATTTTCTGTCTCAAATAACGTTTATATCAGTCTAGCCCCCTCCCCTAGTTAGTCTGAAGTCGGCTCTCCTGCGAATATTCCTAGTTTCTTCATGGTCTTATGGCAAATGTGTGAATTTTACAATCCTTTCTTTGGAAGACTGGGTAGAAGTACTCAATTGTGGCGCCTAATACAGTCTTACTTATAGTTCTGAAAATCACATAGAATTTTCAGGCAAAATTTTATAACTCCACCTTAAGTAATCTCCAATTGAATCGTAATGTTCTCGTCTCTCTCTGTTCCGGTCGCTGACTGCTGTGGAAGGCTTTCCGATATCAAACGAGAGATCGTTGCTCTCTGGCAACAAAAGATGCCGCCAGCTTCAATAAGTCGCGTGCGTGCGGTGCCGTTAAGGGGAAGAAACTGGGGCTAGAGAGAGAAAAAGAAAAAACGATTCCGTTGTCTCGGAGGCAGAGACACACGAGTTGAATCGATGAGACGAATGATCCGCCACGTGGAATCCGTTTGCGACCTATTTTAGACCCCTGTCAGTGGCGAAGGCGCATTGTTCTGGTCGTGGACAAATTGGGCGATTACTCTGGAGAACAAGTGGACTGGGCATTGTCGATAGATCAGTGAATAAGCAAATCGCTTGGTGTTCAAGGTTTCGGCTTAGATGCCATGTTACTTATGAGTGGCGCAGTCCGATGGTTGGTGCTCTAGTCAAGCATGTAAATCTACGATCCTATTTTGACCTTGATATACACCACAATAAAATCCGCCATTACAGCTCTACCAAGTAAAGGAAAACTTGCATTAATTCATGCCAAAGTATTTCCAAAATGTGCAGATCTGTTAAAAGTCTGCTGCCTTCATCTTTATACACGTGCCAACTGCTTGCATCATCTTGAAGGAAAATCCGTACTCGGCGAAAGCGGAGACGTAATATGTAAAGCCGGCCTCCGTGGTGGAGTGGTTAGCACAGCTCGATACGACGCCAGGGGTTCGGGTTCGAATTCAGGACTGGGCATGGGTTTCTTGTGTGTATCCCTTCATAATTTCGCTTCTGGGTTCGTGTTCCAGAGATTCAGCTATTTCACTATCTTCATTCATCCTCATCGTCGCGATTAACGCAGAGAGGAAAAAGTGGCGTTAAAAGGTTAAAATGCACAAATACGTATACGTAGTACACGCTGTTAAATAAAATATTTGCAAATAAAGTATTTTACGTACCTGCGGTCCCTTGGCGTAGAGTCCGAAGAGACGAATCCTGGAAGTTAGACAACCAGATTCACATTCCAGCTCGACGGGATTGTATACATTGAAGGATTTAAACAGATTGGGTATTCATGCTGAATGTCGTTTTCTTTCGCGAGTCAACAGCACCGAAGATTTCTTACTCAGAAATCAAATTCAAGCTTCGCTATAGATGTTAAATAAAGTTTTTTGTTTCTCTTTTAGTGTATTTTCTGTAAAATACACTACGCTATTGCAGAGACTCCTCACGATGTCAGGAGTCCCGGTCTGAGCATGGTGTTTGTGTTTCATCATATCATCACTCATCCTCATCTTCGCGATTTCTTATCCCACATGAACCATATTTCAGTGCGTCCATGATGATAGATGATCGATTGATTGATTTTGTTTATTTCACTACGCTTTTCTGCCACTTTTGGTTAATCGCGAAAATGAGGATGAGTGATGATATGATGAAATTGATGAAACACAAACACCCATGCCCAGACCGGGATTCGAACCAGGGAGCCACATGACAAGACACCGGTAAGCTTGCAAGAAGAGCTCAGGGAGAGGATCTTAACAGCTGGTAAACACATCAAGGACACCATCACATCACGAGTTAAGAGAACAAATGTCCGTAAAAACCTGCGTGTCTGCATTCGTAACGGAGGTGCCCACTTTGAGCAAGACGTGTAATGTTCTTTAATTGTATTGTTCATTGATTCCATTCACATGAAGATGAATGAAGTATTATTTCTTGTACACAAATGTGTATGTTAGCAACATTTGTACCTTGTTGTACAGCAGATGTCACAAGGAAGTAATTTATGTAATTTGTACGCTTCGTGTCATACCACTTTTGTTATTAATACGTTGCCAAGTAAACTAATAGTGCATTTTTTATCATCACTTGTAAGTTTAGACCCACCCGTTACTTACATGTGATTGTTATTTGGGAAAAACGTTTTTTCAACGAACCACTTATTTGTTAGCTATCAGAAAACGCTGAAATATGTGCCATACAATGAGCTGGTTTTTCTCAATTCATCTTTTTATGTGGAAAATTGTCATTTTTTAAAAAAAAAAAACAATAGAAATTCGATTATCTCGAAAACTACTAATTTTCGGACGGGGTATCATATGGTCAAATTTATTGCAAATTGTCTCTACTTTAACCCCTTTCAGGGAATACATCTAATTACCAGTCACCCTGTATATATATATATTAATAAAATTCATTACATGATATACATGTACAAGTATTATTCACACACATACAACTTCTGTGCAATATAAGTTTTCATTAATGCATAGCAGTATTAAATTATTATTATTATTATTGCTACATAAATACTTAACTTAGAATATATATCCTAACAAGTACAATAAATAAAAAAAATTAAACCGATTATGATTTATATTATATATTTTCCCAAATAACATATTTTGGAGTTTTATTTAAAAATTGAAGTAGAATTTCCTCTAAGCCACAGATATTTTTGGGGGAGGACAAGGAGAAACTTGGGTATCCATTGAATTTGTATAAGAGTCATTCCAAGATATTTTCTTTGCGCTCATCCAGTCATTAATAATACGCGAGGTCTCGGGTTCGATGCCCGGTGGAGGCACATAGTGGTTCGGATGCCACTTTAAACTGTAGGTCCAGTCCCGATTAGCCTTTCTGTGCATAAAGTGGACTTAAAACAACAATTTAATCAATCAATCAATAATACAGAAGAGCATACATATTATATGTATGTGTGTTAACAACGGATGACGTGCACGGCGTGTGTATATCTCCCACCTGCTGGACAGTATTTATTTAGATACTCTTACACCCTTTTCTAAGTTTTTCATGCCGCTCCCATAACATTTTCCACAGAAGTATAATTGATGGTAATTCTGATGCCAAATTTACCTTTACACCACGCTCGGAAACGTATTTCCATAGCTTCAGGCCGAATAATCGGGATAGTCGCCCACACTACTCCTGACCATAACGTAAGGTTCTCCCCAGGGAAATTATTACTTACAGGTTATTTGGAAAGGTTAGAATGCTTGATTTGTAATCATCAGTAGCGTAGCGTCCTAATACGCCCATACGCCCGGCGTTCCCTGATTTAAAATTTTAAAAATGCGTAAATGCTGTAAATATAAAGTAAAACGTGACTAATTATATACATGTTTGAGCATAATGGCATTATAAAAGCTATTTTTCGCGATCCGACTACAACGCTCCACTAACAGCTCTCCTTGTAGCATTTCTCTAAGGTCTTTGCTTGCCGGACGCCGGTTAGGTTTGGCGTACAGGACCATGCCTGCCTGTAGGCAGAGAGAAGGAGGGAAAGCGTGTGGCTTGGATCTCTACAGCACGGGCGAAATGCTCTCGCCATACGCGGGCGTACGGAGACCTGATTGGTTCTAGGGGCCATGTGACCTTTCCTGCCTTCCGATTCAAGGCGCTGTACTTCCGATGCAGACGACAGAAGTAGAATTCCTACCAGGTTTTTAGCGCTCGTGCCTCTGCTCATGCTGTGTGATGTTACAATAAGCAATATTGACTGACGTATCTTTCTTTAATGACCACTGCATCGTGTAATTTATCGCAAGAACACTGAAGTGCATTAAAAACTAAAAGAACAAAAAAGTTTTTGTCAAACAAGTTGATAAAGTCCTCGTGGTAGAAGTTCAGCCTGTGGCTGCTCTACCACCTAACCCACAAAACTATTTATTTTAAAAAAATATTTTTTCGTTAGTATCTAACTGCCTAATATTGTGCCAGTGGAAATGTTTAGTATTCGTTTCAAAACTCTTAACATTGTATGATCTCTTGACAAAATTATTTTAAAATGTTTATCAGCATTCTCAAGATACAATAAACAGTGGTCTGAAACTCTGAATTACTACTAATAGGCACTGTTACGTCAGTAGAGTGTACGATTGTTGGATCATCCACCCCGTTCGTGTCAGTGTGTTTTGCACAGCGCGAGAGGTTTCCGGTTCCAATCCCGAGCCTACGCATGTTTGTTCTTTGTGAGTGTCTCTTCATCAACTTCATCAATATCATCACTCATATTCATATTTGCGATTAGCCAAAAGTGATAGAAAGCAAAGTAAAATAAACCAAATCATTCAATAGTTGTATCATCCACAACAATGAAGTCTACTGTTGTTCTAAAGGCGCTTGTGATTAAGGTAGGTTTTTTAATTACTTGCGTCATGCCGAAAGGTTTAGGCCTCCCCAATGGCGCAGTGGTAGCGTCGTCGCCTTGTAATCAAGGGGTCCCGGGTTCGATACCCGGTGGAGGCACAAGTGGTTCGGATCCCACTTTAAACTGTAGGTCCAGTCCCGATTAGCATTACTGTGCATAAAGTGGACTTAAAACACGAAATCAATCCAATCCAATCCGAAAGGTTTCCTTGATTATAAAATACTGTCTTGCTACACATGTGTTACGTGTGGAGCAAAATACTCCGAATAGTGTGCGGTGTTTCTGACTTGAGCAATCTAATTAAAAATGGTATAGAACAACAGTGCTCCAAGCATTTATTGCACACTGAGGCATCTTATTTTCTACATAAAACAAGCATGGATCATGTTTTATCGGAACCCGGCTGACTTAATGTAATAAACACAATGAGATTGTGATTTTAAATAGACAATACATATGTCGGCTAATTCCATAAGTAAACTCTTAAGCAAAAAAAAAAAAGGCCTACCCTTCCTTCTAACTTGGCGTTCCCATCCGATATGCTCATGCTACGCCACTGGTAATCATGTGTTTAAGGCGACGGATTTTAATTTGGGCACAAAATGTACTCCCTAAATAATATATAAATGGAAAGTTACGTTTACATTAACTCAGTTACACTTGCTAATATTTTAAGAAGTAAGTGAAGTACTTTTACAGTTATTTCTTCCTAGATAATAAATAGCTCATAAAGTATATTTCATGCATGAATTGCAAGCAAGCTGTTCTATTTTCTGATGACCATGAAAAAATATACTTTAATTGTCATTATAATTAACCGCAGATACTTTTTAATATAAATACATGGAATAACGCAAGTAAAAGTATTGTCTTCTTTATAAAAGAACTTCCTATTTCCTTCAGTCACTGCGGTTTATTCTCCACTTTCTTTTACGAAACAAGGTGATAAGACTTCTTTCGTCATCCTTACGGGAACAGTCAATGATTTCTCTTTTTGTGAGAGAAACTAAAACAATGCAATGGACAGTCTATAGATGGTCTTGAATTTGACGTGTCGGATACTGTTACCTTAAAATATTGTCCAATTATATCTTGCGAAGTAGAGCTGGGTTTTTTTCTGAGTATAAAAATATTCTTGCCGAAATCATAAGGGTTTCAAGGTTGAATATTTAGGATATCATGTTGTAATCAAGTGCAATCATGATCTGTTATGAATGTTATTTTTCTTTCATTTATGAAACAGTAGTGCAAAGTAAACAAGAGTGTGTGGAAGAATTCAGAACTGCAACTTTTATACATATTACATGTTAAATCGTATGAGTTGAAAAAAGGACAAATATCTTCTTACATATTTACATTTAAAAATGGTGAGGTGTTTTTTTTGTTTTTTTCTAAAGTGCATATTTATTTGCATAGTTTGTACCTTTTTAGTGCATATTTGAATGGATATTTTAGGTACATAACTATCCGGTCCCCCAATAATCGAAGACTAATATTGGTAAACGCTGTAAGTGCTACAATAATTCAAACACCGTTTTCCACGTTAAACTGTGAAATGTGGCATGCTTTATAATGTGGTAAACGTGAAATGTGGCTGGTAGCCCTCTAAGACGTTCAAAGGGCGTGTAAAGGGGTCACTAGTGTGCACGTTCTTACGGGCTGATGTGAGGAACGATGCGATTTCCCAACACTTTCGCTCTTGGCACTTACAACGTTTACCACTTTTAGTCCCCAATCATCAACTTACCCACTCTTTCAAGCAAGCATTTTGTTAAGTTAATGCAAAAAAAAGTGTGTGAAGAAAGTATCCGTCCGTACGAAAACACATTGAAAATTAATTTCGTTGCTTCTTTAAAAAACAATAACCGAGTTGTGGTTATGAATTTTAAAATGTAACTAACTACCGTTATCGTTATCCGAATAAAATAACTGTTATTCCTAAATACTGATATGATTCCTCCCACCCCCCAAAACGCACACTTGTTAAAATGTGCGAGAAGATTGACAGTGGCAGTAAAGAAAATCTGAAAAACACGATCAGTGACACTTTCTCGCTGCCAGGGAGACGTAGAAAAATGACGGATTCGTGTAAATTTCTTCGCACGTGAACATAATCTCGTTGCTCTGACTACGCACTGCCAGCTTGACATAACTGGGTTACGAGTGCTGGTTGCACAGGTCATAGCCTCCCACGTGTCTACCCCACCCACGACTGCAAGGTCGAACGGAAGGTCAAGGCTCCCTGTCCGATACGCACGTGTCCATGTGACATGGCAACCCGGTTATGTGACATTCACCTTTCGTACATTGTTTCTTGCAGCTGGGTAAGGCGGGGGGGGGGGGGGGAGAACTGTAACGGATATTTCATTTTCTCTTTGTAAGTTCAGGAGTTCGTGCTTCGTATTTCATATCCAATCGATCCCTTTGAGGAATGACACAACTTCTCTTATTCAATCCTCGAAGAACATGGAAACTGGGCGATAGAAAAATATAGTTACGTGTTTAGCCAAGAAAATGCAACTTACAATTATAGCCATTGTACTTGAAAGTTTTATAACACATTCAAGACACCCAATTGTTTGTTTGTTTTACATTAAATTATCCAAATGAAAAAGCTAATTTTGTCAAAATTATCACTGAAAATTTACAGTGGCAAAACTGAATACAAAATTGAAAGTGAATTAACTTTGTTACGAAAAACAAAGGATCAATTAAACAGCACAATCATATTTTACCTAATAACATAAACATTATAGATCAGTGGGGTTGTGCGAATTGAATTTAGGGTAAGGATTAGCCCAAAGCCATGTTATAACTTTTATATGTAGTGAATAGATGAAGTACGTAATACGTGACATAAAATTAAACGTAAGGTTTAAATCACATTTTAAAAAACAAATAATCAAACACATTATGCAAAAGTTCCAAGCTTGTAAGCATATCTTTTAGTGAGGGCGTTGTGGCCGGTGCCGTAAGTTTCGTCAAATGGACCAATAAAGAATCTTCTATTCCCATTGATTGTTCTCCATTGTAAAGATATACAAATGTTTGATTAATTCAGTTTATTTATCATCGCATTTCTTCCACTTTTAGCTAAATCGCGACGATAGATATGGAAATGTGTCTGCCTGGCGGGAAAAAAAAATAAATTCAAAAATGACTTCTGATGTTCCTGCAATAATGGACAGCCAAATTGAGTGTGTGAAAGTCCCTGTAAATATTCAGAACAACAGGCTGCCAAAGCGAAGGACTACTTGACAGACCTTTGATCAGCAAGTTGAATAAAATGTTTTTAATGCTGGAACAATTGATAAGTTGCGATTATCATATTATATCATTCGATTTTCTTTCTCTTTTTTAGTTAGTAACGGTAGGAAGTGTGATTTAATGTCTGAAATGGACGGCGTTTGGTGTGATCACAGATGGTGTGATACAAGACCAAAGAAGATTACAGAACACAATCACATCAAGCGCTGGTTAGTTACTGTGATTAGAACAAGGTTTTAATCTGTTTGTCAAATGAAAATAATATGTTTAATTGTGTGACAATGGTTCAATCTCATTATATTATAATTTTGAAAGTCACATTAGATTGACATTTTGTAAAGTACGCCCAATGTAAGGACCTTTTTTTGCAAATTCGCCATAACGAAATATATTAACCGGTGGCCGTAAATTAGTTTATAATTAATTAATTTAGTGAATAAAATTACATGCAACGTACCTTTTTCATTCATACTAAATCTCCAAATAATGTAAATTTATAATTTTTCGTAATTCTTAGCTGTTTTCGTACTTTTTATCAATTTTGCACATTCTGTGAAAGTTCTCAATATGAGTCTATTGTGATCGTAGTCATAGTTGACATTTATAGTAATATTTTCCCAGAACAATTTTCCAACATACTTTATCGAAAGTTAGGCCCAAACCGAGAAAAATGCGATCCCCATCTCAAACAGCCTGGGTTCTGGTCACAACCTACTACGCTTATTGGCCGTTACAACAGCAATGGAAGTTTGAAAGGCAAGCTAAAATTCATTTTTATAACGGGTATTGACCATAGGTAATTTTTGCTACGATTTTCGTAATCTTTCTCGATAAACTAATGTATTCCATCGTACCATCACTTATCCTGCTCTTCACGATTTGCCACAAATTGGCAGAAAAGTGAAGTAAAATACACCAAATCAATCAATCAATCTTGTCATAACGCACACATACATATGGAGTCAATATACGTATATTTTTTATTAAACATTCGTATTATCCTCAGTAGTGAAGCGTCAATAGAGACAGGGCAGTCAGTGTTTACCCTAAAAATTATAATAAAATGTCTGATGATATTGGAAATTTGAAAACGTAAATTATGTTCGCGCAGATTTCCTGTCTGGGCTGGCCGAAATTTCTCCTGATTAGACATTCCCGAAAGTGCCTTAAACTTAGTGTCCTTTCGGAAGTCTTCCAGAACCAGAAACCCTGTCGGAAATTTTTATTGCACACCCTCGCAATCCCGGTTCCTTTCCCTTCACAACTTGTGAATAGTGTGAAGTTTTTGTGAGTTTTTTTTTGTTTGTTCTAGTACGGGTGGCCCAAAAGTGTGTAACCACCCAAATAAAATACAAACAGGCTGACACACACGAATGCAATGTCACGACACATGATGTACAGGAGGGGGAAAATCTTCCAGACCATGCAACCAAGATGGCCGCCATCTTGAATAGAATCATATTTTCTTAAATGGGAAGGGGATCATGTGACATATGAAATTAGGGTAGAATTTGACGATAAAAACAGTGGTGTGTTCAGTTTTAACATAACTTTACTCATTGTAAAGTTACATCATGTTATTGTTCATTTTATGGACCTTGATGAAACAAAGAATCAAAGGTACGTTTCAACCATTGAAAAGTCTGGACTGAAGAGAAAAGTGTTACATAAGATGTTCAAAGTGTTCGAGTGTTAAGGCGATCCTCCGTGCCCATTCCTCGTGAACCCTAACCAATACTTCCTGCGGAATGCTGCCACACGCTTCAACAATTCGCCGTTTCAGGTGATCAAGGTCCTGGATTTTTACAGCATACACAAGTGCCTTGACGTGACCCCACAGATAGAAATCCAAAGGAGTTAGATCCGGGGAACGTGGTGGCCATTCCACTGCACCCCTGCGGCCTATCCATCTGTGGGAAAACTGCACATCACAGGATTCTCTGGCAACACAATCGTAATGTGCTGGGGTACCATCGTGCTGGAAGAATTCGGGAAATGATCTATCCTCAGACAACAACGATGGTAGGACATATTCGTCCAATAACCTCCGATAACGTTCTGCTGTTAACGTGCCATCAATGAAAAATGGTCCCACACACCACACCATACCATCACTTTCGCTGATCCTTGCACCTGTCATGGCACCATCCAGTGAGGGTTTGTGTCTGATTAGTACCGGTGGTTTTGTTTATTGACCTCGCCATTGACGTAGAAATTTGCTTCATCACTAAAGAGTACCTGATGTGGGAAACGAGGGTTTCTGTGAAGCTGCTGTGTCGCCCATTCTGCAAATTCCATCCGACGGTCTGGGTCCTCCGTCAGGTGTTGCAGCAGTTGCAGATTGTACGGGTGCCACTTCTGAGTAGTCAAAATGCGACATATGGACGTACGACTCACCCCAGTTTCAAGAGATAGACAACGGGTGCTCCGCTGCGGACTCTTGCTGAATGATGCCAAAACAGCGGTGGTTGTTGCTTCATTTGTAGCACATTTAGGTCGACCAGAAGTTTCACAACCACGCTGTGTGTAACGGGCGGTTTGTGTGGATGGCGCTGGTTGAAATCCGCTGCGATAAGACGTGTGCTTCGTTCACCTGATATGAGAACGATCTCAATGCGTTCGGATGTTAATGCCATGATCATGCTCTGAACCTGTAAAGACAATAAAAGAACAATAACATGAGAATGAGTAAAGTTATGTTAAAACTGAACACACCACTGTTTTTATCGTGAAATTCTAGCCTAATTTCATATGTCACATGACCCCCTTCCCATTTAAGAAAATATGATTCTATTCAAGATGGCGGCCATCTTGGTTGCATGGTGTGGAAGGTTTTTCCCCTCCTGTACATCATGTGTCGGGACATTGCATTCGCGTGTGTCAGCCTGTTTGTGTCTTATTTGGGTGGTTCCACAATTTTGGCCCATCCTGTAGATATGCGTCATAAAAAATAAGGCCTGCGTAGCTATTGCTATTAGTAGGGCCTATCTAATCAAATCGATAGAAAATCAAACGAAGATTCACGTGAATGCTCTAGAAGGAATTCCAAGCAGATCTAGTTTTTCAGAATTTGGAATATCATAGCGGTTTTTCGAA
Source organism: Lepisma saccharinum (assembly GCF_977018435.1). Lineage (NCBI taxonomy): Eukaryota > Metazoa > Arthropoda > Insecta > Zygentoma > Lepismatidae > Lepisma > Lepisma saccharinum. Next base: position 44,647,448 of record NC_139242.1, read on the forward strand.
AGAAATGTTAATTTCGAAAACTGCCAATGATCCAGCGCAATACAATGACAAACGGCAGGTTTTGTTTATTAGGTAGGAATTCGGGGATGTATGAAAATATTATTTTTTTCACATTTCTTTTAGTAATGCAACACCAGAATTCAAAGGGAAAATCATCTATATTTATTGAAATGAAACAGGTGCGCTGACTTGGAGCTAGCCTATAAGGCCTATGGAAAGTATTTTGTTACATTTTATTACTTTTCTTCATGGGGCACAAGTAGCTTAAAGGCAGTGTTTGGAAGTAACTAGTTACAAGTAACAGTTACTTTTTTAAGAAATGTAACTAGTTACTTTTATAACCAAGTAGCTGTAACTGTAACAGAGTTACTTTTTTCCAATACAAGTAACGTTTCAACAGTTAGATTTACAGTTACTTCATGCCACTTAAGTTGCTATATAAGTGTCGTAAATTATTGGTGATTTGGGACTTAAAGTGAACTGGAACCATCGATAAACTACTAGTTTTTGCTGCGTTACAAATGTCCATCCTTTGTTACATTAATTCCTGGAAACAATGGAAGAGGAAAAGAGAAAGTTGTTGAACTAAATTTGTCTCCTATCCGTGGCCAGTCGGTAGGCAGTGCGTTCCAGGCATTTCAGAGTGTACTTCATCTTCCGTTTGGTAGTCCTCAATTCTAAAGCGATATGCATCCCTCGGAAGAGGGGTGACTATCCCAGAAGCAGGAAGATGAGATTAGGAGGAGAATTCTTTCCTATTGCTGTCAGTTTGCCATTGTCAGTGTGTGCTGTGTAGTGTGTCTAGTTTCTGTAGTTTGTTCATCTGTGGCCTCATAATTGTCCCCCTTGTGTAACCAGCATCCGATAGTTTTCTATCTCTTTTTTTTACAATTAGTAATCGATTTGTGAAATATGTTTGCAAGAAAATTTCCAGTAGAAAGTAACTGTAAAAGTAAATGTAACTGACTTACTTTTTTAAATGAGTAACTGTAACTCTGTTACTTTTTTAAGCAAGTAACTAGTTACCTTTTAAAAAGTAACTTTCCGAACACTGATTAGAGGTCTTTTCTACTGTTAGCGACGGACGATTCTAATGCTGGCAAGTGAAGTGGGAACCGGGGAAGCACGATAAGAAACGCAGCAGTAGAACGAGGTTCACGTAGTAGCTCCTCCCCTCGACGCCGTGACTCTCGGCGCCACCGTTGTTGTCTGGTTTGTCTGAGGCGTAATCCCCGCTTCCCACTTCCCTTGCCAGAACTAGGACCGGCAGCCGTAAGAGTAGAAAAGACCTATTGTAACGTCTATTGTTGCAAGAAAGTTTCTATAGCTCAAATGGCTCCTACGAAGACCCTGGTTAGTAGACCACTTTGATTTCTACTTCTTACGCCATGTACATGTCAAGCATAGGTCCGTATGCAGCAGTTTACATACTTCAATTAAATTCTTTTGACGTACCCTAGAACTTTCAGCAAAAAAATGTAAACGAAAACCTATGGCATTTCTACGTCACCTTGTTTTCTTTTGTCACAATTTTCTATGTATATTATATAATGTATGTGCTATAATACCACAACAAAGCACGCTAAACCAACAGGATGCTACACGATACCACGTTCAAATGAATGCAGCAGATGCGAGTTGAATCCTGCTATGCTTATTTATTTTGAATGTTTTTACTTTTTTGTTAAGGATACGTAGAATTGTTCTTATCTAAAAAGAGGGTATGTCCGGCCGTTTTTCTTTTCAGGGTAATTGTCATTAATTATTGTAAGGTATTGATAATTACAACTTACAAGTAAGACTTGGGTGTGCGGGACAAAATTTTTTGGGTCGGGACGGGAATTTATTTTAAATCCCGACATTCGGGACGGGAAATGTTCGAAATTTCGCGAAGCTCTGGAAATCTCGAATTCTACACAACTTTCTCACTGTAAGTGATTGTTATTGATTTAGTTTATTTTACTTCGCATTTTGTGCCTCTTGGCTAATTTGCGAAGATGGGGATGAGTGATGAAATGATGAAATTGATGAATGGACATTCACAAACAACCAAGCCCGACCGGGATTCGAAACCGGGACCCTTGGCGTCGCAGCGCGATGTGCTAACCACTCGGCCACAGGGTCGGGCTGTAAGTGATTGTTTTTGCATTTCTGGAATAAAAAATAACAATTTCCGATAAGTTCCAGAAACTTACAATGCAGAAAACGTCGAGAATTAAAGACTTTTAAAAATGACCATTCGGTATTTCCCGACTGCTCGGGATCCCGAAAAGTCGGGAAGTAATTTCCCGAAGTCTGGATCGGGAAGGGAATTTCTTTTCCCGATCCCGGTCCCGACTTTTCGAACAAACAAGTGTCAAACTGTCAGCGAAAAGGGCCATGCTTGTTTATCCTTGAACTGCCCTCCTTGAAATATCATGCAGACAAGACATCTCAAGAAACACATTGCATTCTTTTGAAATTCTGTTTGAATTACTTTCATGTCAGTTACAATTAAATGTACGTACGATAGAAGAAGGATGCGATGACAAAGAAAAAGCAACATGCACGCGGAAAAAAAAGATGGGTGTTCTGTTCTGATGTAATTGTTTCCGCGCATTGTTTGATTATGCAGCACCAGCATATGGTGGGGCCAATTCAAAACTTCTTACGTCTATAGACGTATTACAACGACGGACCTTACGTACCTGTCTAGGGCTCATGCCGTCCAGCCCTAGTGTTAGTGTGGGGCCTCCCCGATGGCGCAGTGTTAGCGTCGCCGCCTTGTAATCAAGGGGTCGCGGGTTCGATACTCGGTGGAGGCACAAGTGGTTCGGATCCCACTTTAATCTGTAGGTCCAGTCCCGATTATCTTTACTGTGCATAAAGTGGACTTAAAACACCAACTCAACAACAACAACTATTGTTAGTGTAGGCTATATTTAGAAAGCAATGAATCCTCTTTGTCACACCGACGCATCAAACTTACCTGCAATATTTGTTCAAATCGTGGCGCGACAAGCTCATCCCTTTAATAAAACATTTGCGATTCAACGACAATGGTTTAGCCTCCCGATCCCCCTCCCCCACTAAACGTTTTTTTTTCTTACAGTATTACACTATAGACCCTGAAGCTTACCACAAAACCTTTACACATCCGGACCAACTTATATATCAACTCAATATTCCCACAGAACCCCGAGTAGAGATACAATATGAAGATCATGGCAGACATGAAAATTATAGATAATTGTGGCCCACATCAACCTTTATTTATACTGAACCTAAACAATCGACCACACATTTGTTTTTACAATGCCCACTTCAACAACAACATCGCAATTCGCGATTAAAATTATCAGCTATGCCATCTGGTGAGATTTTCAGGAACCACTCCACGTAGGACACCTCGCTGCACTTCGCCGTGTTGAAACCGTTCAAAGCATGGGGAACATGAGAAAAAGTTGCGTACATTGTTCAGTTTTTTGCTCTAAATCGTTTCGTGATCCAGGACAAGTGAGAAGCTTACATGTGTTTTCCACCCCGTGGAATCAACAAAATGAAATGTTTAAATAAATCAGAGAAAATAACTGATTGACAAGATTGGCATAACTGAAATGCGGCAAGGAAATTACGAAGAATGTACGAGTCTGTTCACTCTATTTTCCGAAATAATCTTTCGGAAAGATGATTTTATTGCCATGAAAGTAAGTTTTAAATTGTTCTTTATGAATATAACATTTTATCGAAAACAATGTATTATATATGTAATTTGGAACAGCTGCAAGTCGATTAAGTGCAAAGATGAAAATAGTTTGAGAATTAATCAATGTCCGTAATCATAAAGGTAAGTCAGAAAAACATAATTGACATGCTAATGTTGCTGCTTCATTCAGTATGTTAATTTTCAGTAAAGACTGAAAATAGCCTCAATTCAATTGTTGTTATTGTTATTATTATTATCATTATCCGGTGTTGTTATTAAACCAGCCTGCCTCTTTGGGAAGAAAAACTGCAACAGCATGTTTTAATTTATTTCCTCCTAAGCTTTGCAATACAGGTGAATTGTTTTATTTTCAAATCATTTCTGAGAGCCCCAGTTAGGCAGTTATAACCGAGGTGCAGTGCAGATAAAACAGCAGCGCTTTGAAAAACCCGTGCGTATACATGAGTTTCGTGTACGTTTTCCGTGTTATTTTTATTATCATAATTAAATGCTTCGCTCTCAGCACAGCTTCACCTTCGTTATAGTGCCTGGAAGGTAAAAATTTACTATCCTTCGGACACCTCTATTTTTTTCGTTTCGTCAATTTTTGACATTCGTACTTACGTATCTGCTTCGCGGAACATTCCTGAAGGTGTATCAACGTTGTTTTGATGAAATTTGAACTATGTTTCCTAACCTAACAGAACTAACCTAACCACGCGCCAATGGTTCGTGGGGCTAGCGCCAATGTTTCGTGGAGCTAACGCCAATGGTTCGCAATTATTTCCAATTTCTAGATCCTGATACTAACACGACATCAAATTTTAACTATGTTTCTTAACCTAACAGAAGTAACCTATCCACGCGCCAATGGTTCGTGGGGCTAGCTATTCTTTGTCGGAGAATTAATTTTCAACGAACAACATGAATTTCAGCTATGAAACATTCCCACATCACGCAAAACACTTTCCCGATGTTCGACAATGCTACAGGAACTTATTACGGTAAGTAGTTTCTTCTGTAAAAATAAATAAATGTGTCCGAAGGATAGTAAACTAGTACCGCCTGGAATTCACATCGCATTCACAATATTTAAATATAACGCGTAGTTTAAACGTTTCTTCTTTCTTCCATACCAGCAATGACAACACGCTGCTATTACGTACTACTACCATAGCTACTACTGAATGTAAACAAGGATCTATCCTACTCTACGAACCACGGTCTGACGTCATGTGGATATTGTACAGCTTTGCAAGGAAACACAACATTGTAACATAAACAAACAGATACTTGGAATGTAAACAAACTTTCTCATAACAAACCACGCCTGTGTTTACACTTTAGAGACATGGTGTCAGAAGAAGAGGAGTGGAAATCGTTAATAGACGATACGATGACGAAGAAAAGTTTTATTCATGTATAAGTATAGTTCTTGAGTGAAGTGTACTTCTACCATATGCTTCTACCAAATAGGACCCCTGGCAAGAAATCGCTCATAGGCGGTGTGTGCCAAACAAAGTAGAAAGGAGAGAGATATTTGTCTGATGTACACATGATGTAAACACAAAATTTTGTCTTCTGGATTTGACAATTTGCCTTCTGTTTTAAACGGCAGTAGTATATGTTATGAGAAGATTAGTTTCACATTTCTTTAACTAAAGAATAATAAATGAAATGCTCTGATTTCATGTGATCACTAGTGTGGTTTGGAAATAGTGCATGGTGTTTAGAATGACAATAAATAGTGTATTCCTGAATAGGAAATACAGTCTTCTAATGTTTTCACATTATAAATTTAAGTTCCTGGTAATTTTACTATATTTTTATTTGGCACTGGTTTACATCACTCATACTGCCCAAATATGAAAATTATGCAATGTCGTGTGTATTATCATTTTGGTAAATTTCTCGTAAGGGACAGCTGAAATTTGCTAGTTCATTTAATTTGAATATTCGTACTTACGTATTCTGCATTGAGAAACATTGCTGAAGGTGGCATTTCGCTTATTTCACGGAAATAAGCTCTATTTGCGACACATCGAGTAAGTTTGGTATCAGTTTCATAGATCGCAGACACATTAAAATCGGATATTTTGTGTTTTGCATGGTTCGTACTTACAAATTACGGGTACTATTATAGTATGGAGGTGACACCTGTAAATCATATATTTCGCACTTTTTTACATTTCTAACGTACTATTTTGGAATGCGGAACATTTCCTAAGGTGAAATAATGCATTTCTAAGATAATGTCTATTTCTTACATTTACGAGTACTTACTGTTACTTGTTATTTCGATTCTGTAACACATTATGGCGGGCGATAGCGTACTGGTTCAGGGCGCGTTGTGCGAGTGTTTTGTCGATTTATGCAGTGTTGCAACCTCGTTCACCGGAAAATACCTACTTTCGTTCCTGGATTTGAAATTATGCTAATACCTTGCAAACCATTGACGTTAGCCCCACAAACCATTCACGTTAGCCCCAAAAATCATTTTCCCGTAAGGTTAGGTTAAGTTAGGTTAGGCAACCATATTTAAAAAAAAAAATACTCAGACACGTCATGTTCTAGTGAAAACACAGCGAGTTTGAAACACTGACTATGGGGTTGCATCATCTAACACACGGAACATTGTGCTTTCGTGCAGAAAGCAAATGGCGGCAGCAGAAACAGCATGTCGGACAGAGATTTTCGCAGAAAAAAACAAGTATTCGCATTAAAATGTATCAAAACTAAATTCACGAACTTCCACAATGCTACAGAAAATGATTTCCGTAAGTACTTTCTCTGGTAACATTATCGTATGGGTAAAATGGATTCCTTGAAATTTCCTTCAACTGTTTTTACAATTTTTCTTTGTATTTATGCTAATGGAACCTAACCTAACAGGCCTAACCTAACCACGTAGGCATTCCTCGTCTGACGTCAATATTCAAGGTTGCAAGATGGTTGTGCGCAAAGGAAGAGCATTAACAAATTTCGAAAGAAAGATGGTTCCGACCCGAATGGGTGTCACTTATCGCACAACACTCTAGCAACATTGTGTTCTGACGTCACAGGAGAGACCTTTTTCATGTTAGGCAATACAAAGGTAACGCGTCTCTTAGCAAAAATATTATTTTTTCTTTGTATTTATGCTAATGGAACCTAACCTAACAGGCCTAACCTAACCACGTAGGCATTCCTCGTCTGACGTCAATATTCAAGGTTGCAAGAGTGTTGTGCGTAAAGGAAGAGCATTAACGAATTGAGAAAGAAAGATGGTTCCGAATTGCTGTGTATGGACAATGAACGTGGTAAATCGCAAGGTTATTTTACAAAGTTCTACACGTAAATGCGACGTATTAGCATAATTTCAAATAGGGGCACGAAAGTAGATATTTTCCGGTGAACAAGGTTGCACCACTGCATAAATCGACAAAACACTCTCAGAACGCCCCCTAAACCAGTATGCTATCACGGCCATAATGTGTTACAGATTCGAAACAACAAGTAACAGTAAGTACTCGTAAATAGAGAAAATAAACATTATCTTAGTTAGAAATGCATTATTTCGCCTTAAGAAATGTTCCGCAACAGGTTAGCAATGTAAAGAAGTCCGAAATATATGATTTGTAGGTGTTTCACCCATACGATAATAGTACCCTTTCTCCTGTAAATTTGAAGAAATCCGTCACCCCTATACTATAATGTTACCCTGATTGCTTTTTTAGCCCCACGAACCATTCACGGATAGCCCCATGACCAATTTCCGATAAGGTTAGGTTAGGTTTGGTTACATTAAGCAAGCATACTAAAAAAAAGGGGGGTTTGAAACACTGACAGATACTAAAAAAAGGGGGCTTTGAAACACTGACAGGGGCTTACATCATCAAACGTACGCAGAATCCGGTTGTCGTAGGGCAAGCAAATGAAAGCAATGGCAATTGTGCATTGGCGAGATATTTCTCTTGAAAAATACATGATTTCGCGGTCAAATATATTCCAAGATGAAAGAAAATTCCTCCACGAACGTTCTAAACCTTGGAGAAACAAACTCATTTCCGTAAGTAGTTTCTTGCGTAAAATTGAAGAAATGTGTCTCCGATGTATGAAACTGTTACCGTAAGTTTTCTTCCTTTCTTCTTTCTGCCTTCGGTAACACACAAAATGGCAGCCACAGTTTCACACCGTACTCGGCATGAAGTGTTTCCACCCCACTGCACCCAAAAATACCTACATAGCCCCACAAACCATTGACGCATAGCCCCACGAACCATTCATTCATAGCCCCACGAACCATTTCCGGTAAGGTTAAGTTAGGTAGGGTCACATATAGGTTACAATAGTTAAAAATTGGTTTCGAAAAAAATATGCCACTTGCGGAAACGTACCTTCTTCAGTTAACAAAAACACATGTTTGGAAACAATAACCGGGATTATGTCATCACACACAGGCTACATCCACCTGGAAGTAAATGGATGCAAGAGCTTTCGTGCATCAGTCACACATTTATATCGAAAAAGAGATGATTTACCAGCAAAATTCAATGAACGATGGGAGAAAACACTTCCCCGAACTTCCAGAAGTATAAAGAAACTGCATTCGGTAAGTAATTTCTCCTGTAAATTTGATGAAATCCGTCTGTCCCTTACGAGAAATTTACCGAACTATTTTTTGCAATGATTAGAGTTTCAAAACTATGTTTATGATGACCCTTAATTTTTACTATGCTTGCCTAACCTTACCGTGAATGGTTTGTGGGGCAAACATTTTTTCCACCTTATGCAAGACCCCATTTTCTCGTAATGAATAGCGAACTTCACTTGTTCACATCATCAAACATTCCTACCATAATAGTGTATCGACAATCATAGCGTTAATATGTTCACGTAATTTCGCAATTTCTGGAAGTGACCGCCAATTTTTAACTGCAGATTCTAGATTACGAGGCCGAAATTAGTGAGTATGCGTAATTTCAAAGCAATCTGAGATACTTCCGGTATTGTAAATTTATACCTGCTTTTTTAACATGATATTGTTATTACATATTATACACAGTGGCAGCGGTTAGGGGCAGTTGCCTCCCTACTTTTCGCCACATTTGTCCCCGTACTATGCTAAAACTTATCTACAAAGGGAAATAAACTGTCTTTGCCCCCCCCCCCCCTGGTTTTGGAACCCAATTTCCGCCACAGATTATACATTATTACTATAAATGGCCATTCATCTTAATAATTCTTCTGAAAACATACTTCAAACTGCTAATATTTAAGAGTACTGCAATGCAATTATTTTTTTTGTATCAAGTTGTACACAAATTTAAAACTAACATATTCACTTTCTACAAACGTCAAATCACACCATTTCTAAACTTTCAAATGCTTTCAATGTTCTTTCCCTACATCTTCAAAAATCAGCAGATGTAAGTCAAATCCACATACTGACTGCATGGTTTTCATTGCTTTAAACCTGTGGTAATGGAGGAATTTTATGTCTACAAATACTAATATTTTGCATGTTCACCACATAGTTGGGGGAAGTCACTTTTCAGAGTGATCGTTCATTTTTTCACACTGAACCAGAGATTCCCAAACTTTTTTATTCCACGGCATCCTTAGTGTTTCAAGATTATTCCACGGTGCTCCAATCAAAATATAGGCTTATCCAGCACTTGCAGTGCTCAGTTTGTGTGGTTAGGTTGCTTGCCTTAAGTTAAAAAATAAACATATAGAAGGTAACCAAAAAAGTTCTTGCCGTTTTTGACATTCCATTAATCATACGCTCACAGAGAGGAAACGAAATGACGCACGTGCCTGCCAAGCGATCGGGAGTTAGTCTGACCATTGACTGTCAGTAATACAGGCACATTGCGCACACATAGCAGTCATAGCTCGACCAGTGTCGAAGAGAAATGGAGGTAAGCAGCTTGTTCGCGTGTGTTTGTTGTATGACTTTAAAGTGGGCCTGTCAGCTGCCGCATCAAGTCGCCGCATTTGCCAGGCATTTGGGGAGAATGCCGTGAACGAACGCACTGCCAGGCATTGGTTCCAGAAATTCCATTCGGGAGATGTGAGCCTTTCGGATGAACCTCGCAGTGGACGACCACATGTGTTGGATGACGAGGCCCTGAAAGCAGCCATCGAGGAGGACAGTGGTCTAACGTGTGATGAACTTGCAGAAAGGTTCCATGTTTCCGCTGAAACAGTCAGACTGCACCTGCATGGGATAGGGAAGTCATACAAGTTAAGCAAGTGGTTACCCCACACATTGTCGGCAGCCAACAAGGAACAACGAGTGACAGCCTGTTTGTCCTTGCTCACTCGGCACCTGAACACACCCATATTTGATCGCTTGCTCACTGGTGACGAAAAGTGGGTTCTCTATGACACTCCCAAGCATACCAGACATTGGTTGTTGCCACATGACCCTGTTCCTCACACCTCAAGACCACCTCTGTACCCACGAAAGGTTATGCTCTCTGTATGGTGGAATTGTTGGCAAGTGGTGCATTACGAGCTCCTTCCACCTGGTCAGACCATCACTGCTGACCTCTACTCTCAGCTGTTACAAAGGGTGCACCGTGCATTGCGGCAGAAGGAGCCAGGATTGGTGAATCGCAAGGGTGTGCTGTACCTGCACGACAATGCCAAGCCACATGTTGCAAAGAGGACCCGGACGACCCTTCAGCAACTTGGATGGGACACACTGTACCATCCACCATATTCACCGGACCTTGGACCAAGAGATTTCCACCTGTTTCATTCCCTCGACAACCACCTCCGTGGGAGATCCTTTGCAAATGAGGGAGACCTGCAGATTGCACTCACGGACTTCTTTGCATCCAAGCCCGCCGAGTTTTATCACCAGGGTATTGTGCAGCTGCAGGAACGTTGGCAAAAGATGTTGGATGCTGATGGAGATTACTTCGAAACCTAAAGGTACTGTATTGCTCTTTGTTTATCACTGCTCTAGTAATACGCACTGTATTGCTCTTTGTTTATCACTGCTCTAGAACGGCAAGAACTTTTTTCGTTACCTTGTATTTTAAATTCAGAAACATTTTATATGTAAAAAGTACTAAGTAAGCGCATATAAGGAACAATCATATAATTTCAGTGAAAATATTGGAACATTTCGTGGTTCTCCCACAAGCCAGCCAGGGTGCCATGGTGCACACTTTGGGAACCACTGCACTAAACCATAAATTGCACCGGTTTTCCTCGTGAAGATACGATTGTGAAACATAGTTGCAAATATAAGGTGATATATCTGAATTGTTCTTCACTTCTGTTTTTTTTTTAAACTGTGGTACTTATTTTCTTACGTTCAATATTTTGCAGAATACACATGGATTCCAATCATATAATCATTATTGCATTTTGTTGGTTACTGTGTGCAAATGCAGAGCTTCAAGCAGATGATTGTATAAGCAAGAAGAATAATGCTCATTGGTATCTTGGTGCAAAAACACCTTATAGAGTTAACATGAATGCAAATGAATCTAGAATTGAATATTCAGGTAAGCAACAGTTGTTAGAATGGCATTTAATTTTAGATATGGTCGGTAAATGTTCTATACTATGGAAGGTAGATGGCATAATGGAAATATATGTGAGAGTGCTTAAAAGTAGGTGTTGGGACAGGTAGGAACAGTGTAGGAACGAGAAATCATGTTGTTTTTGGTTTAGTTTATTTCATGTTGTCTTTCTGAAACTTTTGACTAATTGTGAGGATGGAATTGAATAGCATGAATGTTGGGAGGGGAGAGGGATGATGAATGCCGGGAAAGGTGGGGGGATTGAATGCTCGCACCTGGAAACTTACATTAGTCATTTCAAGTAACCAGATAGCAGAAATCTTGTTATTTTTTATTGTTAATGACAAATAAAGTTAATTTAATTAGTATTCAAACAGAATAACCAAAGCAAAACTGCACTGCATCGAAAAGACAGTGCATTGTAAACACAAATCCCATGTTATATTTCCATATTTTACCTTTTAGTCCATAGAATAAATGATTCCATAATTTCAAAAATTCAAAAAATTATAGTTCTATGTGAGATGTCACACAATTAAAACTTCGAGTAAAATTTCTCCATAACTTTTGAAGCATTTTCTTGAAAAAGGCATGTGAATGTTAATAACAAAATACAATAACTATGGATTTCAGAACACTAACTGTATAACATATTAAAAAAGTAATGAAAAACAGTTGTGCTGAATATTCACTCATCTGGTGGATCAAGTAGCAGTGTCTCCCCATTTATAAAGCAATAATAATACAATTGTCTTATTTTTTTAAGTTTATAATTATTATTGTAAAATATGTATAAGTGTGGTAATTATTATTTCTACTAATCAAGTTTTATCAATGACCTGACCCCCCCCCCTACAAAACCTCTGGTGATACCCATATTGAATGGCAATAAGCTCGATGAAGGGCACACATGGATGCCACAAAACACCCCCCCCCCCTTCCCCCCGCAGGGAATTATACTAGGCTTGGATCCAGCTGCCCTAACTTTGTTAGTCTGCAAAATACCCAGCCAAACCTCTGTGGAAGAGAAGTTGAGATGTGTGTCTTCAGTGAAAGTCACCCCTTACACCCCAAAAAATAAATCATACCTAGCTTCTGTACAATGCTTAATTTGCCTTTGTGCTCTGTGAATTAATGAAGATGGTTTTATTTACTTCTCACATTTTTTTCAGTCGGAAAAATTAATATTGTATTGTATCAGTGGAAGCAGCTACTAGACACTGACTTCAGAATACCCACATAATTACTAACAGTACATTTTGTAGTAAAATGATTCGAAGAGCAATGGCAAACTGTGTCATTGATATTGCTAGTGTAGGGTTCTTCATATGTATTCTCAGACTTCCTTGTGGTGAGAGACTTCCAAATTTAATTTGCCAGACTTAACAGCATTTCTTCTACCAGATAATGACAATACAAACATGGTCAGCCATATGCACATTTTTTAAATCAGAAGTTGACAATATAAACTATGAGATTGCTTAGAGGAGTAAAGGAGATAGTGCATCAACCGTGCATCAACCACATTCTGGTACCATTTTATGTGTAAAATATATTTGCTCCTGGGCAATTCTATTGTGATGGGTGTGACATTCAGACAAATTTACATTAATTAATTTTGATTTATTTTCTTCGCACCTTCATGTAACTGGGATGTTACTCATGACATAACTCTATCAATTCATGTAATTTCATTTTCCTTGATGAAAGTTATTTTATTTCAGAATATTCCTCACCAATCTCAATTTTCAGCTAAAGGAAATACATTATTTGTGATTGTGATGGGTGTCACACTTCCGAGACTTAACTTCAGTACCTTCCTCAGCCTTTCAGAAAACTCTGTGAAATATATTTGTTTTCTGAAACAATTTTATTTTATTTTCACAGAGCAAACTTTACACGACATTTAGATTCTTTTAGTTTCTAAAAATATTACTACCTATTTTTTTAATAAACATTTTTTGCCTGTGACAAATTTTGTGATGTGTGTGACACCATGCACATTATTTACTTTGTAGGATTATGGAACAAAGTGAAGGCTGTGAAAATTATCATAAATAGATTCTTCAAACTAAGGTTTGTTTCAGAAATGAAGTAGGATATTTCAGAGCTTAAGGTATAGAAGCAATAAATGAGACAATTAGAATTGATTTAGATTTCTTATGGTATAATACTATTTCATAATGAAACTAAATTAAGTGGAAACACCACATAAAATAATAGGTTTTAAACAATATGTTATTTAAAGCCATGAAACTATTGTTTATATTAATAATTCCAAATTCTAAATAGTTTTCCCTTTAATTTCACATGTAATTAATACTTTGAATAAAAATAAAATTAACTTTGTTTGTTTCTTGTTGTTTGTTTGCTTTGTGTCAAAAAATTTCAGATTGTTAATGTGAATTTAGCCTATTGTCCACCTGTAACATATTTTGATCCTTGAAAGTTTGTCAAATCATGGTTGGTGGGACTTCACTCAACTGTGGATGCTCAAAAGGAAGCATTAAAAAGAGACAAAGAAGTATAAAAGGTATAAATTTGAAAACGTTTCTTTATTATTATTTTTTTATTAGTGAATAGTAGGCTATAATTTATGAACAAGAGTTTATGTTTATAAATAAGTTAAAAATTGTAAAAAAAATAATGTGATTATAAAATTAGAGTTCCTATACTTTTTTTTTAAAAAATGAAAAGAATTATTTGTAGGAAGGGCATTCTGGAAGCATTTAAAAATTGATCAAGGGACTACTGGAGTTCAGAAATTATCGCTTGCGAAAATATTTCTGTTTCATTAAAGCAATGGTAAAAATCACAAAAATTAGGCCTTTTGCTAGTAAGCCACAGGGAAATGGGAAGGAGGGAAGTTGTTAATAATGCAAAACAGTATCATTGACTTCCGCATATATAAATACAATTCAGGTTTGTGTTTTTGCATAATTGATTCTTAATTACATTGTGGACTACATAATAATAATAATAGTAAATTTCTTTATTAAGCGGGTGAGGTTCAGCCTATAGGCTGCTCTGCCACCTAACCCTTGTCAATGTAATGTTACATGAAGTATTTTGTATTTATGTTCTACAGGTTGTAGAGCAAGGCAGATTTGGATGGCAATTCGTCATGGTACAAGGTATCCAGGCAACAAAATGATTAGAAAAATGAGAGAAGACCTTCCTATTTTAAGAGATAAAATACTGCAGAATCATCATGAAGGGAGAGGTACCGTCATTATTATTATTATTATTCATGTCCGTAGCGGTAAACAAATGTGTTGAATCAAAGTGTTGAGTGTGTTAATTTGTAAGAATATATATATTTGATTTGCCAAGCCGACGGGAGGAAGGAGACGTTCGCGTGTCTTAAGGGTGAGCACCTGAAAGGTCACGTTATGCGTCTAAAGCTTAGGAAATTCGACCGTAATGACAACCATTTAAATATCTCGGTTTCCAGCGGTCAGATTCATGTGAAACTTATACCAGCGCAGCAGCATGTGTGCAAGGACGGATGTGTGGAGTTTCGTCGCGATCAAGCAACAATTACGGATGCCAGATCAAATTGGTTGTAATTGATCAGTTTGTGGGCACCGATTGCAATTGAGCTATGGGCGACAGCGAGGCGGAAGCTTAATCTGCAGAAACCAAACTTCGAGCACGACCCGTCCAAGTTGGGAGACAATAGAGCGAAGTGGAATGACCTCTCCGGAAGCATCCCTTCAATGAGCGCCGAGCGTTCTTTTTCAAAATCCAAATAAAACGAAGGACATGGTTTTTCGATACACAGTGTTACCGCGATCCTTGTAGCGAGAGCACCTCCTTGCTACCTCTCCGTATACAGTTTTGCTGCGATTCTTGTAGCGAGAGCACCTTCGTGCTACCTCTCCGTATACAGTGGACTTTGTTGTGTTTTGCGAACACCAGTGTGCGATAGGCAGTAAGTCTACACGAGTGCGCTTACCTCAACCGCTGGGGGGATGTTGAAGCGAGACTGTGTTTCCGTGATTGTCTTACACCGTTTATAGTTTTTGTGAAACGAGGAACATCAGAAATTATGGCGGGCTAGAGGAAGAAAAGAGATGAGGGCGTTACCCTCGATTCGCCCGATGTCAGACGAGACTACGACCCATGCCTACAACATGCCAAGAAACGACGAGCTACGCCGATGATGCCTACCAGCCGCCATGGAGAGAGAGAGAGAGAGATGTCGAACGCTGCCAAGTGGACGTCCCGACGCGTGAGATCGTTCGATGGTGATGGAGAAGACGCCGACGAGCTAAGAACGACCGCCCAGACCACGGAGATGTTCACCGATCCCGAGAGGGAGAGAAGCCAAGGAACCAGATGTATGAACGCTCTTCGCATCTTCATCGTCGCGACCAAGGAAACCTTTCGTGTGAATACTATGTGTTTTCAATCGCCCATAAAGACGCCAGGATGCACCTCGGAAGCTGAGAGATGATAATGTATTCATCTGTGTTAATGTCAGCACGTGACGGCCCGATTGATGTAGAGAACGCCCTTGAAATTCGTCAACATTTTGAAAACGCCCACTCAACTCGAACTTCATACCAAACTCCCGTCGCGCTTGTCATTGGTAATTTATTCGTCTCAGGTCAATTTTTCTTATTCCTTGTGATGTTTTTTAATCTTAAATTCATTGTTGTTTGTGCTCCTTTGTATTTGTTTAAAGTGTGTACTATTAGAGTAAAGCGCCGCCCACTTAATTGTTTAATCTACTCGAGGTTTGTTCATTTTTTATGTTGCTGCTAGCTACGTCAGGTCGCATATGTGATTATTTGTTAAAGTATTTGCCTGGTAATATGAATTGCTCGTCGCGGCGAAGTGTTTAAGTCCCGCCTGCTAGAGAGTATATGTTTGCGTCACTCAACGGAGGTTATTGTTATGTTTGGAACCACGTGAGGTCTTGTAAAAGGAAAACGTCCGCCCACGTGAGCGTAATTGCCATTGAGACGCCTTTGTTTATGCCGGACACATAATGTATTGTCACCGCGCCGACCTAGTTTCTTTTTAAAAAGGTGAACTTAAGTAAGGGCTGGCTAGGATTTGAGTAGCACTGGAGCAAAAATCACAAATGACCTGATTAGACAAAAATTCAAGGTAAATTTAAATATGAATGCAATCATTATGGCTTATCGTCATAAAACCTGTACATGTCATGTATTATTTTTTTTGTGTTGATGACCCCGAAAAGGACTGAATGTGTGAATGAAAGTGAGAGCGTGAAAGAGGGGGAGATGTAGTAAATTGATTTTTGTTGGTTATGAATAGAATATACTTTTTATTTTCATGTTAATTTTGGGCTATATCATTTCGTACGCATGTCGCTACCCGTGATTTTCAGGTATGCAGCTAGCCGCTTCCCGGCTCAAGGTAAAGAGGTGGTAATTTGAACGTATATATGTCTGTTTTTATTCGATATGGCTAATCACTATGCACTGTTGGTCACCGGTTCCTACCCACGAACTTAACCTGGACCGTAACGTTATTTCGCTTGTCCGAGGGAGATTTTGCTGCCTCTATCTAGGTAGTGGTAGCATTTGTTTTCCCGGGCAAGGGAGGGCGTTTCACAGAGGTTTGTTTGTCAATATATTTGCATGCTTGTATAATTTGCATGTAGATAATATTCAAGTCTATCTTCTTATTATTATTATTATTATTTGGCGCTACAACTCTGTATGAGTTTTGGCCTGCTCAACAATTTTCTTCCATTTAATTCTATCCTGGGCATCCTTCTTCCAATTTGAGATCTTCATTATTCTAATATCGTTTCTAACATCATCTTCCCATCTAACTTTAGGTCTACCTACTGGCCTCTTGACAAATGGTTTCCATTTATATATCTTTTTGACTGTTTTCTCAGACAATCGTTCGATATGACCTAACCAGCTTAATCTTTGGGCTTTTATGAATCGAATTATATTCTTATGCTTAATCAACTGGTCTAACTCATCATTTGTTTTTATTCTCCAAGAGCCATCGCTCAATTTGGAGGTGCCAAATATTTTTCTTAATATTCTCCTTTCAAATATAAGTAATTTTTGTATTAAGCTATCTTTCAGGACCCATGTTTCACAGGCATATATTGTCACTGGTCTACTGATTGTCCAATATAGCTTAAGTTTTGATTTTTTTGAGAGTAGATTATTTTGTAATAATTTTTATTTGCATAAAAAGCTTTGTTTCCTGCTATAATTTTTTCTCTGATTCTTCTTCTATTGAATTATTGGTATTCACAATTGAGCCTAAGTATTTAAAAGATTCAACATTATCAATACTCATTGTGTCTATTATTAGTTTATTCTCTTTATTTGGTTTCCTCCCACATTTCATATATTTCATTTACTTTCATTTACTATTAGACCATATTTTATTGCCTCATTTTTCAACATTATGAATGTGTCTAGCATGGCCTGCTTTGTTCTTGCCATTATTAATATATCATCAGCATAGGCAGATAGCTGTTTTAATTGGGTAGAGATATTACCTCTTATTTCAAGTTTGGATATTATCACATCCATTACGATGCTGAATAGAAGTGCTGACAAAGGGTCACCTTGTTTCATTCCAGATTTTACTTCAAACTGATCAGTAAGATCATTATTAATTTTCACTTTGGCCCTAGTATTCTGGAGTGTAATTTGGATCAGGTTTACTAGTTTTACTAGAACATTAAAGTGTAATAGGCATTCAGGGACTAATGATCTTTTAATAGAATCAAAGGCATTATGTAACTCGATATTAAATTCATGACATTTTTCATATATCTGTCGTATCATGTAAATATTGTCTATTGTTGATTGGTTAGATCTGAAGCCCATTTGGTATTCACCAATTTGATGTTCTACAAACTCATTTAGTCTGTTGTACAATAAGATAGCATATATTTTATAGATTACATTTAACAAAGTTATTGGTCTATAATTCTTACAGTCTTTACGATCACCTTTCTTAAATACAGGGCAAATTATTCCTTCCAACCAGTCATCTGGGATTTGCTCACTATTCCATACTTTAAGTATAAGGTCATAAATATTTTTCTTTAAGGTTCGTCCACCCATTTTAATTAATTCTGCTGAGATATTGTCTGGACCTGTAGCTTTGTTATTCTTAAGCTTATTTGTTATGGTATTTATTTCAGTATATGTTGGGACATCGATCTCTTCATAATTTATCTGATTTACATTTCTTAGGTGAGTATTGTCATGTGTTTCTTCGTTCTTTAAAATATCACTGAAATATTGTTTCCATCTTTCCAATACAAGTTTATTTTCTGAAATTAATTTTCATTGTTTATCTTTACATAGTGGAATCATTGAAATTTTTTCTTTGTTAAAAAAATCATTTCTTTATAGAATTTCCTAGTTTCATTTTTCCTACTTGATTCTTCGATTTCTTTGATTTTATTATTTATCCATTTTTTCTTTTTCTTTTACAGATCTTTGTGGCGTTTTTCCTTTTTTGTATGTAGTCTTCTTGGTTTGCTCGTGTTCTTCTGTTTAAGCATTTCATTCTTGCTTTATTCTTCTCATCTATAGCTAATCTACATTCTTCGTCCCACCATTCATTGAATGTTCTCTTTTTCTGGGGTTGGAATATTTCATAAGCTGCTTCAAGTATTGATTCCGTTATGTTTTGCCGTTCTATGTTAGTATCCTGTGACTCATCCTTTCCTTTTAGTTTTCTTTGAAAACACTGTCTATATAGGTTTTGCATTTTAGAGTCACTTAGATTGTTCTTGTTCCATTTTTGTAGATGAATTTGTTGGTGTTTAATTGCTATTAGTTTTTGTTTTATTTCCAGTTGGACCAAGAAGTGGTCCGAATCACAATTAAATCCACATCTAGTCTTCACGTCTTGGAACGTACTACTCTTAGTTGAATTAACAAGCACATGATCTATCTGGTTCAAAGTCTTTGTATCGGGTGAGATCCAGGTTCCTTTATGGATATTTTTATGTTGAAATTTTGTGCTCATTATCATCATGTTATTACTAGCTGAATATTCGCATAATAACTCACCATTCTTATTACATTCATTGTGTAGAGAGTGGTTGCCTGTTATTGACAAGTATGCATTTTCACATCCTACTTTTGCTTTCATATCTCCTAGTATTATTGTTATATTGTGTCTGGGTGTCTGATCTTGTATCAACTGTAAATTTTCATAGAATTGACTTTTATCTTCGTCAGATGAGTCTTCCGTAGGGGCGTGAACACATATTAAAGAAAGATTATGAAATTTGCCCTTCATTCTAAGTTTACAGATCCTGTCATTGTGAGGTGTGAAGCTTAATACATTTTATCTGATTTCCTTTCGTACCATAAATCCAGTTCCTAGGTGACCTGTTTTTTCGCTATTACAGCTATAGTATAAAGAATAGTCTTTTTTCTTTATGTGTCTATAGCCTTTCCATCGAATTTCTTGAATGGCTACTATTTGGAGTGTAGATTTCAATATTTCTTCAGCAATTTCTTGCATTTTTCCTGGTTTCAGCGTCGTAAGTATGTTCCAAGTTCCAATTTTAATGATATCTCTTTTATTCCTTTTAACTTGCCTTGGTTGTCCTAGGTACATCAATCCGGCATTCCTTTGTTGAGCATTTTTAGTATATGTGATTTTTTGTTTGGTGAGGGAGCCGGCCTCATGCAAAACCCCCAACCTGGAGGACGAGGGTTTATATCAGGTTTACTCCCTTAGAACGGTTGCCTTCGCTACGCCTGAGGAATCCGTTCCATCCCCCTTGTAACCCTGAGGACGGGACCCTTAACAGGTGCTACCTCCCGGGTCAGGAGGACCTGTAGCCAGTGGCGGATTACCAACTAGGCCCACTAGGCACGTGCCTAGGGGCGGCAACTCTTGGGGGCGGCAAATCTTTTTTCCAGAATATCAAGAGTAAAACAAAAAGTGTCTTACGTACACAGTGACAATTTAGACCTATGAAACCAATGTTTCAAATCAACTGTTTGCAACACTTTCGCTTCATACGAAAGAAACCTTGATGTATCGGATTTACGTGTTATCAAGAAATGTTTCGTTGCTCTGCCTCCTTCAGGTGCCAATCAATTTGTTTTTAACCCGTGCTGTGGCTTTTATCGCTTACAATGACAATGCAAGCCGCCCAGCCTTTGTTGGTTTGTTTTTGTAAATACATACCCCTCGATCTTCCACTAAGCGTTTGTTAATGGCCAGGCAGGAAAGAAGACTGATTGTTTGAAACTTGCATTTGTAACAATGCCAGTCTTAAAAAAAAATAAACACATAAACACTGCTGATAAGTGAGTGAGTGCAGCTTTAGCGTGAACCTCAACTAGTTTTTGTCTTACTGTATTCTCTGGCTAGTGCATTCAGTTAGTGCGTTTTCGATTTGGTGTTTTTTTTTGTTTTTTTTTATGCAGCAGGCAGCATGAATCGAACGAAGTTAAGTGAGGCGGCTTATCGTAAACTTGCAAACGAAAAGCGTGAAAGAGAAGGAACCTTACAGAAAAAGCTTGGTACAGTGGACTCGTGTTTTAGGCGAAAGGAACAAGTGATTTCCGAAAGCAGTTAAAAAATTGCAGTGGAAGCGGCTACATCGAGTGAACTCTGTGAAACGCAAAATGTCGAAAATATTGTGGGTTTAGTGGATGAAGAAAGTGCACCTGAGGTAGTGTCCCCTCAGTTCGTAGGAGTTCCTGATTGTGACAGTGAGAGTGCAAATTTCGTTAGTGACGATCCTGCCGAGTGGTGTCTGAATGAGTCTACAATTGACATTGTTCTAAGACATGGAATTAATCAGAATGCTGAAAACGATTTTTCTAAATCGCAAAGACTCATAGCAGGTAAGACAAGATTTTTAAATAATAGTGTTTTTTTCGTAAACTTCTAAATGGAGAATCAATTTTGCGGAATTATTTGGTATATTCGTGCAGCACTGGTGCCGTTTATTGTACATCATGCAGGTTGTTCAAGGGGAAGACAAACATCGCAACTCACGGCATTTCAGACTGGAAAAACATTTCAAATATTCTAGCATCACACGAAAATTCTGAAGAACACAAAAACTGCGAGTTGGCACTCTTAGCAAGGCAGAAATCTGTTGGGACCTTGGGGAACCATTTTCAATCACATATTCAGACGGAACTTACGTACTGGGTCAGTGCAAATAAGTTACTACTTTTCTTTTGAGAAGGGCGCACATTACGTTTGTGCCTAGGGGCGGCGAGGAAGCTTAATCCGCCACTGCCTGTAGCTCACATCGGCAGGGGTGCTACTCCCTGAGATAGGACTGTCTCCAAGAGAGTTCCTTCTCGTTACTGTTGTTTGGGACGGGGTAGGAATATTAGGATAGGATATGATAGGTAAGATGGGACGTTGCAGAACGCCTTAGTCTGGCTTCTCTTCTGAGACCTGTCCAGCATGGGTGACCCTGCTGGTAGAAAAATCTACCGCTGGCGTAGCTCTCAGCCTCAACAAAGCACGCAAACCCCTCTGCCCGCACGGTCAGTGCTACTCTAAGGCGGCGTTCCCTGGAGGGGTTCAAGTCTATCACAAATATATATTTACGATTTCTTGTAGCAAACTTTGCATACTACTTAAGGTACTTGGTACTTGAAAGGAACTTTAAAAAGTACAAAAAAGCATATTAATTTGGAACGTAAAGCATAGTGTGGGTCGTTTTACTAATCTTTGTCTTTGTAGGTTCTCTGTGCGGCACAGAATTAAAATTCCTAAAAGGCTGGGAGCCATTCATGGAAGATGCTGATCAAAAGCGACTAGCTCACGAGGGTGAGGATGAAATGATTGAGCTCGCAGAGAGATTTCAAAACAGGTTTCCTGAAATTTTATCAGAGAAATATGACAATTCTTCATTCAAGGTAGGTTGCTTCAAAATGTAAGACATATCTATGTATTTGGTAGAAAGTAAAAGTTCTGTTTGACAATCTGTTTTAAAAATGTTTTAAGTAATAAGTGTTACAAATTTGTAATATGTTACAATTATAAGATATACTATTTGAGAATGGGCACTGCATGAAGCATAGATCTGCCCAAGCATTTATTTCTTCACATGGATGCAGCTGCAGGGTTGCTACACATCTGAAAACCAGGGAAATGTCAGTGAATTTTGCAGATTATTTGGAATTTAAGTGCATTTTGGAGTCTGCAAGAGAACAAGTTGCAAAATGAACAAGTGGTTCAATTCTTCTTCCGGATTCGGTTCTTGTGATTCCACTTCCCAAAAATATTCATTTCAGAAACTTGTTCCTCTTGTCCTTACGATTCTCAGTCTGGTACAAAATTATGGTTCCTTCGAATTTCGGTTCTAAGGTTCAAATCACAAACCCTGAGACCTTCTGTAAACAAAACCACCTGCATGCAGCAAGCATTGCAAACTCATAGATGTAAAATAATCCACACGAAAATCCAGCGTTCTTACAGGATTCATTACGTAAGGTAAAACAATGGTCAATTTGTAGTATGGGATACGCTGCCGCAAATGACGCCTCACTTTAAACCCATTGCTCTTTCTTTTTTTACTTATTGCTTCACCTTTATGGTTAAATCTTTGCACCAGTAATAATTTCCCATAAATTTGGCTTCTTTCTTGCATGTGAATTGAATACATTTTACTTGCATTTTTTTAGACAAAATGAAACATGGTAATGTATATTTCTAAGGTTTGATATAGATAGAAGTGTATTTGAAATTTGTTTGTACATTTTATGTAAATTGTATCCTATGTAAATAAAATATATAATGGGCATAAACAGCCATATGCATTGATGTAAGTCCAATAAATATATTGATGATGATGATCAAAACAAGACAAAAAGTTCGTAAATTTATTGTGGTTGGAAACTTTGACAAGCATCCTAATAACGATTTTTGTTCCGCCAAATATAGTGCACTTCGTAAAATAACTTGGTGACATAGCAAGGCAAGATAAGTGTGAACATTTTGTAGTAATATAACCTTCAATGAGCTTAGAGATTTGTGTACATAATGATACTTTATAACATTGGTTATTTTCTAAAAATAATCATGTGAAGAGCAAGGAAGTAGTGCAACTTAGTAATATTGCCTGACTTAGCCTTAGAAAAATAACATGCCGAGTTCTATGCGTGAGGGAAAGTCTCCGTTTACTCCGAGCGTGTTTTCAAAACACCAGCAAGGACAGCCTTTGAAAAGGGGTGAGAAACAGATTCTACTCAATATTTATGTAACGTTCTGTCAGTAGTATCCTGAGAAACCAGTAAATGAAGTGGTTAAGATCGTATCCCAGTGCAGTGGTGTGTCAGTGTCTGCAGTTTTAAGGGTTATGAAAGAGAGAATGACCGGGAGAGTAACAATGTATGCGGCTTCATATTCGTCTGGTGTTTTGAGAACGGGTTCTCACATTCAGATGCTCTTATGTAAAATGAATAGGTGCGGCGAACTATGGGTGTAACAGCAGATGATTGCGGTCATGAATCAGCTGACGCGGAGTGATACATCGAATCGGTGAGACCGTTTGTTTACAGAAGGTCTCAGGGTTGGTGATTTACACTTTACATTCATTCACTCTTGAATCATTAGCCCATCTGTGCATAAAGTGGACTTAAGACAACAAATCAAATCAACCAGCCATCCTAAGAATTTCTTGTGAAAAAAAAATACTCCTTTAGTTATTTGAAGGTTACGTTGATAAGTTAGGTTTGATGTTGAGAGTAACCTGATGTTTTTGTTAGATTAGAAATGTTGATTTTATGCTGATAGTAATTTTATGTTATTCTTTGAATTTTCATGTTTTTTTTTTTTCAAAACATAGTATATTTGCTGCAAAAAAAAATGCTGGAAGTGGCCGGGATGCGAGGAATTGGTCACTGGCTGGTGACACTTTGGTGCTAAATATTTTATTTCATATAATTTTCAACTAATAATTGTGTATATTCATAATAATTAACGGACCTGTATGTTTACTTACAAAACACAAAGTTCAAAAGCAAAAATCATGATAACAATAAACATGTCTGGAAAAATTTAATTTGTGGACTGGAAAACTTGGAAATGTCAGGGAATTTAATAATAAAAAATTGTAGCAACCGGATAGTAAACCTCATTGGACAAGAGGTTTTCAAACATATGCTTTTCAAATGTGTAGTGCTGCAACAATAGGATACTATTTACAGGGGACAGTTCTGGTTGGTTTTGTTTTTTCTCTTATTTGAAGAGTCCTGCAATAAACCAAAGTAAATTTTAAAAAAATGTAAGATGAAAATGCAACACTCTTTGGGCCCTACAAACTGTACAAAGTTTGTTGATAATAGTTAAATAGTGCATCGTAAAGAAATTTTAATTTGATTATACAATACTAAAAAGAACATGATAGGTGCCAGAAGTACCCGATTCTACCAGTAAGCTAGGTAAATATTTTCTGTTTCAAGTACTATGTATGTCATACTATTGCAAACCATTTTCCTTGCTGTGGGCTAACTAAGGGTGTAACAGGAGCAGTTAAAAAAAAACATGAAATTGTATTTTTTCTTAATGTTTTTTGTGTTGCCAGCAGAAAATGGAGCACTCACTCTCAACATAGAATATATATTAGTTTTTCGTCCATGATCTTCAAACGTATTTAGTAATTTCGCTTAAATGTTATAACAAAGTCAGCCAACGTATCTAGTAGCTTTATAAGTTTCAGCTTGATACCTCTTAAGTGTACTGCATTTATCCTATAATTGGTGATGCCTGGATATCTTCTTCCACCTCTCTTCAACTGCAAACGAAGTTGAATATTATATAGTTTTCAAGTGATGCGACAAAATTGGTGAAATTTTCATTTCGTTTTCTACTAAAATGTAGTCTAGACAAATATGAGCAGAATTTGAAGCTCTGGTGAGATGGAGAAAATTGAATTTTCATCTACCATCTTGTGACCTAATAAATACCCTGATTTTACCTAACAACTAAATTTATGGCAGTTGTGCTCGTCACATAATCTGTGATGAAAAACTAAGATGTCTCGGGTGGAGGCAAATCATTCTACTCTTCTCCCTAATCCTCACACGATAAGGTATGAAAACATGGAAACTTTCATAGTACCTGCCAAAGGAGAGATTTATTTATCATACTCTCATCTCCTTCCTCATAATTTATTTTTCCATTAGCCACATTTCTGTGGCAAGAGGGGCCCATTCTTGTTACTACAAACCAACATGGGCTTTACATATATGTTACTATAAAAATTTGAAAATTTCTCTGTCCAGTTTGAATACACCTGCTCATTAATGTCTTTTGTTTTGCAGTTCCGTTACACGGCTGCTCAGCGATCAGAGGCAAGTGCTCATTACTTTAGTGTTGGATTGTTTGGAAAGAAAGAAAGTCGATATGTTTGGTTCCCAGAACCTCTGAAACCTGATCCAATTATAAAGGTAAGTTGTTTCTGAAACTGTATGAGTCACTTTGTCCCTGAAATTTTAAATTGTATTTGATCATAGTTCATTTCGTATGGGTTTTAATGAGAACAGAGTAATTACCACTTGATGCTCTTTACAGAGCATCCTAGAAACTAGATGTCCGTAAAGAACAAATCAATTTGAAAATGTGTCTTAATACAGGACATTTAGCAAGAGATTTACCCAAGTCCAAAATTAAATAAACAAAATACTTGTTTACTCTTATGTAATATGAAGTCTGCTCGAAGTGATAGAGGATGCAAGGGTATGGTATACCCTAACTATGTATGTGTGTGTGAGAGGGGGGGGGGGTGCTGTCTTCCTGAAGGTAAAAAAGTTCTGGTACTTTTCATCAGTCACTTTGCTGTTGTAATAATAATAATAAACTACAAGGCGTATTTTTTAAGTAAGTACCGTTTTGATATGTACAAAAAACAAGTAAACTTTTTGTAACAATTTTATTGTTACATGAAAGACCACACTTTTATCTACTTTTCCACATAATTGCCACCAATATTAAGGGACTTATCATATCAAACAACAAGCTTTTGTATTCTGTCGTCATAGAAGTTTGCCGCCTGAGTTGACAGCCACTGCAACACGGCCATTTTGAGGCTATCGTCATCATCGTGGCGCTGACGTCCAAGATGCTTCTTCAGTTGCAGAAACACGTGGTAGTCACTGGGATCTAGATCGGGGCTGTATGCAGGATGATCAAATTGTTCCCAGCCAAATGATGCGATGAGATCTTGAGTTCGATTGGCCGAATGTGGACGGGCATTGTCATGCAGCAAAACGATCCCTTTACTCAGCATGCCGCACCTTTTGTTTTAAATGGCACGGTGCAGTTTTTTTAAAGTCTCACAATATGTTTCCGAGTTTATTGCGTCACCACGAGGCAAAAAATCAACAAGCAACACCCCCTTCCTGTCCCAAAACACGGTACACATGATTTTCCGGACTGAAATTGTCTGCTTAAACTTCACTTTCTGGGGCGATGTTCAATGCCGCCATTCTATGGATTGTTGTTTTGTTTCGGCCACCCATGTTTCATCGCCTGTGACAATTTGGCTTAAGTACGTGTCACCTTCAGCTTCATAACGCACAAGAAAAGTCAAAGTGCTACCTAAACGTTTGCTTTTGTGCGCCTCAGTTAACATTTTTGGTACCCATCGTGAGCACAATTTTCGATAGTTTAAGCGTTCGGTAACAATTTCGTAGATAACACTTCTTGAAACTTCAGGGAACTCCTCTGATAAAGAAGAAATCGTGAAGCGTCTGTTCTCTTTCACTTTTTCGTCAACTTTCTGCACCAAATCGACAGTGATCACTGAGGGTTGCCCACTCCGTTCCTCGTCATGAACATTCTTTCGGCCATCTTTGAAAGCTCTTACCCATTTGCATACCATTCCATCACTCATGTTTTGTCCGCACACTTCACAAATCTGATGGTGAATTTCAACTGCTTTCACACCTTTAGCACTAAGAAAACGAATAACAGCGCATATTTCACAGTCAACGGGATTCTCAATCGGCGGAGGCATTTTAAATACGCAAAAGCAAATGTATACATAATCGATTGTTGCCGCAATGGCATCTGTGGCTTGCCAACAGATGTAGGTACACAGTGCGCATGCACAGGACACCGACCACAGCACTGCAGCGGCAGAATTTCAAAACGGTACTTACTTTAAAAATACGCCTCATATATTGATGTACAGTTAATCCTATGAGCTACCCAAATATACTGTATTATATAGATGCACGAACTTACATTCATACATGTTTATACATATTTCTTTTCCTAAAAAACAATTATTAGTTCTTATTCTCACATATGAATGAAGGTGTTAATTTGTTCTGTGATTTGCAAACAGTATAGTAGGCTATAATCTAGGAAGAAAACACTGGAAGTCCAAAAATTTGTTAATTCAATTGCCTATATCTTGACAGTGCATTAATGAAATATTTAACGTATAAACTTGCTCCAGAATCTTGTTTTTGCATGTAGATTTACTTGATGTGTCAACTTGAACACCCTAATCGTTGTTAACCCTCGGAACAATTTGGTTTAGTAGAGTTGCCAAATAAACAAACTGATAGAGTATTTACTTGGTAAAGTTTCCATGTAAATATTTTAATACTTTATCTTTTTCAAGTGGTTTCAGAGGTTTAATTTATCCATGATTTTTCCTTTGCCAGTTCTACAAGCTGTGCACAAAATGGATCAAGGAAGTTGATAAGAATCCATCTGCACTGAGTGAGAAGACCAAATTCTTACAGGGCCCTGAGATGAGACAGGCCATTGCCCACATAAGTTCTCACTTAGGTTTCAAGCAAAACTTAAAGCTCGGTAAGTACACTCATAGGGCTTACTTTACTTTTTAGTATACAACGAATAATTGAGTACAAGCTTGACAAAGGGGAAAAAAAGGATAGTGATAGATATGCCCAATTTTGTATCCTATTTATATCACCGGAAGAAATGCATTTAACTCTTCAGTACAAAATTCAGGAGGGCTAAGATTTTCAATTAGATGAGAATTACATAGATTTTGCAGAAAATTCACAAATCAAATTAATTTTGTAGATATTTCTGTCATTGTTAATCTATGTTTGAGTATTCATTAAATCATGCAATTGTGAATGAGATACATGCAGTTGTCATAATAAGGTTAAAGATACGTTAAGAATAAAGTAAAACCACATAAAACTGCTGTCACAGTACTAAATGGAAATAAATATAATTAAACATTTTCCATGGGTCCGAGGCTAAAAATCATGCAATGCATAAATATTGTAACCTGCCTGAACATATTCTAACTTTTTTTTGTGTGTAGGTTGTGACCAGGAAGATAGAGTATGTTACACATGAAAATGTAATATTCCTTAATGTATAATTGGGATACCAACATGCAAGAATTGTGTTTAATATTGATCATTCTCTGAACAGAATCAGTGTGTGTATAAACAATAGATGTCAAAGCGCCTCTATTCTCGTGATAACTAGACACCTTAAACATAGTACAAATCACACCACCTTCATATATGGCCATAGTCAGAATGTGCCATTTACACCTGAGATATATCCTTTCCCTAAGAGAAGAAAACAGAGCACAAACTTTTGTCCATGTTTAATTTTGTCACATTATGACTATTGAAGGTCACATCTTTATTATCTTGGTTGTAGGTTGTAGTGCAAGTTCACTTTTGCCACTGCTCAAGCAGAATTTTAGGAAATATTTTGATTAATTATATTTCTTGCATACCATGTAATGTTCACCAAATATGAAACTACATTTAGATCCTAATTTCTGCTCAGAGTGTATTGTCTTCTGAGTACTTAGAAAACCAGACACATAATTATGGGTCTAATACAGAATGAGGCGAAAGTCAGGTTACGTAGGAAAACAAATATGTATATACAGGGTGCAGCACTTAAAACCAAATTATCCCTTCATAAGATATCATTAGATGAACAATTTGAATGATTAAGTGAAATTAAAACAAAATCAAACAAAAGCAATACACCAAATGAAATTTAATGTTGTGTGTTTAGATTTCTCACCTTCACAATAGATGCTGAAAGTGTCCTCCACCCACTTCAACACACGTCTGAGCACGTTTCAGGAGATGCATGTACACCTTTGTTAATTCTTGAGTGGTGATGCTGTTCATGATATTCTGGATGGAGGTCTTGAGTTCTTCAATTGTGTGTGGATTTGTTTCGAATACTTTCCCCTTTAATATTCCCCACAAGTAAAAGTCACAAGTTGACAAGTCGGGTGACCGAGGAGACCACAGGCCTTTGCTAATTGTCCTCTCTGGAGTAAACATTTCATGCACACGGGATAGTGAAGCATTTGATGTGTGGCTTGTTGATCCGTCCTGCTGAAAGTAACAGAACTGATGCTCCTCTTCTGTCAATTGTTCATAAAACTCTTCCAGAATTCCCAAATACACGTTACTGTCTACTGTGGTTTCAAAAAATATGGGTCCCATAATGCATTGTGCGGAAATGGCACACCAAACACCAATCTTTTCGTCATGCAATGGCTGCTCGTGGATTACGTGTGGATTCTGTGACGACCAATAGCGATTGTTTTGGGAATTTACGTATCCCGACAGGTGAAACCATGCCTCGTCACTCATGATGAGCATCAATGGATCCAAAACACACTGGCAACATTCGTCAATAGCCATGAACAAAAATCCACCCTCTTCCCCAGGTCAAGCTCCCTCAGTTGTTGCACTACACGTATCCGGTAAGGTTTTAACTTCAGCGCCCTTAACACACGTCTACAACTTCGCTCACTAGCTGGAACCTGTTGACTTAATTTCCTCGTTGATTTACGAGGACTTCTCGCCATTATGTTCTGCACCTGCCTCCGTAATTCAGGTGTGCAGACAGATGGTCGTCTGTCCCTGGGAGCATTTGCAACAGATCCTGTACGCCTCCATTTCCCAATCAAATCCTGTATTGTGCATTTTGTTGGGACAGGACGTCCTGGAAATTTCTCCTGAAACAACTTCCTTGTTTGCACAAAGGATCCGGTGCACACAAAAGCTTCAACAATTGCAACACGCTCAGGAATCAAATACGGCATTATCACGGCTTCACCCAACAAGGCCTGATTCTCAACTGCTTTCACTCGACCACGGGTTCACAAGCCACCTGTTGGTGAGAAACAGAATTAGTAACTCATGCAATGCCATCTTCTGTTGACATGTTCATTTAGATGTTTTACATGTTCATTAGCAAAGCAATTACAGCGGGCTGGTTTTACGTGCCGCACCCTGTACAAACGTATACATGAATTGTAATGGTTACAGTTCATGTGCAGTATGCTCGAATGCATGCTTCAATTCAAACACTCCAGTTGCTTAAGACTTCTGCTAGTGTGATAGGGGTGATATCGGCTTTCTTTGAGATGGTCCAGTCTCTTAAATTATTTTAAACAGAATTTCGAACAGGATCACATATGTAACCTGACTTTTGCTTCACCCTTTAGATATTGTGTTTGGTTATCTATGTCTGTTGTTTTAACTATGGATATCTATGTCTGTTGTTTTAACTATGTTTTGAGTTTGTTTAGTTTCTTAAAGTCCAGTAATCGGGACTGGGCCTGGACTTTAAAGTGGATCCAAACCACTGTGCCTCCATTTGGTATTGAACCTGGGACCCCTTGATTACAAAGTGATGACATTACCACTTTGTGATCAGGGAGGTCCAACAACTATGCCTTGATAATATCTTAACAAGTTAATAATGGCATATCACCATATTGATGTGTTTTTTTTTCTCTGTCTTTTGTTCCTATAATATATGAAGGTGAGAGAAAAAAATGTTTTCATTTCATATTGCAATATTTTGTCTTGTATCCCTAAGGGTATAGGCTCAAATTGCTCCTCTTGCAGGGTGTTAAGTATCCCAGCCTATGTATGGATGTTCTTTGTGAGTTTCATCATATCACTCATCCACATCATTGGGATTAGTCAAAAGTGGCAGAAAAGCGTTGCTAAATAACAAAAGTCAAGTCAAATCAAATCAAAATCCAAAAAAGAGGATGTCTGGTGACGACCATATCTATCACTAAATGCAACTCTGTGACAGAGCATCCCTTTAATTGCCTGATCACAATTTTTTTATGTGGTTGAAATATTATAAAAATAAAATGCAATAAAATATGCCGTAAGTGCATAATTAGCTACATTAGCACGTGGTGTATGTTAGGCATACTAAAATTGAATGTGACACATTTTTCCATCGTGTTCCTTCCCATATATTTCTTTTAAGAGACTTATCTCAGTGCAGTGCATGCTACTTCATA
Source organism: Lepisma saccharinum (assembly GCF_977018435.1). Lineage (NCBI taxonomy): Eukaryota > Metazoa > Arthropoda > Insecta > Zygentoma > Lepismatidae > Lepisma > Lepisma saccharinum. The sequence continues at coordinate 44,678,919 of NC_139242.1, forward strand.
AAATCCCGAGGAAATGGAGTGTGGTTAGAAGTTTAATACAGCAGCTGTCAGTGGTTGAATATTTGCATGCATTGATTTCTACTTGAGAAAGACCTATCTACTTTTGAAGATTGTAATGACATGTCTGATACAGTATGTAGTGTGTGTGTGTGAGAAAGAGAGGGGGGAGGGGATTGAGAGTGTGTGTGTGTGTGCGTGCATGTGCATAAAATCTATGTACATCTTAGCTTGCATATGTTGTTAGCATTTGCTTTCTCTATGTGCTACCTTCCTTGTTTGTTGATTTACATGCTTTTTCCCTAGCATTACTCTTGTAGCAGTTTAATATGAATAAAAGAGCACAAATAGTTAACTGATATGGTTGTATTCCCTTTTATACCAAATAAGTGTTCCTAAACTTCTGGATCTCTGATGTCTGTTAGACCATGTCACATGAAATAAAAAAAAGTTAGGTTCAATAAGAAAGAGAAATAACCTTATCGCAAATATTTGAGGAGTTCCTTATTGAATTATTATAATTAACAAAGTTCAACATAATACTATGCTATTGCAAATAGGAAATAAACTATATTAAAAATACGTTGCCGGTTCATGAAGATGCTATGTAGCTGTCAGGTGTTCCTATTATCCCTATAATGCTTCCATTCATCTAACTCTGGTTCACTTCACTTGACTTAACTCATCCACTTGTCCTACTTCCTTCCATTGAATTCTTGAGGTAAAACCAAACTGGTTGGTACATAAATGAAGAAGGGCGTGTTGAGAATTTCACTTGTTTTTTTTTTAAATTATATGCATTTTTTAAAAATCTATTTTTCTTTTTGTTCTTTTATTATGTACTTGCTTTTCCAGGTGGTGGAAAATGGTCAGCAATGGTAGTGAAAGCCAGTTTTTTTTATCTTAAATTGGTCATTTTTTTGTTCATGACTACAATTTCTGATTTTTTTTGTTTGTTTTTCTCTTTGCTGCTGCATTTTGGGGGATTTCCCAGTGATATCACATTTTTTTTTCAGTTCAATTAAAAGGAAGATATTCCTTTTATAATTTTCCTAACCTGTTAATGACTATTGTACTGAGAAAGTATTCTAATTATGAAGGCAATCCTTGAGCATACACTTTCTGTAAATGCTGAAAAATTTAAATATTACAGTTTGAGGGCCATGTTTTCTTCTTTGCTTCCTACTATGATATTCACAATGTTATGTTAGAAGGCCACTTTTGTTTGCAGTGCATTAATCTTTGATTATTTAAAAAAGCTGTCATGACTGTGGGGATGTTGGAGGCCAGATAAGAAATGAATCTCAGTGTCTGAAATGCTAATTTATCAGTAGGCTGTAATTAAATTGATATTTTTTTTTGGTATATTTTTTATTAAGTCAGTAATTTTTACTCCTTTACTAGTTTCCACCCTGCTTTTTCATTTCCACATCCACTGTATCTGGCTGGCCACCTTCCTTTCAGTGACCTTTTTATTCAATTTCCTTCACCATCTTTTTCATGCCATCGGTATTTGAGATTCATTATACTACTACTACTACTCTCTAGCCTTCTTAAACCCAAAGGTTCATGACAGCAGCAACACAGGCCTTCCATCTGTCCCTATTCTGAGCAAGATCTATATACTCTTTTCCATCCCTACCGATTTCCTTTAGGTCCATCTCAACGTTGTCCCTCCATCTTCGTCTTGGCCTTCCTACAGGTCTCTTACCATCAGGTTTCCCAACAAGAATCCTGTGAACTCCTCTACCATTCGTGCCACCTGGCATGCCCACCTAAGTCTTCTTGATTTAATAATTCTAATAATATCTGAACATGAATATTTGAGATTCATTATATTGCCCATAATGAATAAGATATTTCCGTAACGATTTTACTGGTTGTCCCCTCTTAGTGTATGTCAGAAAATAATTATAAACATACTATATATTAGGGACAGATTAATCGGTGCTATATCTGTGTTGGCCAATATAGACATATTGGTGTATCGGTAAAATTACCGATATTTTTAATGATCTGATATATCTATAAATATCTTGTCATTTAGTGCAAAATTCTTCCATTTTGTTATAATTGTTATACATGATCTCCTTCCCCTACTTTTTTTTAAAAAGTAAATGTCTAAATATGTAACTTCATTTGCACTGCAGTCACCTCGAAACACACATTTATTAAGGAGGTCAATGAACCATTCAGGTTCTTCAAGGACTATTTGGAATATTATATTTGATCAGTAGAATATCAGTATTGGCCAGAATTTCATATCAACCCATCCATACTACATATATTGATGAAGGAATCATACCCGAGTCACGTCGCAATATATATATATATATATATACAGTGATTGGAACGCTACATTTTAAAAGTAGCTTCGCTACAGCTACAGCTACTTTTCCAAAATGTAGCTTCGCTACAGCTACAGCTACATTTACCTAAAAGTAGCTCGCTACGCTACTCCTGTGCGCTACTCGCTACTTCGCTACTTTTTCGCTACTTCTGCATGAACAAAAAACAAGTCATGAAGATATTTGAAACTTCCCAGCTGTTAGTTAGATAATAGGCAGTTATCACAATACCAGTCAATTGATATATTTTTTGAGTTACCATCTGACTTGTTTTAACATTTTTGGTGGCAACAATTAATTTTTTAATGAAAAAAAATTATGAAGGAAAGATTTTGAACATAAAGTTTCAATTGCATCTTTTCATAAACTCCTAAGAGAATTATCAGGAGCATGAACCCAGAGAACTATGACAAGCAATATCTAAATTTCCTACACATCAATCATTTAATTAATAAATAAATCTTTAGCAATTTGAATAGTGGAAATCCAATATCCTCAATTTGGATGTCTAGGTACCTTTGTATAGTCATTGGATTACCTGACAGCATTTCGGCACCATGAATGTATAGTAGGAATGAACTGATACAGAGTCCCATGCATTGAATGGTATCATAGATGCTGACATCCTTTTTCCAGAATCTGCAGAGGGTAAATATCCAGAGACATTGGGAGTAAAATGAAGGAGGTGATCAAACGATCATCTTGCGTGAAAATCAATATTCAAGACAATAGCCTAGTTCCACTGGGGCAGTATCATAAAAAATATTACACATTCTGACCTACTTTGAATTATTACATCTTTTCAAGTATCGCCATTATGATGTATGTTGGCACTGATATTGATTCGAAGTAGTATTGGCTTAGCCCTAATATATAGATAATAAAATTATTCAGGTACTTGGTAAACTATACACCTGGATGTATAATATCCAAATACAGTACTTGATTATACATCCTCTACATACTTATTTGTCAATGTATCCAGATATCAAATAACTAAAGTGTGCATACATACATTATCTGTAATATCATTACATCTATCATCTGGATGTCCTTATCTTGATACTAGCCTTCAGCACAATTAAGCATTATTGTCCACTTTTTCCTCTCTACCTATTGGGCTGCACCCTCACTCATTGCATTCTATATCAACACTCAAGTTAATGATTCTGTATTACTGTTCTATATACTAAACTTTCACAATAGATATTTGGGGGAAAAAAATAAAGTTTTAAGGAAAAACCTGTCCTGAAGCTAGTTGCTGACAAACTTTTGGTATGAGACAAGATATTAATTTTATAACACTATTGAAAGTCCTATTGCGAATGTACAAACCACTTTATTAACTGTGTATAACATGCATGTTTGGTTTGTCCAATACAAGTTTTTTAAACCAAATTCAACTGTCTGTTGAACTTTAGCAACAGCTGCATTTCGAAGTTCTGGTCGGTCAGCCGTGTTCTTCTGCTAGAAAACAAGTTTCCGCCAACACTAAACAAACGCTCAACAGCTCCACTTGACGGCATAACAGTGTTCAATTTTATGAAAATTTCTTTGAACTTGCTACTGTAACTGTGCAGTGTCTCCACAGGTTTGGGACCATCCTTTAGAAATCTGCACAGTTCTTGTAGTTCTGTTTCCGATTGAGTTTGCTCAAACTTGAAGAAATCTTCAAAATCGTCTAGCTGCTTCTCTTCATTCTGACAAGCTGAACTTTCCTTCGTATCATGAGATACAGCTTTCTCCATCCATCTGCGTGCCTCACTCTTTTTTTCCGATTCAAGCCATGACAATTTGAATCTGAAATACAATAAAAGTGCTATATCAGGGTATTGGTTAACTACACTGAAGACAAAAAAAAAAAAAATCTTTGATGTCCACTTTGGGGCAACAATTTCAAGTTTATTGCAGGTTTACATTGAACTAATTGATTTGGTTTATTTTGAATATGAGAGGGAGATATTTGAAAAGTACAGCATGGGACAAAATAAGTGAGACAATAAATGACATATTGAGAGAGGGAGAGATCTAATCGCAATCGCAAAGATGAGGATGGGTGAAATTGATGAATGGACAATCACAAAAAACACACAATCCCAGGCTGGGCTTTGAACCCAAGACTCCTGGGTATCATAGTATGCTTTGATAACTACTACTGCACCATGGAAGACAGCTGGTTTACATTTGAACACTGAAAAAAATAATAAACAACCATGTTATCAAGTTCTGGAAACTATAAAAGAAAACCTCTTAGGCTATTGAGAAACTGCATAAAATAATATATGAGACAAATGTTAAAAAAAATAGTGAAAAGAAACAGCTGAAATGTATACTTCACATAACAAGGTATTATTGGCCAAGACTAGATATCCGCCTCTCAACCAAAGACAAGTTTAACATTGGCATGCACTAAATAAAATACAGGTTGCCAAGAAATTATTTTGAACATCAAATAAAGCAACTATATTCTGATTTGTGCACATATGAAAGCACGTAATTGTTATCTTAAAAGAGAAGTTAACAATGTTGATGTTTTGTTATGTAAAGTAAAACATCATGCATCTTTCATGTGAATAATCAAGATATAAAAGACACTGCAGTGAATTAATTCCAGATAACTTCTTACCTTGGATGGAAACAAGCAGCTAGCACTGTATCCTTATCCCATAAAATGCCTGCAAACCGTTGCTTCACACCATCAACAATAGCTCTGGCAAGGGCATCACAATGTGCTACATCCCCAGAATCCAATTTCAAACCAAGTATCCGGAGAAGTTGGTGGAGTGTGGGAAGGAGATATCCAATGGACACCTTCTTGTCTCCCTGGAGAATGTCAATTGCTTTGGCTAGTGGTTGTGTAACCTCAGCATATTCCTTCAAAAATAAAATGTACGTTACTTTAAAACATTGTAGGAATTAATTTATTCATTTGTAAATATAATGTTTGTTATAGCAATAAACAATGGTGAAAATATTAAAAACAATTCATAAGCATGATTCCTTCATGTACTTTAAATGTAGCATATCATTCAAAGGAAATCCATTTTGGAAAAACACAGCAAACAGTTTCTAATCTCCACAATAAAAATGTATGTTAATAATTTCTTCTGATTCCAGCACAAGTGTATGCATCACTTAAAATTTATGAGAAAAATATTATGCAAATTCTGCACTTTGGAATCTTAAAAAGTACACTATAATAATTGAAGTCAAAAATTAAGAATATTATAGCAGTTTGTAAGTACAGCTTGCAATGACTGAATAAGTTAAGAGTATGAAATGAGTTCCAACTACATAAGTAATTTTATCATATCGGACCTACCTTCAAAAATTCAATCTCATGTGGAGAAAATCTGCACAGGCCAACTGCATCAGAAATTGCATGCACTTTCTCCTCATGCTTTGTAAAATGCTGACATAGTGCCGATACAGCAGAATGCACTGAATTCCACCGTGTTGCATTTGGTACAATCAGACATGCACCAAGCTGTTTTTTCACTATGTCAGCAACCTGGGAAGACTGCCGGGATTTATTCCACAATGCCTGTGCTTTAGCGAAGGCACTTCGGAAGAGCCTTTTGTAATTTGCATCTGATGATGCAGCCTTTTCTGAATCTTTCACTGCAACAAGATGTAAAGTGTGTGCTGCACAGCGAATGTGGGGTGGCAAAGTGCAATCTCCTGTGGCAAGAATTTCTGTAATTTCTTCTTCCACCACATCAGACTCTTGGCTGTCCTCCGGCTCACTTGCAGAAAACTCCTTGAAGGCTTTCACGAAGTTTGATCCATTATCAGTTACCACACCCACTACTTTATTATGAATGTGGTACCTGATAAATATGTCCTGCAGCTCTTTTGCCAAACATCGTAAGTATGGCTTCCTATGAGACGCCGACATGCAAGAGCAGCAGATTTCCTCTCTAGAGACAGTGGATCCAACCAGTGGCAGGTTACTCCTAAGAAGGACCTATGATGTGCAGTCCAACAATCTGCTGTGGCTGAGACAAAACTGACCTTTTCAAATTCGTCTAACATTGAAGATTTCATTCTTTCATATTGCTCCCCCAACTTTTTCTTTAAGGTCGCAGAGCACATCAACTTCTTCTTTGTTAAAGACTGCCATAAGTCACTGAACGATGGTCTGTCCACCTCAGAGAATGGATGCAACCCATCTACTATCCACTCAAGCAACTTATTGTCTATACTCTCTTGGTTTTCCCCTACAAATGAAAGGATATGAAATTTGATTAATGCCATGAAAGATTAAGAATTAATTAAAAGTTTCAATATATAATTATAATTATCAGTATTCAACTAACATGCATGCAATCTTTAAAACATAAAGGGGGGGGTGAGAAGAACAGTTTACTTTCTCTTGGTAGATAAGGTTTAGCATAGTAACTAGCATAAATAGCAAAAAGTGGGGGGCAACTACACCCCTAATCGCCTCCACTGATTAACATAAATTACTGACTGAAATGAAATTATATATCTTTAGATTGACATCCATTTTCACGAGAAGCTGTGCCCCCCTCCCCCCAGCTTGAACTCCCCCTGGACGTCCATGATGATACTTATACTCCAAGAAATTTGTCATACAGTGTAAACATTCAGATACACGTTGCAGTCTCATTGAACTATGTAGTGAAATACAAAATGAAATTATCCTGACCTTTAAAAACACAATTCTTGAACCTTTTTAATGTAACCAGTGGAGTTACAAAATATGATTGCATAGTACATTGTACCTTCCGTCTTCCACTTCAGGATAAAATCCCACCCCCAATAACTTATTCCAAAATTTTTTCGTGAACATTGGGCCTCTTCGTAAGAGTTTCTGAAAAAGCCTGAAATGGTACGTTTACTAGACATGTAATGTGGAACAAATACATAGAATGTATTAACAAGAAAACTACCCTTCACATTACAACTTGCTTAAATAATTTCCTGATAATTTGAAAGCAGCTGCAATTTTTGCTCCAGTAAGAGGAAGAACAAGAACAAAAATAAACCATTTATCAACAATAAAAAAACAAATAAAATAAAAACATAACTCACACCAAGCTCATAGGCAGTGGTTACCAAACAGTTCACTGCAGCACACTGGATGGTTTACAGGCGCACCGCGAAATGTTCTATTTTACTGAAATGACACTCCAATGTATGTGCTTATTTAGTACTTTTTATTATGTGTAATATATTTCTGAATTTGATATATGTGTTTATTTTTTTAACTTGAGGCAAGCAACCTAACCACACTAACTGAGCGTTGCCAAGTGTTAGATAGGCCTACATTCTGACTTTGGCACCTCGGAAAAATCTTGAAACACTAAGGGTGCCGTGAAACAAAAAAAGTTTGGGAATCTCTGCTATAGGCGATTATCGAAAACCGCATACAGAGCACTTAATGAAAGAAAGGAAGAAAACAATCATAACAACAATGCTGACTGAAGAAAAAAATCTGCCGCTGCATCTCTTTACGTGCTTGTCCATTGCATACAATAATAACGGTCTTACTTCATTCAGTACCTGACATTCGGTGCTCAATGTGACATGACATAATATACACTCTAACAATTAGGGTTTTCAGTTGAACGTAGGGGATGCGGAAGAAAATTAAGGGGCACGCAAGCACCCCCTCGCACTGCCCATGGTTGAAGACAAAAGAATTGTACAATAAAAATTATGAAATTGCCAGTCCCTATGGTGGATTTGCTAGCATTAGCATGCTACTTCACAGGGTGGCCACTCTAAGACCATGAAAAAATTCAAGTATAATTCCCGGTTTTCAAGGCAAACCTTCCAAAAATTCAAGGATGCAAGCAGAGGTTTTCTCTATTCCAAACTTACATACTACCGCCCCTCAATAAAAATATTAACAATATGAAGAGTGTGCGATTCCAATGAATCCAAAATTCCACATAATTCCCGGAACAAAATATTCATGCATAATTCCCAGAATTTCCGGTGAGTAGCCACTGTCCTTCATCAATTGGTTTGGATCGTGGGTAAAGTATGGATGTGACTGTCTCTTTCATTCTCTCCATTCATCACAGTCACAGTTCACTCATGAGCGGTATAAGAACGATGAAAACCAAAATAGAAATCCCAAACATCAATATGCTCTCACAAATAACTCACCTGAAAAAGAGAATCTTCCATCTTTGAGGCTGCTTAATTTTAACTGCTTCTGCCGTTGGTTGCTATCGCAGATCTCTCTTTTTCTCTTTCTGCTTGATTCGATGGATTTATTCAACTCTCCCAACTTCTGCTCATGTTTTCTCTAAAGAAAAAAATATTATGACTATAGGTGCACAAATGAAAGTGCAGTGATACAGTAACAAGATTTAATCTCTGAAATTTTGAACTTCTTACAAAATACTTGGGATTTAAAATAATCACAGGAAATCTTACACATGTTACCATACAGCAAAATGCCACGGGACCATTTATAAGGTTCTAATAAGAATAAAAGTTGCCGAGACTGTCATGAATAAATACTGTGGAATTCCATGGCAACTTTCTCCCATGTTACCTCAGAAACGAAAGACGTGAAGTTGTCTTGAGATAAATAATTCTGCAATGGAAACAATATATACAATTTTGGTCCCTAGTGTTTGTGGGAAAACACTTCCCTTAATGTGAATAGCATGTCATGAGAGAAGACATTGGGTATTGCTTCTAGGAATTAATTTGTTTTTGCCTCATGTGTGTGCCTACTAGGGCTGAGCTTATACAAGTGGTATCTGTATCAGAAAGCATCTTTTCCATTTATCAATACTGGCAGATACTTTTTTGTTGTTTGATTCTACGCAGGATCCACATAAATGGCACAAAACACTTTCGCAGAGGCTAATTATCCTGGGAATTATGCAAAATTGGAAGTTGTGCCCGATTTATGTGCAAAAACATTGAATTTTGTATTAGCATAACATAAAATATTCATGAATATTTTAAAGCAAAAACTTTGGTAAATTTATGCAAATAATTAGAGCAGTATAATTTCTGATATCAATCAATATTTCAAAAAGCTTTTATCATTCCAATTCCCAAGCATCCAAGTGATATTGGCTCAGCCTTAGTGCTTACCCAATGGCAAAGTGGTAACATAAATGTTATGTTTGTTTTTACGTTAACGTCAAGTTTTACTGGGTTTGAACACTAGAGGATATCTGTATGGATATATTCTAGCTCTATGAATGTGCACACATTCCATTTAATAACGGAACTGAAATTTGAAGAATGCACTGAAGAAACTGATTAGTCAGTTTCATTTTTTGTCTAGCTATGAATTCCATATGAAAGCAGTATGTTAAATTTTAAAATAAGTGTTTAATTACACTAGAAAGAATGAAAGCTGTGAATAAGAATAATAACTAATAATTTTTTTATTCATTTCCAACCCTTGTGGGGAGGAGGGGGGACGAGGGTCAAGAATTTTGATTCATACCTTCTACAGCTCTACTCTTTCATAACTTGTCAAAACACCTTATTCCACGAATTGAAAATCCAGGACCCCAGATTCATAAAGTAATGCAAATGTCTCCAAGTTTGTGAAATCAGATAATGAGAAAATGTCACTTCAACATCATTCCAGGCTATGGCTACTCGGATACCTATCTGTACACTTTACTCACAGTCTCAACATTTTCACTACAAAAAAGTTATTCTGCCCTGAGAGATATTTATTGGAGGGGCAGGAAGAATATCAACTACAATGAAGTGATTCTTATGAGGTTATGCAGTTATGTTCAATTGCTCTCAATACATTTTTTTTTATGGAGTAACTATTTTCACCAGGTGGTGAAGCTAGCTTTGAAGCTATTTTCACCAGAATTTAAATTCTCATGTGTATGATCTCCAACCTGGCCTACTACATGTATGTGTGCATTCCTTAATTGTTGATGTGTAAGAAACTTATGTCGGCGTGCATTTATTTTCGTATGGACAAGTAATTTTTCTTCACACTATGAAGTTTGAAAAATATCACAAGGTGTTCTAATATGAATTGGTACTGCTAATATGTCACATGATGTAGTATGAAAGGGGCATTGCATTCCTTGTGCTTTCATTGTTAGGTTAGGCAGGTCACTTCCAGCATTAAAATTATTTGTAAATACTTCCCAACACCAGATCATGTGATTTCTGGTCTTAACACTTTCTGCTATTCTCACTACTTTGTGACAGTAGTAGTTGCACCAATTTTACTTTAAATTAACTCCTTAGCAGTAACTTAAGTACTACTGCCCAATGAGATTTTAAGTCCACTTTATGCACAGTTTGGCTAATCGGGAGTGGGCCTACATTTTAAAATCTGAACTACAATGTACCTCCACTGGGTATCAAACATGGATGTGGGTAACGGTTTAGATTATTTTATGAATTTTTGTTGTTTTTTTCAAATTATCCTAGCAGTAAGACTAATCTTAGAATTTTGGCAATCATTATCACACAAAATTTGAACCTTTGTTTGGATTTCGGTAAAAGTTATAAATGTTGAAAAAAACACTTAAAAATTACCTTAGGCGAGCATGCGTGCTTCCCACGGACAATGCATTTTCCATCGTGAAGCAACTTAAGTATTGTAGACTAGTAGAAGTAAATCGGAAGTTTAGTAGAATACATTTAGGGACTTTATTTTAATGCTAAGAAAACCAAACCTGGCCCACCTAACATAACTATGAAAGCACACATCTTTAAGTAATCACTAAAACTCCGCAGTATGTGTTAACAGACTTAAATCTAAGCATATAAAAATTGCATTCGTAGAATGATGAAATCGCAATGCAACAAAAGAAACTTGCGCCAAATACAATGCTATGGTCAAGTATTTACATTTGTTGGTGAAAATAGCCTCGTATGCTATTCCCACCACCTGGTGAAAATAGTCACTTCCATTTTTTTATGTCTTTTGTGGTCATATCACACGTGCATGATATTAAATGACAATGAACACCACACTGACTTAAGAACTCCACATTGTAGTAGCTCCTGATTAGTGAAAAAGGTATTAAATTCATTATAACTCTAAATTTCAATTTTCGCACTGTGAAATTCTCTGCAATCCCTTTGAAAATTCTTATTTAAGCGGGGAAAAAAATAACTTCGATTGAAGACGTCGATCAAAATTCCAAGCAACAAACATTTCGTCTACAATATTTTTTGCTCTTCCAAAAGGGTTGAAATAACAGTACGTTGGACAATTTGCAAAACGGCAGATTAGGCCCAAAATATTACTATATTCATGAGAAAATGATTCGGCCAAGCAAGAAGGTTAGATAATACCGAACTTTGTATTCGGGTCTTGCTATTTACGGGCGAATGTTTCAAAGTTGAGGTTAACACACACACCTCAATTTTATGGGCACGGAAACTTTGGAAATTACTTTCCAATACGAAATTGGCGCACAGTTGGAGGTTTCTTCGACTAAAACTAGGTGCACGTTCTGCACAATTTTAAAAACTTATTTCGGAAACTTTCGCATGCTTCAATTAATCCTTCCAAAGTAATACATTGGACAGAAGTCGAAAATCTAGTACTATTTAATGAAACAAACCACTTACCGACTTTGAGCACTACATGCCTTTGTTCGAAAGACTGTCCAAATAGCACACAGGAGAAAAACTGTGTAAAATGTACAAATGTATGATAAATGTTAATGGTTACCAACTGGCAGGTAAACAACGTGGCATGTAATTGCATTATCTCTACATTTACACACTTTCAAGAAATTGCAATGAAACATGTGACCGAGTTTATATCTCCCCTTTCATTATTATTATATCCTTTAATTTTACACTTACCTGTAAGTGAATTTTCATATTGTATGTGCTGGTCTTCGTCACCGACAATTCGTTTCCTATGCAGCAAAGATTGCAGCTTACAATGAAATTTCCATTTTTCCCTGTCCTCTTGAAAGTAAAAAACTTATTGTATTCTTCCCATGGCAACTTCTCGCGTGGTTTGCTTCCACAATCGTCGCTGTCGATATCACTCATAATAATAACGTGGTACTATAAAACAAAGGCGACGCACAAAATTAACGGGCTCACGAGCTTCCACTACCTCCCAAACAAAATACAAATGAGATCGAGAGACCAAAGACGAAGGTATTTATACTTTTTCCTTTAGGAACAAACAACAAAGTTAACGCGCTACACAGTTGCATGGCAACCTTTCTTCTTCTTCTTCTCTGGTAAACACTGTTGCCACGTAAACATTTACCTCAAAACTCCAACAAGAAAAGTAGCGGTAGCGAGGTGATTTTCGCTACAAACTACAAGAATTTTGTAGCGACGCTACAGCTACAGCTACAATTTATAAAATGTAGCGCCGCTACAGCTACAGCTACAAATTTTGTAGCTAGCTACAGTAGCGCCGCTACAAGTAGCGCGCTACTTCCGACCTCTGTATATATATATATTTCATTTTACAGTTTTTATCCTATCCTTTAGACAAGTACAAGGTTTGATTAAAGTGTACAAGGTTCTCTGTGAACCAATGCAAGTGGAGAAAAAGACAGAAGCAAAATTACATATATCTAATTTCTGAATGTTTGTAGAATATTCTGCAATTAAAACTACTAAAAGTGCAGTTTGCATTCTCAAAATTTTCAAGATACTGCATGTTGCGATTGAGATAAGGTAAAAGTTTGCTGTTATTTTCTGTGGCTTGATTAGTCTGTATACGTCATTACTCTTATTTCTGTTCTGGATCTCAAAAGACGTTATTATTCTCCATTCATGCTACCTAGAACAATGATCACTGGTAATATTGTAGTTGTTGCATTGCCCAGTTCTAAAATGTTTCATGCTTATTTCTGAGCCCTTTGCATTACAATAATTATAAGCAGAGTTGTTTTCAGCGTGTCAGTACTTTACTAAGTCATACAGTATAGACATTTAACTGTTTGCACAAGTATCATAACTATTCTCTGTAGTGCATGTTTTTGCATTGTAACTGTATATTCGTAAGTTCAAAATAACCCAACAAAGCATGTTTCATGCTGGCAAATAAATCCTCCAGTTTTGAACTTGTCAAGATAATGCTAGTAATGTAATGCAAGTACTAAGAAAGTAATACATTGAAATAAAGGTAATGCATTACCACGCACACTACTTGTGTATGTTACTCCCCAAACTCTGATTATGAGCAGCATCCAGAAATTTTGCAGTACAACAATGATTCACCCAAACTGCAAATCAAATGTAAGCACTTTTGTAATCTTTTCAGTTGAACAACTGACACACTTTATACAGACTTAATATGATTCCAACCATATTCAGCTGCAGTCTATGAAATTGTTTTATGTTCAGATTTGCACTGGAGCAAGTCTGCTTTGCACTGCGAATTAAAATTTCCCTTGGAGTCTTCTTGAGCCTGTTCAAAGCAACGGATTGCAGTGAAAGTTGGTAGAGATGCTATATGGAGACAATGTGAAGATAATGCTGACAAAAAGAAAAGTTCAAATTTTCATCACCAGGTTGCATTGAGGCACTCCAGTAACAACAACCAGTAATTTGAGTTTATGTCAGTATAGCAGTGTTCAGTATGTGAATGAAGCTCTGGAAGCATAAGACAGCATTCAATGCTCTCATGAAGGATTTCCAGGCTGGTTGTTGACTGCGTACCAGATTTCAATAGCACATTTCAACCTGGTGGTGAAAATTTGAACTATTTTTTTTCATTAGCATTCACTTTCCCATGGTCTCCATATAGCCTCTGTACCAAGTTTCACCGCAATCCAATGTTTCAAACGGGCTCCGGTATGATTATGTAGTAACATCGCAGTTATTTTATTTATGTGTGAATAGAATTGTTTTTCACATGTAGAGTCATTCCTTGCATATTTGAAGTTCCCTTACATTTATAATACACATTTAAAATTGCAAGTGTATATGGTGTGATTTTGAAGCAGCAAATACCTTAAATCTATATGAACATTACAGGTTATTTGAATTTCAAATAACGGCTTGTGAAGTGAGACTTCAACATGAACTATCACATATGTAAATTTTCAAGATCTGTGGTGTGGTTTTTGCTTTCTGCTGTGCAACTCTAGGAGGATTGTGAGAAGTGGAAATGTGACACTTTTTTGGCACAGTTCTTTAAGACTTGTTAAATCTGAAAGCATTGTGAATGCCAAAGGAAGAAGTATGTCCACAAACACTGTGTTGACATGCTGTAAAGCTTGGAGTTTCTTAATTTTTCCCTATTATTTGCTTATTTTGTAAATAATTTGGTCACTTTATCAGTGTTGTACAAATGTTTCCACCCATTCGGTTCTGCTAAGAACATGTGTGTGTGTATGTGTAAAAATGGTGTTTGAAACTCCGAATACTGTACACTAAATTTATATCAACACTTATTTGAACCTCAACATGGACTATCACGTAGGGTAATAATCAAGTATTGTGCAGGCACTTTCTACTGTGCAGCATTATGAATAATTATTAAAAAGAAATGGGAAAATAAACACTTCCTTACATTGTTTTTCATTTTTCTCTTTTAGTACCTCAAATGTGTGTGTAATTTTCAATCATGTTTTGAAATTAACAATAAACTTAAACTATACATTAAAAAGAAACAACCGATTCCTTTGAAGCAACAAATGGATTCCAGTAAACAATTAATCCTGAGAGTACTTAAAACATTTACATTGTTGACAAAACTTCCAGTTATATGTTATAGCCTGAAAACATTGGGAAGTACCAATGGTCAGTAATGGAAATAATTAGCAATATATAGGATTTTCCAATAAGAACGATATGGTTTTACAATGAAATAAAATAAAAACGATTTCAGATACAACCAAACTTTTTATATTATTTTGAAGCATAGTTTATTACATTATGTTTTGAATAACACATCATTTAAGTGTCCACCTCGACTTCATGCACATGAGTGAATTCGATAACTTGAGCCTAATGTCACAAATACAGTGTTCGATGTTGAATCTTAATGCATCAAGGATTCGTGGTCTGTTTGCATAGACTATAGATTTCAAATAACCCCACCAAAAACAAACCAAAGGAATTAAATCACAACTTCTTGGAGGCCAACTAACAGTTGCATTTCTTAAAATTATCCTTTCACCAAAGTGTTCTTGCAATACGTTGATAGTGGCATTAGCAGTGTCATATGTGGCACTGTGTTGTTGGAACCACATGTCCTCAAGTCAATTTCATCAAAATTTGGCCACAAAATATCTGTTAATATCAATCGGTACCAGTCACTGTAACTTCATCTCCTACCTCATTTTGGAAAAAAGAAATGGTCGGATGATGCCACCATGCCATAAACCACACCAAACAGTGTGGCCTTTTGCGGATGCAAGGGCTTCTCGTGAATCTTTTGTGGATTGCTTTCACACCAAAAACGACAATTTTGTTTGTTAACATATCCACTTAACCAGAAATGAGTTTCATCTGAGAAGATAATTTTTTGCCCAAAATTATGATCTGTTTCAAGTTCAATAGAACGTCTATGAACGTCCATTTTCATAAATTTTTTGGATAATAACCAAACCTTCTTGAGGCATGTATTTAGCCATGATGAATTCTCACAGTATACTAAACACAAGTGACAGCTAGTGATAGTTATAACATTTGAAGCATAGTTGCCAGTTCATTTCAAAACCATATCATTCTTATTGGAAAACCCTTTATATCATATATAAAAATTTGAATCCAGCAGTGCAATTGTTTTCTGTGTTACCTGTTTAGTGGAGTATTTTGTTGATTAACAGATTTCTTTAAATATTGACCAATCTCACTGCAATCATAGCTCTTGAGAAAAATGGTAGGCCTTGGTGGCATAGTGGTATATTTATTGGACTTTTATTTTTATGATTAATAAGTAGAATCTATAGCTGATTCAGAAAAGATTGCAAATGAGAGAGCAAAGTTAGAAAGTTTAGATGCTCAAGGGGTTCCATTGCTCAGTGGTTTGGATCCCACTTAAAATTGCAGGTCTAGCCCTGATTAGCCTATTTGAGCTTTGAGGAAAATGCTAATTGAAATGTTCAGGGAACAATTTTGTTGTAATTATATTTTTTACGAGGTCGCCACTGTGGCTCAGTCGGTAACACGTCTGACTACCATGCTAAAGGTCCCGGGTCCGATCCCCGGCCGGTTCAAATCCGGGAACTTTTCTAACGATGGAAGCGGCCCCGGCACCCACCCAGCGTCGAATAACATGGGTACCTGGGGGAAACCCTGGGGGGTAAAGGTGCTCACGACCGGATCAAGAAAGTGTGGGGCGTTACCCCTTATACGCCTTCATGGCGTGGTGCTATGCACAGGGTAGCACTTTACCTTTTACCTTTTTTTACGAGGTAACTACTGTGGAAACATGGACAATTAGAAATAATTTAGATGACCAAAAAAATGAGGAAATCAGATATTAAAACTTTTTTCTTCCATAATTAAAGCATTCATCACTTACCGTGCTTATCCCATCCTTGTATCAGTTCCTCGAAACTTGCAGCATAGAAGTGTGATGTGATGAGACTTGTTCCACTTAGTCCATTGTGTGTCGCTGAGTCAGTTTTCTGCGTAAGCACCTTGAGTAAGGTTTTCAGAAATTAAAGAATTGTACTGTAGGCTAAATTATCATGACACTTTTTTTTTTGCAGTTGCTGAACTGTCAATTTTTGCCTCCTGTTAGCTCAAATTGTCACCACAGACAACACATTTGCTTCCATCATAGTCTCAACAGGACAACCATGCCCTTCATTTGCAACTTTTGATCGTCCTTGAGAAAATTCATCAACTCGTTGTCTCCCGTTTTTCATGACAAACACTTCCCACCATAAACGTTCCTTATGAATATCTTTTTGCCCACAAAAATCTTACTTTGTGTTGCTATTCACTGTACTGGAAAACTGATACTATTTTCAAAAATGAACTATGCATGCCCAGAAAATATCTAGGACTAATTACCTAACCCAGTGGTTCCCAAAGTGTGCACCGCAGCACCTTTGCTGGCTTACAGGGGCATTGCAAAATGTTCCAATATTTTCAGTGAAATGATATGATTGTTCCAAATGTGTGCTTATTTAGTACTTTTTACACACAAAATGTTTCTGAATTTGAAATATGTTTATTTTTAACTTCAGGCAACCAACCTAATATTACTAACTGAGCGTTGCAAGTATTAGATAGGCCTACATTCTGACTTTGGCACCACGGAAATGTCTTGAAACACTAAGGGTGCCATGAAACGAAAAAGTTTGGGAACCCCTGACCTAACCTATTAAGAAGCTGGATTGTACTGCCATCTACTGGCACATTTAGAAACTACTAACTGAAATTATCAGCATGGAAAATGACTGTCAGGTTAAATTATGTATTCCATATATATAATTTCATTTGAATTACGATAATTTGCATGAATTATTATAAAGGACTGGTAATTACAAATAACAGTGTTTTGCAAAAGTCCTTCCCACATTTAAGTTCATTATAACTTTGTAACGAACAGATATATTTCAGTGAAATAAAGTTTGTACTTCACAACAGTCTTTAAAGTTTTACCTGGCAACACTGCATGTCTGTCGTCATCTTTGCCACACCTCCAAATGGGTGCCATTCACATCGATGCTTTCCTGCAATCTTGTCCTGAATCCGAAATGCCTGTGGTGACTGCAGATATCTTTGCTGTGATGTCATCCAGATCTCTTGGTTTATCTGCGTACAGTTCCGTCTTGACATATCCTCACAGCCAAAAGTCACATGGAGTCAGGTCTGGCGATGTTGCAGGCCATGATGCGGGTCTTCTACGGAAAACCACCTGCCTCTCGGATCGACGCCATCGTGGAATCACCTGATCGCTTGGATTCACATGACCCTCTCAACGTGCAGTGTTGCCAGGTAAAACTTTAAAGACTGCTATGCAGCACAAACTTTCTTTCACTGAAATATATCTGTTCGTAACGAAGTTACAGTGAATTTAAATGTGGGAAGGACTTTTGAAAAACCCCGTAATACTGGAACAGATCACATGGAGGGGATATCTTGTTTGCCCTGCCATGGAAAAAATCCTGTGGACACCCCTGACCCAAAGCACATTACGACCCATTAACTGACTTCCATTGTATAAAAAAAAATACAAAGAGATTCACGCCAACATAGGAGGAGGTACCAAAAACAAACTGAATTAAAATGTTGCGTGGATTACCGATTAGTTACAGCTTGTGCCGCTAGGTGTCATTAGTATGGGATATCTTGCATCAATCAGCAAGTTGGCATTATTCTGTGCTGAGCGGTTCGTTCGTAGTGTTGCTTTGTTTGTGGTGTTGCTGCAAAAGTCTGGCGATTTTTGAGTGATTGTTGAGATGGCGGACCACAAGGAGCAAAGTACCTGTGTTAAATTTTGTTTCTTGTTGGGAAAAACGGCTGCTGAGACCGTTGTTATGCTTCGCCAAGCTTTTAATGAAGCTGCTTTGGGAAAGACACAAGTCTACGAGTGGTTTTGCCGGTTCAAAGATGGCGACATGTCAACTGAAGACTTGCCAAGGCCTGGCCGTCCTTTGACAGGCAGAAATGAAGAAAACATTGGAAAAGTTCGAGATGCCATTAATGAAGTTTGTCAAAAGACCATCGAGCAAATTTCTGAAGAAGTGGAGTTGTCCTGAAGTACCTGTCAGCTCATTTTAACTGACAATTTGAAGATGAGACGGGTGCCTGTTAATGTGGTTACCTCACCATGACAACACCCCAGCCCACGCAGCCATGTCCGTGCGACAGTTCTTGGCAAGGAACAACATGGTGCTTGTGCTCCATCCACCGTACTCACCCATTTTAGCACCCTGTGACTTTTTTTTGTTCCCGCGGATGAAGAGGAATGTGACGTCAATGAGGTCAAAGACATTACGGACAAAACCTTGAAGAGTATTGCGCCAGAGGAGTTTCGAAACTGTATTCAACAGTGGTAAAAACGTTGGGACAATTGCATTAAAGCACATGGGCAATACTTTGAAGGTGACTAGAGTAGACATGCTTACCTGAATGTACCTACAACATGTACATGTATGGTCAAAATAAAACAAGGTGACAAAATTCCATTTTTGGGGGGGGGGTACCTCCTCGTACAAAGAGTAATGATTGAATTTATTTTCCACATGGCAATAATAAAAAATCTCTCTTAATAACTAGAAAGTAACCTCATGGATTTACAGCTGTCAACTTCCCCATGAATGGAAAATATTAATAGTAAGAGTGTACAAACAAAATCCATAGAGGGAGGGCCCAGTAGAATGTAACCTTTAGAAGGTGTGATCCACAAAATATTGAACATTGATCTGCTTAGGCTTCCCAGGATTTGAAATGGTGACTGTGTCATTATATTGCTGCTTATTTATGCTTCTATCATCTTAAAATTTTGTATGCATTTTAATGCTTCTGCTTTTTTGTTTTTCATGCGCACTGGCATTGTTAATTCTATCTTCCATGAAAGTTGTGTTCAAAATACCATGTGTGTGTGTGTGTGTGTGTATGTATGTGTGTGTGTTACAAGTACTAGTGCCAACGTTGGTATTGTGTACTTGTATTTTTGTTATTTAGTAGCCTATTGTTCCACTTTTTGCTAAGTGTGATGATGAGGATGAGTGATGGTATGATGAATTTGATGAAAAACACAAAGAACACTATGCCCATGCCATGAACCCAAGTACTTCAGTGGCAAGATCGAAAGTTGATCACATAACGATCTCGGGCATTGAACCTGCACCAACATTTCATATTGCTTGTAAATACTTATTAATCAGACCCTTTTGTCATTCTACATCATTTTGTAAATAGGTGAACTACTCTTGGAATATAATTGGATAAAATGTACTTTTATCCTTCTGGTTCGAATTCTGGGAAGGGAAACTTGGAATTTTGGGGTGGCTTAACTTTCTACTTCACATAGTTTTGGTGGTAAGTGAAAGCAATGGAAAACTAAGTTATCTATAGAAAAGTAATAAATTCTTGACTATGATTAAATAACCCTAAACTTTGATTCATAAAATAATTGACCAAATTATCAATTTATGAAATGTCATTTCTGTTGATTTTTTTTTAAGAATTAATAAGTATTAAATTTATTTAAATTGCAATATGAGGGCTATTTGGAAATCAACCTCCGAAACAAAAATAAGAACAACCCATATTTATTGCACAAAAGTTGTACACACACCTGAACTATTTGTCAACATATGACAATTCGGGCATTTGTCATAGCATTGCACCATCTTCTGCATACCCTTGTTGAAGAATATTGCCGCCAGGAAACTCAGCCACTCCCGAATTCCTCTGCAAGGAATTTCGGTACCCACCTTGTTATTTCGGTACCAAAACTTGTGATAACCTAGCTTCACAGTCACAATCTCTTAGAGAGTGGGTCGCCCAATTTCAGGAAATTCCATCACAACAGACAGTCTTTCTTGCCCCCTTCATCATGAACATCAGTTTGTCTCTTTCGAATTTTCCGGCACCATTCCCTCCCACAACCTTCTCTCCATACATGGTACTCACTCTGCAATGGGTTTCGGCTGTGCTATGACCTTCTGCCTGCAAAAAGCGAATTACACCACGAACCTCACATTTGGTGGGAGCTTCTATTGTACCAGCCATCGTTCTTCGTTCACTGCACACCAAGCAGTGAACACAGTGACCAGCCAGTTGGCTCCACTAAGCCATGTGCTTCTCCCAACCAACCAGCCTACATATTTGAACACACGTTGCGTAATGCTTTTTAAAAGAGCTTCAAAGCTTTGTGCATGTCAAATACCTCACTAACACACAGTTCTGATTTCAAGTACTAAATGGAAATGTTGAGAGAGAGAGTAGTGAGCGAGTGTGTGTGGGTGTGAGAGACAGAGATATGTAAATGCTCGAAGTGGAAAATACTAGCTGGAGTATGCTTATATTGTTCAACATGGAAACAATGAAGCAGGTGGTGAATGCATACTCATATTATCCTAGCTGGCAGGATGCTTTATGCAATTTCCTTCACAGTGGTCCCCAATGCTTCCCACCCTCCATTCCCGAACCCCAGCACAAGATCTGCATCCCTTTTTATGCTGCATAGACAGTATACACATTACCGTCAAATTGGCAATACTTATTTCTGCACATTTCTGATCTTGGCACTTTGAGAAGGTGGTGTGATTTATGTTTCATAGTTGTCAATAATAGAATAGAGCCATGCTAATTGAGTAATAAAATATAGCACTGTAATATCAATTCAGGTAAATATTTATTATTATTTCTGCATATTTCATGTATTTATCCACAACTGTTAACACAGATAGTATGTATGTCTGTCCATTTGGGTAGAGGAACTTCTTTTCATCATCAAATATTTAAAATTAATATTACACTCTTAATATAATTTCACAATGCTTTGATTGATAGCACCACATTAAGTAGTTTAATCATGATATTATCAGTGGCGAAGCATCCTATGAGGCCAGGAGGCTGGGCCTACCCACATCATCATTACTCTTTTAAAGGTGCCTTTCCTTATTTTGTCAAAACATTCGTAATGCAATGCAAAAGTTTTTAATTTTCATTTATGATAATTACAAAAACTTTCTAACCCTGTCTAGTATACAAATTTTTCCACGGAGTGAGGCACATCTGCTGGGGTCTCTTCTCTCCACATTCTGTCGTATGGTCGTACATGTGGGGAGCCTAATTTTGCGACTGTATGCTTTTAACGTGCTAATGAGGCAGGCCTCATAGTGTTAGCCACTAGAACGAATAGAAAGAATATCAGCAACACTGCATTTCCGTCAGGGTTGGAAATTTGTAGAACACCAGCATTTTATATAAACATTAGCCTGTTTTTGTGCAGAAATATTTGTATTTCATTGTACATTCTCCATATTTCGTACGAAACTTAGGTTTTTCTCCCTTTCATCGACAAGAGTAAGCGAAATTGAAAATTACAGAGTACTGTAGTTCTGACTTCGTTTTCTGGTCGGAGTGCTGATGTCTTGTCGATTCACCCAACACCGTAGTGTAAACAGAAAGTCTAATAACACTTATATTTGTAAAGTAAGTCTTCATACCAAATTATGTAAATTAAAATGCTAGTTACACCCTATATTGACAAAGTAGTTTTACTTTCACTGGATATAGAATAATTTATTTTTATCGTAAACGGGGATTCCCTGGCTTATTCGCTGTCTGTGAAAACTTGCCCTGCCAAGAACAAGGCAGCATGGTTCGTGATCATGAGGTTCGTGGTGGTAGAGCTTTGTTTGGGATTCGTGTGGTTTGCAGGGATCAGATTTATGCAACAAAGTGCCTGATTGGACTGAAATGCAAGAACAATTGAGTTCTTAATTGACTGAAGATGTAATCATCGGTAAGGTAAGACCCACTTTTGTTCTTTCATGTTTCCTTCTTATAACAATCATTTCTAAAATGTTTTCAACTCTTATTTCCTTTGCAACTAGAAGTGGCAAGTGACAGCAAAACATGAAAAATTAAAAAGTTGTTGAAACGTTATTTAATGTGTTAACACTGTCATCGAATAGATATTGCAAGCATACATTTTTTTTCTTATGCAGCCAACGCAAGTGAAGGGGTAGGCTGTTTCATTTACCCTGAAGAGATAACAAGAGGAGAGGGCTTTGAGAGTACAGTCAACAGCAAAAATAATGGTAGGCAAATAGTCCACCACTATTTTCATTACTTTTTTTATTCTACATCCTGTGTTGTTTTAAGGAATGAAACTATGTTGGTTCGAAGCAGGCATTGTTCTCTGCTTATTTACGTCATTATTTCAATTCATTGTCATCACATTGTGTACTAGAGACCTAATGAAAATGGTGGTGGACAATTCATCTACTGTTTCTTTTGCCGTTGGGTGTATAATGCAAGGGAAGTCTTTTTCGGGTTTAGGACAAAGAGTATTACAGGGTTATTCAAGTGGGCCATGTCCGGTGGAACAGGCCAGTGTTGTCACATTGGATTGGCAGAAAAGAGCTAAATCGCACCTAAAAATTGGGATTCTATTTCTCTCAAGCAACTACATTTATTATAACCTATTTATATGTTATATAGTAACCTGTCGTGTTGCCATCATAGTAGGGTCCAAAACATGGACGTCCGCAGGTTTTTTTCCAGGGAGGGGCAAGGAAGGTATTTTTTCCAGGGGGGCAAACAAGGCACATTTTCTCCAAAAATATTGTTGTTCCCTAAAAAAACATTGCTTAAATTTGAATTTATGATGTTCATGCAATAATTAACACATATTATTGTGGCTAAAATGAAATTATATGTGTGAAATACATAATTTTTGGTTGACTATCATTTTCCAGGGGGGGGCACGCACTACCCTCTCTTGCCCCCCCTTCCGGATGCCCATGGTCCAAAACAAGGATGTTATGTTATTATCACGTAAAGGTGACCACTCACACGAGTGTCCAGCTATGGGTGCCAATTCCCAATGCATGTCATAAGCCCCATAAAGTTTTAAATTAAGACAGTGTTATAACAGTTATATACTAATATTACGCAAACTGACAAATAGTGTTTTTTACTGCCTGGTACATAATGCAATATATTGTTTCACCACTGCATTCATTATTCTGATAAAATGGACTTTACTTACTGTACCAAAACAGTTTCTCATGGTGGACTTCGACATGGCTGAAAATAGGGCTACATTTACCGTATGAGTGGCAGAGTGTGCACACGTTCCTTTTGGGCATTGTTGATTTGTTCATGATTGCACACCATTAAATCTGCCACTCACATCATAACCTTGACTCATGAATTTTGTCATGTCAAGACCAAGTTTGTGACATTGTTCAAGAAGAGCTGTTTTTCAGCTGACATATCACTACCCAGTGTGATACACAGGTGTGCCCATCCTCCCCCCCCCCCAAAGCCAATGGTGCATCCCCCTCAAAATCATGTCATGCATTCCCCCAAAATCATATCATGTGTCCATCCCAAATCATATAATTCACCCCCTCAAACTATATCGTAATCCCTACAAAGTATTTAATTATGACAGCATGACTACCAAAAGTAACATTTTTCTTAGCTTTTTGTTCCAAATAATGCACCTGCTTTAAATTAAGCAGTATACCAACTGAGCATTATATTTTAAGAAGTGATGTTATTAATGAATATCGAGAATATTGCTTAAGTAGTGTAATGCAGCTATAGTATAAAACTTCACATTCACCTCAGTAAAGTGCTAAACACACGTTCTTGTAACATATCATTGCGAGCTAAGCGAGCAAGAATTTTTTTTTATCCATTTCTTTGCAGGCTTTCAAGAATATTAATTTAATGATGTGTCAATACTTTCTTAGGATCCCCAGATATATAATATTTTCCAGCTTCTCTTTTCACACGTTCAGGGTTGAAAATGTGTGGATACCATATCGCCAAATACAGTCTCCAAAATGTAATGTTCGAACTCTCTCTCCACTACAGAAATCCCTTGACAATCTAAGATTTAACACTTTATCTAGAGCTTCATATCTCCATTTATATTTAATACTCAATTCTACCACCAAAATTTCCATGCCATAATCTAAGCAGGCCCGTAGCCAGGAATTCTTTGTAGGGGGGGGAGGGGGGCGAAGGCAATCCTAGAGGGGGCAAATTTTTAATATGTTGTGTCGCATTGGCAGGTTACACAGAGGCACTTGCCCCCCTCCCCCAAAAGCTATAAGTAACAGAAAAGAGATGATATCTTGAAACTGCAATGAATAAAAAAAACTTCGAGCAACATCAAATAGCAATATTTCGATAATGACCTTTCCAGGTTGCCAAAGAATATAAAGTTTAACATAAATAGGCTAGTAGGGACTGTATCTACTTGATATTTACAGGTTGATAGTATTAATTGATGACTAATATGTACCAACAGCTTTGGGCCTCTCTGCAGAACTGATTGGAGTCCTTTATAAATCATGCTTCATAATGATTCCATCTAGTTTCCAGTATGCAAGATTTTTACACACAAAGAAATCTAACGAGAATCCAACAACACCATTGTGTTGTGTTATACAAGAAAAATCGAATGAATTAAATAATATTGGTTACATATTATCTGGACTTCGATGAATTGCGTAAAAATTTGTAATACTTTTTTTGTACTTGCTAAAACATTAAAACATGGGTCCTTTAGTCCACCATGGACTCTATTTCCTTCAAAAGGGAGACTCTTGCATCACTACAGACAATGTTTGCCTACTGTTACGTTAACCATTTTGCAAAATATTTTGTGAATTGTATTATATTATAGTTGAAATACATATTTTGACACCTGACAAACAAATAGGAATCCCTTAATTGATCAATGACTTCTTGGATTACAGTGTCATCATTAATATTTGATATTATGTTTCATAGAAAGAAATTGTTTTAATAGGGCGCAAATAATTTTATGGTGCACCATAGATCGTTTGGCTTCCAGGACCGACTCCCACCGCCCCATAGCTATGGCTCTGAACTTGGACTATAAGAATAGCAGACACTGTGAGCGAAGCGACCAAGAAAATTTTATGAAATGTATTTTTATTTGTATAAAATTTGAAATCGATGGAGGGGGGCAATTGCCCCTCTGTGCCCCTTGCAAGTACCCTTGTCTGTCTGGAAGAAAAATGCAAGGAACACATAAAAACTAATTCCATCATGAGTATCCAATTGTCCTGCTATTCTTAGATTCTCCTAGTCTTGTTTTTTTTTTTATTTCATTGTTTGCTTCCCCTAGAATGGACTTCCGGCCAAGGTCGGGGGGGGGGGAATATGGCCCCTGCCCCTCTGTGGTTGCGGCACTGCCTGTGAGTGTGTCTTCATCAATTTCACGTTATCATTCGTTGTTGCAATTAGCTAGAAGTGGCAGAAAAGCAATGCTAAGTAACAAAATTGAAATATCCACTCCCTCCCTCTACCATATGATTCACTATTACCAAAACGAAGACTGGGGAAACAAAAAATTGTGCAGTTCAAACTTCATAGCAACACATCCAAGAAAAACGTCCGAACACATTCAGCACCTTTAATACAAGACTATTCAAAATGTCACAACTGTTCTAGATACTGAAAATTGTGAAATCATTTCCCGAAGTTTGAATCTGGAACGGAATTTTTCCCCCCAATCCTAACGACATTACATTATACGGAATCCCATACACCCTAATAAATCACAAAGTCAATAAGTGTCTTTATTATGTTGCTGGAGTAACACATGATATAATTGTAAACATTAGTGAGAATTTCTGGTAGGAATGTGTTCTGTTTTTTCACAGGGGGGCAAAGGAGGCTCTCGGGGGAGGGGGGAGTTGCCCCCCTCTAGCTACGGGCCTGAATCTAAGACGTAGCATTATATACTGTGCCCCCAACGTTTAATTCAGAATTCCCTCCAGAACTTACGTGTCAATTAAGGCATAATATGCAAGAGTTGGATATTTCTCCTTCCCCCCCTTCGATAATGCCCTTAAACACTTTCTTTTCTTTATCTAATTGATTAAATATGGTGCATTTAAGGTGTAAAATTTTTACATATATTTTGGAAAAATATATTAATGTTGAATTTTAAATTATTTGAAGGGGAAAAATCCCCCCCCCCAAAAAAATCTCGATTGGCGCAGCCTGTGCCGATATATAAGAACTTTTAGTGGATATTATTTTCAGAATCCACAAAACCATACACACAGAGAGAATTGTTCTGGATCTGCTACATCATGTGTCTCATCGGGAAGTATTATGAATCAACCATAGTATTTTCAAAATTTGGCAAGGGGGGGGGGGTCTGGACTCCCTGGACCCACCCCTGGATACGCTCGTGCTCACAATATTGGAATATTGAAAAGCCATACACTTATGTCAAGTCGAGTTTTATTATTTGTTTCTACTACTCGATCATACAATTTTATTTATTATGACTGACAGTACAGGTTTATCTGGGACTGCCCATTCAATTTTTAACAGTATTAAATTTGTCCAAGCTGATTCATCAGAATGTCTAAGTTTTTGACAACCTGAACAATATTTTAAAAGTTAAAATGGATGTGTTTAAAATCATTTATAGAAGTATGAATTCAATCCCGTCCTGCTGGTCTAAGGTGCAAGCTTTGGGCTCTTGACTATGGGATGCATGCAGGTTCGACTCTCCTGGGGGAAGTGTAACAACTTTTCCTGAGATTTCCATTTCGACCTGTGTATTGGACCTGTGGCCAATCACCATCATGAATAAATTGGGGAGCTACAAATGAGTAGCGTAACCCAGTCATAGAAAATCTAGAACAACTTGGGGTTCCTCAAGCTTACGCACATATTACCCCGTAACTGGTTGGATGATTGCACAACTTTAGTGGGAGTGAGGCCAGAAGTTGCTGGTTGGCACTGGTCCTCACAGGCTGTTATGCCACTGGTTATTATTATTAATTCAATACCTGGTAAATAAATAATGAGTTGTGTGTTCAGAACAAATGTTAATATTATTGGCTGTTTGAGAAGGTTTGGAAGAGCAGAGAATATATGTGAACAGTTAATGCAGCATGGTTGGCAACACCGTTGTTTGTTTTGTTTCTGTTTGCTGTTCATTCAATCACATTAATACTCTGAATACCCAGTATTTTCTTATTTGACAAAAAGTAAAACTATACTACCGACCAGTGGGTTCCAAAAACTGGGGGTGGGGGTTAAGGTGCCAAAACTAGGGGGGCCATTGCTAAATTGTGAAATTAAACGGCAAAAGACGAGGAATATCATCACTTCATCAGAGCTTTTGGACAGATACATTGCATTAATGTTTTGGCACATCACCTTACCAAAATGTAAGTGGAACTCGTGACCGATTGAGAAAAATCAAACTAGCTCTCTGCAAGTATACATTAGTGCACCACACATAAGCAAATAATAAAAATTCTGTTGCAAGTTACCTTAAAAATGAAAATTCAAATACCTCCGTTTTCCAAGCAAATGAAAAAGTAAGTAATAAATGCTCTTTTAGCCCAAATTTTAGGCATTTTTGCATGAGGTTTCATGGTGGATTAAAAATGACTGTCCTCTCGAATTGCCCGAAAGTGTTACTGCTACCCCTCTTCACCCATTTTTTTTCTTGCACTGCCACTGCCTACCACAATATCTTCTGAAACGAGTAATTGTTTTTGCATATGTTGCATGATTTATCAACCATGCATCCCGGAAAATAAAGGTCATCCGTATATTTCACACATATTGAATTTCAGTCTGAGAAATATATGTTATATAACTGTGGCGTAGCAACATAACGCGAGGCCCCCATATGATCTCTAAATTTGAATCGATAGAATATCATCAAGGATTCGTCAGAAAATTATCATATTTAAATATTAATAATAAATTACTGACGAAAATTATATTTAATAATGTTCCCCAGAGAAATTTACCCTTGGCAGAGGTATGGCTTAGGGTCCCGACCTCTGATTTGATGATTCAAATTATAATGTTAAACGTATAAAGCCAGATAAAAAACAATGTTTTATAACCTGCAAAAATTAGCCTTTTCCATCTATTTTTCTCACTTCTATTTATTACATTTTTCATATCAACCCCATGGGATGCGAAGCCCCGGGTGATTGCCAATCCGTTGCTACGCAAATATATTAATTATTGCAAGGGCGTTGCAGGGTTATTTCTACGGAGGGGCAAGCAAGGTATTTTTTTTCGGGAGGGGCAAACGAGGCATATTTTCCCACGCAATAGCATTGTCGTCGACTCAAGGAAAAAAAGTACTTTATTTTGAACTTATCATGTTCAGCAGTTTTTTTTTTTTGTTTTTTGAGGGGACAGAATACTATTCGTGATTAAACTTACCATCTGAGCGCTAGTCTCGCTTCCAATATGGCCGCTCTATGTAGGATAAATCTTTCTTTACATTCAGCGTGTTGTCATGGCTGGTATGGTAGAAAACGTTTAAATTACGCGATATTTTTAAATATTGCGAATGCGATGTGAATTCCAGGAACTCTGGAATGAATCATTTAATTATGATAGGCAAAAATAACACGGAAAACGCAGACAAAACTAATGTATACGCACTGGTTCTTCAAAGCAGTGATGTGCACCTCATGTTGTAACTGGGGTTCTCGGAAATTATTTGAAAATAAAGAAAAATGAAATCGACCTATTTTAGAAGCTGGCAGGAGAAAATTTCGTTGTAGTTCTTTCTCGATAATATTCGCAATTTTATGACCAGGCTATCTTCACTGACAAAAGGACATAGTACTGAATAAAACAGCAACATTAGCATGTCCATTTTCTTTTTCTGGTTGCATTTTTGACATTAATTCATTCTCAAACTATTTTCATCTTCTCTCGACTTGCACCTGTCCCAAATTTCACACTTACATAATACATGGGGTAAGACGCTTCATGACTTCGAAAGAGAAAAAAGTTTTATTTATAAAGTACAATTTAAAACTTTACTCTCATAGCAATATATATATTTATTTCTCGAAAATAAAGTGAGCAGACTCGTGCATTCTTCGTAATTTCCTTGCCGAATTACAGTGTTATTCCCCATGCCAATCTTCTGTCAATCATTAATTTACAAATTTCATTTTGTGGAATCACATGAAAACTTTTCATTTGTTCTGACCCATAAAACGATTTAGAGCACAAAAAATCCTGAACAGTAGACCTTACTCTTTCGCATATTCCCCATGCTTTAAACGACTTCAACACAACGTATCCTACATAGAGTAGTGTCTGAAAATCCTACCAGATGGCATGTCGGTTAATTTTAATCGCGGCCTCGTTTCGGCTTGCCTCGTCCATTTCCTCCCAAAATTTTCTGTACACCGACTTCATTTTTTTTTTTTCCAAGACCCAAATTTTGGTCATTTTTAACTATAAATTTGCAACCCCCAATTCTGGATAAACCACTAATAAGAAATACGTTTACTTTACATACATGCCAAGCGGAAGTCGGGGGACACCCATGTCAAGTAAACAATATGACGCCACTGACTGAAATAGGTTTGGTTTGAATTGATTATAACGGTAACTACAAGTGCACACATTATGTTTATCGATCTGTGTTTTCGTATAATTAAAAGATAGGAACACAATCATAGGCACCGACTCCATGGGGCTTAGGGGGGCTCGAGCCCCCCCCAATGTTAATGATGTGAGGGCAGAGCCCCCCCCCCCAATAATTTTGCTTAAGAGGATCTAATGTATTATTTTTCTTCTCTTGTAAAGTTTACTCTGAATTTTGCTACATGAACTTAACTTAAAATACACATTTGAAATGTTCTAGACCATCAACTTTGGGGGGGCTGAGACTGCTAAACCATTAACTTTGGGGGGGCTATGACCGGAAACAGCAAAACACATAACTTATAACTATACACTAAGTACGTATATAATTATTATTATACATATATTAATCAGATACATAATGAATTTAGCCAACGACTTGTTAAAGACTGTTTGGGAATCCCCTAAAAGAATGCAAATATTTAGGAATATTATTGATGTGAATGAGAAAGCTGGCCATAATAATAATAATAATAATAATAAATTTTCTTTAATAATAATAAATTTTCTTTATTCAGCGGGCGAGGTTCAGCCAAGGGCTGCTCTGCCACCTAACCCTTGTCAATATGATAATACATATGTGATTATTATAAGCTTATGGAGCAGTAAGCTAAACGTAAAAAATAATAATAATAATACAAATAAAAAATAAAATAAAAATTAAGAAAGAAAAAATACATAGGAATTAGTTGCATACAAAAAAAAAGTGTAACTAGAAATACAAAAAGACAATAATAATAATAATACAATAATACAATTCCTTATAGTGAGTGACTTGATACCTTTAGTATGTGCCCCGACTCTGCCATTGTTCCATTAACAGCAGATCTTTTATTTTTCCTTTGAAATATAATGGGTTGTTAGCGATATTAGCAGGCAATGCATTCCATGCTTTGGGAGCCGAAAAGGAGAAAGATGATTTGTAGGCCGTGGTAGAGTGATGGGGTAAATCGAAGTTGTTCCGCTTACGGGTAACATACTGATGGATTTCCCTACGGGAATGCATCTTCTCAAACAGGTACTGTGGTTTACCTTCTGTCAGTATGCGGCGTATAAAACAGAGATAGTGCAACTTCCTTCTGTTTGCCATGGTAAGAACCTGATTATTATTTAAGAATGGAAGAATATGATCGGATCTTTTGGCTTGAAAAATGTATCGGAAGCACGCATTTTGCACCATTTGTATTTTTTTACTGAGCTTTTGCGAGAGTTGAGGGCCGTAAACATTATCACAATAGTCGAACAAAGGGTAGATTAATGCTTGGGTGAGTCTTAGCTTGCATTCCGCAGGGAGGAAGTCACGGAAACGATTCAGATTCCTAAGTGTTCCATAAGCTTTCCTACATTGCGTCTTTACATGTTCTGTCCAATCAAAAATTTCGTCAAAAATCAGACCAAGATTTTTAGCAGTGTTATTCCTGACAATGGGCAAATTGTTCATTTTGAGCTCGATCTTAATATTTTTAATTAACGACCTTGAATAATTAGAACCAATGATCATGAAAGTGGATTTTTCTGGATTTATTTTAAGACCGTTAGATACACACCAGTTACTGACGATGTTTAAGTCAGAATTTAGTGACTGAAGCTTATGTTCCAACGAAGCGTAATGATCTGAGAAATATAACTGGGTATCGTCTGCGTAAAAATGTGGAGTGAAGAATTTTATGACTTGCTGCAAATCTGCAGTGTAAAGGGTGAAGAGGAGGGGGCCTAATATCGATCCTTGCGGCACGCCTGCTTTCAGCGTTATAGGTTGAGACACTTTAGATGGTGAATTATGTAATACGACCCTTTGGCGTCTGTTAAATAGATATGTTTGAAACCAGTTTAATGTTGAAGGAGAAAACTTGTAATATTTAAGTTTGGCTAATAATAAATCATGCTGCACAGTGTCAAAAGCCTTACTGAGATCCAGAAGTACTAAAATAGTGACTTGCTGTTTATCAATGGCATAGAGAATATCATCCACAACTTTAGCAAGAGCAGTGGCTGTGCTGTGTTTCTCACGAAATCCGGACTGCAGCGGGGGCAGTAAATTATTCGTGTTAACGTAGTTTAACATCTGAGAATGCACTATTTTCTCGAGTACTTTAGATAGAACAGGCAAAAGACTGATAGGCCTAAAGTCATTGTAAGAAGTGGCGATCTGCTTTTTCTGAAGTGGCAGGATTCGTGCTTCTTTCCACATTTCAGGAAAGACGCCACTGGAAAGAGAGGAGTTAATGACGTGCGTTAGCGGAGATAAAACATAAGGTAAAGAAAGTTTGAGCATTTTAGTGCTGATACCATCTACTCCAAAACTATTTGAGCGTATACTATAAATAGTTCTATGTACATCTTTTTCAGTTACCTCAGTAAAGCTAAAATATTGTGAACTGCGACCACTTTGCTCTCGTCGGTGGACGTTGAGAGCCTCCAGTATCCAACAGATCTTAAAGAACTATGAAAACCTTCTCATTGTTTTGAGAAAATTTTTGACGAAGATTCTACTGACGCAGCATTAAAATGTTCTGGATACCTGGAGACAATGCTTCACTTCAAGACATTTTTCTTTCTCTCCCTCTACTGCCATGTGATAGGTCCAATAGAAGAGGTAAACTGTAAGATTCAGTTTCCACGCATTGGTGCTACAGAAGTAGAATCAAAACTAAAATACTTGACTGACATCTTTCAAGAAAAGCGAATGTGTGTTGAGCAGTTCTGACTGAAATGCACAGAGGGCAAACCGAGCCTCGTTGAGCCAGAATTGCCCCGGCAACGTCAGGTCCCTAAGAGACTTGAAAATCCTGATGCTGCCAAATATCACAAGTTCTACACTCCAAAATAGTATTATAAATCAATATACACTGACGTGTGTGACACAGCAAAATCATGTGTTAAACAAGGACATGAATCTACAGGACTACAAAAAGTAACAGCCGTAGAGAAAGAATGCATCTCAGCTGTGAACAGTTGCACAACAAACTTTCAGCAAACGCGAGAATTCTTTCGCAAAGATTTGGATGCCGATAGGCTCTCCTTACACATGTCCATGCTTGGTGGTATCGCCAAACAGAAAAAAGTGGTTCTAACTACCATGCGTGACATAAGAAAGTTTCTTTTGGAAGACAGCACCCACCAGGAGCCAAATTCATGATGGTCCTCAGCACTGTGCCAGTGACGACAGCCACAGACGAAAGGTCATTCAGCGCTATTAGTCGACTAAAGACATATTTGAGATCTACAATGAGGTAGAAGAGACTAAGCAGCTTAGCGGTACTCCACATACATCAAATTGTGCTTGATAATTTGGACCTGAGACCGCTCGTTAATTAGTTCATAAAAAATAACCCACTGCGTAGAGAGACTTTTGCTTTATTTTTTAATCATGTTCATATGTTTTTGTTGTGTATGTCAATTTATATCTTAGTGTACATGCTATTTTTTTATTATTGCAAAATTAAATTTAAAAAGTAAAACATTGTAGCAAGAACAAAAAAGTAAAACCATTTTCCTGCGATTTGTGTTAGCATTTATGTAAATAATTAAATAAAACTGTTAAATATTGTAAATATTGTTATTTTATGGATTATATGCAACCCATCACATGTCTGTTGCGTACATTAAAACACGCCCATGCCATCGCCGGGACTCGAACCCGAGACCTCTGGATCAAAGCGGGTTGAGTCTGCCCGCCAACACCCTCGGCCACCGAGGTCGGCATAAAACTTTTAGGTTGGTCTCTTAATGTAAATACATACTTTTCAATAAAAATGTTAATTGTTATCTAAAAAACAAATGAGCAGACACAATAGACATAAAGAGACTTTGAAACATTTTCTAAACGTTTTTCATGTTACATTTCATTTGCATGAGGAATATAATAGCTGCTTAAAAACTGCTATACGAAGACGTATTTTTTATTTTTTAAAAAAGAGAGGGAGTGAGTCATCATTTATTTATTTCAGTGATCAGAGCCCCCCCCAATAATTTTGACAAGTCGGCGCCCCTGAACACAATGCAAGAGATACGTGCAAAAAAATATGTTGCTTCGTCATGAAAATATTTATCTGATATCTCATTCCATGACAAGCAGACAAATGGTGCAATTTAAATGTTATCACATTTTGTTGAAAATTGCATAGCAACTTTTCAATGATCGATTTTTACGTGTATGTAATCCGTGTAGAAAGCAAAGTCGTTTCACCGTTTCGTGGGACTGGTGCTCATAGTGTAGTGGTTATCACATCCGCCTAACACGCGGAAGGCCCCAGGTTCGATCCCTGGTGAGCACATTACTTTTTTAATTTTGCAATTTTTTAAAAAAAATTACAAATGTTCATAACGCATGCATACACAACTATGCGGTGTATATCATTCACTTTCAACTTGATGCTGATGGATTCACAATTAAAACACAACCTCTAATTATATCACGTGGTAACTCTCTAGCCTTCTTGAACCCGAAGGTTCATGGCTGCAGCAACACAGGCCTTCCAAATGGTCTCATATTGCTGATTCTTGACATGTCTTTTTACAGTGCAGAGTTGGCAGCTCTACGCCTAACCCCCAATATGAATGGAGGACCGCACCTGTCGTTTGTCAGCGGATCCCTCGGATCTACTAGCTGGGAGGACCCATGGGGAGGGCCATAGTAGTCCACCAACCGTACCCCACCTCTGCCAAATGTGGGCCGCTCATAGAGCCATGACAGGACAGCTCTGTAGATCCCAACAGAGCAAAATATTGACCATCACTCTGTTGGGTGACTGACTGCAGTGAACAAGCCACTGGGCGATGGAGTCGTCACATCTCTACGCCGACACGTGGGTGTATGATAATTATTTTAATACATGCATTATGATATGTTTGAGCATGTTTATATCTCACATTCATTCGTTTCTCTTGAAATGGCAAGTGCGGATGTGATGCAGCGTCGAATTAATAACATTCTGTCGTGGGGACTGGGGAGCTGATGACTGATTTTGTGTAGTTTAGTTGTAGCTTGTTTATTCATATTTGATCGTATGTTCATTGAAGATTTAGAGTTGCTTTAAGACCTCTATAGCGGGGATATCGCTATATTTTACACCTCGCCCTGTACAATCCGCCAAAGGTCTGTACACCTTCAGCTATTTTCTTACTTAATCCAAATCGTCATATTGCAAAACAATTAATAAATGATGATTAGATTTATGTTTCCATTAATTTTTTGTGTTATTTTACATCGCTTTTATTTAGCTACTTCTCTAATTTTATGATGAGTATAGATGATGAATCAAAGAAATAAAACAGATAATGTAACAACCGCACACAGCGACGCGTCCAGGTTCGCTTCATGCGGCTAAATATTCGGAACTTTTTACAATTATTTTTAAACAATTGGACTGCATCGATAACCGTTTAGAAGATATGAAACACTAATCTTGTGAACTCTTCAGCCCCAGTGGCGCAACCACAGGGCATCCCCAACCTTGGACGGAACTGAGTTCTGGGGGGGGGGGGCGGGGGGGCAAACATTGACGGCCAAATGTACTTGCAGGGGGCAATTACCGCCCACAACTTCAAATTTTATGCAAATAAAAATACTTTTCGTAAAATTTTCTGGCTCGCTTCGCCTGCTTTTCTTGGTCTTATCAAGTTCAGAACCGTAGCTAGGGGCGGCGGGAGTCGGCCAAGTTTTAAAATTGATTGGTTTATTTGATTTGTGGTTTTAAGTCCACTTTACACATAGAAAGGCTAATCGGGACTGGACCTACAGTTTAAAGTGGGATCCGAACCACTGTGCCTCCACCGGGTTTCGAACTCTGGAGCCTTTGACCACAAGGCGACGATGTTACCACTACACCATCGGGAAGGCACATAAGGATTATGCTTACTCATTCGAAGCTCCCCAATTTCCTCACGATGGTGGGTAGTCACCATCGTGACTGAACCCGGGATCGAACCCATGCCGTCCCGCAGCCGCCGTCCAAAGCAATGTGCCTTTGACCGCACGGCCACGGAGGAGGACAATGTCAAATTGAACGTGTTGATAAAATAATTCAAATATCTTGTTCGGACACAAATGCTTTAGCACCAACTTCTACCCCCTTTTTGCATAATTTACAAGGGTAATAACATGTTTGATACTACCACTACCATTAATAATACTACTATAATATAATATAATAATAATGTTGGTCCCGGGTTCGAATCCCGGCTTGGGGATGGATGTTTGTGACGAGTCCATTCATCAATTTCATCATATCATCACTCATTCTCATCTTCGCAAATTAGCCAAAAGTGGCACAAGAAGCGAAGTAAAATGAAGCATATAAATAATAACAATAATAATAATGTTATAATAACATTATTATTATTATTATTATTATTATTATTATTAGCATTATTATTGGTACGTTTATTCTGGTACTTCCCCCCCTCCCAGACAAAAAATCGTGGTTGCGCCTCTGTTCAGCCCCTGTCAACCATTTTTCCCCATTTCCACACACACCACTCGCCGTCCTGCAATAATAGTTCACAGTCGCAACAGAGGTTTATCCAGAATGTTCAATCTGGGAAGGTGTAAAGGGTACATTTAGAGTCCAAATAACCAAAAGTTAGCCCTTTGCGAAGAATTTGAGGGGGTGCTGAGGAAATTTGTGGACTGATCCGCAAGATTATTTCGAGGAAGTTGGGAGGGAAATACAAGGCGTTGTTACTACAAAACGAAATTATCGTGTTCCTGTCATGATTTGTACCAGTCTTGCTTGTAATTATCAGTCCCTTTTAATAATTAACGCAAATTACTGTGACTGAAATGAAATTACATGTATGAAATATATAATTTTGGGATGACATTTTTCAGAAAGGCAACGGCTCCCCTTGCCTCCCCGCCGGGCTGTTGGTCTATATAAATCAGTGTTTCTCAACCGCCGGGTCGCGAGAGGTTCTCCTGAAGTTTATCACTTGCAGCTTGAGCTGGCAACAACGTGGAAAGATTGCCTTTCATTCGCGGTTCACCAGCGACAACAGGATATGCTTTCGCGACAGTGGCTGTAATGGATCAAAGGATTTAACCGACGTGCCCGTTGCTCCCAGACTCCAAATTTGGAATTTGAAGGACGGACGGGCACCAGGGTCATTTTAGTTTGCGCAACCATTTTCATTAACAAATATATTGAAGTGGAAATATTCTGATTAATTGGAAATTTTCTGTGTCCGAAATGGAACATGGCAATAAAAAACCATTACTTACCACATTAATTTAATGATATTTTCCAGAGGAAACTAAAAGAATCCATCAGGTTCAGTGATTGTAAACTAATTAAAATCAAATTTTATATTTGTCAACAAGCCTAAACATAATCGAACTACTATAGCTAGCTACTCCATGGTCGTGTCATATTTTTTTTAAAAAAATATTAAACTTCAATTGCACATATTAATTAACGTATAAAGTTTAAAACAATAGCTATTTACGAGTAAAATTATTGGGATCGGGGCATTGAGTTTTAAAAATCGAATTTATCTAAATAAAATTAGTTCGGGTTACTCCCCCTCCCCTCTTTGGTGCGTATGCACTCCCCTCTTTGGTGCTTATGTACTGAAAATATAAGAACCTTAT
The DNA here is from genome assembly GCF_977018435.1 of Lepisma saccharinum. Taxonomy (NCBI): domain Eukaryota; kingdom Metazoa; phylum Arthropoda; class Insecta; order Zygentoma; family Lepismatidae; genus Lepisma; species Lepisma saccharinum. The sequence goes on from NC_139242.1 coordinate 44,716,902, forward strand.
CGATAAAATAAATATAAAATAATTAATAATAATAATCCGTGGCTGGACAGCCCTTGAAGGGCCTTGGCCTATCCCCCGACTGCCAGTCTCCCTCGGAGTTCTTCAACCGTTAATGGGTGACGTAGGGTCAGCACGTCGAACCCCCAGCCGTTATAGGAGATATCCGTGACCGGTTTACACTACTCACTCGTAGCTCCCAAATTTCTTCACGATGGTGGGTTGCCACCGGTCAAAGGCCGTGAACCCAGAAGCTGAACCCAGGCGGACTCGAACCCATGCCTTCTGGCAGTCGGAGCCCAAAGCACAGCGCCTACACTGCCACGGAGGAGGATAAATATAAAATAATGCTATGCATATAATAAACTCCACCATTTAGCATCTAGTTAGCAGTGGTTGAAAATGAAATAGCATTTCTAGGCGACTACACGTGTTGTATTGTTCTTCAGAAAACAAGACCGACGATAGTAGTTTTAATATTTTAGTACGATTATGATAATAAATCTTGCAATCGCTGTCACAGCCGAAATATATAATTTTTCGAAAGGTAAAAAATATATAAAAGCATGTTGGGAGGGGGGGCAAAAGGACATGTGCCTGCCAGGGATCGAACCTGGGACCTTCCGCGTGTAAAGCGGATGTGATAACCACTACACCACAAGCACCACGAGTGCCAGACGACTTTAATATTTCATGTTCGTGTTCAAAGCAGAATATCGTTTAGTTTCTCCTGGATCAAAATTTATAAATTCTTTGTCATTCTCCTTCTTATTTTTATTGTTTGTGCCGCATAAGGAGATACTGTGCGAGACACAAATTAACGCAAACCCAGGCATGAGCCGCTCCCTGAACTTTGCCAAATTACACTCTTCTACAATTTGCAAATAAACAGCCATGTTTAATACATTTTATGGTTGCTGAATTCTTGATTGGCTTTTGCTTGTGTTTCGTATCCTCGTGTGGAGCTTATTTTTCGCGATCGCAAACAACGAAAACATTAACATCTCGAAATTGCTCATATATGAACATATGTTTCATGCATATTTAGCATTTTACGTGATTTTTAATCAAGGCCTCCCCAGGATTTTTCTCGGAGGGCTGCAGTGCTCAAAGTGCACTGTTGTTGTTATTATTATCAATTAATTCGTAGGTTCGAATCCGGCTCTGGTCGGAATTTATTCGGCCTACGTATAGGGCCGGTGGCAACCCACCATCGTGAGGAAATTTTGGGAGCTCCGAGTGAGTGAGCGTAATCCGGTCGAGACGACCTACTACAGAGTGTCCGAAAAGTCACGCAACCCGGTGTTTACGACCGTATAACGGAATAGCGAAACGGAATGAGAAGAAACGCTTTCTGCCAAGAGAATGCCCTGTATATTGGGAAAATTTAGAGAGACAAACATATGTAAGAACATGCATGTTTTAATAACAAATAAGCAAAGTGTTGCCAAAGGCGGAAAAAAAATATTTGCAAATCGTGTATATTGATGCACAGAACTCACTGAGGTAAATTATTGCAACATTTCACAATACCAACGAACAATTTGGATGGCCATCTAATGAATTTGACAGAAAAAGAACTTTGACGAAGTTTAAAACACATTGTAGAAGGGAATAAATGGGCTGTTCCAAAAATCGATGTTTTCACAATATTACGAGGGACATTGGCAACACTGTTGGTGTCACGTGTCACTAACAGACGTGTTTCACCTCAGGCTATCACACTAAGGCACTTTTAACGACAAAGGAGAAAGTTGGTTATTCTCGAACATATGCAATAAATTACATACACCTTGCAACCCTGAAATGTGGGTATCACTACAAATTAAAGCAATGTTCGAAGTGTCCACCATTTTCTTGGATACATAAGTTGCTTCGCTTGATCATGTTCTCAGATACCTTCCTGAGGGTTGCAGCACCGATATTATTAATTTCCTGTGTAATGTTTCGTTTCAGCTCCTCCAATGTTCTGGGTCCCGTTTGGTATACTTTCCCCTTTAAGTAACCCCACAGAAAAAAATCTCCAGATGTTAAATCGGGCGAGCGACTGGGCCATAAATCCTTGGATATTAGACGATCACCAAAAAATTATCTCAGCATACGAAGAGATTCATTAGATGTATGGCAAGTTGCTCCATCTTGTTGTAGCCAAACATCACGTTCGCCTTCTTCCAGGAGAGCAACGAATTGCGTTATGAGATCCCCGTACACAGCTGTATCCAAGACTATTAGAAGTAGAAGGCTGGGGTCAGACACGCCCATTTCCGCGACCGGCCAGGGTGTGACGTCACGGGAGGACAAAATCCAGCTGAGCTTTTACCCCATACCGAAAGAAACGTGTTTACTGTTTTGAAAGGCTGATCTGTTTTGTTCTTTGTGCTTTAAAAGGCTATTTTTTCTCGTAATTCTTACTTGTGTGGATGTGAAGTGTTGTAGTTTATGTTGCATTTATAATGCCTTCCGAGTGCGGTGTCGCGACGTGCAAAAATAACGGGAGAAACAGTAAGAATATTAGTTTTCACAAATTCCCAAAAGATACTGTTGTTCGTGCTTCGTGGGTTGCGCGATGTAAACGAAAAGACCGGTTCAAACCTGAAAACAGTAGGGTTTGTTCAGAACATTTTTGTGAAGAAGATTTTGAAAGAGATCTGCAAAATGAATTGATGGGACTTCCTCTTAGAAAAGTACTAAAAACGGGCGTTTTACCTTCACGTAATTTACCTCGTGTTAGCTCCCCCAGGAAGTCCGCCCGGAATGATCGACAGGAGGCCAGGGAGACAAGGAAGCGTGTGAAGCAGTTGGTGGACGATGTGAATCCCAAGAAGAAGCGACGGACAGAGGAGACCTGTCACAATGATGCCCCCATCAATTTTGTACAGGAGGAGAATGAACAATTAAGAGCGCGCGTACAACACTTGGAGGAGAAACTGAAAGAAGAAAAGTTACGAAACATAACACTTACAGCACAACTTTCGACTTTGCGGAAAACACTTAATCCCATTAAACAACGAAAAATCATCTTCAATCAAGTTCGAGGAATCCTACAGAAATGTTTCTCACCAGGCCAAATCGACTGTTTGCTCAACTGCAAATCGAAAACCCACTGGAATCCAGAAGACATGACAATTGCTTTGTCGCTCTGGAGTTTAAGTAAAAAAACGTACCTTTTCCTTAGAGAGAAACTACATCACCCGCTCCCCAGTGTAAGCACTCTTCGTCGGTGGTTTCGATCGATCAAGTGCAACCCAGGACTTTTGACGCAAGTCCTCCGAATATTAAAAGCGAAAGTGGGGTCAATGAATGTCATGGAGAGGCTCTGTGTACTTGTGTTCGATGAAATGAAAGTTTTACGTAAGGCGTGCTACGATAAACAAACTGATAACATTTATGGCCCGTGTGATCAGGTGTTAGTTGTGATGGCAAGAGGACTTGTGGGAAACTGGAAGCAGCCTATTTATTATAATTTTGATGTTCGGCTCTCCAAATCTTTATTTGTTAATCTTGTGCAGCAGTTGGAAAGAGCTGGTTTAATTGTGGTTGCCTCAGTATGTGATCTTTCTGGTGTAAATAGAAGATTGTGGAACGAATTTGGCATAACTATTAACAATACTTGTTGTGACCACCCGTGTGACAAGAGCAGAAATATTTACTTCTTCGCAGACATTCCTCATATGGTAAAGTTGTTAAGGAACCATTTTTTGTCGAAGGGGTTTGTGTTGGGAACGGGGTGCACGGTGACAAAACAGGCATTGGTAAATCTTGTAGAGATTGATTCCGACGAAATTCGCATGTGCCATAAGTTGCGTGAAAGCCACTTAAATGTAAGCGGAACAAACAAACAACGCGTGAGATACGCCACTGAACTTTTTTCTGAAAGTGTATCGAAAGCTGTGCATTTTGTATTTCCACAAGAAAATAATGTAGCAAATTTTCTCCTGGCTGTAGACAAATTTTTCGATGTCTTGAATTCTCGTCTCCCCTTTGATTTAAAAAAGCCACTGAGAAGCGGTTTCGGAAATCGTTTAAGTGAACAGACACAGGTTCTCCAACAGATGCTGCTACTCGTATTGGGAATGAGAAAAATTAATGCAAACCATCTGCTCCCATTTCAGGAAGGTATAGTAATATCAGTAACGTCATTATTCGGCTTATTTGGCCATGTAAAAGATGTGTACGGTGTGCGATACATACTGACAAGTAGACTTAATCAAGACTGTCTGGAAAATTTGTTTTCCCACATACGTTCCATAGGCAGGCAGTATGACCATCCAACTGCGCTCGATGTAAAATACAGAATGAGAAAATTGCTGCTAAGTGCCAGTGTTCAGGCAAACCGAGACGCCAATGTTTCAGTTGCAGATGACGACATCTTCCTTTCATCTGAGCTTTCCAGTGAATTACTTCAAAATACACAGAGCCTGAGCAATGTGGACGAGTGTGAATTAATCCAGGAAGATTCTGAAGAATTTCAAATAATCAGTCAATCTGCAGACGTTGAAGGGGTCAATGATAAGCGTTTGACAAACTATTTAAACATGCCAGAGGAAGGTTTGCGTTACATAGCAGGGTATATAGCGTTCAAAGAGCATAGAAATCACCCAGAATTAACAGCGAACGCAGAAGCAGAGAGCTCGTCTGAGGAGACACACAACTGGCTGTCTTTCTTATCTAGAGGAGGACTTTCACATCCCACTGATTCATTTTTTACCGACATAAAGAAAATGAACCTCCACTTTCTTCAATTCCATGGCCTTAAAAATTTTCGTTTAAGGTCGAAAGTTGTTAAACGTGTTTGTGATATAATACACACAGAACTTCCACACATTCCTCCAAGTGTTGTTCAAAGATTCGTAAGACTCAGAACTGTAATTCGAATGAGGAAAGTTAACGAAGAAGTCAATATCAATAGCAGAAGCAAAGTCAACAAATTGAAGAAGTTGAAGTGAAACAGCTCCTCCCTCACCTCTAAAACAGATGACTTCATAAGTATAACAATAGGTAAGTCCGAATCATTTATTATTTTTATTATTTTACGCATTCAACATATATTTTTCTTTCTGCCCTAACAAAACTCATTACTAGGTGTATTAACACCAATTTTACATGAAACCTAATGTTTCCCAGAGAAATGTGACGGCATATAAACTGCCGGTAAAATGTGTGCGTAAATGGCTGTGTAATCCAACTGTAAGGACATACGTTGTCGGATCCTAAGTAAGTCTGTGTATTCACTCCCAACTAGCTTTGGGGCATAATTACGGCTCTTTTTTGTTCAGAATTACTGCTTTGATTCGGCTGCGAAACCGGAGCGCAGACCGATCTGTCCGCCCGTTCACGTCACGCCTGACGTCAAGGACCACGTGATCAGGTATGGCCCCAGCCTCTTACTCTAGTAGTCTTGAGCTGTATCCACTGTTGTCTCAAAGAATAACGGTCCCACAATACGACGTCGCCATATTCCACACCATACACCGATTTTCGGAGAGTTCAAGGGTAGTTCATGCAACTGATGTGGGTTTTCTGTCGACCAATGCCTGGAATTTTGGCTGTTGACATACCTATCCAATTGAAACCACATTTCAGGGTTGCAAGGTGTATGTAATTTATTGCATATGTTCGAGAATAACCAACTTTCTCCTTTGTCGTTAAAAGTGCCTTAGTGTGATAGCCTGAGGTGAAACACGTCTGTTAGTGACACGTGACACCAACAGTGTTGCCAGTGTTCCTCGTAATATTGTAAAAACATCGATTTTTGGAACAGCCCATTTATTCCCTTCTGCAATGTTTTTGAAATTTCGTCAAAGTTCTTTTTCTGTCAAATTCATTAGATGGCCATCCAAATTGTTCGTTGGTATTGTGAAATGTTGCAATAATTTACCTCAGTGAGTTCTGTGCATCAATATACACGATTTGCAAATATATTTTTTTTCCGCCTTTGGCAACACTTTGCTTATTTGTTATTAAAACATGCATGTTCTTACATATGTTTGTCTCTCTAAATTTTCCCAATATACAGGGCATTCTCTAGGCAGAAAGCGTTTCTTCTCATTCCGTTTCGCTATTCCGTTATACGGTCGTAAACACCGGGTTGCGTGACTTTTCGGACACTCTGTATAACGGCTGGGGATACGTCGGGCCGACCCCCCGACTATTCCAATACTGGTTGAAGATCTCCACGCTTAGAGCAGTGTTGCCACAATATGTAAGCACAATTTTCCTTTCAAAGGGGTAAAATTTCCCTTTTTCGTACACTTTTGCCCTTCATCTAAAGAATTGATAATAATAATAATAATAAATATTATCGTTGATCCATGTTCGTATGTATGTATAAAATGTTAAACAATTTAACTTTGAAATGCTACGACGGCAGTGGTCCCGGGTTCGAATCCCCGCCTGTGGTGGCTGTTTGTGAGTGTCCATTCATAAATTTCATCATATCATCATTCATCCCCATCTTTGCAATTAGCCACCCACTCCCAAAGCCGGGACATAAGGGTGAATGGTCAATAACCTCCAGCCCCAAACGGTAGCCAGATGTGGACCACCCTTCCTCTCAGAACAAAGTATACGACAATTTTTTTTAAAAAAAAAATATCTCATTTTCAAAACTGGAATCTGTTATAATGTTTAATATAATTAATATTGAATCTGTCTTAAAATTTCCCTGAAAATTCGCTATTTTTCATCAAATTTCCCTGAAAATTCGCTATTTTTCATCGAATTTCCCTTTTCCCTTTTCACTTAAAATTAGCTCCAAATTTCCCTTCAAAAAGGGAAATTTCCCTTCATGTGGCAACACTGGCTTAGAGGTGACGAAGGAAAGTGTGGGAGGGAGACCGGCAGTCGGTAGGTAAGCCAAGGCCCTTCATGGGCTGTCGCGCTAAGGATTATATTATATTATATATATAATTAATATATGTTTATTAGATGAATAGGTAAAAAGTTGACCTAAGGGTAGTGGATAACAGCACGTATTCAATATCTATCTCACATTAGGCAAAATTTGTACAAAAAAGCAAATGGCCTGGCAAGGAAATTAATGTCATATAGATAAAGAATTGAATATCAAAAAAGGATGTTAAATCCAGTTGACGAAAAGTAAATTTCCTGGTAATACGTATTTTATGCATATTATTTATTATAAGTAGTAAGCGTAATCCGGTCCCGGAAACCTACTATAACAGCTGGCGATACGTCGGGCTCACCCCCCGACTATTCCAATACTGGTTGCAGATCTCCACGCTTAGAGGTGACGAAGGAAAGCGTGGGAGGGAGACCAGCAGTCGGTAGGTATGACAAGGCCCTTCAGGGCTGTTGCGCAAAGGATTATTTAGTATGCGGTCTAAGGCGCTGTGCTTTGGTCTCCCGACTGCGGGACGGCAGTCCGCCTGGGTTGTTTCTGGGTTCTCGGCCTGTATATAGGACCGGTGGCTGGCAACCCACCACCGTGAGGAAATTTTGGAGCTACGAGTGAGTAACGTAACCCGGTCTCGGAAATCTCCTATAACGGCTGGGGTTTCACCACCCCATTACCGGTTGAAGATCTCCACAACTCTAGGTAGGATTGTGGGAGGAAAACTGGCATTCCGGATATCGGGCTAGACCCTTCAAGGGCTATCGATCCACGGGTTATATATAATAAATCTTGCATGAATCTTCTTTGGTACTGTATGGTCGTATGATCCCAATATAATTCTTGCCTTCCAATAAGTTTGGCGGAGATAAATAACCTTCGTTAAACAAGTATATTTTCATTTTTTTTTATTTTAGTTATTTTATTATTTTTCATTATTTTTGTTATTTTATTATTTTCATTATTTTAGTTATTTTATTATTTTCATTATTTAATTTTATTACTTAGTAAGACTTTCGGGGGGCGGTCCGGACCCCCTGTTTCCTTCCCTAAATACGTCCTTGGTTAATCCATACAAACAAGCATCCCCATAACCTTTCCCCAAACTCGGCAAACTCCCCCCCCCCAGATAGGGATTTCCCCCTCGAACAACATTTCATATCTTGCACTTCATAAATCATATTACGTTATATTATATATTATTTTATTATTATTATTATTGATGTTGTTTACAAATCATTCAAAACAGAGATATTGTGAAGATTATCTTGTTTTAACCTCGAACAATAGAAACGTTGCAATCATGACGGGGTCGTGATTCGAACCTGGAATCCTCGGCATCGACATTTTGGGTCGACTGTCCCAACGTGCTCGGCCACGGGGCAAAAAGCAGTGGCGCGTTTTTGTCATCAAAAGGAGAGGAAGCACCTATCCTGTTCTCCCGAATCACTCCTTGGGAAAATCTAAACAAAAGAGGCAAAGAAACCACTTTTCGCAATTCAAACATTATTTAATCCCTCTTTTGAAACGTTTTATGCACTTGGGCACTAAAAACCAAAAGATTGATTGAATTTAAAATTTTGGGTGCGTTAGGCTATTTTGCACCGTCACATGATCCAGCGCCTTAACACAACTGTAATGTCCAAGACTAAAATATTCTGACTTCAGTTAAGAGCTGAGGCTGTAAAGGGCACTCAGTACAAACAAGGGCAAAACACAGGACAACACGCACACAGTCCTACGAAGATTATACTTGCCGTAGATCCAGACGCTAGAGCCTCGTTAGTCTGCCAAATGCAGTCCAGGGTGTACTACGTGGAAGTGAGGTTGACAATTGCGTGTACAACGTGGAAGTGTCGCCCCTTACCCAAAAGAGGCCCTAACAATCGAAATAGGCAATTATAGGCACTACAGAATTTAAATTCAATAATTGGTTTAAACTGAAATCTACTTCTGTACTGGAAGCAGTGGCGTAGCAGCCGCCCCCGCAATGCAGGGGCACCCGCTATATTCTCTCTCTGTCATCCTGAAATTTTATATAATTCTAGAAATTCAGCAGTTATTGTCGCTTATTTAAAAAATAGATTCACGAAACAAAGTTGGTTCCCAGTAGCATATATGACGACGTCTGCGATAATAAGCAGATAGGCAATGGCAACTTGACATTATGGGTCTCCTCCGAAATTCAGAATTAAGTTACTTGCTCATAGATGGCAATCGATAGGAAGCTTCTCTCATCTCATACCTTTATAGCTACGTGGTTTTCGTAATAGTAGTGTAGTTTAGTGTAGTACAGTTGTGAATCGAGTAGAAACATTCAGTTGCTCAACCGGTCGATGCCTCATTGTTACACAATACCTAAACAAGCAAACTTGATAATTTATGACATTTTTTATTACCAGTAATATTACGTGGTATTTAAAAATAACTTCCCACCAAATATTTTCAAGGGGACCCTCCAAGCCCCAGTATGAGATTGAAATAAGATCTCAGATAAATTTCCCACATTGTCCACACCTATTACATTTTACTTCAAAGGGGCCCAAAAACTCAGGATGTTGAGCCCAGGGGCAATTTTCCCTTTGCCCTTAGATCCAGTAGCCCCAATTCCGCCGCGCAGGGTATACAAAGTATACAGTGCTCGAAATGCTCCAATCTGCATTTCATTGAGTGACAAATTTTCAGTGAATAAAGTCCAGTAGCGGCTTAATTTTCTATCTGTGAAGACTTGAGTCCGCCTCTATTTCTTAGCAGCAGATTGCAATTGACCCTTTGATATTAGGTCACCATTGACAATGTAGAGGTCCAGTTCAACACCCGTAACTGAAATGATAAGTTTGCTTGAGTATATAACTCAGTATTAATATTAGAAGCGTAATGTGAGCGGCTCTTACGTTGAGTCTTGGCATGTTATAGTTAGAGGATGGCTTTTTGGGCTGAATGTGCATCCACCTATGCACGTTAAACGTGTTGTTTAATGCATACAAACCTTTAGAAAGCGCGCAGTGGAAACTTCCGCCTTATAGGTCTACTACTTATCTACTTATTTGCTATGAGGCAGCTATGCTATTAGAAAGTACAGATACAACACCTTTTCCAAAATGTGCGAGTTTATTCATATTCACATAATGTGCAAGCACCATTAGTCTACATAAAGAAAGATTTTCGATGTTAAACTCGCTGAAATAAACATTTTCGTGTCGTATCACTTGTGCCAGTTGGATGGTTATTAATTGAACTAAATAATTAATAATGAACTAAATGTATTCCTTTACAGTCAAGTCAATTCTCCACGTAGTTTAACGGACGAGAAAGAACAAAACTTCACAGACAAGTTTACTGTGTATTATGAAATCATTCCTTACTATAATTTTGGTGTGTGAGTGCCAATTCGAAACTTAAAAGTACTTATCCTTCCAGTGGCGTACGCAAGGGGGGGGGGGTTACGGGGTTTAACCCCCCCCCCTTGAGCTTCTGAAATATAATGAAAAATGCTGTGGAAAAAAATTTAAATGGCCAATTTACCACAGTCAAAGATCTGGGACAATACTATTACTATTACTACATCTACAACTACTACTACTACTACTACTACTACTACTACTACTACTACACTAATAATAATAATAATAATAATTTGAATTATTATTTCCATGTACCATGGAGAAAAGCACAGCATTCCAAGCACACGCGTCTTTCAGAGTGATGCCTTGAAAATAAGCACAACTTCTTGAAAGTGAAATATGAGGGTAACTATGATTTAAAAGAGAAATAAAATGTTTTGTATTTCAGTTGCAACAATGTTCAATACTCTGGCGTACGCAGTTTTTTTGGGAGGGGAGGGGTCGGAATAGTAAATGTGGATAACACATGGCTTCGTTTTGGAGGGCAGGATGCATAATAAAATATTTCGTATTTTTGAAGCTTTTCAGTCTATTAAAATTGTATTCAAAGACAAAAATGGTAATCGGGACTCACTTTAAAAGAGGTTTCGTATTTACACATTTTGATTTTTTAAAGTTCTTAACGGATTTTTATTTGAAAATTCTGATTTTCTCAAAATTTTGGTAGGGGCTGTAGCATCATCGGTAGAGGCATGCATATTTCGTTTTTGACAAAAAGAAAACGAAATTGAAATAACACATTGCAATGTTAATTTTGAAGGTTTCTGAAAGGTGTGAGGTGCTTTTTCCTACCCTGTTTTGTCACGAAATGATGCGAAATGAACTGCAAAATGCGAAATAGACTCTTAAACACGAAATTTACCGTTTATATACCGACGCGACACTTTCTGAAGTCTGAAGTATCCTGTGTGTTATGCAATTCAAGGAAAATTGATTAATTTTGCTGTAAATATTTGAAAAGCAAAAATGGACTCCTCTATACAGGAATAAACTTAATATTCTGGTAATGATTTAATGTGCTATTAGAAGGGATATGTTTATTTTGTGTAATAGTGCGATTATATTCACATTTTTAAAACCAAAATGTAATTTTATATACCGCTTTTTCACCGCTTTAACAGCGAAATTTCATTTCATTTACAGCTTTTGAACCCGAAATTGACTCTGTTTTTATACTGAAATTTTGCTTTTTTATTTACCAAAAGTATGTGCCTCTAACCATCGGCCATGCCTCTACCTACGCCAGTGTTCAACGAACATGTATTTTTTTTTGTGTGAACAATGAGAATTAACTAAAGAAAGTTCTTGGTTCGTTGTTAGAGGCTAATGTATAGACAAAGGCTAGGCGGACAAGAATACAGTCACCAGTCTGCCTTCCCATTGTATTATTTACCGCAGCACGTTTGAATGTCTTTCATGTCTCTCTTTAAAATGTCTCACCTTGTTGACTAGACAATTATTCAAAGACAATAAGCTTAACTATTGGAAAATGTTTTGTTTGTAAGAACAGTGAGACAATCCAGATGTAAATTATCGGGGACATTTATGCGGGAAAGAAGCCGGAAAAATTCCAACCAATTTCGGGAATCGAATCCGGATCTCCCGCATGATTGTCAGATGCTCTACCGACCAGACCACCGCAGCTTCTTGGATGAGTTCCATACTTTGATTATTTCAATTTATTTTAATATATTTTCTTGTTGTATGGATTTTCTTCACATTTAAAATGTCTCACCTCGTTGACCAGACAAAAACAAAAACAAAAAAATGCTCCCAGGATTTGATAAAAATTGAATGATTAGAAAGTAATTTCTTTCTATTTTCATAAATGGTATATTCATGTAGATCTCTACTACATAATAGTAGTAGTGGTATTAGTAGTATTATTACTAGTAATTCAGCTAATTAATTAATTATAAGTATTATTAATTATTTGTGATTATTATTATTTAATTAAAGTATAATAAATCAAAGGTAATGTGAATTTGGAGAAAGTTTTAGAAACCCCCCCTTGACGAAATCCTGCGTACGCTAATGTATCCTTCTCCTCCCATGTCGTGGTTTCTCGGACACCTTCCTAAGGTGTCTGTCTAGAGGAAAAAGTACTTCCTCTCCCTGGGTCAGAATCCAAAATGCCCTGTCTGAAGGGCTGCGAGTTCGCACCAAGGTTTCCTTGTTACGTCATTGTGTAACCGATGCTATTGCCCTCTGGTGGCAAAATTAAAAATGATTCCATCCATCTGCACACAAATAAACAAAATGACGGCTCCGCGCGCACTACGGTCCATACACCTCTAAGTTCAAAAAAGGAGTGTTTACTATCCTTTAAACAATTTACCCAAACAGTATTTTTATATATGTGTGTATTATACGTATGTAACCTACATTAAAGAAAAAACGCTTCGAACAAAAAATACTACAAAGGATCACGAACAAAATAGTTGGCTCTGTGAAGCCTCCACCCTCCTTAAAAAAGAATCCTGGCTGGGCCACCGCGTTGAAGTAAAAGAACATACGTATTTCTAATTTCTTCATCCAGTTATTTATCAGAGATTCAGACCACCCTGATTTAGTTTCGACAAACTACTAAACTGATACGAGGGTCACTATTTATATTTTGAGCCTAACAATGAAAAAACAGGAATTTGGCATTGAAAACTGCTTTATTGTTTTTCGAAGTATTCTCCTTTATGGTCAATACACTTTTGCATTCGTTTGAACCATTTGTCAAAGCAGTTTTTCCAATCTTCTTGAGACACCTCCATAATATAGTTTTTGAACGCATCAACGGCATCTTCCGCCGACGAAAATCGTTGTCCACGCAATTTATTCTTGACATTCGGGAACAAGAAGAAGTCATTGGGTGCCAAATCAGGACTGTACGGCGGATGACCCATCAATTCGATTTTTTGACTGTTCATAAAGTCGGTTGTTAGACGAGATGTGTGACAGCTGGCATTGTCTTGATGAAGAATGATCCGACGGCGTTTGTTTGTTTTCCGTATTTGACCGAAGACCTCTGGCAAACAAATTGTTGTGTACCATTCAGAGTTGACCGTTCTACGTTCCTCTAAAGGCACAGTTGCCACATGACCAGTTTTCCCGAAAAAACAGGCGACCATTTGTTTCGATGTGCTTCGAGTGCGAACAACTTTTGTTGGATTGGGTTCATCTTGAAACACCCATACAGTCGACTGCTGTTTACGTTCCCGCTCATATGCATATATCCATGATTCGTCACCTGTTACAAGCTTATATACATCTTTTGAAGCACCACAATTGTATTTATTGAGCATTTGTTTGCACCAATTGACGCGAGCATCTTTTTGAGTTTTTGTCAAATTGTGTGGGATCCAACGAGAACATACCTTTCTCACAGCTAAATGATCATGTAATATTTTATATATGCTGGTGAAACTAATGCCTATGGTTGCCTCAATCTCACAGTATGTCACATGACGATCTTGCAGTATTAGGTTTTGCACAGCATCAATGTTTTCTTGAACAACAACTGATTTTGGATGACCTTCGCGAATCTCGTCGGTGAGCGAATGGCGGCCACGATTAAATTAGTTATACCAACGTTTCACAGTGGCAAAGGATGGGGCTTCATCGCCAAATGTGGAAGTAAGTTGATCGATGCACTCTTGTCTTGATAATCCACGTCGAAAATCGTAAAAAATCATCGCACGAATATGTTCACGAGTTAATTCCATTTTATTGTTGTCGCGCAATCTCCAAGGCAACATAAACAACACAAATGAAGCTATTGACAAAACATTTGAAGTACGTTATGGTCAATAATGCCAGACAATTCCGTGCAAACGTCAAATCGCGCCTAACTTCAATCAGTGTTGCCAAGGCTCAAAATATAAATAGTGGCCCTCGTATATAGCCTAAGTCGATGTCGAAAAATGGGAAGGAAGGGTTAATTTATTTTACAACTTGGGGAGGGGGCGGGTTGCTAACTATTGTGCGTCTGTCCCACTCTGACATCATCTCGATGTTTATTTTTTCCACTGAGGGGGCCCAATATTTTACTGAGAACTGCGCTACGCCACTGACTGGAAGAGCACGAATAGAATCATAGGAATAAAATAGACAATTAGGGCAATACCCGGGTTCTAGTAATGTGTTAAAATTCTCAGAAGTGATTATCAAAATTTACTGCTATTATACAGGGTGGCTCAAAAAGTCACTTAACACCCTCGGTACAAGGCCACTGCAGCGTGCAATATGGAAATGGTGATGACCAATCGTTATCAGGCCAAGGGGGAACCACATTGACGCCACCCGTGCGGTCGGCGGCCATCTTGATGTCGCCATCTTGAATTCAACTTCAGAAATTTAAATGGGAAGGGGGTGATTTGATATATGAAATCAGGCTAGAATTTCACGTGAAATGCAATGGCGAAGGTTTTTTCGACGTATCTTTAACCAGTAAAAAGTTATGACTGAATTCTTGTACCAGTTTGCTCCTTTTCGAGGTGTTAGAAAAATGTCTTAAAATTTGTTTAGCGCATCGGTAATGCATCGAGATTAAAGTGATGTCTAGGGAGAGAAGTTCACATGCCATTGCACACGATTTTAATTGGATACATCCACGAAGAGCTGCGCATTATGAATGTTTGTCGCGAACAATTTACAGTGTGACGCTTCCATTAAATTAAAAGTCCTTCACAGTGACAAGGCTAATGTTTATGTTCATAAGGAAGTTCATAAACAGAATATTCGATGCTTTTTATCTGATAACTCATTTTCGACAGATCAAAGCTGAATGGTTAGTGCTGGTAAGTTAATGGTGTGGCGTGCTGTGTGGAACACGATTGGTTAGTCAATTTTCCATCAACGGAACCTTAAATGCTTAGGGCTACTTGGATTTGTTAAATAAACAGGTTTTTTTCATTCTTGCTTATGGAAGAAGGTACCTTTTACAGAGTCTTTTTCAATAGGGAGGAACACCAAAACACTATGGGAACGTTGGGAAGCAGTTTCTGTCCAAAGTTAGTTATCAGATGACAAGGATCGCATATTCTGTTTATGAACTTCTTTATGAACATAAACATTAGCCGTGTCACTGTGAAGGACTTTTAATTCAATAGAAGCGTCACACTGTAAATTGGCCTCAACTAACATAAAAGTTAACAAGAGAAGTGGTTTACGGCGCCTGTTATAGATATTGTTTGATTGATTTGGTTTATTTTACTTCGCTTATCTGTCACTTTTGGCTAATCGTGAAGATGAGTGATGACGTTGATGAAGGGACACTCACGGAAAACAAGCAAGCTGGGATTTGAACTCGGGCCCCTTTTTTATACATAACATAATATGTAATAATTCCAAATGTATTTTTCCCCGAGAATTGGATTATATTTATATATATATATATATATATATATATATATATATATATATATATATATATATATATATATATATTCATTTTTCAGAGCCTCGCGGATATAGTTTGCACAGGGCCTCGTGTTTCCTAATGGTGGTCCTGAACTATTCCTAGTTTAAAAATTGATGTAAAAGCGTGTAAGAAGCGAGTATGGTTATTTCAGGCGAAATATGGTTTCATTTTTAAATAAAGAGTGTCGAATATATAATAATAACCCATAGCTCTACAGCCCGTGAGGGCCTTGGCTTACCTACCGACTGCTGGTCTCCCTCCCACACTGTTCTATATGTAAGCAAAAAAATGTTTGTGTGAAAAAAGAAACGCCCCCGGGTGGGCTCGAACCACCAACCTTTCGGTTAACAGCCGAACGCGCTAGCCGATTGCGCCACGGAGGCTGCCGATCACATCGAGCCTTCAAAATAGTTGGAATATATCAGGAAACGCTGTGACGATATCTGCCGCGTAAAATTTGATTAGGAATTGTGTGTATTCTTCCTACATTACCATTACCTGGTAGAGATTTATCATGAAACAAAATCGTGACTGTTCCCATCACACAGAGATTCGAACGGCATAAATGAGAGAAACTGTGCCAGAAAATCTTGAGCAGTGAGAACATTGTTTTTTTTTTCTATCATCGGTGTGAAAGCTTACAGTCTACGTTCATAGTGCTACTTGCCCACTCAAAATATTCTTGTGCCCTCCCAGCTTTTACAATGTAATAATATATTCAGTGAAATTTGTGAACTTTGAAATTCACATGAAATCGTTGTATGCTGAAGTTTTAAATTTCGCTAATCCTTTTGAAATCCTTTGTGTATGCCTGGTACACTCGAAAATCGAGATGGTGCCTTAAGAAAAAAAAACCGTTTTAATAAGCCACATATTACCCAAGTTTGGTCCACAATGGTTTCATGACTAAAAGTTGACGTTAGCAGAGCGTGGTTTCGATCCACGGACCTCTGGGTTATGGGCCCAGCACGCTTCCACTGCGCCACTCTGCTGAACGCTGCATGCACAGGGAGTATGGACGCTTTTATAAATTAACCAATCATGTGTATAAGAAATATGTCTCCATATGTATTTTCTAACCTTTCGAAAGGATGATGCAATACAAAGTTTTCATTTCGCAGTCTATTGACCGTGTAAGGCCCTCCAAGGGCTGTAGCGCTGTGGGTTTAGTTTAGTAGGAAATTACTAGAAAACAAGGGAGAATATTTTTATTGGTATGGGGTAATTGTATCATTGATAACGCCAAAAAGGGGCGGGCAGGGAGTCACACTACCCCCAATAAGAAAATTGATATATAGGGCTACCTCAATGTAAATTCAACCAATAATAATTTTTAAAAAAACCTTTAGGATTCAGATTTTTAAGGTTTTTTGTTTATTCATAGTACCTGAAGAGGACGAAAACTGCCAAATTTCAGATTTTTTGTGCTCATAGTTTTGAATTAATGACTCAAAAAAGAAAATAATCCCAAAATGTTTAAATATTTAAACAGCTATAGATCAAAAACTATTTGACCTAAGAGCTCAAATTGGTGTCATTTTCTTCTGCTTTTATAATAATAATAACCCACAGCGCGACAGCCCTTGAGATTAATGAGCTTTAATTTGTGTTACTTGAATTTTGTAATTTTTCATAAACTCGAGAAAAAGTTTTTTTTGAAAATCTCAGAAATACATTTAATTTTTTTAAAAAAATTGTGTTTTGAAGACATCAATTGACTATTTGTGTGCAAAAATTTCATAATGGGACGGCAGTGGGTTCCTATGGAAATTTATTTTTTTGTGTTGTAATGTGTGTGAAATTTGCTAAATTTGTTTACTTCCGTGTTAAAACCATAACTATGAGCTGACTGGTTGATCTTCAAGTCTTCATATTAATCTATTTTATAATTTTTGAACTACAAATAATATGAAAATGTATAATTAATATCAGGTAAGCAAATAGAAAAATGTAGATACGCGTATATTTGTGTTTACATTTTAGAATAGGATACAAACAAAAGGTCTTAATATAAAAATATATAATATTCATAATAAACTAAACAACCATTTTTACCAATTTAAAAACAATTCATTTCAATTAATTCACTTTAAAAGCATCACTTTGAGAGTATAAAACACAGTTACTTCACTGAGCATTTCACAAACAACTGACTGATGATTGCAGTAAACAATTGGTGATGTTCATTTAGTTATACCACTGTCTGTGGTTATATTGAGTCTAGCAGTGATAGATCAATTCACATACATTTCTAATCGCAGTATTTATTGTCTTGTCAAAGGCACATTTCATAAGCGACATTCTTTTTCACGTGTTTGTCACCTCCCCCCCCCCCCCAAGAAATTGCAATATTCGGGACAAATTTTATTGAAACAACAATACAATCTATCAATTTGTGTGTGTGTCGTCTGTGTGTGCGAAAGGGAAAGGCATGGGGAGTTGAACGATGCATTAAAGATTACCCACAATCAGTTGCTACCACATATCACTGTAAATCATGGGCGTCGCCAGAAATTTTTGCAGGGAAGGTCGGGCCAATTAAAGAAGTTGAATAGTAGAAAAATAATAGGTATTATTGCCACGGTTATAAATGTTATTATACAATAATAAATATTATAAAGTAACAAAAATAAATTTTATTGGAAATAAATTATTATTATTAGTATTATTATTAAAATGGGGAGACACGATCCACCATACGAATGAATACCAGCACAACTATTTTCCATTATTTATTTTGCATTCTTATGTAGTTAGTATCTGAAATACATTTTGATATTAACTTTTGCACGTCTTGTTCAAAAAAAGGCTTTAAATGTTAGGGGGATTTTTCTTTTCATAAAGTTTGTCGTGTGACCTCTCACGTACGACTGTAATTCTTAGAGTTTTTAAAACTGTAGGACCATTTGTTATTTGGATGAAATGGTAGAATATAACCTTGTTCGTGTATTTTTCACTCAAAGATTTTCTTCCAATGCATTTTTAATAATAATAATCCTTTGCGCACCAGCCCATGAAGGGCCTGGGCATACCTACCGACTGCCGGTCTCCCTCCCACACTTTCTCTCGTCACCTCTAAGCGTGGAGATCTTCAACCAGTATTGGGATAGTCGGGGGGTCAGCCCGACGTATCCCCAGCCGTTATAGTAGGTCGTCTCGACCGGATTACGCTCACTCACTCGGAGCTCCCCAATTTCCTCATGATGGTGGCTTTTACTTTGATTATTCTCTTCGAATACTAACTAAATGAACTTTATTTCTGTTTTTAACAATAGGAGTAACAAATTTTCGACTTTCTTGTATCGTTAAATGAATAATGTCAATTTCCAGGGGTCCACCGACTCGTTCGACCCCCCCCCCCTCCCGGCGCCCATGCTGTAAACAATCAAGAAATACAGCTAGTTATTCCACTTGAAACTTGTCCCTTTTCTGTTATGACTGTATAAAACTGACTGGAATACATCACATATCTTGCCTCTCGTCTATCATTCTATTGTATTAAGAGGCATGATTTAAATGTTTTTTATTCTTCAAATACCTATAAGGGAAATTTCAGACCGAAACAACAAGTGGCAAGTGACAAGCGACAGCGAGGTTTCACACCGAAGTGACAAACAAGCAACACGGGCCCCTTCAGTCTACAAGCAAGCATTCGCCAAGCATGGGCGACCAACAGGCCGAGGCGACATGATGCACTTTATTGAGAAAACTACCCAGTCCTTGCAACATGCAAGGGACAAGCAATATGTGTCGCTTGTTGCATGTCACTTCGGTCTGAAAGCTCCTTAAATGTTAATAAAATCATACATTTATATATTAAGGTTGTTATATGCCATGAGATTCTTTTTATGCAACATGTACCATTACACTACATTACATTACCACTACCTCTTTATCACGTGCACTATTAAAGTTCATCTTCCTATAGTGGTTCCAAACATGTGACATGACATCATCAACCAATAACATGTGCAGTCATTCTCCAAGTACTGCCGTCGTTCTATTGGTCATCTGTACGCGCACCTTTCGTATTTGTTAAAATGTGTGAAACATTTTGGATTAATCTTGTGTTTTACGACAACTTTTTGCTCATGTAGGCTTATCGGGATCCGAACCACTGTGCAATGTCTCCACCGGCGACCGAACACGTTGCTTACAAGGTGACGTTTTTGGAATGGAATAAAAATTTCGATGCTTGTGAAATAGTAGTCTGTTACCACTTTGTACTTGTCAAATATCTGTGAAACTACCCTTTCTATAACAGTTGTTTATTTTTGTAAGAAGAATACAAATATTAAACAAAGATATTTCGAGTTATCAACTTAAATGGTCTACCCTGTATATTAAATGCAGCAATATAGGGGAAGCATAACTGACGAATAAAGCATGTGAGTTTTAATAACAAGAAATTTGCTAGAGAACGAAGCGGGATAGTTCAATTACATAGGAAATAATGCACTCCCTTCCCCGTGGCCGTCCGGGAATTTATATATTACACACGCGCAGCGGTATCTCAGTCGTTAGCGCGTCTGACTACCATACGAGAGACCTGGTTTCCATCCCCGGCGGGGGAGAACCGGGATTTTTTCCACCTGTTCAAGCAACTCCGGCGCCCACCCAACGTCGTATAAAGTGGGTACCTGGAGGGGTAAAGGCGGTCAGGGGGGTGGTGCTGATCACATCACCCCCACTTTCGACCGTGATCAAGAAAGTGTGGGCCCCTAACCCAACACCTCCTATACGCCTTCATGGCATGGTGCATAGCACAGGGGAGCACTTTACTTTACTTTACACACACATATTTTATTTCAGTCACAGTAATTTATGATAATTATTGGAAGCTTGTTGCAGGAACATGATAACTTCAATGTCAATGTGAAGGAGTTTTGTTTTTTTGAGGGTGCAACATTATTATGGGAGAAATATGCTCCTCGTTCCCCCCCTGGAAAAAAAATACCTTGCTCACCCCTCCCTGGAAAAAATCCTGCGGACGTCCATGCCCCACCCCTGTAGTTGCTTGGAACTTTCATCGGCTTGAAAATACTTCAGGTACACTGACGTTTAATAACGGCGATAAGATTTCTCTACATTAAATTTATGATTGGATGTATAAGGGGCATGGACGTCCGGAAGGGTGGGGCCCAAGGGAAGCCACGTCCTCCACGCGGAAATGAATGTCAAATTAAAAGTACATATTTCACATACATAATTTGATTTCAGTCACAGTAATTTACATTAATTATTATAATGGGGATGCAAGAACGTGATAATTTCAAACTCAAGTAGTGTTTTTTGAGTAAAGTAACCCTAAAGCGCTACAGCCCAATATTGGGCCCTGGCTTACCTACCGACTACTGGCCTCCCTCCCACGCGGGCCACCAGGGGGCGTGGAGATCTGCAACCAGATTAGGGGGACGGGTGGTCGGCCCGACAAACCCCCAGCCGTTGTACGTAGGACGTCGCGACCGTATTACGTTCTCTCACTCGGAGCTCCCAAATTTCCTCACGATGATCAACACTATAATACGGGCAATATGCCTCGTTTACCCTCCTAGAAAAAATACTTTGCTTGCCCCTCCCTGGAAAAATCTGCGGACGTCTGTGGTTGGGGGCAACTGCCCCCTTGCCCCCGTGCGCACACTTATGTTGCTAGCATTTGTAGTTCTTCACATGTTGACAATACACATATATTTCAACATTATTGCAACACTGCAAAGATTTCTGTCTCACTAAGCCAATATTTTATCTTTGCAACTTGGTAATTCAAGTTTTATTCGTTTGTCGAGTTCACGGGGAGCTGAAAAGGCCAATGAAAATAATTTATATTAATGTTCGCTGCTAGTATTTAGTTTTGGTCAGAATCATGATGTGGACTGTAAATAAATTAATATAGTAATAATAATAAGCCGTGGCTCTACAGCCCGTAAGGGCCTTGGCCTATCTTCACTATGTTCTGACTGCCAGTCTCCCTACCACAATTCTACCTAGAGGTGTGGAATTCTTCAACCGGTAATGGGGTGGCGTGGAGTCAGCACGTCAGCGGTTGTAGGAGATTTTTATGACCGGGTTACGCTACTCACTCGTTGCTCCCCAATTTCCTCATGATGGTGGGTCGCCACACCATGAAAAAATAGTGTTTCTCTATTATTGCATGTGGATACCTTATTAGTATACAAGTGTTTTTATTTTTTTTATTTTGTATATCCTCACCAAATAAAGTTGGCGAAAAATTAAGTGCATATTCTTATTTCTGAGAAAACGCACATTTTAAATGACGTGCCACATGACACCCTTCCCATTTGAAAATCTGGAGGTAATTCGAAAATGGAGGCTTTTAATATGGCCGCCATTATGCATACTGGTGTGCCCTCGCCCCCATTACCCGTATCCAGGTCAAGCCGTTTACAGATTAAAAGGGTGGTGCTGGACTTTTGCCTCACCCTGTAGATCCCTTATATCATCCTTACACACGTTAATTATAATATAGCTATAACCATAACCCCACAGCGCTACAGCCCATGGCCTTGGCTTACCTACCGACTGCTGGTCTCCATCCCACACTGTTCCTCCGTCACCTGTTATAGCGTGGAGGTCTTAGACCAGTATTGGGGTGACGGGTGATCAGCCCGACGAACCCCCGGCCGTTGTTGTAGGTCTTCTTGACCGGGTTACGCTCAGTCACTCGGAGCTTCCCAATTTCCTCCCGATGGTGGGTTGCCACCGGCCCTATACGTAGGCCGAATAAATTCCGACCAGAGCCGGATTTTTGTATTATTGTTGTCTTCCAGTGATATGTTGGGATTTCCTTATCGGGTGGTACTATATTGTAGGCTTAATGCCTATAGTGGCTTTTGATAAGTGCGAAATTAACAATTTGAGCCGCATCACTGCGGAGGTGGAACAGTGGTTTTGTACAAAACGTTAGCAAGAAAACCCATAC
Source organism: Lepisma saccharinum (assembly GCF_977018435.1). Classification (NCBI taxonomy): domain Eukaryota; kingdom Metazoa; phylum Arthropoda; class Insecta; order Zygentoma; family Lepismatidae; genus Lepisma; species Lepisma saccharinum. The sequence goes on from NC_139242.1 coordinate 44,739,509, forward strand.
TGGAGCTGGACGAAAAAAGGAAAAAAATAGTGTTTCCGCCCGGGATCGAACCGGGGACCTTGCGCGTGTGAGGCGCACGTGATAACCACTACACTACGGAAACCACTATAACAAGAAGCCAAGACACCGGTAGTGATTGGAGCGTCGTATGTTCAAAGTTTGCGTTCAAAACTATAGTTCTCGTTCTTTGAATTGAGGTTGTATTCCAGTAATGATGTTTCATCTTGGGCGTTATCCGCATTAATTTGCACAGTACTTTGTCTGTAGCAACGCCAGAAAAATTTCAACAGGGGCAGAGTGGTGGATAATCGTTGCTTGAAACAGTGGCGATGTTCACAGCCAGCCTAAAATCAGAGAAAATGTACACTCCCTCCCCCAGACCAAGGGGGCTACAAACACACAGAGAAATCAATTACTGATCACCATCGCAGAAAAGAGAACAGTGAACGTAAGTGATATTGGTTAATCGCGATACAAACTGCAAAATTTTAGCCAAGAATCGAAGCTAAGATCCCTTCTTTTTTCTTCGAGTGCCTTTGCCAAATGTACAAGAAAAGCAATATAAAAGTACGAATATAATAGCGCATGTTTTATCGAGGATACGCACCTGGGACCTTGTATTTGTAACGCATTGTGCTTGACACTCCGCCAGAGTGCTTAGCGAAAATACTTTTTACGAAAAAGCAGACCAATTTTAATTTATTGCGAATTATCGTGTCCGTTTAACACCCCCCTTCCCCCTTTGGCCCATGAAGACTCCCTCAAAAACAAGGAAACATTCCAAAGTTAGACAATGCAAAAATTATTTTGCAAGTTTGAATTATACATTTTTTTTATTTTTCTCCTCTCCGAATTCCGTGGCAGAGTGGTTATCACAGCGTTCTACAACGCTAGGGGTCCGAGGTTCGAATCCCGGCCAGGGCATGGATGTTCTTTGCCCCTCATCAGTTTCATCATATCATCACTCATCCCCATCTTGGCGATAAGCCAAAAGTGGCAGAAAAGCAAAGTATAATAAACGAAACCAATAAAGAATTACTTTTCTCTTTATTTTAGTTTTGAAAGTTCTTTTTCTTGCTCCTAAGAATTAACCCCCCGCCCTCATTTTGGCTAATCATGATACCGCCGAATATGTGATTTTTTTTAAAAATAGCTATTTGTAATTTCACAGAGCTCCCCTATATTTCATTCGTAAGGGAGAATTCACACCGAAGAGACACGCGACATGCGACACGAGAGTTTCACACCGAAGAGCAGGGTTGGCATGTTTAAAACAAAAATGTTTTAAACAACTTGTTTTAAACGTTTAAAACACATGGCTTTGATTTTTCACAAATGTTTAAAACAACGTGTTTTAAACATGTTTTTTTTAGACTTGTTTAAAACACATTTTGATACTTGGTGTTTGATAGTTTCTGATTATTTGCGTGTTTTATAACTATGCCTTTCATTCAATACGTGTTATTCTGTTTATTGTGTACAGAAATTTGTTCAGTGGCTGAAAATGTATATTGAATTAACAAAGGAACATATCGTATAAATACCCGTGGGTCACGTTTAAAACACCTGGCTGTCTGGCAACTGTGGATAAGTTGAAGCTTCTCGAACAGCCTACATGCGAGATTTAAGACTAAAATACATGTGTATTTTAAGAATGATTAACAGATTCTTTATTAATCCTTATTCTTACAATTAGAAAATAAGTCTTCTTGACATTATGTTTTAAACGTTTTATTTGTTTAAAACATGTTTTTTTGGTTCTTGTTTAAAACATTTAAAACATGTTCAAAACCAAAAAACTGTTTGTTTTATTTCTTTAAAAAAAATTGCCAACCCTGCCGAAGAGAGAAGATGCACACGACACGCAGCAAGCAATACTTGTTTCTCTGCGCGGTTCGCATGATGATGCCGTTGCATTAATCAGTTTATTGGTCACCCGAAGAAAACGTAACAAGAGGCATTCTTACATCTAAATCGCATTGTAAAATTTGTGCAAGTTATTGAAACTCGGGAGAGTCATGTTGTGCATAAGAAAACTGAGATATAATATGCACTGATATCAAACTGTATACGCTAGAATTTCCAGCCTGGATAAAGTGAATACCTAAACACTAGAGAAATGGTTCTAAATCTTCGTGAAACCATGTCCCGGTATTTTTTAAAGTCAATGCCCTTAGCCCAAGAATTTTCCTCGTAAATACCTTTACAGTAATAAAGATTTTATGCATGAATTAACATGTACCTATGAAATTAAATATAAATAAATAAGTTCTAGCATAATCATAAAGAGTAATAATAGTTTGATTACGTGTGTAGAATTGTTGACAAATATAAAAATATGAATGACGAAGTGGTAATGTCGTCTCCTTGTAATTAAGTGATGCCGGGTTCGATAACCGTCAGAGGCACATTGTGGCGCTGGTCCCACTTTAAACTGTAGGTCGAGTCCTGATAAGTATATTTGTGCATAAAATGGACTTAGAAAACGAAAATTCACAACTCAAATATGATATTGGGATTATGATAGTTGTCAACCATTTTCAGCAGAACCTTTCGCAGCTCAGTATAGACGATACGAGGGCACGGTATCGGGTCGCGGCCCGGCGGTTGAGAAACAATACACTAGATTACTTTACCATGTTGACATCTAGTTTGGACTAAAGTGCCTCCATATGCTGGCTTTTTCAAATAAAAACAGTCACGTCGTAAATGGCGAAAACACAGCCTCTTTACACGATGTTGAAGGCAAATTACAGTCTATAACTGCATAAAAAAACTTGATAAAGCGAAAAGAACGTTGTGTTTAAATTTTAAAACATTGTACATATCGATACTTTATTATATCAACAAATTTGAGCTTCAAATACGTTGTTGGGCTCTTATCTAAACGCGAACAATAAACTGAAGGGACACGATGCACGATATTGAGAAAACGGCACAGTCCGAGAGACAAAAGCGACATGCGACACGTGCATCTTGCCGTGTCTCTTCGGTTCGAAAGGTTCCATTGATTACTGAGGGTTCGCTTCCAAGCGACACGCGTCGCATGTCGCGTGTCTCTCTTCGGTGTGAATTCTTCCTTAGTCTCTGGTAATGCTGAAATTTCATGATGAGAATTGCAACTCGCGAAACTTAAAAATTATTGTTTTAAAGCTTATTTGTAGGAGTTTATAACAATCATAATTTCTTTTCCATAAAAATGTAATTGGTAATTATCCATTTGTTTTGTATGTGTACCAAGAAATATTATTTTCTGCTAACAGCTGTCTTCATCTTCTTTCGTTTTGACTCATCTACATTATCTAAAAGTTTAAGCAGCACATTTTAACTATCGATGTAAGTGTAAATCTTCGCCAAGCAAGGTTTTGGGTGCTCGACAACTATTTGCAATGGAGTTGTTTAGGGGGTTTGCAGCCTTAATTTTTGGTGAAATTTAGCTGGAAAAGAAATATATTATGTTAAAACATCGAAGGTCTTAGGAATTACTATAACAATGCAAACAGAAAAATAAAATACCTCGTCCCTCCACCCCAATCGGCATTCTCCGAACAATTACTGCCATCTGTTGACAGTGTTCTTTCGGAAGGCGCACGTGCTCCGATTTCCAGTTTTCCCCCTTGGTTTCTCTCGGCTCCTTCGGTGGAAGAGCTAGAACACGGGAAGAATACAGCAGAGGGAGTTCACTGCGCCAGATGTGTTCCGGTTTCTCGCTGCCTAACCTGGTGAGCTTTTCTTGTCAACAATCGGGAGAAATTGGGAAATTTGAAGCATTGTGAAGACTTTATGAACGAAAAAAAACTGCTTTGTAAATTAAGTATATTGGAATGTAGTGTTTTATTGTGCAGAAAAGAAAACAAATTGAAAATTTTCCGTTTTCAGTTGGGGGTTCGTGTGCTCTGTGAACCCCCTTCAGGCGACGCCTCTTACTTAGAATAGAAAATGTTAGCTGGGGGGGGGAATTCTATGGTTTAACCACAGGGAAAGTAAATTTACCTTTCTCTGTGGTTTAACATGGTAACAATGACACAGCTGGGGGAGGGGTACTATCAGAAGTAGCAAACGAATCCCTTTAAACTGGTTAAAAATGTCAATAAATTACAAATAGTTGAAATTGTTTTATTATGTAATATTTGAAATGAAATAGTTTTGTTTAGTTTTTGCTTTCTACAAATATAAATCAATTAGATTTCATACTTATATTTGACTTGCATTCTTGTTTTACTTTTATTGTGCATATGGCTATTGGTGTATATTTGTTATTTGTTAATGATCTCTTGAAAGCAGCGCCGTGCCCAGGATTTTCAAAAAGGGGGCGGGGTTACGTGTACTTTTGTTAGTAGTCGGTCCTCATTTTGCCATCTTTTCCTGCCTTTGACTTTTTGAGGGAATTCTGGGCCAAAGGGGGGGATTGTAACCCCCAACAACCCCCCTTGGGCACGCCACTGTTTGAAAGGGAGAGTGAGTGTTTTCGATATTATCCTTTCTAAAGTATATTTGAAGTCAAAACTAATCGTTCATCTTTTGTTTTCTTAACAAAAAATTCTCCCTCACCATAAATCTTAGGTGGGAGGATTTTTGAGGCCAAGACTATTTGTGAGGGGAATTTCACCTGTCCCGCCAGAATTTCGCATCGTGCCTACAAATTTGGGGACGGCGCAGGTAGGGGTGGCCACCTTAAATGCCACCGCAACATTTCATCAAAATATTCTGAATATCAACGACGCTAGAATCTTTTTAAAACGGAGGAAAGGGTGAATGGCAGTTGTGATTATTTTCACAATATCTGTATTGGCTCTTTAGTTGTGCGTGTGTGTACATGTTCATTTCCTCTTCACACGTAACGAAAACTGAACATATGCTAATATAAAGAATTGGAAATTTATTTGAAAATCTGTAAAAGTCAAAGAATTTGATTTCGCAAAATGTAAATCTTTGAAAAGCTTGATCTTTTGATGCATTTTATTACAAGCGGCACAGTACATAGGCTACTCTACTACACATACTCTAAGTAATTATACCTAAGTCGATGATCCGTCCTGTAGCCCAAATTGTTTCAAGTTATTATTCTGTTTACAGATATTATACACTTGATGTACATGACATGCTCGTTCGAGACCGCTTGCAACAGGAGGCAAGTTTCACCGTGGTGCGCCGTATTTTCAAAAGAGGATTTTGAGGTAGGTGTGATAATGAGGAACCCCAATAATTGTAATAGGCAGCTCGTGTTTTTAAGATAAATACGTTGGTTACTGTAAATGTTAGTCTTAGTCCTATAGGCTGGAGTGGTGTCTGTTTTTATCCGGAGGGATTAAATTCCACCTGTATGAATCTAATCTAAACGATTATATATATATATATATATATATATATATATATGTGTGTGTGTGTGTGTGTGTGTGTGTGTGTGTGTGTGTGTGTGTGTGTGTGTGTGTGTGTGTGTGTGTGCGTTGGCAGATTTCCGATTTCGGGGAACAAAATTAAACTACACACTCACAATTCGGGGAACCAAATTCACACTGAGGAACTTGCCTCAGGTCCCCGGAAGGATTTGACCCAAAAATCGTTAGAAAATGATGAAATAATGCTCTGGTTCAATTTTCAGCTCACTCTGAGAACTACCCCGAATGTCGTAAATTCATCAAAAACAGTGTGTCCAACGGTGTGTGAATTAGTTCCAGAAATGCATTCCAGGTGGCAGCACAAATGCCATTTGTGTGTACGAATGTGTGTACGAACAGAGCGAGAGACGAAAGCTCTTCCCGCGCCAGCCGCTCAGCTGTTTTCCGTCACGTGATGTTAACAATACTGCACGCGCCCCTCTCTTTCTCTTTGCACAACAACAAAGGCACGCACATTACCCGCCAGTTCAGAACCGTGGTGTCCAAAGGCATTCCGTACATACCCATTATATTGAATGAAAACAACTGTTGTTACGCAGAGTGTTGCAGTATATTGAATCAATTGTACTGAGTCGAACTGTCATCTGGAAACACAGATTTTTATGCGCTTTACAGAGAAATTGAGATGATGAAAATGCCAACATAAAAGGCGAAATTTTAAATCTAAATCGCATAGTCTTTAAGCATATTACCTTCTCTGTATTAGAATATGTGATTGTGACTACTCACCTTATTTATTAAAACATTGCCGTCTACATATGATAATATTTATGTCTACGTTTGTGCTTTCGTAACATATTTGTCCATTATGAAAATTGAAAACTTCTCGAAATGAATGAAACAACAGGTTAAATTGTACGTATTTTTAATGAAACTGAGTTCCATAAATTCTTATTAAATTAAAGTAAAATGTGTGTTAGTGAATGATATACAATAAAGCCCAATGTAGCTACTGGTAGTGTAAGGTTCGGTGTCGTGTCTTTACGAGCGTCAATTTACCAATTTTATCTATCATAATTCATCCTTATTGACACAATTAGCATACAGATGCAGCGAGGCAAAGCTATATAACAAAAATACAAATAAGAAATGTGATTGGTATCATCAAATTTGGACAATGGTCATTGTGAGATATCAGGTTCTTTATTTAAAAAAATGGAATATGTAGTAAATACTTGACAAGGATCATGAATCCTCAGAATAGCATGTCAAGAAAGTGACCGACATTTACTTGTATGTTGATCCAACAAACTGACATGTCCGATATCACTGCCTGTATACGCAAATAAGTGATTCATGGATGAAATAAATTTTATCTTATCTTACATAGAAGTGCGCATTAACGATAACGAAAAATAATAAACACGCTCGATACAACTCCCGTTAATTTCCCTGGTATAAGCTGGTGATTTACTGAAGCAACAAAAATGTTTTGTTGCTGCAGTGTGATTTTGAGAGTAGAGGAAGAATAAGTAGGCTGAAAATAAAACTCTTTTATCAAAAACACGCTAAAAAGATTAAAACGTGAATCAACTCATTCTGAGCTGTAGGCAGTTATCGAAAACGCCGCAGGAATAAACAAAAGTAAAAATAAAATTCTTAAAAACCATGGTGATGAGAGACAACAGCCGCTGATATTTGCATAGATCGCGACCACTACAGGATTCTTCTTTCAGGACCAATAGATTGCCTGTTAAATACCATATGTAATTGAGGTATTAATGCAATACCTAACATTGTAAACTCAAAGTTTCAGTAGCATAACATTTCATTAGGTTGAAAATAATTTTTGAAAAGGGAGTGCTGATGGAGGTGCGGTAGAAAATTCCCTAGTACCGCCCCTGGGTATCAACGTATTATATATATATATATATATATATATATATATATATATATATATATATATATATATATATATATATATATATTATCGAGAAGTGTATAACAATGTGCACATTACTATCAGGTACGGTGTGCAGGAATTTTAGAAAAGGGACTAATTTTTAATTTTGATAGCCACTTCCAAATTTTAGCATCTTTTCAAGCAGTGACGACGATTAGGGGGCAGTTTCCTTCCCCGTACTTTTTGCGACTTTTGCCCCCGCACTATGATAAACCTTATCTAGAGAGAAAGAAAGTGCCTCCATCCCCCAGTTTTGAACCTATGCCTCCTCTAGTTTTGGACCCAATCGCCGCCACTGAGTATCTAGGGTCCCGGATTCGAATCCTGTCTGGACATGGATGTTTGTAAGTATCCACTCATCAATTTTATCATATCATAACCCATTCCCATTTTCGGAAATTAGCCAAAAGGCACAAGAAGCGAAGAAAAATAAAGAAAATCAATCAGCCAATCTTTTCATATTTGGCACTTGCATTGGACAGATTATAATTATCCAAAATTTTTTAATTCAGCTTAATACTTAATTCTCGTTAAATAAAATAAAATGGGTTTTTATTCGGCAGTTATATTTCATTTCACTAATTTCCGCGTTCCCGTCGTGTAAGACCTTAAAATGGGCCCATGAAACTGACGTTGAACAACCAGAATTCACTCGTTACAATAAAAATCCTCATTTAGCAGTTTAAATCACACATTCCTGGATTTGTGTCTGCTGCTTGGTTTTTAATTCAGAGGAAATGATGCAATTCAAATGCTCAAATCATTCATGTGATACTCCGCATAAATTCGATTATTGTTGTGTGTGTGTGTACACTGACTTAAATTCACTCAAACGTAATCTTCATGTTAAGTGGGGAACTTGTGTGCATTTCTAAATTACAATGTCCCCGTTTGGCAGATTATATCCACATACACATACATCCGGGTTTGTTTCCCTTGTCGCACAACAGTAGAGCATCCTTGGTTTATGACGTAACCTTAGAATGCTGTTATTGTTAAGCCAAATACCTAGGTTGTTAGGTTAAGCTAGCTATGTTTGGTTATCTTAGCATAAATAATATTTTTTAGTGTATTTAAACTAATAGAACCAAATCTAATTGATCTAACCTAACAACATAGTCATCCCTCGTCTGACGTCAGAACACAAAATTGCTCTACTGTTGTGCGATAAGAGAGACCCAACACACACGTATATTCAACAAGCCTGCTTCTTCACACCAAATTCACGCACATTACGCGCCAATATATTTATTTAAGAATACCAGTTCTGAACTGTTTATGTTAATAAAATAAGAATAAATCAGACGAACTCGTAAATTATATCTACGAGGCGTGGTGTGCTTTTAATTGCACTTCAATTGTTGCTAATCGCCTAAAAAAATTTACAGTCAAAAAAACATCCAAACACCACGCCAAGCACGGAGCAGAACAAATTTCGGCGTTCCACCGACGCGAGCAACATCGGCGGTTACTTACGCGCAATGCTTCCTTCACTTGTTAACAGTAGAGAGCTGCGTTAGTTCGTGGGTTTCATTTTGGGGACCAGAGGCGACGTACGATTTTCACATTAGGGGCTGAGTGCCAGCTCTCATACTCGATTCTCTTTGTTACTGACTTGCTACATTGGCATAAAATTTACTTATATACACTCCTAAAACTATTTTCACTTCCTAAAATACAAATTCTGGACGAATTTCATACATAGACTGCTGTGTGCACGACGTTGCTTTACATCATCTTAATGGGGACCTTTATGTGATGTGAGGAACTTGTGTGCATCTTCAAATTACACAAAGTTCCCCAAATAGGTTTAATATCCCCGTTTGGCGGATAACATTTTCACACACATTCAGAGTTTCCCGAAATGCGCATATGTTCCAGGTTAGTTCCCCGAAATAGGGGGAAAATTCAGGTTATTGATTTTGATGAAAATTTAACTTTTTCAGCTCATTCTCACCATCTAGTGTCATTTCTGAATCCCATGGGAGTCCAGAAATCTTAAAAACCCTCAAAATAAGAGAGTTCCCAAAAGGCGGAAATTTGTCATGTTCCCCAAATTTTCACACTTACAAACCATGGTGTGTGTGTGTGTGTGTGTGTGTGTGTGTGTGTGTGTGTGTGTGTGTGTCCTCCTCCGTAGTCGAGCGGGTTAAGGCGTTCACTCGTCTTGAGATCGTTCGCTGCGGGACGGCGTAGGTTCGAATCCGGCTCTGGTCGGAATTTATTCGGCCTACGTATAGGGCCGGTGGCAACCCACCATCGTGAGGAAATTGGGAAGCTCCGAGTGAGTGAGCGTAACCCGGTCAAGAACCCTACAACAACGGCTGGGGGTTCGTCGGGCTGATCACCCGTCACCCCAATACTGGTCTAAGACCTCCACGCTATAACAGGTGACGGCGGAACAGTGTGGGAGGGAGACCAGCAGTCGGTAGGTAAGCCAAGGCCCGCCAAGGTGCTGTAGAGCTGTAGGGTTATGTTATATATATATATATATATATATTATTTTCGTATTGTTAAAATGACGGACGTTGTATATAAAAATAAGCAAAGGTGCAGGAAACTCATGTTATTCATTTCAAAAATATAATTTTATAGACATTCTTTGTTTATTTAGATATTACCTTTTTTCTACAATATATTCAATATGCAAAGAAAAAGCTCACGCTGTGTTTAGTATGTTATACATTTTTTTACCAGGAAAAAATAAAAAAATAACACGGAAGAAACTTTTATAACGTGAACTCTTCGGTAAAATTAATAGTAGTACACCTTTTATGTGTTTTTCAGGTGATAGAATACAGCGAGGATTTGGATTATTATTACATCGACGGGTATGGATTTGACATTAATCACAGACAAGCCTGTCCGGCTTTTGTGAATTTAGTTGCGCACTTCAGGTAAGCCTATGACTTTATTCAGTATTCAGTTGTACATAAAAGCAGAGGGAGATACTTTTTTGAGCGTTATGACCTACCTACTTAGTGTCATTACAATAACAATAGCAACAAAGTGTACTTAATAAAAGCTGCAGAAAAAACGTAACATACTGGTGTAACTTAGCTTCATTTCCAGGACGACTTGTTTGTCATTAAGATTTGACACAGTAAAAGTGGGTATCACGTAGTTGCGTTCTCAGTAGGGACGGGATACACTAGAAAATATGTCGTAATTATAATTGTTAACCTTCGTTTTAAAAGTTGTTTAAAGACGAAGAACGGTAGTTTCCATTTAACAGTTTGGCTTTCCCCCGTTCTTTCCTGCTTTCATTTGAAACTTTTTGTTTTCTCAAAATTCTGGAGCGTCTGTAGCCCCATCAGCTCCACCCTGCGTACGCCAGTGCACACAATGGTAAAATTATCACCTTGCGACCTTCAAATTAAGTTATATTACTGAAAACTATTTATGTAGAAGATTTAAAAAAGTAAGTATGGTGGGAAATATATTCTCAGAGGTTAATTTTTTTTTCACCTTTGGAAATTAATTTAGAAATGCGAAGCATTCTCTTTATTTTATTATGTCAGCATATAAATAGCATTAATGGTAGTGATTTTTGCATAGCAGTAGATTATGCATACATTATGCATAAATAGGCATCATTACGTGTTTTTCTTTTTTGTTTTTTTCAGGATGGTGATTAATGGCGAGGAGAACCAGCCGAAAGGGATATTCTACTTCACACATTCAGGTGCTCTCCTCAAAATGCTGGCTCATTTAGGACTTTACAAAGACTCGCCGCCATTGCTACATGATAACTACAGTCACATGAAGGACAGAAAGTGGAAGGTCAGCCGCAATAATGCTTTCGGGAACAATCTAGCTTTCGTGTTGTTTGAGTAAGTTATATTCTATATCTTCTAATCTAGTACATCTTCTAGTAGACTAATCTGAATATAAACTTCACCGAATCAAATGTAATTCCGTTGCGCCCTTCAGAATTACAGCTTTGAAAGATTTAATGCAACACGAAATCAAAACACCGAAGGCTACGAGAGGCTAGCGACAGCTACAGCAGCTTGAAGATATATGCTAACAGCTCCAAACCTGAATACTCACGTGTGCATCTACCTCATAGCAGAAATACACACGTGAATAGGTTAGGCAGATTAGGTTTAGTGCTGTTAGTGTATTTTACACAGCAGACAATACGTGACGCCATAACAGTCACTGCTGACAGTGTTATCTACAAGTAACTAAAGCTGTCTCTAAACAAGATTGATTGATTGAATTGCTTTATTCTACTTCGCTTCTTGTGCCACTTTTGGCTAATTTGCGAAGATGAGGATGAGTGATGATATGATGAAATTGATGAATGAACACTCACAAACATCCATGCCCAGGCCAGGATTCGAACCCGGAACCCCTGGCGTCGTAGCGCCATGTGCTCGTCTGTACGGCTAGATAGTGGGTACTACTCGTATCACAATATGGCCACCACAAAATTGTATCACATTGAGAACGCATTTGGATTTCCAACATAAGCGTACATTTTCCACAAGGGCACATTTGGTTCACAGCTTTAAGAGATGAAATTTGTGTGCTGCATGTTGCACATTTGTGTACTAATATACAGTTCACATACACAAAAAAATGAAATTTAAATTAGTTCTTCTACTCATTCTAATTTTTGCTACATGTGAACATTGTTGATATTGTTACTGTCACCTCATATATAATATATAATCTTACAGTTTCACATTTTCAAAGTAAGTTCTTACAGTTGTAATAAGTATATATACGTTTTATCCTCAGTGGGGGGTTTGTGCTGTGTTTGTATGTTTGTGATTGTCCTTTCATCTACGTATTTCATTCCCATCTTGGCGATTAGCATAAAAGTAGCAGAAAAGCGAAATAAAATAAAACTTATCAATGATGCCACTGCCGAAAATTTCCAACGTTGTATATACAGATTTCATTGTCGGTGTTATGTATTGTAGTTTTGTGTCTACTAGTCCAGGGGCATTTGTAATCCCGTGGGTTTCTGAATTAAGGGAATATATGACTACCGGTAATATGTTGCTAGTGTGATGCACAGTAACGTACTACCACGTGTTTTGCTCTCAATTGTGGCAGAAGGCCTGTGTGACGTCATAAATCCAAGATGGCTACCGCTTCATGCACTAACTACTAAAATCCATCATAACTCCTTTAATAGTGGTTTTGAAACAACAATTATACATACATGTTTTATTCCGAATTGAAAAAGGAAAAAAATTGCTTCCTACAGTTTTTTCATATCTTGCACTGTTATAGAGATATGTCTAGTGAAACTATTTCGTGCCCTTTTCTGCAAGGATTCTATGCATATTTTACACTTTACTTGACATTCTGGCATATAAAGGGGGAAAATTACTACCTGTGATATTTCGTTGATGTCTACTATTGTGGCGTATTGCCTGTGTAACATCATACATCCAAGATGGCTGCCTCTGAAGACATTAACAAACAAAAACGACTCTATCTCCCTAACTCCTTTAGGAGTAATTTTGACCATTTGTAAGTATGCTGGGTTTTTACACAAAGGGAAGACATGTGTATGGAGGATGCTTTCATTTGGAGGCATGCGATCATGTATTACTATAGGTGTTTTGCTGAATAATGTGTCAGAGACCATACATAGCTTCCCAAATCCAAGATGGCCGCCTTGGAGGTTCTGCACATGATATACTGTCCATAACCTGATTTAGAGTTCGTTTATCAGATTTTTCCAGATTCATTTTCATTAATAAATAAGTGGAAAATATTACTCCCTCTGTCCCATAATTATTGTCCGGTACATTTTTGTTTGTTGTGTCATAATAATTGTCCGATATTCAAACTGTGACATTGGTGTATACAGAAGAACATGAAACACGGGAATGAGTCATACAACTTTATTACTCAAGGATCAGTACAAATTGTGCTTTCCATCTGCCTCTTCGTCTGTCATTCCTGTACTACCATTTTGGCATACCTGACTATAATTATGGGACAGAGGGAGTAATTATTATTATTACCATTAGCATTACTATTATTATAAATATTGCAGTAAAGGAGTAATAACATCGCCTGTGAATTCCGCATTGTCTTTTGAATTGTAAGCAGCTCACCTGATATCACGATTGAGAGTGGTTGTAGTCATTTGGGAAATATCATGTCATCAATACAGTCACTTTATTCAATTGTCTCGTCACTCTTATTTGAGTCTCTGTCCTGTAAGTCCTTGTTTTCACACTTTTCTTCATCTGCACTACATAGACACAGTTCAGGACATCGCAGGGACTGATCCCGGCATATGCTCCCGAAAATATCCTCTTTCCGCAACCATCTTCTCTGTAGTTCTAGGTAGTGTGAATATGACAAGATCTTTTTGCCATCCTCATTTTCTTCTTTCTCCATTCAACCTACAATTGAAAGTTGGATCTGAACCGCTGTATGTGCCTCCACCGGGTAACGAACTCTGGACCCTTTGATCACAAGGCGACGACGATACAACTGTGCCATCGGGGAGGCCCTAGACGCCAGAGCAATGTTAGTCTGCAAAATTCAGTCCAGTGTACTTAGTGGACGTGAGGTTGATATTTTGGTGTCTTATACCCGAATATCATGACAGGATTTTGCATGACATCAAAATCAAATATTTCGGCAAATTACGATGGTATCTGTTCGCGAAAAGGGATGTTCAAGGCTTACATCTTGCTCCAACCAAAGTTCCCCTCACACTTTTTATCAGAAAGAGTTATTTCCAAGTATTGGAGTCAAATAAAAGCAGAAAAGGATCATCCAAATTTACCCATTTCAATAGGCTGTTGATGGGAAAAGATAAAATGAGGATGACAAGAAGAACATTTCTGCCATATTGACACTGCCTAGAGCTCCAGAGAATGTTGAATGAGAAAGTCACAGGCGACGTCATAACTCCTTTACCATAATACGGTAGTGTCCAAAAAGTAGAAAAATTGAAGGGGGAGACCATAAATAATCATCAAGGAGTGTAACTCACCATACGCGCATAGGCAACAGTACTGCTAGTGTCAAATAGGCCCATGATTGAAAGGTAAACAAAACACAATATATCAGAACAAGAGTGCCTCATTCTGTATCGAACGCTCATTGTGATTGGAGGACAATCTCTTGGTAAAGTGTTCAATGTACAGTAAGAACATGACACAAAGACGTCAGCGAAGAGTCATCGGACGCCTGAAAGCAGGTCAAACACAGACTGAAGTCACGGCAGCGTTGACTGTGCCACAGTCATTTCCAGGCTTTGGAGACGGTTCCAAGACACAGTAGATGTTCACGGTAGGCCAGAACAAGGTTGTCAACGAGTAGCAACACCACAACAGGGCCGATATCTGGCTTTAACTGCACGACGAAACCGGACGATGCCTGCAAGACAACTGTCCTCAAAGCTTGCAGCCACCTCAGGAGTTAGAGTTTCTCTCGCCAAACTGTGTACAGTTGGTCTCTATGTGTGTCCCGCTTCATCCAGTGCACAGAAGGGCCCGCTTGCAGTGGAGTCAGCATTATCGAATCTGAATCCTGAACGAACGGAGGAACGTGCTCTTTCACAGATCAGTTCAGATTCGGTTTGCAAAATGATTCCAGTCGCACATTCATCTGGAGAGAACCTCGATCACGATTTAATCCAAGGAATATCGTGGAAAGGGATCAGTTTGGTCGAAATGGAATACTGATATGGGAAGACATCATACTCAATGGACGTACAGAGCTGCACGTTTCTGCGGGAGGTACTCTTACTGCCAGAGGCACAGAAACGAGGTACTCCAACAACATGCGCGACTTTTCAGAGGCGCAGTCGGCTCAGACTTCAACTTCAACGATGACAAGATGATAATACATGTGCGCATAGAACCAAATTGGTTGACTTTCTTGAATCCACCGCATGGACTGGCCACCAAGGTCACCAGACATAAAATCCTGTAGTGTGTTAAGGAGACGAGTTAGCTCGCGATCCTGCACCAAAGACATTTCCAGAGCTCCGCACTCCTCTTCATGGGAAATGGAACCAGCTGCCTGTAGAACTTTTGAACGACATTGTAAATAGCATACATGCTACGTCGTTGCAAGGGGTTGTGTATCTGTTAGGAGTAACTTCACCCCATACAAGTCTCTTTTTTCGTCCAAGAAAGTATCTTCCATTTTCTTATTATTTTCTTTTTTTTTTTTGCATGTGTGTCTTTACACTGAAAAACAATTGTTAATTTCATGCATTCTACTCTATTGTATACCATATAACGTTTTGATTAATTTTCACTATGTTTTATGCAGTTCTGTCACTTCATTAATAAAGCTTTTTCTCATATCTTAGTTATGCTTAATTTTTGGACACTACTGTAGTTATAAATATAATAATATGTTTTACTTTTAAATTATTAACAGAAAATGCCTGTGGAAAAATCTGATAATCGAACTTTAAATCAGGATATGGATAGTATATCATGTGCAGAACCTCCAAGGCGACCATCTTGGATTTCGGACGTCATGTGTTGTTTCTGACACATTGTAATACATAATTGCATGCCTCCAAATATAAGTATCCTCCATATACATGTCCTCCCTTCGTGTAAAAACCCAACCAACTTAGAAATGGTCAAAATGACTCCCACAGGTATTAAGGAGATAGGGTCGTTTTTGTTTGTTAATTTCTTCAGAGGCAGCCATCTTGGATGTATGATGTTACACAGGCAATACGTCACAATAGTAGACATCAACGAAATATCACAGGTAGTAATTTCCCCCCTTTATATGCCAGAATGTCAAGTAAAGTGTAAAATATGCATAAAATCCTTGCAGAAAAGGGCACGAAAGAGTTTCACTAGATATATCTCTAAAACAGTGCGAGAAGGAAAAAAAACTATAAGAATCAATTTTATTCCTTTTTCAATTCTGAACAAAATATGTATGTATATTTTTTTGTTTCAAAACCACTATTAAAGGAGTTATGATGGATTTTAATAGTTAGTGCATGAAGCGGTAGCCATCTTGGATTTATGACGTCACACAAGTAATCTGCCACAATTGCGAGCAAAACACGTGGTAGTACGTTATTGTGTATCACACTAGCAACATATTACAGGTATATATTCCCTTCATTCAAAAACCCACGGGCTATAGAAATATTGACATATGCCCCTGGACTATACAGTAGTTCTTGAAATATAGAGTGACCATCAGATGGGCGAACAGATACATTTTACAAACTATTCTTTTTCACAATATTGTGGTATTGGTGGGTACTATTATTTCTGTAGAACTCGACTACTTTCCATATCTTGACTTATTTGCTAATAAATATTTATGCTGATAAATTTTCTGCTGTATGTTCTTCATATATGATATTCCTATTTCCAGGTGCGAGCATGGTTTCCAAATGCTGAGTCTTCATCAAGAAAAGGCAGTTACTTTACCTGGTTGCCAGGACGCAATTTGCCCCTTTGACACATTCTTGAAAACATTCAATAGCAGTATAGAAGACTGCAATTTTAATAAGATGTGCTGTTTAGATACAAATCTTTGATTAATACATGTAATACTAAATAATTATATAAAAATGCATAGACTTTTTAGTGAGATATGTAATTTTACACTCATGCATTGCAGCTGTGTATGTGCCTTGAAATTTTATTTGTTTTATGTCAGTCTAATTTCTTCTCCTTGAATTTGTTTTTGAGCTGTATGATATGATCAGTAAGTGCTGTTTGCTTATAGGTTGTAAATAATAATAATATGAAAGTAATTTATATTGGAAGAACTTACGGACTGGCTACAGTCTATTCAGAAAGTGTTGTTTACATCCTAAATTCACAAAGTCAAAAATAGTCAAAAAAACAGTAACATATATATCTTTTCAACCGCTGCTTCAATACAAACATTAATAATGGCATTAAGAGTATTTCTCAAGAGACTTTTATAATATGATCGTGAACTTTGACTGAATATAATAGCACTTAGTAAAACTTCATCCTTCCTTTGTTAAATGTTTTATACACATGAAATAGCTGTGGAAAAGATTACGATCATTAATTAGCATTTGAACATGTGCAGTACTTATTCTAAATTTACATTTAACTTGATATAGTCAATATTATGTGACATGTATGTTTAATATCCGGATATAAGATTAAATCTTAAAAATATAAATATAATGTGGCTTCATGTAACAGAAAATATAAAAATTACAATCTCACTTAATCTTGTTGGGATTTCTAGCATTAGATTCTCTACAAACCTTCGATGCAACTACGTAGTTTAGTTTCATTCAGACACACAAAGGCCCATTCCATATCTCCAGGAAACTTAAATCACTACAGAAACCGTAACTAAATATTAGGGGCGACAAGGGGGGGGGCACGAGAGGAGTTCCCCTCACTTTTGCCACTTTATGCTCCCGCACTATGGCCTCTTAATGCTAACCTGGTCTACCAAGAGAAAGTAAACTGTCCTTGCCCCCAGTTTTTTCACCCAATCGCTGCTAGTGCTAAAAGGGTTTGGTTCTAAATTTAGAATATGCTTTACTTGAATGAATAATGAGATTTAAAATGTTTGCGAAGTGTATGAGAGATAAGTTTCCCAGTGATCTTTTTTACCATTTATGACAACTGAAAGTAGTGTTTTTTACGTAGTGTAATTATTACAATAAAGATTTACATTTGTAATGACTTGCTTGTTTTCTTTCCTTTTCCCAAAATCCCAAGATATTTCTAGAATGAGCACCAGAAAAGTGTTCCCACTTTCATTTTAATAATGCCTTCAGTCCTTTATTTTGATACACTAATATAGGGTGTAGTAACATACAGAGCAAATGGTGAACAAGAAGATGCATACGAATAATGTTTCCACATATGTTTCTATATATTAATTTCTGTTATAGATTATATTTCATTGATTTTATAGCTCCGTTGTTAATATTGCAAAAAAATCAGTGTTTTTACAGGCACTTTGCTCATGTTTCTTTTTAATAAGTGAAATAAACAGATTATCTGTGCACAGGTTTTGTTTCAAAAGCTTTAATTATTACGTGTAGGTTTGTATATTTTTTCAATTGATATTTTAAAATTACTCCTCGTGATACAGGATATGACATTTTAAAACGGCATCTAGTTACACTCCAGTAATTAAATTACCTTTTCAAAACTAAAAATATATATGAGCATAACGACTTAGGGGCTGCGGCGGAGCTATAACCTACTTTCTTGCTAGATGTGTGTGCAGATTAGTATTTCGTTTATTGTACTGAAAAAAAATACGAAGGGCGCCAAACCGGATTCGCCATCAAGCTGTGCTTGAAGTCTTCTGTACGTACGTACATGTTCGTAAATTTCATACCTTCTTTCCACAAGAAAACTCGCCATAATACGATATCTAATAAAAGCACTGACACCAATGTCCACCATTTGAATAGCTGACTGTCGGTTTTCCGAAAACATCGCCTAGCGGTGATAGAAGAGACACTCATTACAAACCGCCATGAGTAAATCGACCCAATCGCAGCTCTTTCTATGGTGGCTATGAAACTAAAAAGTCCTGGTGTGGCTTGAACGGCCCTCGCATATAGTATTATATTGTGTCCAATGATTCCATTTCCATGATCGAGCTGCAGTATATTGTCACAACGATTCAATCTGACTGGAAAAATCATTATCTATCTTGTCCTAAGCATGTTTGTTTAGATCTGACATATCAAGACCAGATAAGGAAAATATAAATTTGAGGTCGTAGGGTACCAGTGAAAACATTTTGCTAATAATGTTAAAACCTCTTCGTAATTGAACATTGCGAGAAATGAATAACCTTTGAACAAATATAAGACTCGTGCCAATATACAACCGCTTTTTTCTGACAAATGGATCAAAAACGGTAGTAAATCTGGTCTGCTTGGGGTGACGTCATAACATAAACAGCGATCCATTTTATCTCGTTGACTTTGCGCCTGAAGCAGGGATCAGTCAGTGTGTGTTAAGCGTCTTTCTTCCCGTGTGAAGGCAGCAAGGAGTAAAAGATAACTAGTTCTTTCGTAAGAGTCCAACAGTGGTATTTATAGCTCGGGAACTTGTTTATATCCGGGATAAGTGTACCAGGCTACCGCCAGCCAACTATGATGTTTCGCCACGTGAACATCGTTGCCTTCGCATATTATGTTCCGCCTTGCAGAAGTGTCGTGAGTGCTGATATCTGTCGTTTTCACCAAAAACACGAGACTTCTGATTTTAGGACAGTGTAGTATCTATTACCATGTTTGCTGTCTTCTAAGCTACTGCAACACCACCTACCTTGTAAAGGTCAGTTAATTCTGTTGTCTTTTCGGAACCTTAACAGGTACCAGATTTACACACAAACTAGGTAAAGTACAAAGTTAGCATGCACAGATAATTCATATTTAAAAATCTGCGATTTTATACGTACGTGAATGTTGATTACAAAATGTCCAAATGCAACTTAAATATGAAAACACACTAAATCTACTGTACTTTATTTAATTGTTGTTTAATTTAAAAGTATTTTAGCAGGTATTTTTTAATATGACAGTCCAAGTTTAGCACAATGAGTTATACCAGTTCTTCAGAAAGGTACTAGTTCACTTATTTACGTAAGACAACTTACTATGCCAGAACAAAGGTCTTTAATTTAAAGTGTTACTGACGAGATTACGTTTGTGACCTTGAAGAGGATGTCTCTATATTTATGTCTACTGTTTTCCCACACGTGTGTTAAATAAATCTCTCTAAAATTTAAGTATACATAGTTAAGATAAACGAACAATCACACTTCAGAGTGATCAGGCAGCTAAACGAACGTTTTAAATGACTACGCGTAAGCAGCATTTCGGATATTGATCAGCGCCACGCCTCGAACACAGCTGACAGCAGCGCTGCTCGTTAGAAGTGGGGAGGATACCATATGGTAAGATTGGCATTTAACCTCCATTCAAACTAACAGCCCTAGAAGGTATAAGAAATTATTATTATATAATTGCCATGTAACAAAGCGTAAATAATTATTTATCTGTAAAGTCTTGGGCATTTTAAGCTGTGTTTTTATTTGCCCGACGAACTACGTAAATTCTACAATTGTATTATGCTCGGTGAGGGACTGGAAACAAAATTCTGTTCTGACCTTTTTATTAACCCGGTCCACATCAAAATATGGAAAAGGGGTGGGGAAAGAACTTTCTGTTTACATTTTTGATCTCTAAATTTTCGTCTTTTTGGAGCATGAATAAACTGTAATAAAAACCAGCAGACTCTTCTGAATCATTCTATACCACAGAATGTCTATAATGCTATTTCCAGATCATTCCCTGACATTCGTTACGAGACTCGGCGGCAAGCGGCCCGGCGTCAGCGCTTGTTTTTCCCGGATTCAAAAACCCTCTAGGTCCCCCGATTTGTCAGCCTGCGATTTTTATTTATGGGGAAATCTAAAAAATAAAGTATACAAAGACAAAACCGAAAACCATCTAAGAGTTAAAAGAGCGTATTGTACGAGAAATCGGAATTACATTAGACGAACTTGCACGTGTAAATGCCAATTTCCTTCGGACATGCCAGGAATGTGTTGCAGCAGAGGGACATCATTTTCAATACCTTCTGTAGTCGAGGTTAGTACACAATATGAAAACTGTAATTTTAATAGCCGACTCGAGCGCTGACGCCGGGCCGCTTGCCGCCGAGTCTCGTAGCTAATGTCAGGGAATGCTCTGTAGTTATGTATGTCTTCCCTTCACAAATTCAGTGGCGAATTAATTTTTTTGGAGAGGACTATTTTTCTGTCACACTCAACTAGGAATTGTTAATTCTAATTATGGGTCACCAATATTTTATGATTCACATATTATACACGTGTTATATTAGTAATTTTGTTAGAAATTGAATGTAGGATTCATGAATGACAAACTCTTATATTGTTCATTTATCCACACATCCCCTAACATCTCCCAAAATTTTCTCAACACACTCCTAACATTTTCCCCAAAGGCCTAATTTACTGTCATTTTGGCCCTAAACATACCTTTAAAACCACCTAAATACGACCTTACACGCCCCACCTCAGATGGAAAATTCTGGATAAGCCCCTGGATGGCGATGACCCCATCCACCTCCCATTCCTCGTTTAAATTGTACATCAGAATTACAAAAGTGCTAAATAAAGAAACAGCAATAAATTTAAAACTCTCTCTCGATTGAACCATTTGAATATTTTTGTTGGTACAGATTAGCATAAATTAATGTTGGTCAAGTTTCCTGAGATTTGACACCATCGGACAGATACCATCGTACATAAATATATGGTACGCGAAATATTCTTCTTCCCGGTGTTTAGAGTATATAAGAATAACTAACTGCTCGAGATATAAGTAGAATGTTGAAGTCAATTTATGCACGTTTTGTCCCAACTTCTGTTTTGTTAAAGAGCCATTTATTCGCAGTACGAAAACAATGATTGAAATAAGTGAAATGCGTTGAAATCGTGGGCTTCAGCAGAAATTTTTGCAGGGGGGAGTTCAATAGTAGAAACAGTAATAATTATTCCCACGGTTGTAAATGTTATTATATTATAATTAAAACAAACTGAATAAAAACGCAAATTTTATTGGAAATTATTATTATTATTATTATTATTAATTTAATGGGGAGATTTTTCTACACGATCTACTAGACGAGTGAACATCCAGCACAGCTGTTTTCTATTATTATTATATTTTTTTTACATTTCACACAGAGTACGTTAATTCACAATTATTGTACTGTATTTTGTTATTAACTTTTTCGCGTTTTGCTTAAGAAAGGCTTCAAAAGTTAAATGAAATTTGACTCATAAAGTTTATGTTGTATGGCCTCTCACCTAGAACTATAATTTTTGGAATTTTGAAAACTGGAACCATCTGTTACTTGGAATTAAATGATAGGCTAAAAAAATATATCCTGGTTTCCATATTATTCGCTCATTATTTTCGATCTAATGCACTTTTTACTTTGGTTATTCTGTTCGCATACTAACTACATAAACTTTATTTATGTTATTAACAATAAAAATAATAAACTTTCTGCTGGACGATGCCAATTTTCAAGGGATGGGGTCAACGGAGACGCTCGATCCTGCCGACGTCAAAAGGTTGAAATACATATATACTAATATACTTAAATATTAATAAATTAAAGCTGCGAATAATGATCGTATTCCTACGAGATTTCTTCCTGACTTTTGTAAGTAGTGCACTCATAAAACCAGACCGGAACATTAATTTAGACATTATTGTAAATTTAAACATTTATATTCCTCTATTATGCTCGACAGTGTTATTTTTATGCTCATTATTGATTTGATTGATTGATTTGGTTTATTTTACTTTGCTTTTCTGCCACTTTTGGCTAATCGCGAAGATTTGAATGAGTGATGATATGATGAAATTGATGAAGGAAAGTCACATAGAACATCCATGCCCAGGCCGGGATTCAAACCCAGGACCTCTGGCATCGTAGCGTGCTGTGCTAACCACTCTGCCACGGAGGCCGGAATTATGCTCATTATAATAGGACATTACATGTAACATGATACACTCCTCGACAAATTCTTCCCTGTGACATATATTTAATTATCAACATGAAAGCTGGAATAGTATCAAGTACAGGTTTGGATTTATACTTATATGTGGAGGGCCGTGACTAACAAATGCTTGAGCCTCCCATCCCCTATATACAATTACATATAACTTTAAGGTGTATTTGTCAGATAGATATATACATGTATTTTACAATTTATCACATTTCGAATATATCACTTCTCATTTTATGTTCCTTTTCGAAGCAATTTTTACACGATGGGAGCTTCTTTGCAGATGGATTGATTGATTGATTTGGTTTATTTTACTTCTCTTTTCTGTCACTTATAGCTTCTCGCGAGGATGAGGATGAGTGGTGATATGATAAAATTGATGAAGAGACATGACCAGTTCAGGATTCGAACCCGGGACTCCCGGCGTCGTAGCACGCTGTGATAGACACTCCGCTACGGAGGTCGGCACCTTTGCAGGTAGCCCCCTATCAAATCCGGACCTGTTCGGATAATTTGATTGCATGTAGTAATAATTAGTGGAATATCTGTATTATTAATCATAAAATAATGACAGCTTGAACTGAAACCAAACTCAACTCTTCTCCTTGGCAGGTGAATTCAGGATGAAGCTATCCTTTAGGTGAATTATTCTACTCCTCCATGTTGTTCTACCGAAGACGACTGCAGGAGCAGCCTTTGAAATGGCACCTCAACTGCCTCATGAGGATATTCGCAATGGCTGGCACAGTGCTTGTGCTCACGTTCGTGGTGAACATTGCAGGGTTTGTCTATGTCGCCCTCCTGACAAGTGTAATGGCAGTCGTTTTCTTCTTCATCTACGTGCTGTGGTACTTCACTGTGCGACAGCAGCGACTGCAACAGGTAAGTGTACTTGCAAGAAAATACATGATTATATTTGTAGACAATGACTGTTCAGCAACGACATTTCAACTGGGCCCTCGCACGTTATAAAGGGGCATTCATAATTCTGTCCGGAGTTTCCGGATCCAACAGAAAAGTAATCAAGAATTAAGCATATCATTAGATGTGGAAAATTCACCAACTCACTTTACCTTTCTCCCACATCTGTAAGTCACGTCTGTTCGCACGTGCTCCTGCGCATGCGCAGCAGACAAACTACCACCCGTAACTGCGTTTTCCCCATCTGTACTTCTGTCCCACGACGCGAAACTAATTTTTTGACTACCCCTCGTATATGGTATTACGGTGCTTATTTTTCGGCCTCCAGGAGCATAAGATTATTGACACATTTCAATTATATCTTCATCTGATTGACATCTTCATGCTGCAGCTGTGACATACACCCTCCTAAGGACCAATGACGTCGCCTACCTGCTCCTCCATAAATGAATGTTGCACAGCCTAGCCGGGTGCGGCCTTTCCACGCCGAAATATACAGCCTCGTTCGTATAGATCTCGTCGTTCTTATTAAAAATGAAATCACTCTCTAACACCATTTTTTATCTCTTTCTAGAATTCCACCGGGACACCAGCCTCTAGAGCAGCTGACCAGCCACCATCAGAAAACGTACCCGAAATTGTAACAGTGAGACCTGAAGACGTCAGAATACCACCGCCACCATTTCCCTGTCCCCCACCGGACTATTTCCCTCCGGCCCCCCACGACTACACGCCGCCGCCTACATACGAAGAAGCCATACGAGGCGTGAAATCTTCAGGTGACAATGAACCAGTGACTAGCCCTGTATAAATTTCATCCCGTAAGAAAGACTGTGAAAATAAGTGCACGGTAACTTTGCTCTATGCTACTGACATCCATGTTTAAAGAAAGGTTTCATTCAATGCTGTACAGTTTTTTTTTCTTTTGCCGTCAACATTACTTTAAATCATCATCATCATATTCATTATGTCGTGTGGGTGTCGCTGAGGAAGAGGGGAGGGTTTTGGGAGGTTAGAAAGAGAAAGAAGTGATCGACAGTTCCACAAGAAAGACGATACTCGTATGTAGCACTATTAAAAATGGAAGTCTTACCATAAGAACCCATTACGAAATTAATAGGTACAGTACGTATAATCACAGAGTATTATTAATACGTAGACTGATGATTTATGTGCATTAAAGCTAGCAAAATATGCATGCACACATGCCATTAAAACAAAACTATGCAAAGTAATCAGGAATGCAACTCTATTCTATAGAATACAAAAAGGAGGTAAAACTGCCACAAAAATAACACAATATGTAAAGTTGTATTTCATTGCAAATATTCCATCAAAACTATTTTCAAATAATTCATGTTGCAGTTTATAACTTAGTTTTCTTTTTCAGATTTATAACAAGTTATTTCTCTACACAGTAATCTGTAGGTAGAAAAAGATCTCTAATATTACACGATATAACAGGAGTGACTTTTATGTTGGGAACATTACAGAAAAATGGAAGTAAGTAAGTATATTCACTTTCTAACAAATATTACAAAATAATATAGCACAGCAGTTCATCCGGTAACCGTCAACAGTGAGGAAGAAAGGTTAGAAGAGGCAAAAGGGGTGAAAATATTCCTTAGGCCCACTTTAGATGGAAGCATTCCCTTTAACATTTTTCCTAACATAAATGCTTCCAAAAATCTTACAGCAGATTGTACTTTACACGAAAGCATTTCATGTAAAATTTCGGTAAGCTTTTGCGATTACAATGTATAATCTGTACAGCACGAAAGGCACATGGAGTTACACCATCTATGGTGAGTTCACGTTAATTATAATTGATATAACTAAAATATTCTTCCATACGTGTACAGTAAAACATGTATTTAAGCAGCGCCATTGAATTGTATTTACCTAAAACCATTTAATAATAATAATCAGTGGGTCGGCAGCTCTGGAAGGGCCTTGAACTATCTCCCGACTGCCAGTCTCCCTCCCACAATCCTACCTAGAGGTGTGGAAAACCATTTCATAGGAAACCTTATTCCTCTCGGTTGAATAGTTATCGGCTACCAAAATTTTAAGTGATTCGTTGTTTACATCTCACGCGGCCGCCATTACATCTGCACTTGTGACCTAGAGGTCGCTTCTGATTGGTTATGCTACTGAAATAGAGTCGGTTCTATTCTTGAGAAATGCCATGGCAACTGAAATGCCATAAGATTTTTCACTTTACACGGTAGCACTTTCGTCATGGCGTAAATGTTAAGGAAAATCATTTCGTCTAAAGCGGGCCTTAGTCGAACAGTTCATTCTCCTCCATACATAGACATGGTGATCGGTGTCTGAGTGTTGATTAGGATTCATTGATTGATTGAGTTTATTTTACTTCGCTTTTCTGCCATTTTTGGTTAATCATGAAGACGAGGATGAAATTGAACTCGCAAAGAACACCTATTCCGGTATTCGAACCCCGAACCCTTGTCATAATAATAAGCTGTTCTATCTACTCCGCCACGGAGGTCGGCAAGGGATTGGTTAGGAATATGCATATCTGAATAGTGAAACTAAGTAGTTTACAATCTGGTTAAACATTAACATTATGCGAGTATTAGGCAAAAGAAGTAAAATTGTGACCAATTCTGTCACTTTATAAGCAAAATGCAACAAAATAAGCATTTATGGTCGGAATATCCTAAATATACTACATAAATATGCTTAAATTTACTCATATTTTTACAAAACACATAAGAAAACAGTTATTTTTTAAAATAAGCCTTTTCAATTTTGTTTCTTAGAAGTATGCATTTGCATATAAATCTTCAGTCTAAGTATAACTCTTACTGTTTCTCGAAAAAAGACACCGCTATGAACCAAATACATTCAAAATAAAGCTTTTTGGTTAAGAGACTCTGTTTTATTCTTTCCTTTTTTCAAAGCAGAAAGAAGTAGATGGAGCAGTGTTAATAATTTTAAATCGGATGTGACGTAAGGGACTTCATCAAGGCTTCAATTTCCAGTGGAGATACATTTCTCGTTGCTTCTGATTAGCAGAGCTAGGAATTTTAGGTGCAAAAATTTGCCAATAAAGGTGCAGAAAAGGTGCCAATTTTTGTACAAAAATGGTGCTAAAATAGGTGCTAATTTTCAGATGTAAAATTTATTGTGAGCAGTACATACATATATGATTCAACTTGTCTGGATAAACACTTAGAGTATTCTCTGGTTTTAAATCGTTTAATATAACTAAGCAAAGAAAAATATCTGATACATTAGAAAGCGACATTGACGGGGAGCGAGCCCCTTTCCGATTTGTATCCAAATCTTTCGGTGGTTGGGTAGGTGAATTTGCAAAGGACACTCACCTTATGTAAACGACATGTTTAATGACAGACACATAAGTGTACATAAAGTACACATTCCCTGTTACACAGATGACAAGATATATAAATGTAGACACGAAACGACGTCCTGCAGCCATACTTGCTGCGCACTCGAAGACAAGTGTTGCCAACACCTACTTGGCAAATATAAAGAAAAATGTCTTGGCCGCCATGTTGGATCCAAGTACATAGTGGGAGCCAACATACCGCCCACCTTGAAATATATAATTTCAAAAAAAAAAAATACAAAATACAAAAATAAAAAGTTAAATGGTACACTGAAAACAAAAAAATATGAAAAACAATTTTACACATATTGTACACTATAACTATTTGAAATTATTGAATGCAAATGTTCAATTTTTCAATTTTGACAATCATTATTAAATGGCAAAAGACATAGCTTTACAACTGGTCTTTTGTAATTGCCGGTACTGGTTTTCACTGTAACAGTCCTTACGAGTCCATCAGTACCTGGATGAACGTCACATATTCTTCCAAGTTTCCATTGTTGTGGAGGAAGCTGATCATCTCTTATGAGAACCAAATCACCAACTTGAAGATTTTTCTGTTGTGTTCTCCACTTCGAACGTTGTTGCAGCTGGGTGAGATAGTCTCGAGACCAACGTTTCCAGAAATGTTGCATCAAATTTTGTGTAAGTTGCCACCGTGAAAGTCTGTTAAGTTTATATGTGGTAAGATCTCTTTCTGGAGCTGACACCAATGCATCTCCTATCAGAAAGTGTCCTGGAGTAAGAGCTTGCATATCATTTGGGTCACTGGAAATGGCTGCGAGTGGTCTCGAATTTAAACACGCTTCAATCTGTGCTAACACAGTGCACAATTCTTCAAATGTGAGCAACGTATTTCCCACAATTCTTTTAAGATGGAATTTCACTGATTTTATTCCACTTTCCCATAATCCTCCTGCATGAGGATTTAGAGGTGTATTGAAATGCCATTGTATTCCCAAACTGCTCAGATTATTAGCTATTTCTTCATTGTGCTTACAATTGTTCACAGTTTTTAAGATGTCTTTTAGCTCTTTGTTTGCACCAACAAACGTAGTACCACAGTCACTGTACATGTCACGTGGCTTTCCTCGTCGAGACACAAATCTTCTAAGAGCAGCTAAAAAGGCTGATGTGGTTGCACTACTCACTACTTCAAGATGAATAGCCTTAGAGGAAAAGCAAATAAACAATGCGATGTAGCCTTTGTAACTTCGACGAGAACGACCACTCATTTCCTTAAGAATTACTGGTCCAGCGTAATCCACTCCACATTGTAAGAATGGCCTATTAACTGTTACTCTTGGTGACGGCAAGTTTCCCATTAGTTGTTTTGATGTGGTGGGATTATATCTATGGCACGTCACACATTTTTTCACTAATTGACGCACTCTGTCACGACCGTGAATTATCCAAAATTTCTGGCGTAGCGTTGCAAGAACCAGTTGTGGCCCTGCATGCAAAAGGATAATGTGCTCATATGCAATAATTAAGTCTGTTAATCTATGCTTTTTGGGCAGCAAAATAGGATATTTGGCACTGTATGGAATGTTACTGTGTTTCAATCTGCCGCCCACCCTGAGAACACCTAGTTCATCAAAAAATGGATTTAAACTATGCAAGGTACTCCCTGAAGATATGGGTAAACCATTGTTAAGAGCATTAATTTCACTGGCAAATTCACCCTGTTGCACAATTTTCACTAACACCAGAAGTGTGTCCCACAACTCTTTAGTGCTCAATGGACCATGCAGTTTGTTAGTTTTGTTGCGGGC
Source organism: Lepisma saccharinum (assembly GCF_977018435.1). Classification (NCBI taxonomy): domain Eukaryota; kingdom Metazoa; phylum Arthropoda; class Insecta; order Zygentoma; family Lepismatidae; genus Lepisma; species Lepisma saccharinum. The sequence continues at coordinate 44,768,441 of NC_139242.1, forward strand.
ATTGAAAATGAACCGTTTACACCAGGCCACTACACGTTGCAGTTTATTTAGAGAAGAATACCTCTCAAATAATGGGTTGTCTTGTGTTGACACAAGGCTTACAACAGACTGCTTCTGTTCTACAATCACTTCATTACATTCTTGTATGTCACACTTGTTTTGAAGCAATTGTAGCTCATGTAAAAATGGAGGCCCTTGCCACCATAAATAATGTGTCACTAAGCTGGAAGGGGGAATCCCACGACTTGCACAGTCGGCAGGATTGTCTTTACTGCTGACATGACACCACTTTATATCACCTTCCTCTTGTATTTTAGAGACCCGATTCGCCACAAAAGTTTTCCAACGACTAGGACATGAAGCTATCCAAGCTAAAACTATTTTGGAGTCCGAATAGGAGGTAACAGTTGTGAAATTGATTGGCAATGCTTTTCGCACATAAGTAATGAGGCGAACCAACAATAATGCAGCACAAAGTTCCAGTCGTGGAAGTGTTATCTTTTTCAGAGGAGCCACTCTTGTTTTTGAGGCAACAAGTTTTACCTGGACTTGTTCATCAGCACACACACACCTAAGGTAAACACACACACCTAAGGTAAACAACCGCTGCATAGGCTGCTTCAGATGCATCACAAAACCCGACTAAATGAAGCTCGATACAGTCTTTTGGAATGATGCAGCGTTCAATTCTAATAGTTTGCAAATTTGGTAAATCACTGCAGTAACTAACCCACTTATCAACTACATTAGTTGGAAGTTCATCATCCCAGTCAAGTTCTAATTTCCACAGTTCTTGTATCAATAATTTGGCTTTCACTGTGGTAGGTGATAGCCAGCCCAAAGGATCAAACAACTTAGAGATCTCTGAGAGGAGAAGTCGCTTGGTCAACACAGAATGCATAATTGGACTCACTACATTAAAGGAGAAATGATCCAAGGAAGGACACCACTGAATCCCCAATGTTTTCTTACAGTCACTGTCATTAAATTGAAACGGCACGTTTCTTTCAAGCAATTCGCTTGGAATACTGTCTAACACCTTAGGATCATTAGAGGACCATTTGCGAAGTTCAAAACCACCTTTAAGCAGGAGTTGGGTTAGTTGATGGTACAGTTCTATAGCACCCTCCGTAGAATCACTCCCACTTAAAAAATCGTCTATGTACACATGATTAAGTAACACATTTGAAGCAAGGGGGAAATTTGCACCTTCATCTTCACGTAATTGTTGCAGACACCTCGTAGCTAAGTATGGTGCACAAGCAGTACCATAAGTGACAGTCAATAATCTGAAGTCTTGAAATGGTTCACTAGGATCCTCTCTCCACACAATTCTCTGAAAGTCTGTATCCTTTCGATTGATTTTCACTTGTCTATACATTTTTGAGATGTCAGAAGTTAAGGCTACTTGATGTATTCTGAATTGTAATATCACACTAATGATATCACTTTGTAACTTAGGGCCAATCATTAAAGTGTCATTAAGAGAAACACCTGTAGACGTTTTACAACTGCCATCAAAAACTACACGAATAGGTGAGGTCGTACTGTCTTTAAATACAGGATGATGAGGAAAATAATAGCTTTCATTAGGCACCTTATCTAATTCTTCAGGGGGGATGAGTTCCATATGTCCAAGTTCTCTATACTCAGTCATGAAAGCATTATACTGTTTACGAAGTTCAGGGGAGTGAGAAAGTCTGCGTTCTTGACTTTTAAGTCTCTTAACTGCTGTTTCTCTTGAAAACCCTAACACCACATCATTATTCTTAAATGGTAAGCTAACTACATATCGACCATTCTCTCGTTGGTGAGTAGCTATGAAATGTGCTTCACACCTTTTCTCTTCTGACGTTAAATGATTAAGGGTTGGCAATGCTTCAAGTTCCCAGAAATTACGTACGTTAGTATTCAAATCACATGACACATGGAAAGATGAGACTGAGTTGGTATTTGCATTACCAACACTACCATCAATTTGCCCTGATAACACCCAACCGAAGACTGTTTCTAATGCTGATGGAGTACCAGGAGGTCCCACGCAGCGTCCACTTCCCAACAATAAAGGAAAAATATCACAGCCCAGTAAAATATCCACAGGAGCACTCACGTTAAATGTAGGATCAGCCAAGGGTAAGCCCTGTATGTGTGACCAAGTGCACGCCCCTGGTGCTTGCACCCTTGGCAAATTACCTGTAATTTTCTTCACTACCACAGCCCTGACACTGTACAGTTGTGTCTTGCACTTTGACAGAAACTGAACATTGGCTATAGCATTGGCTGTGTAAACACCCTTTTCAGTTATGCCAGAAATATTTATGTTTGTGCGTTGCTTAGGTAACTGCAACCTTTGTAAACACGTCTCAGACACAAAGGACACTTCCGATGCCGAGTCTAGGAGCACACGACAAGGCTGAAAGTAACCTTGTTTGTTTTTAACATTAACAATAGCCGTACATAACAATACTTGTGATACACCAGAGGATTTAACTAACTTGTTTTCTGCAACATGAGATGACACTTGTGGGGGAGAGGAAGTGGTCGACTGCCCATTCTTGTTAGCCTTGTCAAAATGAATTAAAGTATGGTGATATTTTCCACAGACGCGACACCCGTTTGATGTACATACTTTTAATTTGTGCTGTTGAAAACAATTAAAGCAAAGCGCCTTCTCTTTAACAAAACTGTGCCTTTGTTGCACGGACATTTGAAGAAACTCTTCACACTTGTGTAGTTTGTGTTGCTTGGTGCGGCATTTCGGGCAGAAGGAAACAGCTGATGTTACAAAGGAAGAGGTTGAAGGCTTATTATGACTCACCGCCTTCCGCCGATTGTTGTTTTCACTTGCCATTGACGACAATGCACGCGCACGCTGATCTAGGAATTGGGTCAACTCGGAAAAACTAGGCACTTCTTGCGACGTGAGAGAGAGTTCCCATTGTTTTCTTGACTCAGGATCGAGCTTTTTTGTTGTATGATAAACAAGAATCGCGTCCCAAGATTCAACAGGTACACCGAGCACCTTTAAAACACGAATGCACTAATTTGTAGTGTCGATAAGACGACGTAAACTTGTGTGCGAGTTCTCATTCACTTGCGGCTGATTCACCAGTCGCTGGACAGTGTTGCTAACTAATTCCCTCTTGTTAGAATAGCGGTTATTGAGCAACTCCCACGCATGTTGATAGTTTTCATCTGTCACTGCTAACGATTGTATAAGCAAGGCAGCCTCGCCCTTGAGAGAAGCCTTCAAATACTGAAGTTTTTGTGCACCACTTAAGTTCGCGTTTTTATCGACACTTGCACTAAACAAATCATGAAAACTTAGCCAGTCTTCCAGCGATCCGCTGAAGGAAGGAATTTCCAATCTTGGTAGTTTAACTTCACCTACTTGTTGCTGGGGTGGGCTGTCACGTGATGATGACGTCACTGATGTAAGACTTCCTGATGCCGTTAATTGTACTGACCGAAGCTTGTAGACAATCTGATCAAGTCTGTCTTCTTCCACACCTAATTCACCTTCATATCTTTCGAAGTCACTAGCGTCCCTTGTAGCAAGATCGATTAATAGTTGCTTGCAGTCACTTGATAGTTGCGTCGCTTTATCACCACACACAGACATCGTGGCATTGTCTAAAGTCCCGGAATTTACACGATTCTCGAGACGCGTAATCTCACGTTTTAGCACTGTCTTTGCTGCGAGTATTCGCTCCATTTTAACGCGTTCACGAACCGCGAACCGACCGAAAATTGGCAAACCGGATTGCACTACACGCTGGTAACGAAAGATGCTTGTTCAGGCCAGCACCACGCCTTGATGACGTCAGTTTCTTTGTTCGCGTCTCGCGGGCGAGGAACTAACGAACGGAAAATACGAAAAGTGTGATAAGAAGTTCTGTACAGAGACTGTCTTTGTCACACAAATACACACTCACAGTCACAGTTCACAAATATGTATGTAGAGAAACACAAAGTCACTGTATGTAGAAAAACACAAAGTCACTAGAATCACTTTCACAGAATGTCACAAATCCGGCTATGGAGGACCATGTCGGGGAGCGAGCCCCTTTCCGATTTGTATCCAAATCTTTCGGTGGTTGGGTAGGTGAATTTGCAAAGGACACTCACCTTATGTAAACGACATGTTTAATGACAGACACATAAGTGTACATAAAGTACACGGTAAATTTCTCGTATCGGACAAACAGCTGAAATTTCCTACTTCTTTTCATTTCAATATTCGTACTTACGTATTCTGCATTGACAAATTTTGCTGAAGGTGACATTTCGCTAATTTCACCGAAAATAGCTATACTTGCGACATATCGAGTAAGTTTTCTTGGTTGCTTCTTCCCTTCCGTTACAGCGCCTTATTCTAGGCGCTGTACTTCCGTAACACGGGAAATGGCCGTCACAGTTTCACCACCGTAGTCCATATGCAATGTTTCAACCCCACCACGCGTAGAAAGTGCAAGATAAGCGAAATTGAGTGATCCGCGATCGGCACAATTGCTCATTATTTACCGGTGAGGAGGAATTTCGGAAATGTGTTCGGGAATGTAGTTTTGATCCATTTTAATGCGAATGCATGTGGTTTTCTACGAAAATCTATTTCCGACGAGCTATTGCTGCTGCCGCTATTTGCTTTCTGCACGAGAGCACAATACACGCTATTGCTGCTGCTGCTAGAATCCGATGTTGTCCGAATGTGGGAAACGTGTTCGGGAATGAAGTTTTGATCCATTTTAATGCGAATGCATGTGGTTTTCTACGAAAATCTATTTCCGACGAGCTATTGCTGCTGCCGCTATTTGCTTTCTGCACGAGAGCACAATACACGCTATTGCTGCTGCTGCTAGAAGCCGATGTTGTCCGAATGTGGGAAACGTGTTCGGGAATGAAGTTTTGATCCATTTTAATGCGAATGCATGTGGTTTTCTACGAAAATCTATTTCCGACGACCTATTGCTGCTGCCGCTATTTGCTTTCTGCACGAGAGCACAATACACGCTATTGCTGCTGCTGCTAGAAGCCGATGTTGTCCGAATGTGGGAAACGTGTTCGGGAATGAAGTTTTGATCCATTTTAATGCGAATGCATTTTGTTTTCTACGAAAATCTATTTCCGACGAGCTATTGCTGCTGCCGTCATTTGCTTTCTGCACGAGAGCACAATACACGCTATTGCTGCTGCTAGAAGACGACGTTGTCCGTATATGCTAAATTGGACGAAAGGAGTGCTAATGGAACCTAACCTAACAGGCCTAACCTAACCTAGTAGGCATACCTCGTCCCCGTGATGGTCCGTGGGGCTATCGTGAATTTTTAGGCTAACGTCAATGGTTTTTGGGGCTACCCGTGGATGGTTTGAGGGAAATAAAGAACAACAGTAAGTACTCGTTAATGTAAGAAATATACATTATTTTCGTACAAATTCATTATTTCACCTAAAGAAATGTTCCGCAATGCAGAATGTTACGTTAACTACATTAACGAGTACTTACTGTTGTTCCTTATTTCCCACAAACTATGCACGGGTAGCCCCAAAAACTCACGATAGCCCCACGGACCATCAGGGACGAGGTATGCCTACTAGGTTAGGTTAGGCCTGTTAGGTTCGGTTCCATTAGCACTCCTTTCGTTCAATTTAGCATCCGCGAATCCTGCACACGTCATTTTCAAAACGTTGATCACGTTCAACTGATCATACGTATTTAACAGGTTGACTGCCACAATGAAATCAGGTGTTGACTCACCCTTGCCACGATGTTTTTTTTTGTTTTATTTTGTTGAAAATAATCTTAGAAACAAATAAATTATAATGTAACTTTATTACTAATTATAATTACATCATAATTGGCGAGTATCAATTTTGATATTCGTGGCAACCGAGATAAAATTTTTACTGTATTGCCATAAGTATCAAAATTGATACTCACAAAAATTGGGTATGATGAAAACTGTTTACACATTTAGTACAATTTAGATATTTCAGGAGAATGATTTTTACATAAAAAATGCGATTTCACAAATAAACAATCACTTTTTTCAAGAATCTGTAACAAAAATTAGATTTGTTTTTGCTTATATAATTATAATGATACTCAGTTCCAAATGCTGGTTGAAATTACAAAGAATTCTCAACAGATAATTGTTATGTAAACAAAAAAAAATGTCTTCAGTTAGCATATAAATATTACTTTTGTTTCACTTTATGTAACTCAAAGAAGCACTCTGCACAAAGAAAAATGTTGCAAATGTTACATTTTTTGCTCACTTGCTTGCACTTTTTCTGAGCTTCTTTCCTTCCAGAAGCAGCAACCAACTTCTTGTAGCAATTATTGCATTTACTACGTTTTGGTGCTAATGAAATAAGATTGTGCTGCTTCTGTTGCGTCTGGGATGGAGAAGGCACAATTGTGTGTTTCTTGATAAGTTCCATCACAATACATTGTTTGAAGAAAGTTATTTCCATCTTCCTTCCAGTCACCCTCTTGAACAAAGAAAGTGAGTTGGTTACACTTGTTCCCATTATTATATCAAAGGCTACTTTTCTATACCATTTAAGGCTTCTTCTTAATGCACTTGAATATGAATTCATTTCATCGGCCAGGTCAATCAAAGCTTTGCCTTTATTGTAATCAGCTACAGCAGCTGGCTTCAAAACTGGTCCTCTTCTTTGCTGCACTTCGTGTACTTCATCCCCGTGCTTTGTAGTTATCATCAGGACGTCTCTTCTGTCTTTCCATTTGAGAACAGTTACCTTCGTTGAACTTCTCAAAGCAATAACTTCACCTTTTTGTAATTTTTTAGTTGTCACTGCTCTTGGCACATACTTCCGATTGGAACGCATAGTTCCCACCAAATGAGTATTTTTTTTGTAAAAGTTCATGTGCCAGTGCAATTGAAGTGTACCAATTGTCTGCATACAGAGTTCTACCTAAATGTAGATATGGTTCGGCTAGCTCAAGTACAACTTTACATGATACAGCCATTCCAGGTTTGGCTTCTTTTCCCGCATAAATTTTGTATGCAATAGTATAAGAATCTGCACAACATAATTTGAAAATTTTGATACCATACCTGTGCCTCTTGTTTTTTATATACTGGCGGAACACAATACGACCTAAGAAAGGCACAATAGACTCATCAATGCACATAAATTCTTCAGGTATAACACATTGAGTAAACTTTTGTACCAGTGTTTGTATGAGCCCTTCAATTTTGTGCAATCTGTTCCCAGGCTGTGCTGTTGCATTATCTGCACAATGAAACATTTGTAACAAAGCCTCAAATCTATTTCTTGACATTATTTTTGGTACATTGTTATCAAACAGAAATGACTTTTTCCAATATGAAGCGATACTAGGCATCTGCACAAGTCCCATCCACATAACTAAACCTAAAAAGTTTCTCATTTCTTCTCGATCTGTGTCGATCCATTTAGTCAAGCGAGAATGTCTTGGCAAATTGTTAGAACTTGAAATTTTTTGCCTTGCATATTTTTTAGTTTCAACAACTAGCAAATCAATCAGATCATTGTCCACAAATAAACCATAGAAATCTGCTGGAGTTCCGTCAATGAGAATTTCAAAGAGATCTGGATTAACCCCAACAGATTCATTGTTGGGATTGTAAAGAAACCGTGCATCACTAACCTGGTCTACTGGATGCCAAGTCAAAATATCGCCGTGACTAGGGTTACCATTATCATCTGATTCAGTATCAGAGTTATAAATGTTTACTGGAGGTTGCAACACTGCTCCTGTAGTGCAAGGACTATTGGCGCTATTATCACTACTGTCTTCGCTTCCACTTGTAGCTACATATGTTGGGTCCAAATCGGAATCATCACCACACACTATTACGTCGTCACTTTGTGTGTCACTGGAAAATCCTTCAATGTCACTTTCTTCATCTAACATTTGCCTAAGTATTTCTGCTTCTTTGTCTTCCATTTTTCAGCACTTCATTTACAATAATCCTACACAGAAAGAAACTACCAACGAAGTCAATCTGTGCTTTCCACAGTAAAGAGAACCCAACAGTGGTGCCAAGCCATTACGCTTCTGAGAGCAATGATAGAAGTCTATTTTTTTGTGCTGAAAATTCTGCTCCTTAATGTTAAACTAATGAGAAAGTAATGTAATATAAATTTATATATATCTTAGTGTAGAATTGTAATACTGCAACGCTACAACAATCGTTTAAAAGCTTGAAATTTGTAGAACTGTTTAACGTGAATAAACACCGAAAACTGAGTATCAGAAATGATTGTCAGTGGCAAATAAACATCAATGTGTGAGTATCACCTTTGATACTCGTAGCAAAATTGGCAAAGCAAGTGAGTATCTATTTTGATACTCATGGCAGTCAACCTGTTAAACGTGTGACCAGTTACATAAACGTATGTTTGGAAACACTGGCCCGGATTACGTCATCACGCACAGGCTACATCCACCTGGAAGTAAATGGATGCAAGAGCTCTCGTGCAACGGTCACACATTTATATCGAAAAAAAGATGATTAACCGGCAAAATTGAATGAACGATGCGAGAAAACACTTCCCCGAACTTCCACAACTATAAAGAAACTGCATTCGGTAAGTAATTTCTCCTGTAAATTTGACGAAATCCGTTTGTCCGATACGAGAAATTTACCAAGTACACATTCCCTGTTACACAGATGACAAGATATATAAATGTAGACACGAAATGACGTCCTGCAGCCATACTTGCTGCGCACTCGAAGACAAGTGTTGCCAACACCTACTTGGCAAATATAAAGAAAAATGTCTTGGCCGCCATGTTGGATCCAAGTACATAGTGGGAGCCAACAGACATAAAGGAAAACATTCTTCTTCTTACTTGCTTAGAATTAGTCATCTAGAAAACTGTTAAAATAGATTACATTCAAAATTTCTATGTTCTTCTGAGTGAGGCTACATCTGCGGTCACTAAGCAGATACTTGTAAGTTGAAAAAGAACGTTCAACGTCAACAGACACAAGTGGTGCATATTTTGTTTTCAACCGGTAATCCACATCCTTGTTGGTTGCGACTTTTTGAATATCAGGGTTTTTGGCTAAACTTTGTTCTAACTTCTCTTTCTCGACCCCTTGCAGCTCTCGTTGCACATCCATCAAACCAGTCCACCGTGCTTCCTTTTCAGGACACTGCTCCTCCAGTTTTGTGATTGCAGTAGAAAGGAAAGAGAAGCCATGTACAATATAGAGTTCATCTTGCAATTCCTGTTTAAGTGCAAGTTTTTTGGCTTTTTCTACAGCTGAGGAATCACTAGGCAAAGCATCTAAAAATTTTGATATTGTATGGAAATGATTTCTAATAAACATGCAGCTTTTAACCATGTACCCCATCTAGTGAGGATAGGAGAGGGTGATAGTGGAAGTTTCATAATTTCTACGTACTTCTGTATTCTAGAAGGAGCCTTTTTCAGTATTTTCTTAATGCTAGAAACAAATTCATTCACACATATGTATATTCATCTTTAAGAGCTTCACAAACTCGATGCAAAGCATGAACAATGCAGGTCACATGTTTTAAGTTAGGATACGTATTCTTCAGATTAGAAAATGTAGCTAACATGTAAGATGCTTGGTCTGTAAGAACTAACCACACACTATCATATTTTACGCCCTCTGGCCACAATACAAAACATGCATCATTGAAACTTTGCATTACACTTGCATTATCTGTTTTGCCGAGAAAATAAGTTTTTAAAAGCATGGGTTTCACTTGATGTCCATTGAGAGGTGCTACTAAAATGTTCAAAACTTACCTGTTTTGCCTATCTGTGGTTTTATCTAGTATGAAATAGACTGGATGGTCAGCTACTACTTGCCTGATCTGCGAGATTTTAGCTTCATAAAGAGGTTGAAGGTAAGATTTCCTTAAGGTCCTCTCATCTGGAACAGACTTCCCAGTATATTTTTGCAAATATGATTTCATGATAGTATTGTTAAGTTTCGCTATAAATGTACTTGTTGTCTCACTGAAAAATTCATTTGCATTTCTGGAACTCGAAGATGCAAGCACCACACCAATGAATTGCTGTCGCTTCCCACCTTTACCATCTCGTAGTTCTTTATTCCTGACGTGCTTTCCACTTTGTAGATGCTGCACAACCCGAGTGCGTTGGTGTTTGTCATGAACAGCAATAGAAATATCACACACATCACACCTCAGAACAGATCCATCACTCTGAATGCCGTCACCGCTAAACTGTTTAACAACGTCCTGCAGTTTCCCAACATTTACTTTATGTTTTGGCATGGTGAACAAGCAAATCCGATGCATCGATCAGTCGATCACAGACTGCAGTTACCTTGCTCGCTGAGACAGGAGAAGGAAACGAAAACAAAACAGCTTTCCTACAACAATTCGTAAACAATACAACAGAGGACAAAAAGAGCACAACTTCTAGCAATTGTAACGCATCATTGTTGGCACTGTTTAAAGTCCGCGTGCTTACTACATTAACGTCCAAGAACTGAAGAAAATGGTTGTGCGGTAAACAAGAATCGCGTGCCAAGAAGCCGTGACTCGAATGTGGATGGGGTTAAACAGCACGCGAGTTGTATTCAAAAAAATGATAAAGATGCAAAATGGGCGAAAAGGTGCAAAAGGTTCTGAGATTGTGAAAAAGGTGCAAAAAGGTGCAACCGAAACACCATGAGTAGAGTTCAATACGTGCTTATTTTGGGGATGAGTCACTTTTTTACCCGTTGTCACACAAAAAAATTTCAGGTGCAGCACCTAAAATTCCTAGCTCTGCTGATTAGCTATACTACTTTAAATTGTACACACATAATGTAATAATAATAATCCTTTGCGCAACAGCCCTGAAGGGTCTTGTGTGTACCTTCATTAAAAATGGACATGGTTTACAAAGCCGGTGATAAATTGTAGCTACGGGCCTGCATCAACTCCACAACATAGAATGCCATTAATTTGACGCTGCATCACATCGGCACGTGACGCCATTTCAAGAGAAACGTATGAATGTTAATGTAAGACACAAACATAATACTAAATCAGTCATGGCACATATCATAATGCATGTATTAAAACAGTTCTCATGCACGTGATGTAATCTTCCAGGTTGTGTTTTAATTATGAATTCTTCGGCGTCAAGTTGAAACTGAAAGCATTATGATTATGGAAGTCTATTTATGAAAAAGGACAAGAGCGCAAACAACTCATTGAAACTTTAAAAAATAAGCCATGTGTGCTCACCCGGATTGTACAGGGCGAGGTTTAAAATATAGCGATATCCCCGCTCTGCCTCTTGCAGAGATCTCAAAGCAACTCTAAATCTTCAATGAACGTACGATCAAATATGAAAAAACAGGCTACAGCCAAACTACACAAAATCAGTCATCAGCTCCCCAGTCGCCACGATAAAATGTTATTAATTCGACGCTGCATCACATCCGCACTTGATGGCATTTCAAGATAAACGAATGAATGTGAGATATAAACATGCTGAGACATATCATAATGCATGTATGAAAACAATTCTCATACTCACGTGATATAATGTTCGAGGCTGTGTTTCAATTGTGAATCCATCAGCATCAAGTTGAAAGTGAATGGTATACACCTCATAGTTGTGTATGCATGCGTTATGAATATTTGTCTATTTTATTTAAAAAAAAGTACAAAATGAAAAAGTAATGTGCTCACCAGGGATCGAACCTGGGGCCTTCCGCGTGTTAGGCGGATGTGATAACCACTACACTATGAGCACGTGCCTTCCAAACCTCAAATACTTCATGTTACTGCATGTGTTTACACGGATTACATACACCTAAATCTCGGTGATTCACAATTACGCCATTTTCAACAAAATGTGAAAAAAATTAAAGTAATTCAGTAGCTGCATCATTTGTCTTCTTGTCATGGAATGAGAGATCACATACATATTTTCATGAGGAAACAATCCAACATATTTTCTTTCATGGGTTAGGTGGCAGTGTAGCCTACAGCTGAACGTTGCCCGCTAAATAAAGGAATTATTATTATTATGATGATGATGATGATCTTGCATTGTGTTCTTATCTTTTAATTCATTAAAGACAGATCGATAAACATAATTTGTGCGCGTGTAGTTACCGCAAGGTAACTTAATGCATTAGGTAACGCGAACCGAAGATTGCCGATCGTGCACGAGCGCGTATGGAAGCAAAGAGAATGGGAGATTCAGAGAGGTAAAGTATTTTAATAGTAGTACTTTGAGGAGGTGGGAAATAAATATTATTTGTTATAAACATTTCAATAACCTCTTTCAGTGGCGTCGTTGAAAGTATGCCTGATAAGCATTGTGCGTATGATCTTTGCCGAAGTGATTCAAGGTATGATTATCATCAGTGGCGTGCCCAAAGGGGGGGGGGGGCGTAGCTAGAATTAATCTCCAGGGGAACTCACGAGTTATCAGGGTGGCTTTGTAAACCAAGTCCAATTTTCAAAAGTATAAGAGTATTAAATGAAGGGAAATTGAATTGATTTTATTGCTGGGCGAGTTTCAGCTGTTGCTAATCTACCACCTAATCATGGGCGTCCGGAAGGGGGGGCAAGGAGGCCCCCTGAAAAATGAAAGTCAACCAAAAAATTTGTATTTCACACATATAATTTCATTTTAGCCACAGTAATATGTGTTAATTTTTGCATGAACACTATAAATTCAAATTTAACCAATGGTTTTTTAGGGAACAACCCTATTTTGGGGGAAAATTTGCCTTCGTTTGCCTCCCGCCCTGGAAAAAAATACCTTCCTTGCCCCTCCCTGGAAAAACTCCTGTGGACGTCCATGCACCTTATCCCAAAAAGTACAGATTAAAATAAAAATAAAATAAAATTCAAGATTACAAAGAAATTGAAGAAGGAAGTACAATATACAAAAGGAATAAAATCTCATACAATAGAACAGATTGAAATAAAAATTAAAGTATTCAAGATTACAAAGAAATTATGTGTGTGTAATAAATTATTATTACATTTTTCTATATCTTTTAAAACATCGATTTATGAAGCGTTAACTGCTACTGAAATAATCCTTTACTGTACACGCTATACTACTTTTCATGGAACAGATATGTATATCACACAAGGGGAAAATGCACACTATTCAATCATAGTGCCTACAGTACATTCCACCCCCCGACCGAAGCTATGAAACTCTCTTTCGTTCCGAAAACTTGGGAGCTGTTGACCTTTGACGCAGATGCGGAGGGACTTTGCATGATGACTTTAAAGTCGCAGATTGCAAGAGGGACAGGGTAGGTACAGATAAACAAGCTCCCTTGTGAAAGAACTTTCTAGAGTCTAGAGCAGAGAATCTTCTAAATACTTGCCGCTACTTACACTTCTCCGAACAAACGTATTAGCTGTTCATGTTCTGTGAATTTATCTTTCACCAAAGTTGTAAGCAAAATAATATCGGTTGTCTACATTTTCACTCTTCACTGCAAAGTACACAAAATAGTTTTGCCTAATGTCAAGGGGACTGACGGCAGTGCCAGGGGGGGCTGAGCCTGCCCCTTTGGCCCAGTATTCCTAAAAAAAGAACGTCAAAAGTAGGAAAGTATGACAAAATGACGGCTGACTACCAAGGAAAATATGCATAAATCCCTCTCTTTCGAAAATCCTGGGCACGCCACTGATTACCATAATCATATGAGGAATGCGTACGAATAAATTAACGCAAATTTCTCGCCGTAAGAAGAAGGCTTCTCCATGTGCTTTCCTTAACACGTGCGAATCTGTTTGCCCGACTTCGTGCTGTTTCTTCCCAAAGTGCACTCCGTGATGACGTCAAGTTGAATGTAATTCATTCCGTAGCCAACCCATTACATAGGACGTAGAGCGGGATGCATAAATAAATAACACGAAGGAAATTGTGCTTTGCCATGTTCATCCACTTTGCTTTACGTAATGCGAAGCTCAAGACCTGAACCAAAACACCAGCAATGAAGCTGACGATCACTGGCGTACGCAGGATTTCTTTCTCGGGAGGGGCTGTAATTGTAAAGGTGAATAGACTGTGGCGGCGATTGGGTTCCAAAACTGGTGGGAAAGACAGTGGCGAAAATTTGGGGGCGCAACTGCCCCCCTCGCCCCCCTAATCGCCGTTCAGAATAGTCCATGGCTGCGTGCGACATACACAATAAGATATTTCGTATATTGAAAGCTTTCCACTCTCAAAAATGGCAATCAGGGGTCACTCTAAGGCCATTACGCATTTAGCACTCTTGTTTTTTTTGCCGAGTTCTTGACTGCTTTTATTTGAAAATGTCGAATTTCTCAATATCTCGGAGGGGGCTGTAGTCCCTTCAGGTCCCCCTGTGCGTACGCCAGTGCTGTACGTACCAGCATCAACACAATTTCATTCCTTAAAAACATGTACAGTGCAATGCAACATAAAAAGTAAATGAAATTAGTGGTGGAGAATTTGCTTGGTAATACTTATGCATCGCCCTGTACAGTGGGATGCACAAGTATTGTCTGGCAAATTGTCCATCACCACTTTAATTAATTTCTGTCTTGTACCCTGTGTGTTATTATTATAGGGATGAAGTTTTACGAATACTGTTGCAGAGGTGTCAGCAACATGTTTCACGTTTTGTTTCAATTCTTGAAGGTCCCATTGCGTAAAACAAAGAGAATAAACATAGTCATGGATAATTTGCTTGGTAATACTTATGCATCCTACTGTACTACCAAATTTGTTCTCTGCATCCAAGCTGTATATGAACTTATAATGAAGGAGAAATTTAAAGGGGACCTGATGAAATACGAGAACTAAACGTAGTTACAATCTTAAACACGCAGTTTTGTTTTGAATGAAGCCGAAAAAGCTGCATCGAAGGAACGAACGAACTTCACGTCAGACAGCGAGCAGACGAAGCCTTGCTTTTATAAATATCGCGAACTTCGCCCTCCGCTGGTGAGAATTTGAACTCATCTCTCAGCCGGAGTCCCGAGGCAGCTGCAGCTATGAACGGTGTTATGAAAACAACACACGCATATCTCTGTCGCGTGCCTTGTAATAGCCTGTGCTCACTTTGTAGATTAATCCCGACAGTTTCGAGAACAATGACCTTGAAACGTCTTTGGTGTGTTTCAAATTGTTGTCAGTGTTTGTGAACAGGAGTGCTCGATAGTTGTGTCAAGCGTTGTCATAGGAAAAAGGGGGGATACGTGAACGGTAAGTACTGCACGTGCAAGGCAAGATTTTGACAGTACTATAAATATTTTGTAATTTTTTTTTAGCTTTCTGGTGTAAGATTGGGATTGCTTTACGTCCCGGAAGTTCCAGGATAGAAGCGTAATACAGTTCTTACGAAGTTTGGAGTTCTTCCGAACGAATAAACGACCTACTCTTTCCCTGTCTTTGTTTCTCTCCCTCCTTCTCCCTTCCCCCTCTCTGATTCTTTCTTTCTATCTCTCACTGTCTTTCTCTTTGCCATATCTATGTTTTTCTCTGTGAATATTTCTTTCCCCTATATCTTTGTCTTTCTCCTTTTCATGGACGGCACCAAAAAATCTATTTACAACCGAACAAACTGAATAAATAAGTAATGTATTTTGGTCTACACTAAGTATATATTGTCATGTCCACAACAAATTCTCATTTCATGAACTTGTTGCTGTTCTTGGACGTTATAAATTACTAAGAATATAGTTGCCGATGAAAATGCATTTTTAGATCTTTGAACTCCATGGAGAAGAGAGACGATAGGAGCAATGTGAAGAAGAGGAAGTAGAGAAGAAAGAGACTGATAAAGAAAACGCGATATCTCGGCCCCGAGCCAAAATGAACGCACTGTATAAACAAGCATTCACAGCCCATGCGCGAACAGAATATCAAGGCGACACGTGGAACTTGTCGTGATGCTTCGGTTCGAAAGGTAAACCAGGAAATTTTCCAGTCATTTCCCTGTTTCTGCGCGGGTCCGGGGCCCACACGCCTCGGTTCAATGGGTATCTCTGGGAGCGGCCGGGCGTGATGCTGATCACATCACCCCAACTATGATCGAGATGAAGAATATGTGGAGCTCTACCTCCACATCAATCACCCCATGTGCCTTCATGGCATGTGTGCACAGGGTTAACATTACCTTTTACCTTTATTATTATTACATGTGAGCCGTGGCGTGCACAAGGGAGCGTTGGTGGTGTCATAACCCCCCTTTGTCCCAGTATTTCTAATAAAGGAACGTCAAAGGCAGGAAAAGATGGCAAAATGAGGACTGACTACTTTAAAAAAAGTGTACGTAACCACTTTCGAAAATTCAGGGCATGTCACTGCATGTAAGACTCTTGGTTCGGACCAGTAGCGTACGCAGGATTTCATCAAGGGGGGTGTTATTTCGAAAACTTTCTACAAATTCACATTACCATTGTTTTATTATACTTTATTTAATTAATAATAATAAATTAATAATTATTATAATTAATTAATTAATTTAATTACTACTAATAATTATTACTAATGCAGCTGCTATTTATGAAAGAAATAGAACAAAATTACATTTCTTTTGTTTCTTTGTTACAAAATAATTGTCTAGTCAACGGTTATTTGTATGTGATAAGTCAGACATTTTAAGTGTGAAGAAAATCCATAAAATCAAGCAAATATATTCAATTTATTGAAATAATCGAAATATGAAACTCATTCAAGGAGCCGCGCTGGTCTAGTCTGACAACTTCGTGGGATATCCGGGTTTGATTCCCGGAATTGGTTGGAATTTATCCAGCCTTGTCTCCGCACCCAGCCTCATAGCAATGGGTACCTGAGAGCAACCCTGGGGGATGAAGGCTGGCGGAGCATGGTGCTGATCACATCACCTGCAAAATAGTTCGAGATCGAGAATCTTTGGGGTCCACCACACCACTACGTGTGCCTTCATGGCACGGTGCTATATGCACGGGGGAATTTACGTTACCTTTACCTATGGAACTCGCCCAGGATGATGATGAAGCGCGAGAATACATGTTGCTAAATTCCACTGAGTCTATGTTTTCGTTGAGAAGTAAGTTTATAGACATTCCAACACATTTATAACTTCTAGGTGATTCACAAAGCACTTCTTCAACATTATTTAATGATGTGGATGTAGACTCAGCATCTCTTGAGAGTTCACAAGGGGATGCGAAATCAGTACAGAGAAGAACGTTTGCAATAAGGTCGGCACACTGCGACGAAGCAAGGAATTTTCACAATTCTCGCGAGAGTCAGTGCGCGACTTTTTGCAAAAAAAAATTGCAAAATTGAACTTTGCGGCCGCTTAGATTGTGTTTGGAATGTTGCTTTTTTTTCTTCATGCTGCATGGGAATAATAATTCAAATTATTATTATTATTATTATTACTGTCGCAGATCTTTGACTGTGATAAATTAGCCATTTTTATTTTTTTTCTACAGCATATTCCATAATATTTCAAAAGCTCAAGGGGGGGTTTAAACCCGGTAACCCCCCCCTTGCGTACGCCACTGGTTCGGACCCCTCCCGAAATATAGTTCATAGATAGATAGATAGGATGCCTGTTGCTAAAGTATCAGTTCAACCTGCAAAATTCGAGCTAGTAAAAGCAAATTGCCTACAGAATACAGCCCATGTTCATTTTCTCCTTTCGCCAAGCTCAACGTAGCCTCAACAATCAACATATTGTATCGATGCTATCAAAACGCAAGAATCTGAGGGGGAGAAGACAGGAGGAGGAGAAACTTGAATGAAATTGAAAGCGCAACGATGCGCACAGGGACGGCGACAGGGGTGGGCACGGGTGGGCAAGCGCCCACCCAACAATTCCTGTGCCCACCCGCTTGCCCACCCAATCAAATTCAACAAGTACATAATACTTGGGGATATGTGAATGTTTGAATAAATAAGTGTATTCTGGTGTTCATTACATGTATATTTTACTCATAAATATTATCTGTACTAGAAAAGTTCACATATCATCATCCCATAAAAAGCTGTCTTAACTTTGTCATTAGAAAGCAAAAGAAATTACTAGAGAACTTGAAACAAAATAAACTGTCGTCAATTGAATACTTCTATGATTAGAAGCAGCTAGTAGGCTTAGGAGATGCAAAATTATGCAGGGTATGAAGATGAGATCAGGATTTAGGGTGACCTTGAGGGCTACAGCTCTGGGCCTTCTCTGGGGAAAACTGCTTGGAAAAGTACTGCATAAAGAAAAAAAGGAGGTACTTCGGATGGGATGTAAAAAATTTAGAAATACGTACAACTAACCACCCCATGTGCCTTAGCGAAACGTTATAACTGAAACTGTGGAGAGGATCGGAGAGGGGTCTTGGTTCTTGGTGTTGTAAGCTCCGGGCCTTCACATATATAAATCCCACCCTGCGCATGATAAAATAATCTCTAAATAAACAAATATAAAAACCATCTTAGCATTGCTTCAACCAGCAACACAATACATTTTTTCGACTTTTTAATTAGGTCCAGAAGTGTCTCTTTCTTCATTTCATTGCAATTTTTACATACATGTCATCTTCAAATATCTACGTGGTATACAAACAACAACTTTGTATTAGTTCTACTAATAAATACTAAGAAAAAGTAATAACAATAATGACTACAATACCGAGGTGTATACATTTTGATGTAACAGTTACGTGGGTTTGGGAAAAGCAACAGAATTATTGAATTGATAATAGGTGGCTAATTCTATTTAGAAATCCTAGTTCCACACATAAATTTTGCTATCAGTTACGTAATCATGCTATTTTTCTTGTGATTAACTTACATAGAATCAAAAGAAGAAAGGGGTTGGTAGGAAAGCTTTGTTTTGAGGGCGTCAGAGAACTAATCACGACGATAAGAATGGTTTAAACTTTCGAAGCATCGGAGGTTCAGCCGAAAAGGTCAACAGAATCTGTACATGCAGATGAAGTAAAGAAAAAGGTGTCGTGAAGTATCCATTAGAAAATTTTGTTTGTTTGTTTTTAAATCCACTTTTATGCCCAAATAGGCTAATCGGGACTAAACCTACAGTTTAAATTGGAGTCCGAACCTGTGTGCATTCATTGTGCTTCCACCAGGGGAGGGGGCAGCAGAAGCCAGAACCTCTTCATTATAAGGCGACAACGTTATACCATTGGAGATAAAATACCGGGTGTACCGTTCAAGTCTCCCTAATTTCAATAAATTACTGTGAACGAAGTACGATGAATTGTGAAATAACTGTAACACCAAATGAAAGGACAGATCTTCAAGTTTTGTTTTCATGACTTGAAGTTGTCCGTTTGCTCACTACGCAGCTCCACGGTCGCATAAATAGAAATGGCGACTGTTGAACAACGCGCGCAGGCAGTGGTGTGGTATGCTGAGACAAAATCTGTGATTGCAACGCAACAAAATTTCAGACGAGTGTACGGAAGAGTGGCACCTGATGCTAAATCAATTAGGCTGCGGTTTAGTAAGTTTCTAACAACCGGCAGTGTGCTAAAACAATCTGGTGGAGCTCGGCGTCGTGTGTCAGAGGAAAAGGTGGAAGAAATTCGAGCGGGGTTTTAGAGAAACCCAAGTAAATGCATCCTACAGGCATCTAGGCAATTCAATGTGCCTCCAACAACAATGCATGGAGTTCTGCACAAGCGGCTTCGGTTGTATCCGTATAAAGTGCAGATTGTGCAACAATTGAAGTCAGATGACAAGCCGCGTCGCAAAGAATTTGGTATGGAAACCCCGCTCGAATTTCTTCCACCTTTTCCTCTGACACACGACGCCGAGCTCCACCAGATTGTTTTAGCACACTGCCGGTTGTTAGAAACTTACTAAACCGCAGCCTAATTGATTTAGCATCAGGTGCCACTCTTCCGTACACTCGTCTGAAATTTTGTTGCGTTGCAATCACAGATTTTGTCTCAGCATACCACACCACTGCCTGCGCGCGTTGTTCAACAGTCGCCATTTCTATTTATGCGACCGTGGAGCTGCGTAGTGAGCAAACGGACAACTTCAAGTCATGAAAACAAAACTTGAAGATCTGTCCTTTCATTTGGTGTTACAGTTATTTCACAATTCATCGTACTTCGTTCACAGTAATTTATTGAAATTAGGGAGATTTGAACGGAACACTCTGTATATAGCTCGTAACTCGCAGGGAACGTGTTATATTATCACCATAGAAGATGCGTTCATTTCAACGGGTGTATTGCCAGAGAGAAATGTTTGAGAATTTCGGAAAACAACGTTATTGTTCACGGAGTTAGCTGCCTTGACCCAAGAATGAAACAATGTGAACTTGAAACTACCACCTCAACTTTCGAAGTGGTATGAACTAATGAAACTCCACTTTTGGAAGAGTAAGTTGTTGCTGATTCTACTGATTTGTTCTATGTGAAGTAATTTGGCTAATGGTGACGATGAGGTTCAATGGTGATTAGGTGAAAGTGACGAAGGGTGAAAATAAATACACGCAGACACTGAAAATGCAACCCCCACAAATTATTTTTTTACTATGGTTCCAGGTGCCAGAGATTCGTTCACCTGCAAGATTAAAGTTAAAGCTTTCGAAAATGTCGCGCCTTACAACGCAAGTCATCTGTGAAAAACAGATGAATTATCGGGTATGGTGATCAATTTCGATGAATTGCTTGTGTCCAAAATCAAATTCTACAAAATGTAAACTATTTGTTACCTCAGTGCATGTGTTCATCTAACCATACATGTATCACTTCTCCCGCATGAGTAACAAAGACTTACTTCAGAAAACAAATAGCAACTTAACAAATAATCTCTTCAATTCTTAACAGATTTTTCAATGTTACTTGATCATTACTTTTGGGCGATGTTTTGTCAAAATAGTCTTTCATAAGACTTGGGATACCATATGCAGAATGAAGAAAAATATATTTTACCGCGCAGTGTGTGTGTGTGTGTGTGTGTGTGTGTGTGTGTGTGTGTGTGTGTGTGTGTGTGTGTGTGTGTGTACATTCACAATAAGACATTAATTTTAATCCAAATATTCAGCGGCTTCGATTAGGAGGAGCAAGGGGGAAAGTTCCCCTCGCAACATTTTGCCACTTGGTGCACCCGCGCTATGGCCTCTTAATGCTAAGACTTTTCAACCAAAAAAGTAAACTGTCCTTGTCCCCAAGTTTTGGCACCCGATCGCCGTTACTGCAAACGTTCATTCAGATAGATTTGTCAGTTGCAATAACCTTGCAAGCCACGAAAAGTGATCATTAACCCCCAAGTTTCAGTCAAAAACTCATATGATGAAAATAAAATGATCAGGAACATGCATTTAAATTACGAGAAAGTAATTTTATTCTTCACCATTGTCTACCATTGCACTTGAAGGACAAAATGTGATGAAACCGATTCATATTTATTTCACTACATTGACATGAATGAAAGAATGTGATTAGAACGTATGGCTGCCCACGCACAAAAATCTCCTTGAAATAATTGTGTCCATCGGAGACAAAGAAGTGGAACAAGATGCGAGAATAGATTAGAAATGAAAGAGGAAAAACACCAAACACACACACATGTGTGTGTGTGTGTGTGCAAGTTAAGAGAAACATTTGAAAAATGGAACGAGTGAAAGGCAGAAAGAGGTAACAAGCTGAGAAAGATATAAGAAGGCATTAAAGAGTAAAAAAGAAAAGATGAAAAGTAAAGGGAAAAGAAGTGTAGGGAAATTGGGAGTGTAAGAGAGGAGGGGATACATATACATAATTATATTATATACATACATACGTATATGTCATACATATATATGGCCTTACATTTATAACTGCCCACCCTAATCTATCAATATACAGCTTCTGCCCACCCGGTGAAAAATTTCTGGCGCCGCCCCTGGATGCGCACTCCCTCTGTCCGGAAGTCTCTTTTCGAAAACTATTTTAGTGACAGCTATTTTTAACACCCTTGCTTTTGTCGACCAGTAGAAATACATTCCTCGGTTCCTTCCAACCAAGTCACTCAAAATTCTTATCACTGGGTTTGTGTAATACACGTTGTACATGAATTTCTCGTTACAGAGATTTGACCAGGGATGCCCACAGGGGGGTATTATTGCGCAGATTGCGCCATCGAAATTTTTGGGGGGATTTTTACCTTATTGTAAAATAAAATTCAACATTTTTATATATTTTTCCAAAATAAATGTAAACATCTTAGGTACACCATATTTAATCCATTAGATGAAGAAAATGAAGTATTTTGAGGTAGCGATGCCCACAGGTGGGTTTGTGGACTCTCGTTACGTCAAAGCAACTTTTTTTTTTGGGGGGGGACGATTTTTTGTGATGGAAATTTGATGTGAAAGAGTACAGCATTTGGCACAAGTTGAATTACGTTATTAACTATACATTGCTGTTACATAAATAACAAATTATAGACTGCCAAGGAAATTGTAACGGGTAATATAGTCGAGCGGGTTAAGGCGTTCACTCGTCTTGAGATCGTTCGCTGCGGGACGGCGTAGGTTCGAATCCGGCTCTGGTCGGAATTTATTCGGCCTACGTATAGGGCCGGTGGCAACCCACCATCGTGAGGAAATTGGGAAGCTCCGAGTGAGTGAGCGTAACCCGGTCGAGAAGACCTACAACAACGGCTGGGGGTTCGTCGGGCTGATCACCCGTCACCCCAACACTGGTCTGAGACCTCCACGCTATAACAGGTGACGGCGGAACAGTGTGGGAGGGAGACCAGCAGTCGGTAGGTAAGCCAAGGCCCGCCAAGGTGCTGTAGAGCTGTGGGGTTATGTTAATATTATTATTATTAAGGAAGGGAGATATCCAACTCTTACACATTGGGTCTTAAATCGACCCGTGGATTCTGGTGGGGGATTGAGGATTAAACGTTGAAAGAGGAGGGGGATATATTCGATTATTGAATATCAGTGTTAAATCTTAGATTATCCTGGGAATTTTAGTTAGGGAGCTGAGCATTAAATTTTGGGGGTACATCCAACTCTTGTGTATTAATATTAAGTCTGATATTGTAGCGGAAAATGTGGTTTGTGGACGGATTTTTTTTCTTTTTTTTTTTTTGATGGAGTAATATCTAGGTATTCTTCAACATAAACAGTAAGTCCAAAATTTTGGTTTGAGGATTGAAATCTTAATACTTCATTTGAGGGGAGGAGATATCGAGCTCTTAATAAAGTGTCAAATCTTAAGATTGTCAAGGGATTTCTTTAGGGTTCGAACATTATATTTGGGAACTATATTTAGCGATATGGATTGCGCACGTTTCGACGCCGATCATGGGAAAAGCGTAGCTGGAAAAGAGTAAATATCGAAGGATCCTATGAAAGTATTGACGTCCCATGAAATTAATATTCTTGCAAGCCTGCAAAGAAATAGATATAAAACATTTCTTGCTCGCTTCGCTCGCAGTCTTGCGTTACAAAAATGCGTGTCTGGCATTTTCATGAGACGATTGTGAAGAATTATGCTGTGCCTGCATTACAACACAAACAATATTCTCGATATTTATTAATAATATAATTTCTTAAAATATAATATTTAGTGTCGGTATACTGTTTAATTTAAAGCAGGTGTCATTTTGATGATATGGCTCTATTATGGATCAATATTATTGTATTATTGATTCCCTGTAGGCTATGCTGCAATAGTTATACTAACTGTGTACTTCATAGTAACACCTTGCACATTACTCGATAAAATAGGAAAATAAATAGTGTCAAATTCGCATTTCTAAGTTATCGTTGCAGGGTAATTTTGCTTTAGCAAGTGAAATTTGCACTGAAGATGAAATCCATGTAATTATTGCTATGGATTACTAAGAAGATTGTATTTACACCAAGCAGAGGGGGTGAGTTCTTTGAAGGAGGCACCTTATTATATTCTCGTCCCAGCCTTAGGAATTTCTAGCTAGGGTTGTGTAATTCTCGATCGTAAGTTGTGTAAGACTTTGTGTTAAATACCCAAATTGTGGGTTATTAAAATCTTGTTCTCCAACCACAAACACTGTTTAAATACATATTTATATAATTGTGACACTTGAGATTGCTAGCATTCCGTTATTTCGAAAATTTGAACCATTAAAAAATATGGACAGTTTAACAGGCTATTGTATTCAAATAAAAAGAATTATTACGTATTCACCCAAAATATTTTGACCACGGTCTAGCTGGGGGGATGGAAAAGATCAAGTATTGTGTTCAATAAAGCTTAAAAAACGTTACTTTCAGTAGACACGCTATCTTAATTAAATACTTCACGTGGATTACCACATGATTTGGGTATGGACGCATGATAAGATTTGAGATGGGATTGCGCCATTGGCCTTGGGGGGGATGGGCACCCCTGGATTTGATTCATAGTACGCACCAAGATAGCTTATATATTTATTTAGTTTTTATGTTTTTCTCTTCGATACCGTTCTCCACGCTGCCACACAAATCCAACTTCTTTTCTCAATACATCGAGTAATTAATAATGGATCATTTTGTTCCCACTTGGCATCTGCGCTGTGAGGTTGTTACAGCATATTTGCATGCATACTGGAAAAAGTGCAATGTTATCGTTTAGATAAACGTATTTTTGTAATTTTTTTAGGAGGTGAACCTACTTATCTACTTCATTTTCCAGCCGAAATAAGAGCCGGATCTACAAATCTTGCTCCCCCTCCCCCGCCGCAAAATATTACCAACGACCCTCTCTACATATATAATGTATGTGTATGTGTGTAATTCTTGATCTCATGTTGGCAAAGTCACATATAAGGGCTAGAGGATGATTCAGAAGTCCCTTAACACCCACTATAAAAAGTAAAGGAGTTAGGCTGGGTACAATTGGTCGTGATAGAAACAGGTTAGGCTTACGGGAACCATATTGGTGTATGTATTGCAAGCGGACGTCCGCTATATTGGTACCCCTGAGTAAAAACGCATATACGAACCCTCTACTGTGAATGGCTGAGGGCGGCCTAAAGACTTACTTGTCTCCTGGCCTCCCCGCATTGTAGGGTTTTGCGGCTTGTAGATCCGGCACTGCGTAGGAGATTGCATATTGTAAATCTTGAGAAAATCTTAGTTGAATGTTGCAACATCATTATAAGTAATTTTGATATAACACTTCCAGTAAAAATGGATAACTTTACTTACTCCGTCTTATTTGTGAACTACCAATTCTTTTTTTTCTTCTAACTCTGTAGTGTTGTTGCAGTAGAATTGATTTCATAATTGTTGTTCATGTCAAATTTCATTTTGCATATCTTTACTGTATTTACTTTTTAATTTAGGTTGTTGCGGCATATTTGCATGCATATCTTGCTAGTTTCTAGTGAGTATAACTCTTTAGTCTAGTCATGAGCTGCACTGAGAAGAGAGGAAAATGCAGACATGCACAAAGATACAGGGATACTGAGTGACAGGAAAATAAAGTTCATAATGAAGAAAGACAGACGCGTGTGTGACGAGTAAGAAAGAGAAAGAGAGAGAGAGAGAGAGAGAAGAAAGATTGAAAAATCTTGCTTCAACGCCTGAGCCTTCAATATTCAAATGAACGTTCTTTCTCTCGAAACTCATAGTAGCAATATAAAGCACTAACATATCCTGTAGTATACAAAACATTTCGATTGCAGAGTACAACTCGCAGCGAAAATGTAATGCGAACACGTATTGTACCAATAAATATATTTTGGGAATTCTCTACCAGATACATATAGTAAGATGCTGGAATGTGTATAATTCTATCTTCATCTTGTGATGTAGAAATATAAATATAACAACATGTATTTACTAGCTTATTTCTAGTTAACAACCGCTAGAATTTGTATAAAAATGCCTTTTACTGTGTAGGAAATTAATTTTAAGACAAATAGAAATATCCTGTTTCTTATATATCTATTAGGGGTTGTTAAGTAGAAATAAGCTAGATATATGAATACACGATGTTATAGCTATATTTTTACACAAGTAGAAAAGTGAGAGATGAATAGAATAACAAAAAAGTTGTTAGTTCTCCAGCTGAAATCATAGAATATGTATTAGTTTTCGTAAACGCTGTAAATAATAAATTCGACATTAATAAACTCCATTTATATTAAAAGCAACTCTTTCAGGGAAGGGGGAAGGGTCTTTGACGTCGTCCTAGACACGCAGAAGCGTGCGGTAAGGAAAGGCGGGGCAAGCGCAGCTTGCGTTGTTTTTTAAAACACTTTTGATATCTTAAGTTCGTGTTTTTCAATGCGTTTATACACATTAGAATGGAATGTATTTACTATAAGATATTTACATTGCAGAATTTTCATTTCCTCTATTTTTTGTTCTTTTGGCTTGAAACATAAACCGGCTACACCCTTGACGACGCTGGGCGATGCGGCACGACTGACCGCGTTAGAAGAATAGGACTGCTCACCTTTCTCCCCGCTTTTCGAGTGACTTATGCAGCTTTTGCATGGACACTGTCCATCCCCGTTTACGAAGAAAAAAGACCAAGCAACACGAAGACCGCATCTGTCTTTGGCAAGGGTGTTGGAAAGAATTCGTCCACACTGGCCACAAGTGTTGCTAACTTACAGAATTTTCTGTGCATCAGTAGCACCACCTAACGCGGTACGATTTTCATGTTTGAAACTCTATAGTAATCAACAAATTTCATTATGAAGTTAGCCGGTGATCACCAGTCGTATGCTATTTATAAGAAATGAAATCACAGCCGGTACTTGAACATATTCGTCATGTGGTCAGTTACTCGGAAATATGCAGGGTATGTAAGACTGCAGGTAGGGTGAAAAGGAAGGTTAATTTAGAAGCGTGGGTGCTGGGGGTGCGTGTTGTTTTTTACTGTGATAATGTGCAGTTTTTTTCTGTTCTTTGTGTCGTGTTTTTGTACCTGGTGTAAAAGTATGATTCTACATTGAAAATTTCTGCCATGGTTGACATACCGGAAGAGCCATCGATTTGCAGTGCTGCAGGTATGGCCCTTGATTAGGGACCTTCTTTCAAAACCATTCAGTTCGACAACATATGGTGTAAAGTTGGAGCTTGTGATTGTGAACCATGAGCAACCGTGTCCTGAACTGTGCATAACCAAACCAACTAAGAAAAATGGGAAAGTTTTCATTAGGCAGTTTAACAGTACAACAATATTATGTGGTTATGTGACAGCAATGATCTTAATAAATTATTTCTACCTCTCTTTAACAAATACATATGTAAAATTTAACTAATGAGATTTAAGCTAGAATAAAACTTTAACCTTAAAATATAAAGAGAGGTTCTTTATTATTATATAATAGGTATTAAATTAAATTAAATTATAATTAGAAATTATCTCACGAAAATTTCCCCCTTTAAAAGATAAAGTCCTCCCCTGTGCATAGCACCACGCCATGAAGGCATATAGGGGGTGTGGGGGTAACGCCCCACACTTTCTTGATCCGGTCGTGAGTGGGGGTGATGTGATCAGCATCACGCCCCTGACCGCCTTTACCCCCCAGGGTTTCCCCCAGGTACCCATGTTATTCGACGCTGGGTGGGTGCCGGGGCCGTTTCCACCGTTAGAAAAGTTCCCGGATTTCCCCCTTTTTAATCTTTTACTCACTTTCCCATACTATATAGAACACAATTTTTTTCCCCTCAAAATTGTGTTCTATATAGATATATTAACTTCTTTTTTCTCTAAACTCAATAAGTATTAAAATGACATATTAAGTAAGTCAATTACTTTAAGTTAGACTAAAATCACTTAAAAGAAATGAAATAAAATTAAAAACAATTCTGAAGTATTTTATATTATTTAATAAATAGGTTCTACTTGTTAACCATATGTTGTTATGTGTTTTGTTCAATACAAATTTAGGAACATGGAACTATACAAGCTACAGTGACTTGAACAATTTTTATAATGCAGTGCAAAGACATGAACGTTGCCAGGATCACATCTGCGCTTGCATCCAACTGAAGACAAGTCATGATTCATAATTCTAGCCAAGTAAGAAACCGAAACCCGTCCGTTTATTTAAGATCGAAACTTTATGCTAATGGGATGTTTATTATTTTCAGGGTTACAAAAGAACGTAATTTAATTTACAGTTGCCCTCAAATATCAAGTAAATCATTATTTTCTTCATGGTTGAAATTTACAAGTTTATATCGAGAGGCTGTTTTTCTTCTTTATAAACCGTGCAGCGAAGATTTGATTTTACGACATGTTATGCACTTCACACACTCAAGCCCGATACTTCACCATTATGCACATTATTGTAAGTAGGGATGTGTGTAGGCCTATATTATATTTGAAATTATTATAATTATCCGAAACGAAAAATTAACCCATCGCTAGCCTATCACGAAAGGTCACGGCACGCCCCTGAAACACAGATTTACCGAAAAACATTTCATACGCTACGCCTACTAAATTAATTAGGACAAAGCTGCTTCCTTTATCGTTTCAAAAACTTAATAGTTACATTGTATAATTCAGGCCCGTGGCCAGGATTTTATTTCTGGAGGGGCCCTTATCAGCAGCCGCCATCTAAAGGTGAAAAAGTGAGGGGCTAGAAGTCCTGAAGATGAATTTCTCAGTATATTTTGCGTGATTTCGGGGAGGGGACTTCAGCCTCCTTAGCCCTCCCCTGACTACGTGTCTGCTATAATTGCATTACGCAAAACTGCTCCTGGGAAAAGAAAAGGTTCGCCGCTGTTCGAACAAGACACCACATGTTGAACAGCAATCCCCTCTTTTAAAACAAACGTTACGCTGCCATCTTGTAGCGGTGGACGGAACTATTTCGTGGAAATGCTACCAACCAGGAAAAGGAGGCGTTGGTCCTGTCCGTGAATCCAAACGTGTGAGAGACATCTGTGGGTAAACCTGTAAACTAATGAGTAATCTAGCGCCTCTGTCAGCATTTTGTGAAACTTGCTTGTAAGTCGCGAAAGAGTTTGATAAACAATCCACAGGGAACCGGGAAAACATATTTTAACATACTGCTTTTTTGTCATTTTGAGTTTGAGTTTGAGTTGCTGTTTTAAGTCCACTTTATGCACAGTAAGGCTAATCGGGACTGGACCTACAGTTTAAAGTGGGATCCGAACCACTTGTGCCTCCACCGGGTATCGAACCCGGGACCCCTTGATTAAAAGGCAAAGACGCTACCACTGCGCCATGGGGGAGGCCCTTTTGTCATTTTCAAATTCCGTTCTAATTCTTAACACAAAGCAAGTCTCCTTCTTATAACACACTTATTTGCTACGTTTTGTTTTAGTCCCTCCAATACTTTCGATAAATTGTAATGCTTTTATGTACAAAAATAAGACAATGCCTTCAATG
This sequence comes from Lepisma saccharinum, assembly GCF_977018435.1. Classification (NCBI taxonomy): domain Eukaryota; kingdom Metazoa; phylum Arthropoda; class Insecta; order Zygentoma; family Lepismatidae; genus Lepisma; species Lepisma saccharinum. Next base: position 44,797,754 of record NC_139242.1, read on the forward strand.
ATAACCCGTGGCTCGACAGCCCTTGAAGGACCTAGGCTGATCTCCCGGCTGCCAGTCTTTTTAGATGTGTGGAGATCTTCAACTAGTAATGGGGTAACGTGGGGTCAGTACGTCGAACCCCCAGCCGTTATACGATATTTCTGAGACCGGGTTATGCTACTGACTCGTAGCTCCCCAATTTACTCACGTTGGTGGGTTGCCACCGGCCTTGTACACAGGCCGAAAACCCAGAAACTGAATCTAGGCGGACTCAAACCCATGCCGTTCCGCAGTCGGCCACGGAGGAGGACTCATTAACAACAAAGGTAAGTTTTCAACACTGCAAGCAACGGCCCCAGCTCCATGCTTATAATACAGTGAAGACCTGTTTCATTACACGATTATGTTTGTTTCATGTTTTTCTCCTACAAATCTACACAAGACCAAAAAGAACAGCAGATAGGGATGATAACGAAACGAAGGTTCTGGGTTCAAGTTCCTTCCGGCCTATCATAATTCATCCTCATCGTCGAGGTTAGAGGCAGAAATACGAAGTAAGAAACAAACGTTAGGCTGCTACTCCGTCTGTCTACCGCACTTGCCTCCACCCACACTTTTTGCCATTTTTGCCCCCCCACCCCCGCACTATTCTGAACCTTATCAACCAAGGTAAAGTAACTGTCCTTACCCCCTTAGTTTTGGCACATTGCCTTCCTCCCCAGTTTTGGAACCCAATCGCCGCCACTGAATGTAACGATGCTGAAATGATTTCAAGAGTCGATACTACCAAGAAATTCAACGAACAAAGAGAACTTTGCAGGTTAAATGTCTGGTTTAATTTTAAGACCTTGCAAAATCGGTTATCCCGTTTCCTGAGTGGAATTACCATTATGCTTTTATACGCCACTCTTCGGAGCCGGTATACATCGAACCTAGGCCGAAAAGTGTCTGAAGACTTCCCTTATATTCGTAGCTACTCTTGCACTTTTTCAACATACAATCCTCATCGTCATTTGTATGGTAAAACGGGGAAACACACATTTCTATGATTTTAAGCCTACACAATATAAGAAAGAATATAACTAATACATAAAATATGAATGTATTTAAAACATTCTTTTTTAAAAAAATATCTTGTCCTGAAACCTTTAAAGTCAACACAATGCTTTGAAAACCTGCCGGTATGACACACTTGGGTGTTTGATTTTGTAAGAACGCAAATCAATTGGTGTTACGAATATAGTGGTTGTGGGATAGGATTGTTTGTTTAAGGCTATTTTATGCTCACATAGAATAATCGGGACCGGATCTACTATGAAATGTATTAACTCCACAGAAGATCGAACCCGGTACCTCTTGATGACATCGTTAGCCATTACACTATCAAGAAGGCTCAAATATTGGATTGATTGGAGGAAGAAATGTAAACGAAATGATTTGCTATCTGAAATTATCAAGTATATTCGCATCTGCATTTAAAAGATTCAAGCTAAAATACGAAAATTTCCCCGGTCATATTTATAAGGATCAGATTGATAATCGAAAAAGAAAAGGACGATTTGATAGAACCGGTTGGTTGGCAGAACTAAAAAGTAATGTTGGAATTTGCGACTTGCACCTGTTAGTTTCAAGCACTGTGCTTGCCGGCTGGCAAACAATTTTGATTTCCTTGCATCATAGGTTTTGAAATGAGTGCAGTGTTTTCAATTTCCTGGAAGGGCAAGGTTTCGGTGGACAAGTGTCTATCAAATCTATAACTGCAAATAACTTTTTCTTGTACTACTGCCTTTTTTATATAAACGTATGTAAATTACTGTTTGTTGTTAGTGCAATGATACCATACTATTTTGATTAATGCTTTAAGTCCACTTTATGCACAGTAAGGATAATCGGGACTCGACCTACAGTTTAAAGAGGGATCCGAAGCACTATGTATGTGCCTCCATTTGAATAAAATTATATTGATCCCATCACGTCATGTAACTTCTGTATTATGTTTTTCATTGTACTGAAAGAAAGATCGGAATGTAAAAAGATAAATGTTTTACCCCCCCCCCTCCCCTTTCATCCCCCTCCTGCTCTTTCCTGTACGTTCTCTTCAATGCAAGCATTGCTCTGTAGCCTCGTGAGGTTTCAGTGCAAACATTTCTCAAAGCTCGTGAGAGTTCCGCAGTGCAATCTCCCTCAGTATTGCTTACAGTCAGCCGTTCCCGACAAAGGTATGCAAACTGGTGTAAACAATTTACCCATACGTTTGAAAGTCAAACTCCTCAGGTTACAAGCACATTCAGATGCAATATTTGACTTGAGTGCTCTGTCCGAGGACTTCACATCATGTATGTGAAGGGTTGGGCTACTTGCTCGCATGCAAGAATTGAAAGAGGGAAAGAGAAAGCAAAAACTCGGTCTCGTATCGATTTATGAACACCCGTCTCGATCTCGTATAAAAATATGTATAATATACAACATATACAAGACAGCATGTCATCGCACAAACGTACAGTCACGGACACTTCTGGGTTGTAACAACCCCATTAACTTTCAATGGAATCATTACAACCCAGAACTGTCCGCGATGCCGACTTTTCTCGTTTGACGCCTCGCTTCGACGCTACGAACCCTCAAAACTGGATTTTATCCTGAATATATATATGTTTATGAAACCACACACCAGAGGTTTACAAGTTCTACTATAAACAAAATATAGGCTATGACTTAGTTATACGTAAATAATCCGGTAGATATCCGCTTATGTCTGCAGATATATTTAGTTCTTCTTGGAAGGCTCTTAAATATCAACCTCTCCTCCACGTGGTATACCTGGTAAAATTCTTAGCGCAACGCGCTACGAAGTTAGCAGTCGTAGGTTCGAGTCCTGATTAAGGCATGTTTGTTTGTGCAGCTTTGTTTGTTCATCGTGTAGACTGACATGCACAGGTAGAAAGGCGACGTAAAATAACCAAAAATAAAATGAACTTGTTTTCCGATGCAAAGATAGACTGACGTCATTGTTTGTATGTAGTTCGGAAGCAAATATAATTATTGAATGAGAAGGAGCATCTTATTTTTGCTTTGGCATTTCATGCGTCAGACGCTGGTGTGGGTGTTTATCAATTTCGGTTTCAATACCTAGCCCTCCCACCCCAACACGCTGTGCTTAGGCACTAGGATTAATTAGCGACCTTTTCGCGGGAAAAATCGATTGCCGACATCTGAAGTAATCGCTTCGTTTCTTGTGACATCACTATGACGTAGCTCCTGGTGGGTGTGTCGACCGAAGGCTGAAACACCTGTGGCGCTCCGCTCCGTCAGTTGTGAGAACTTGTAAGAAGTACGTGCAGTGAGTGGGGCGCGTGTGGTGTGTTAAGTGTGCATAGTGTTACAAATGTGAATCGTGTGTGGCTGTCGAGTTTTAAGAAAACATTGTCAAGGTAAGACTCTACGGCATTTGTTTGTGTGATCACAGAGTGCTCAATAATCTAGGTATTAAGTGTTTGTTGGTTGCATTTATTTCGGCCTCATCGGCTGTCAATTAGTGTTGACACTGACATATTAGATTGTAGCAAGAACCAGTGCTTTTAGACTCGGCTACTGGCACATTTATTATGTGTAAAGAGAGCCCGCTAAATCTAGTAATTACATTTATGTTCTGTATCGGCTGTGTGATAAGATATTGTTTTGCCCTTGCACATACGTATGAAGGTAACGGAAAGTTCAAATAGGCTGAAATACGTTAGATAAACATTTCACTTATTTTAAAAATAGAGTTCTCGGAAATATATATATATATATATATATATATATATATATATATATATATATATATATATATACGGGGCTGTTGTACGTACAGTGATATCATGTAATATAAATACTTAGAACAAGTGGCGTGTCCCAATGGAGGTTGGTGGTTACCCGCTTCTGATTTGGCCCACCTTTCCTTAAAAAAATGCATATGAGGAAAGATGCATCCCCCTGCCTTATTATTAAGAAGAAGCTGCTAACTTCTATCTTTAGTGGTGAACTTCCAATACGATATTTTCTTCCGTTACCCAGTATTGGGCTTCACGTTTTGACCATTTCGTTTGCATTCCACGTGCTGTAGAGACAATTTCATTTTACATTGTACTATGTGTTCAGTGTGCTCAAGCGTGAAGATTTTTCAAAGAAATATAAATAAAATAGTGTAATTTTAAGATTTTTAAAAATTATGTTGTAAAGTTGTTTGAAAATAACGTGTACAGATTAGCCTGAATTTAGGGGGTGAATGGGGCTCCGCCTGCCAAAGATTTTAGTAGGGGGAAAATTCTATGAAAAGGGCCACAAAGTGAAACATTTACATGAAACCTATTGATACATATAAAAAGTATAACTGACTATCTGGCATAAAAGATATATCTGAAATTGTATATGGTGGGAGAGGCTCTATTAACCAAATCCGTGTTTGTGGCGTGTTTCAAGAACTTTGCAAGTGGAGCGGAGGGGTTATGGTTTCTTTCTATAATAGACATTGTTATACTTTGCCTACTTTTCATGTATCCTATTATACTTTTTCTTTTAAGAAATGTGGGCCAGAGGTGGATCGGTACATCTCTCTGTCTGTAGGTGCTTGTTGTATCGTATATTGATAAAACAGCTGAATGTAGTTTGTGACTTTTCGGTTCGAAATAGTTTGCGACATCAGAACCTAATGATCGCTCGAATTTCTAATAAGAATTCGCATGTCTTAAAACAAAACCTGTTCCGAAATGAAGCAGGGCATTTTCTTCCACAAGAAGATAGTGTCATCTCTAATTTATGTCTCTATTGTAATACTAACTTCGTAATACGTATCAGCCCTTGCATTTATTACTATGCGATAAGAGCAATTGTAAATGTATCATGAGTTCAACTTTTAAATGTCAATGTCTCGGTGAAAATTTACAATGAAAGATAATTGGGCTAGTGTGAGGGGGGGAAAAGCCCACTGTCCTTGTGCACATCCAACAAAGGCGCCTGTTACAATTTCCTCATTTACCAACGTTCCAGGTTCAGGTAAAGTTTCCTGTGCACTGTAGCACAAGATGTCCTTGTCGACACACTTTCCAACATGGAATTTCCTTGACGGACATTCAAGACTTTCGATGGCGTAGGATATATTTCCTCGACATATATTTAATTGAATTTGTCATTTACAATACTAATTAATATTACTCGACGATCTTTGACCTTGTAAGCTTCAGAAACTACTAGAGTTAAGTCAATAACATTTGGTAAATTTTGTCAATTTAAGAAAAATGAGACACCGGGATGAATTTGGTCGACAAACAAAATTTTCATTTCTTTATTGCTGCGATGGCTTAGTGTAGTAATGCTATAATCTTGTAATGAAGCGATTTTGTGTACAAAAAATCGAACAAAAGTATGTATTAAGATCCTATATAGTGACTTAAAGGTAACTTTAAATACTAAAAATAAATCAGTAAAAACTCCTCCCATCTTTATAAATATAGTAAAAAGATCGAAAATTAACGCAAAAAAGACTAAAAGAAGCACCCTATCAATTTTGTCGACCAGTGGAATCATTCCGCAAGGTTGAAATTACCGTGAGAGGAAGGAAAGAGTATTTTATTATGGCAGGCTGTGTAATAAATCGACATAGTGAATATTCTTCTCCCGTCTCCCCCCCTCGCAACTTGTATTTATAATACGAACGACCTTTTGTGGTATGTTGACTGTTGAATTCCAAGTTTCGTAATTGCGTTATAAATTTTGTGAACTAGGCGAACACAAATATTCTATATGTATCAACGCTCACGTGGCTCACAGGGCCTGAGCGACATGCAGGGCGGTCAGTTGATCGCAAACGACCATACGTCCTCTGGCGCACATTTTTTCTGCGTTGTTTTGGTGTTGGAAATCGAGAAAGCACTTCGACATGGACGTAATTTACATTGAAATCGCAGAACCACAATCAATTTAGGACATGACCCGTAAAGAATACAGTAATAATGACGTGCTCATCTTCCTAGCACAATCAAGAAAATATAGGCAAGTACGACAGTAATACTCGTTAAAATATTTTTTCATAATCACGCGGATATTAAGTCGTGTACCCGGTCATGAAGTAATTAGTTACAGCTGTGACGTAATTCTCGAATTGGCAATTGTTGTATTTTTGGCCGTCGACGATCCTTGTCGCCTCAACCAAGTTGCCTATTGTACGCCCTTATTAATATCAATATTGCCACAAACAATTTATTTCAGTACGCATTGTGCATTTGTACACACAATGTCAATATCAAATTTTCAATGATTTATTGCGAATAATATTTTTAGCAGTATATGTATGTGGTATTTATCAGCAAATTGTAATGCCACAACCTGCTCTACTCTGTTAGTAGATATCTGTGATGCAGGATCATTGTAAACTCGCTCGCTGCACTCAAGCAGTCTGTCAGCTGTTCGAATTGGTGCAAAGATTTCCGTCAGCTTCGACCGGCAATGAATCTCGTGGAGCGCCATCTGGATCCAAATTAAAGCGCAACTCGTGTGAATGTACCCTTCAGGTCGTTGCTCTGATCTTCAGGGACGTTTGTTTGGGTTTCTCTAAATGTGTCCCTTCATGTTGAGGGAAGAGAAGTTCGTTTACGTAAACATCAAAACCAGGTTGACCGCAGTGGCGTATCTAGAGTATGGCAAGTGCGTCACTTTCCCCGGGCACCACTTGAAGGGGGAGAGGGTGAGTCAACCATACATGAAACTATCAAGACTTGAAGATCTGGAATTTATTGTTCGGTATGGAGATGAGCCTTGCTCAGTGTTCGCAGTGCAATTCAGATATTGCTAACCATTGTTGTTATTATTGTGAACTTTTTTCAGCCCGAAATATTTTACGGGAAGACTTGAGCACAAAAGGGCGGATGTGTTATGGCGGGGAGGGGTGAGTGCCTCATCAGCTTTGGAGGAGGATGTAAGAGATACTTAACTATCTTCAGGTGTCTTGATTGTAGAGTTTGTACAGTGGGATGCATAAGTATTACCAAGCAAATTGTTATGCTCTTTGTTTCACGCAATGAGATCTTCAAAAATTGTAACAAAAAGCCAAACAAGCTGCTCACGACCTCTGTTACAAGCATACACAAAAAAATATATTTCTTAAGAACACGTAAGATGTAAGAGAAATTAAAAAAAAAAGACTTGGGCAATTTGATGAGCAATACTTGTGCATCCCACTGTACGGGACTAAATTTGGTCCTTTATTTATTTTTAGGTAAAATTTCTGCCCTTGAATAAAATATTTTTTCTGCGATTACCTAAATTGCTTATTCCTTTGGGTGTAACATTACTATTAAAAACATTTAAAGAAAAGTAACGATGAGTAAAGTACGCTATAGTGTGTTTTGTGTCTCTTACACAAGCAATTATAAGTGAATCGATTTTTTAGGTAAAAATATTGCTTGGCAAATTGATCACGAATATTATTATTAATTTTTCTCTTGCAGTCTAGGTGTTTTTAATAAATGGATTTTTACCTACGCTGGTGCAGGAGTTGTTAGCAGCTTGTTGTCATTTCAATTCTTGAAGCTCTCATTACGTAAACCAACAAGAATAAATATGATTATGGACAATTTGCATGGTAGTATTTATGTATTCCACTCTACCTCTGTTAAAGTATACACTAGGGGACACTAAAAGAGCGTCTAATAAACACCCGAAGGAGTTAGTATTTCTCGTATTTGTAAACCACGTGAAAGGCTTTCAAAACACACTGAAAAGACGTCACAAGGAAAATATGCATTTAAAGTCTACTGAAGCGTGGGCAACTACTGGGAAGCAAAATGCATGACTGTGAAGTAACTAAGTCACACACCAAGTGCTGACATTTAAACACTCTTGAGGAATTATTATCGTGAAGATTGCATGTACTACAAATGTCGTATTTCCAAGCGATGTCTCCGGTTTAGTTTTGTTCGTGACGGGACAACTTGCTGGCACAATGTAAGTTTAAATATCGAAGTGGTTCTTCCGAACGATGACGTAATCAATCCAACCTTGTCTTGCAGTTGGGAAGGTCATGGTGATCCAGTGACGTAGTAGTTGCGCAGGCAAGTGAAATTTGAAATCTCGCTTGACTGGTACACTCTCCCCTTTCCGACTGCTTCAAAAGATTGTTGATCGAACAGATACTTCAAATTGTTTAGGGAACACGGTATACTTATTTTTAATGAGTTACAGTTACTACATAAACTACATACACCATATTTACTAGTGATTGTCTCCTTACTTGCCTATGTATTTCTACTGTTCGGTGGGGTGTAAGTCTACCCTTTCCTAAGACACCCAATGTCAACCTGTAATCCACCTTGGACTGCATTCTCGCAGACTGGTGAGGCTTTGGAATCTGGACCTACAGCCAGAATAATCCTCTGTGGGGCTCGTGTTACTACCGTTCATTCACATCGTCGCGATTAGCCAAACTGGCAGAAGAGCGACATATAATAACCTAATTCAATCAATGATTGTACCGTTCAGTCAAGAATAAATTACGATAAAGTGTACTAGATAACATCTGATAACCGATAGGTTATGTATATGAAGGTCACCTTGTTTATAACTATTGATGATAACAATTCCATCCAGGCACGTATCTAGAAATCAGTGACGTGCACTGAGGAGTCTAGCAGAGATAGATCAATCAATCTCAAATCTCTAATTATTTTCAAATCACAATATTTTTTGTATTGTTGAAGCCACAGTTCATATACAACACTTTTTTTTCACGCGCTTCTCGTCGTTTGGTGCGTTCAGCGGGCAAAGCTGGCCTAGCTCGCTCTTCCTCCGCGTCACAGTTCCAGGTAGAAACTGGTTTCCGAAGGGAGAGGAAAGATTTCTGCCTCTACCTCCCTTGCCCGCTCGCATCCGCTCCAATGGTTGAAAGCCCGTACTTTCAGGTCCTCCAGTCTATCTCCTATAGGACAGATAGGGGATTGGATTTCCTTCGCTTCCTTTGTAAATCCTCTAAAGATCTAAGGGGATTTTTTTTCTGCAGTACTTATGTTCTCTGTATTTGCACTACTTTTTACACGTTGTACAATATGTATGTATAATATGGGATGTACTTTTATTATTTATGCAATTGGAACGTCTTATATGCAGACAAAAATTTTATGCTTTCTTTTTGTTTCAAATATGGAATATATAATGATTAAATAACAAATATTTGCTCACGCTCTCTCTTGCTCTTGTTTTAGTAGTGTTTTATTTAAATATACTAATCTCTTGGCCTCTAATAAAAAAAATGGATAAGCTAAACAATCATCAATACGGATGTACTTATTTGGGCAAGAGAACGCGCGTTCTAATTCTTGTTGTTAGTTTGGTTTATTTTACTTCGCTTTTCTGCCACATTTGGTTATCGCGAAAATGAGGATAAGTGATGATATGATGAAACTGATGAAGGGACCTCACAAAGAAAAATTCAGGCCGGAATTCGTGACGAGCATGCATTCTTGTTCCTATGTGTTGTACTTTGCCTGCAGTGAATAATGAAAAAATTAGAAATGAAAAATGTATCCCAGAACTCAAAAAGCCAAATGTATATCATTGAAGAAAGTAGAAAAAGGTGTGTTTTGTTACCTGTTTATCCCCCATCGCTTTTTCTATGCTGTATAGATTTAATCGCAATAAGTAGCTAAGAGCTTATGAAAGTCGTGAGGGACAATCATAAACAGAGAATTCTAGGCTTCTGATTTCACAGTGCCCTACAGATGCACTGGGAGAAAATTATTTGTATTTTTTCTTTCTTGCATCGCTTTACCTAATTTCTGCCATGACGATGAACGTTGATTAAATTAAACGGGTGAAGAATGGTTGAAAATAAACACTCATGCAAAGGCCAGGGCTCGAGCCCGGATCCTTCAGAACGAGATACTGAGATGGGGAAATTAGGGAAATCAAGCATTGCAAAATTTTTGAAAAAACGTTATTCATATATAAAGATGGTATTTCAAAAAATTCAATTGAAAATTACTACTCAGAAAAAATGCAGTTTGCTTTACCGATACCCACGTATCCGAATGGTTAGCGCCTTCGTCTCATGTTTGTTGTCGGCCGAACTCCGTGGGGAGTGCAAGTGGTCCCGGATCTGTACCCGATGGAGGCATATAGTGGTTCGGATCCCACATTAAACTATAGGTCTAGTCCCGCTTAGCCTTTCTGTGTATAAAGTGGACTTAAAACATCAAATCAACCAACCGTGGGGGAGTGGTTACCACAGTACTACACCAGGAGTTCCGGGTTCGAACCCCTACCTGGACATGGGTGTTCTTTGTGTTTGTCCCTTCATTAATTTGGTCGTATCATCTTCGCGATTAACCAAATGTGTCAAAAAAGCGAATCAAATCATTCATTGATTGATTGTTTGATCTGGTTTATTTTACTTCGCTTTCCGCCATTTTTGGCTAATCGCGAAGACGATACGATAAAATTTGTGAAGGAACACACAAATATCACCCATTACCAAGCCGAGATTCAAACCCGGCATCTCGGGCTCAGTAGTCAAATCAAATCATTTTTGATTTTCGAAAGTGGGTGGAAGTTGTGTACAATTTTTGTAGTCATTCCTAACTTTGCAAGTTTTCCTGTCTTTGACGTTCTTCTTTTAGGAATACTGGGCCCTAAAAGGGGAGGGGGTTATGACCTGTTGGGCACGCCACTCATTGCTACCCCAAGTGTGGACGTCACCGCACGTCACTGCTAGAAATATATTTCGGGGGGTCCGAACCAAGTGTCCCAGAAATAGTAATAATGTTAAAATTAAAACAAATAAATTATAATTAAATACAAATTAAAATATGTAAATTTATTAATATTGGATTTTTATTATTACAAAAATAGTTAAAAAGATCGTATAAGAATATAAATATAACAGCATATATTGATTATCTAGTTTGCGTGTACTTAAGATCACCAAATGTATACTCCTTGATTCCATCGTATTAAAAATTTAATAATGATAATAATTCAAAGTTCTGATGGATTATGTTTGGATTACAAGGTAAAATAATTAAAATCCTGTTTATGATCCGATTTACATTTATGCCAAATGATTCTTTGTCCTTCGCGAAGTTCCTATAAGCAACAGCCACTTTGATAGGTAAAATAATAGTTTGATATTGAATACTCCCAGTTCTATAATTAAATACGAACGTCACACCAGTGGCACATCGTAAATGAAAATGAACACTAATTTAGAAATATACAAATTAATTGTAGTAATCTTTATCAGCTATTGTGATTATATAGGACACCTGTACTTCAAACTAAGGAAAACTTTCTGCAGTTGAACCATTCTCATCAATATTAACAAAATTAGTAATTTTTTGAAAGTTTCAAGGGACAATAAAGTAAAAATTGAAGGAATAGGTGCAAAGTGAATAGAGTACCTAACGAAACTGTCTGGATTGTGATATACGTATAAGATGCAAGGCACCATGTATGCAAGGGGTGTAAGGGGCGATCCTTCCCCGTTACGCCCAGTTGTCAGCCCCACTTCCATGTAGTACACCCTTGATTGCTTTAGCAGACTAACGAGGCTCTGGCGTCCTGTTGTATCCATGTGTGTGTGTGCAGAGTGCCCCATTACAGCCTCAGCTTTTAACCGAAGTCGGAATGTTTTAATATTTTAGTAAACGACATTACAGTTAATTTAGGTAAGGTAAGGGGCTGGACCCCGTATAACATGACGGGCGCAAAATATCCTTTAAGTGCTGACGCACCCAAAAAATTGAAATTCAAATTCAACCATGTATGCAAGCCTCAACATTTTTCGTGTAGGTGCAATACCTAAAATGCAAAACAATAAATGTCGGATTAACTATTAAAGGAACGAATAACTATCATAAATATAACCGCACAATGTAATAGAATTAAACCTAGTTTGAGAACACTGCAGAGCAAAGTTGCCGTCAAAATTTGGGCAATCTTGCAGACTGGTAATATTTTTTCGACACGAAAAGACATGTCCAAAAATATATTACAGTGCCTTTACTTATTTCTAGCTGTGTAGTATGAGGCAAGAGAAACCAAAATTGTGAGGAAGTTCTTTATCAGCGTCTTCATTGAACTTGGTCTTCCCTGCAGCAAACCTAGCAATCACGTTATCAGCCCGTGAGAAACATTCGAACGAAGTAGAGCAGTGCGATAGAAGTTTCCTTACTTTTTACAAACTGTGGAAGTACTTGTGGCACCACATGTTGACCTTCATTGCCAACCACAACCTGTTTCGAATGCAGAGAAAAAGCCAGTCCGGTAGCCAGAACAGGAGGACACTTGTCAAACCAATGTTGTTTCGCGGTTTATCCAACCGAGATGGTTTGCAGTTATTGTATCTACATATTTCCTAAAATTCAAAGCATTTTTATCTTAATAGAAGAGGGTGAGAAATAAATACAACAGTAAGGCCATGCACAAGTATTTCTCGGCAAACTGTCCATGACTACTTTCATTAAATTTTCTCTTGCATCCTACATGCTTTTAATGAATGGATTTTTACGTATGCTTGTCAACAGCTTTTTAAGCTTCTTGTTTCAATTCTTGAAGCCGTCATTGCGGAAAACAAAGGCAATAAACATGATGATGAACAATTTGCTTGGTGATACTTATGTATCCCGCTCTTATTATACGATATGATCTAATAAGTTATTATAAGTAAAGAAGAATGGGATAGAATAAAACGCAACATGCGCACACGAAGTGATAAAATATACTTCCCTTCTTCAGAACATTTATAAGTACTATAATAATTCCTAGCTGCCATTTGGCATACTAGGCCTGTGATTAGCAATGTTCTCCCATTTCCTGATGTTACTCTAAACTGTATTCTGTCGATTTTTTATATACTGCCAATAATACGAGTAGAATACTTAATGAGATAACTATTAATATAAATGTCTTAAGTTGTAAAATTAACAAGAAATAATACAGATCTCTGCACACATGTTTCACAAGTCTCCTCCCAGACCCTCCATTCGCACAAGGAAGCTTAATTTCATATTACTGAGTTGTAGCTATTTTCTACATTGCTTCGACGTGTGCAGCAATTAAGAAGTTTTCTCAGGCGTATGCAATACAACATACACACATGCACACTTTAATGTTGGTGGGATGATGTATGGTACGGCCAGTATTATTTTCCGCGCTCCAATAGCATAGGAGCGCGGGCAGATTTCAAGAACATGCTCGTCTGATTGACTGTTCCGATCACCTGCGGTGACGCGTAAGGAAGGTAACTCCTCATGTGACCAATCACGTCGCCTGCTTGCCGCAGTGACAACAGCCTAGGTGAAAGGGCAAGGTTCACGCCCACACGACAACGGCTCTGTTTTTTTTAGGTATTGCATCATCAAAAAGCATGCTGAGGGAACTATGTAGTGTTTTACGGAAGGAAACTCTCATGGCAGGATTTTGAGAGCAATAAGCTCTCTTGAACGGCAGTACAGTCAGTGCGCAACTACAGGGGGGGGGGGGCAAACATTGACGGCCAAGTGTACCTGCAGGGGTCAATTACCACCCACAACTTCAAATTTAATACTTTTCGTAAAATTTTCTTGCTCGCTTCGCCTGCTTTTCTTAGTCTTATCAAGTTCAGAACCGTGGCTAGGGGGCGCCGAACGAAAATAAGTTGTAAAATTGATTGATTGATTTGGTGTTTTAACTCCACTTTACGCACAGAAAGGCTAATCGGGACTGGACCTACAGTTTAAAGTGGGATCCGAACCACTGTTCCTCCACCGCGCGCCTCTTCAGTACCGTAATTTCATAACCGCACTTCGTATTTTATGGTAGTATCAAGTATCGGGATACTTCAACAGCTATAAGAGCACCCAAAGCGAAAAAGGAGTTAAAGTGAGGGAGATAGTGGATGCCTCATTGCTTTCACATATATTGCTTATCAGAAAAGCGGGTGTCAGAATCATGCTGGTATCAACACAGGTGACTTACAATATTTCCCATGTAAACACAGGTGCCATTGACATAGTGAGGGTGATAAGCGATAAGTTTCTCTATCTTTGTTTTCTTTGTATGTGTGTGTTTTCCAAGGATCACACCGTTACAAATTAGTTGCCGTTCCGGCTTGCCAAAATTTTCGATTAGATAACGACATCATTTATTTAGAAATTTTATAGAAAGGGGAAGATTACATGAATTTTAATGGTGGAAGTTATCTTTAATTATTTAGAGCAGTGAAAATAAGTCATTATTCCAAATAGCTGCACTTTCAATAACAAGTGACATTAAAGCATTGTTTTTCAATCAAAGATTCAAATATTGTGTAGAAATATATTAAAATCCCTCCCAGTGTCACACTAAAACTAAACTCCATGACGCAACAACCATCTAAGAGCCTGTCCATTGGGTAACGCGTGGTCAGCGCCACTGTTTTCGAGACAGGAGTCAGTTAATTCTTTTCACGTAGCTCCCCAATTGTCCTCACGACGCTGGATTATTCTTATTTTAAGAAGGGAAATTCAAAACAGTTTCTGTTAGAAGATAAGATGATTATATTTTTTTGTTACTCTTTTATATCTCTCCACAGTCCTATTCCAAGTGTTTGCAATATTAATTTCGTGTAAGGGGGAATCGAATTGGGTCCTGCCTGTCAGGGATTCGGGGCCGTTGTAATCAAAATCGATTTTCTCTGACCACAGTTTGCAACATTATACCCGATTTCCCACAGAAGGTTGGCAAACTAATTTATGTCAGTCTTAGTCTTGACGTTTCCGTGGCAACCACGTCATGTAAAGTATCTTCTCCACCCAGCGTCATCCAGGAAAGGGTTGCCTAGCGACAAAGAGGCCCAATGAACAGGAAGGAGCGGCATATGAAAACCTGAGACGGGAAGTGTGGGTTTCAAGAAGACGTAAGGTGACTGATTGGTAATGGCTCCTGTTATCGACACGCCTTCTTTTTGAACTAAGGTTTTTCCTTCAGAGAATTGGATATTCTCCCTAACTCTATGAAACAAGATAGTCTGTTGAAAACGGGCTTTCTCTTTTTTGTCGTTAATGTGCAAGAAGGGGGGACCAGTCATTCACAAGAGTAACCAGGAAGTAATGATTTGTAAATTAACGTTTATATATTTATAACTTCACATACATAAAAATACTACTTAGGTACTTACATGTTTTATTTTAGATAGTTTAAACACCTACTTGAATATTATTGCGAGTAGTAATCAATGGTGTACATTAAATAAACTACGTCGTGGAATTATTTTGTTTTGGCCTTCATTTTAAATCAATTTTCCTTTCTTTAGGTACCTCATTAAAGTACATATGATAAAAACAGTAACTGTAAAGTAAATTATAATTTCATTACAAGTCACTGCGAATAAGTTTAATTGAGTTGCCCATCGCAAGGTACTGCATTGCAGTTAGTTGAAACTTCCAAACAACAGTAGCGAGCTAGTTCTAATGACTTTTTTGTTGTGCCCCAACATGAGGAAGGCTTTTGCTGTAACGGTGCTGTCACCGTCTGTCGAGTTTCCTACGTAACTTCCGGTTAGCTGCATCTTTCTTCCACTTCCGCGACCATCTATGCACCGCTTCCTCCAGACACGAACGAGGAAGCCTCGTATCCATCTGGCCAGCTGAGCCTTCAGGGGTGATGGCTGAGCAAGCTGGGCTAAGAGACAAAGTGCGTTACGCTCAGCGGCCTGCGTCTATTCTTGAGCCTGTGTAGAAAGGGAAGGAAGTCGCACGTTGCATATACCCTCTCATGTAGAGTCCCGTAATAGAAATTATTGTGCCTCGGAAATGCAAGAGTTAAACGGGTTGTCGAGCTTACAGGATAGGATAATTTCAAGTCTGCAACACTTGAGTAGCAAGAGTAGCAATATTGATATAAATTTGACCGGTTGATAATTATTAATTGATTGATTGATTTAGTTTATTTTACTTCGCGTTTTGTGCCTCTTGGCTAATTTGCGAAGATTGGGATGAGTGATGAAATTGATGAATGGACATTCACAAACAACCAAGCCCGACCGGGATTCGAACCCGGGACCCTTGGCGTCGCAGCGCGATGTGCTAACCACTCGGCCACAGGGTCGGGCTGATAATTATTAAGTCGAACATATTACGGGTAGGAGAAACGACAGAGCGCCCCATGGTTTGCTTCCAAATACATTATGGGGATGGGGTCCTTACCTAGCTCCCACCTCCCGAAAGATTAACAAAGTTTGAAATTAAATATGAAAATATTTGTTGCTCTTGTAAATATAA
Source organism: Lepisma saccharinum (assembly GCF_977018435.1). Taxonomy (NCBI): domain Eukaryota; kingdom Metazoa; phylum Arthropoda; class Insecta; order Zygentoma; family Lepismatidae; genus Lepisma; species Lepisma saccharinum. The sequence goes on from NC_139242.1 coordinate 44,813,998, forward strand.
TACGAAGTTGATTTATTTCCGCAGAACCTACACAGAGACAAGAATTATATTGTAATTATACAGCTTTGCGTTAAAAGTCCGTGAAAATTTATGTTCCACTACTAATAATACATCAGGACTTAACATCCTTTTTGTTATTCAATAAATAATCCCACAACACTAATATTTTTCGTAGTACAGCTGTTTTTATACAAATGTTAGTGAACCTTATTATACATAAGCCAGATAATAAATACATGCTTCTTTTTTTATCTGTTCATGCAATAATAATAATTATTAATTTCCTATTTTATTATTAAATTTTAATATTATTAACCTATTGGTTATAACAATTATTGTTCTTATTATTATATGTGAGACCTGGAGAGATTTGGTTTACGGTGGAAATCTGCAAAATCTGTAATACACGCTCCAAGGCTAGTATCGCAATTATTCATCATATCCTCTACATTCAAGATGAACATTGTACGGTTAGTGTGTGTCGTGCGATTGTTTAAGTGTAGATTTCCATTCTAAACAAAAAATCTCTCTCCATTGGCCTCCTACATTGGGTGATGATTGGAGTGTGTATTTTTTACATTAAACTGTTCATTGGCTACTGATTGCTTGAGCTTGTTTTTCAATCCTCATGATCATTTTTCATAATTGCGCAGGTTTTAGATAACGTGAGAGCTTCAGTCTTTACCGGACAGATTAGGAGGCATAGTTAATAATACAGGCATCTGTGTCTTCACTGACCTGAAGATCATTGGAAATCTGTAAAAACCAGGGATGAACTTTAAAAAGCCAGGAGATTTTGAAAATATATTAAAAAATCAATCATGTCCTTGCTAAAATTTGGGAATGAAAATAACTTTTACCTCACTCACTTCCACTATCACGCGTTCATTTGTCGAGTCCTCTCGAGTCTCTGCTTGTCGTTCGCTAGCTCCAGAGTTTCCCGGGACAGAGTGTAGTTTATTTGTCCATTTATTTTGAACTGTAAACTCAGACGGTTGGCCGACGCCAGGGCAGTTGTTTTCGAATTTGCCTCTCCTGTCCTGTCGTAAAACCGCTATGATATTCCATAATCTGAAACATTACATATGCTTAGAATTCATTCTAGAGAATCTTCGTGTGGTTTGTTTTCGCTGTTGTCTAGATATTTTAGTAGACTTATATTTTAATTGAGAATATCTAGGCAACAGCCAAAGCAAACTCAGTGCGGTGCCCAAGGGAGGATTGGTGGTGGTCATGCCCCCACTCCTTTGGCCCAAAAGACTTCGATAGCAGGAAAACATGGCAGAATGAGGGCTGACTACTATAAAAAAGCACACACCGACCCCCTTTCGAAAATCCAGGACACGCCACTGAGCAAACCATACAAGATTCACGTGAATGTTCAAGAAGGAACAAATGCATTTCCCCCCGCCCCCAGATTTTGGAGTATCATAGCGGATTTACGAAAGGAGAGGAATATTAGAAAACAGCTGCCCTGGCATCTAATAGCATCACATAATACTCTCTATAAATTGCCTGTAATGTATATATATCGCATTCACTTCGTTGCAGGAATCCGCCCACGGTTTGGAGTTGATGGACGTTAGCGCACAAGAGGCCTTCCTCAGCTGAGAGACGCGATGTCCCTCCGCTTCCATGACCTGCAAACTCGGACCGCCCAGGACAGGCAGTCTCAGCGCCCCTACCGCTACGGCCTGATTCTGCTGTGCGTCGGGGCGCTCTTCAACTGGCTCGGCCTGGCCCAGTCCTACGTGGAGCCTATTCGCTACATAGGCGTCGGATGCATCATCGCGGGGGCTCTGCTCATATGCGCCGCCATGTGTCGCTGGCTGGGACGCCCGAGGGAAGACGATCCAGAGAATCAGCAGGTGAGTGTGATTCCTAATATTATGGGAGGTAACGACGTGCCCATGTGCTTCTCCACGTGGATTCCCCCATGGGGAACTCCCTGTCATATTCCAGGCAAATAATCAACCAATTTTATATTTTGGGAAAGCTTCTGACCAGTGGCGGATGCAGAAGTTACAGTGGGGTACTTCACCTTACCGAGAATCAATTTTAACCTACACTTGCACTGTTTTACGTAAATTATATCCAGTAGTATAAAAAGAAACTAAGCTGACTTCCATACTCCAGAGATTAGCGTATTGTTTTTGCAAAAAGGGGTCCGGAGTAGTAAATGGTTATTATCGATGTCGTTATCATAATTCCTCAGATAGCCACGGTAAACTGAACGATCAGATATGAGGAGTAAAGTGAATAAACAAAGAAAAAAAACAACAAACTATTCTTTCAATGGATCTCTGGTTCAATCCTCTTTTAGGCACGTTGCACCGGCGTTCGGATCCAATTTTGAACTGTAGGTCCAGTTCGGATTAGTCTATTATGAGTATAAACTATAAAGTGAACTTTAAAAAAAATATTCTCCAGCTTCTTGTACTTAGTGTTAAAAAAAAGGAGTGCATTTGAGTATTCAAAAATATTAAGCATAATAGTAATATATCCAAAAACCTGGCAGTTGGGAGGGGCTAAGGCTCTCGCCCCTATCGCCCTCCCCGTAGATCCGCGCTTGCGTTTGACGAACTAGCACGTAAAAGCAGCCATCCTGGCAGTGTTGCCACATGGCAATCTAAGGGAACAATTTCCATTTCCAAGGGACAAAATTTCCCTTTTCGCCAAATTTTCCCCTTCGTCTAAAGAAATCATATAATAATATAATCTATAATAATTAGTAGTCGTAATAATAATAGTTGTATTTTCTTTCACCGAGTTTTGCATATATGAATCATAAACTTATCGCTACCGGACCAGATGTCCCAGTTTTGAACCCTGACAAGGCATTGAATGTAAGGGTAAGCTTTCTTACCTTAAGCATAAGCGAACTGGGAAATCACCATGAACACTTGGTCTCCTGCTGTCCCCATCTAATACAGAGTCAACCTTTAAGCCAACGTTATACTCGGATAAGTTACCCGGGACTTGACCTACAGTTTAAAGTGTGATCCGAACTACGTCTTTTATTGGAACTCGACAGCGTTACCACCACGTGTTGAAAGTTAGAGTTTAGATTTTTCTTTTAAGCTCAGAAATCACTAACAGAGGAAAAACACACTTACCATTTTGCACTCAAAATTCACTTTAAAATAGAATCCAGCCGAGATCAATTTATTTTTCGTATCTGAACTTAACAGATTTTGATGTAGTTTTCCCCAAATGAGATCAATGAATAACTTAGAGCAAAAGCATTCAACAAAGTGACATTTGAAGCTTTGAATATCAATGTAGTGTCAGTGTTTTACCAGACTATTATAGTGAAAAGGTTTTAAGTGTTTGCATGAAACATGGGCACGAATCCATAAAAATGATACCCCTTCACCTATTACCTTCGTAACATCCTTGTTATAACTAGGGGACGGATTTATATGCACTAAAAAAGGCCAAAATATGCACTAAAAATTTTCAAAACAACCTATTTTTAGGTTCTGTACACCTTACATGCAAAGTAAATGTATCCGTAACTCACTGAACGCAATTATAGAGTTGAAAGTGTGACACATTGTGCTAATTAGGATCACCCAAAAATACTAATTTACAAATGTTTTAATCTCATGTAACAAAATGATTATATTACACGCATTTCTTTGTCTGGAGGCTCGCTCTAAAAACGGCAATATTGCAATTATAATAATATACGTATCTTGTTGGAAACACTATGCTTCTTTCGTTCCATTAATCAATATCTCATTCTTTTACAGTAACATTTCAGTTCACTATGTTATTTATCGTTGTTTTCATGAAGACTGCATTAGATATATCAATAAGTACACAAATTCCACTGACGCTATCTCAGTTTCTAGAGGACTGCTATCTTTCTCCTTCAAATTACTTGAATAGTAAAATTACCACTTCAAATCACTACTACTTTCGTGACGAAAAGCACCCAAAAATCATGTTTAATCCTCACCAGTATGTTGTTTCAATATTTAGCTGCAATTCATCGACAGACATAATAGCAAAAAGTTATTGTATTTTTATGTCTACTTTAAGGAAAAAATACGCTCATAGCAGTGGCGTATACTGGCTTAAAAACCTGGGCTATCGCACCATATTATAGTGTTCGAATGGACAAAAATTTGCTGGTGGGAGTGTTTTTGTATTTTTTAACTCATTTGGGGTGCCAGGTTGAAGTGATGTGACTCTGTGATTAAAAATATATATATACCTCATAAATAAAACATGGCAATGTACACTGTCAGTAAGGAAAGGATTTCAATAATTTTATTCTTATTTGCATAAATAGGAGGCCCATATTGTGAAATATTATCCAGACCTATATACGAGAATAAATATAAAATTTCAACCTACCTATTTTCACGATTTTAAGTTCGAGTACTCCTTGTTGGCGCAGTGGTAACGTCATTGCCTTGAAACTAGGGGGTTCCGGTTTCGATACATGGTGGTTTAGATACCACTTTAACTGTAGGTCCGATCCTCATTAGCTTATCTGTTCATAAAGTGGACATACAAAAAAAAATCCATAACGATTTGGAGCTTATCGTCATTCGTAAGCCGAATAGACAGCTTGTTAATTATGTCACTCATTTCAGTTCACTACACAACACAGCTCATATCATTCACAAAAATACAATCCACTCGACGCGATCTAGACTAGAACCAGTCCTTGTCATTTCGGTAATTTTTAGATGTACTACTAAACCATTCCCAGTCAGACAACAATTTTCTACTTCCCCTCTGTATCTCTAGTTGTTTGAAGGTCAACGACCTCTTTTTCAACTTCTCTGCAAGCGTTCAATGATGTTCTTGTCCCTGCCATATGCCACACTTTCCCCTTGCCTGCGATAATTTGGCTTCAAAATTCCCCGTTCCTGGGAAAATTACATACTGGGAAAAATTGGTTTGCAACATTGATCGGGTGATTTTTGTGGTAGCTCTGTCACATTTGCCCGTCACCCCCGTGGAGTTGCCCGCCGGCGCTGGGCCAGCCGCCTCGCGAATTCAAAGAAAGCGGGTAATGTTTCCAACTCCTAAGAAATCAGGTTCATCATCTTATTGAAATGAACAATTTTATGCACGTTTTCTGATAGATATTTTTTTTTGTATTTTGGTCACGGAGTCTGGGCTTCGCAGATAGCCCCGAATATACGCCTGTGTTGGAGCAGTATGCTGTTACATCTTCTCTCCTTCGGCATTTATTGTCACTTCTGCAGCAGCACACACACACACACACACACACTCTCGCAGATTTATCAAGATGTCACATTAACAGATAATCCTCAAATAAGGCGACCCCAGTGTTGTTGCTGGAATTTGGAAATGTGACACACATCTCTGAAAGATCGTTCGTTGGTTGATGAAAGGGTGGGTTTTCTCTACCTTCGCAACCAGACCACCTGCGCCGCTATGAGATGAGTTTTGAAATATCCTTGACTCAACTAGTGTCCAAGACGAGACGAACTAGGCTATTTACAAGCCCGTCCGCAGGAATTTTTTTTGAGGGAGTGGCCTGGTATGTATTTCAAAATATACGTATTTAGGTCCGAACAAAGTGTATCAGAAATAATAATAGTATGATAATAATAGGCCTATATGTTTAAATTAATGTGTTAATATAATTATATAACTTAATGGTGTATTCATAATGCTTAAATTAAGTAATACTGTATTGTTCTTATTTCATGAATAGGTAAAAAGAAGGTATAAAGAAAATATATATAGCAGTGCGTATTCATTATCTAGCTTACGTGTAGTTAAGACTGCCAAAATAAAAATTGTGGAACAAAGAGAAGATTCGAAATCCTGTGAGGTTGATTGAATTAGAATATTTTATGTCACTTCTCTGCCAAGTCTAATCGAAACGTTGAGAATGAGTGACGACGTGATGAAATTGATATAATATTAATAATTGCTAATAAGTATAATTTAATTTACACAGAGAACATGTGTAAATGTGAGTTAACCAAAAAACAAGACATTTTAGCAGGACGGCTGCTTCGAAGAAAGTCGGGACAGGAATTAAAATGAATGGACTGTCCGAACTAAATCGGGAATCTGGTACCCTTGCATCAATGGTTATAAAACTAAAACTACTCAGTGTTGAGGGCTGAAGAATTCTAGAGCCTGCCTACAAACCCATTCATTTATGCAATGACAAAATCGACATTTTTACAAATTTGAAAAATCGTTGATGTTATTTTCGTAGCTTTTTACAGGTTCACATTTAAATATTTCATAGGTCGAGGGGGGGGGGGAACGTGGCCCCTCCCCTGGGCACGGGCCTGGCTATTTATTAATGCTGACACAATGAACGGGAAAAATGAAGCAGACAAACTTGAAACTAACAATTACGTGAAAATTGCTCTCAAATTCCCAATATATGCAAATTATATGCACGTTTAGTTAAATATGCACTAACGACCCAAATATTCATTTATATGCACTATAAAACTTTACCCAAGTAATCCACATCAAGTGAGATGGATAAATCCGTTGAGAGCATATGAATTTTCCTTAAGGGGGAAAAAAAAAAACATGTACAGTACATATGCAAAAATCCACACCTCTTGCCTCCAGGTGGCTATTTTAAGAGTAGTCTAGCGAGACAGCTGAAAAATATTACTCAGCAATATTCGAGAGGGAAAGAACTGCCAGCAACCTTAGAAAACCTTGGCACCTTTCGCACTAGAAATCGCGCCATTATTCAACCTTGATATCTCATGCCAGAAAGAAAAATGTTCTGAAGAAAAATAAGCTCCATGTGCAGGCGGCTGCATAGAGGTTCTTGACCTTGTTGAATCCGTTACTGAAGTAATTTCTCAAATTGCAATGGGTCTCTCGCTTCAGAAGGTCTTGGGAGCGATGAGAGACAGAGCGGTAGATTCAAAGTCAAAAGTATGCCATGGGGATTAATCTGGATCGTACACCGTTAGGGAACCTTGCTTCTTTCTCATCGCTTGAAATATGGTGCGAGTCTATATCATCCTGCATGAGGCTGCAATAATGTAGCTCGACCTTGCGTGGGAGTAGGGACAATAAGAGTCATTTTTCGATGTTTCATTCAATGTTTCCCAAGGAGACCTCGTTGCGTTGTCTAGTCAAAGCCCGGAAGGATAGAATGCAGATGGTAATGGTAACTGAGACACTATTTATATCATTCAGATTTTTTTTATATATAGCGGTGGGAATCTGTTGAATAAACTAAAACTCTGAATAAGCACTTTTTATTACAAGAAACAGATAATCACAAATTCATCTCAAGAATCTCGGTACCCTGTTCTACAATTTCTCTGTGAACTACACGAATATTTATTCTTTAAGAACTTCAACGTTTCAGCAAATAATTCCAAAGAATTCGACAATATATATATATTTTTAAATTTATTTATAAACATTATCATTATTTCAGTCGTTCCTAGGCGGTGTACCGTGTTTTAATGCATATATTGTGTTGTAATCCTTTTGTACTATTTTTGTTATCTTTGAATTTTAAATTTGTAATATGATTTTTCTGTTCGAACTGCTGTATCAAGACTCTTTGTTCTTTCGCTATACTTCAGCAGGATAAAAATGAAAGTCTCGTTCGTCCGAGACGGCCTTTCAAAATTCGTGACCAGCATGAGCCACATACTTCGAGACGGGAAACGAAACTTCCTATGCAAAATCGAGACGATTGGATTTATTTTTTGTTATTTATCGTCGCTTTTCTGTCACTTTTGGCTAATTGCGAGGATAAGTAATAAGATGAAATTGATGAAGGGATTCTAATGCGTAAATCCTGGCGTTATAGCGCGCTGTGCTAACCACACCGCCATGGAGGTCTGCCAAAATTGATACGACACTCGGGTCTCGTTCTAGACCTTGGCAAACGAAAAGTTCTAAACCAAAATTACTGTACTATATCACTTAATCAGACAAACCATATCTATACCTGATTATTTACAACTGCCACATTTTGCTTATTGTAGTTGCAAAGTTAATGCAAAATTAATGGCAATTGTGAATCTGTGCACTGTGATACATGAATATAAAATTGTTTTTCGAGGGTATGTAGTGTCAAAAAAGAGTACGCTGCAAAATATGTGCTATGATAGATACTCTGTATTTCTCGACTTCAGATCCTCTTATAACCCCACAACAGAATAATGCATCGAAAAATCATCAAAAATGTTTGTGCTTTGGTGGGTACTCAATTCCTACAACGACAATGTCGTTTTGAGAAGTGGAACCGAGGGTAATGGTAGGAAAATGGTACTGGAGAAAAAATTTCAACGAAGGAAAGTAGATTATATTAGTTTCTCCACTTTAAACGATGCTGTTGATAACAGTCTTGCAGAAATTAACTCCAAACTTGCTAATAAGGTTTTGGGAGGATATTGAATACAAGCTTGATAAATGTATATAATTTTGTAGCTTTTATGTGATTTTTTGTAGCTTTGTAATTTTGCTAGAACATAAACTTTAATTTTCCTTTAGGTCAATAAAAATCATGTTTACTCGCGACCTAGCCAACGAAGGTCCCAGGTTAAGAGTTGTACAAAAGTTTCATATACTCGTTGGGGACGTCTTGGTCCCATTTTCAACTTGGTTCCAAAATTTTCTGCCGGCCTCCGTGGCTTAGTAGTTAGCACAGTACGTTACGACGCCAGTGGTCCCGGCTTCGAAGGCCTGGGCATGGATGTTCTTTGTGAGTGTCCTTCATCAATTTCATCATATCATCACTCATCCTCGACTTCGTGATTAGCCAAAAGTGGTAGAAAGTAAAATGAACTAAATTAATTATTAATCTCAGATTTTCGTTCCTATTCAATATCTAAACTGATATTCCATATCGCGGTTATTCCACTAGCCCTCTCACCCCACCCTCTCTACGAATAATGAAGTGAAGCACCACATATGTTCTATATCTACCTCACGATAAGAAACCGACGCCTTCCACTGGCTGCTGCTCTTTGGAGTGTGAAGAGGTGTGGAAATTTCCCCTCACATATACATTTTCTACATTAATTGAGCAATAAAAGAACGCCAAGGTCGCGTGAAAAAGAGACTGCGAATTCTTTATAGGGTGAAGAGAAATTCGGTTAAAAAACTCGAAATCCCAAAGCACCTTTCGTTCTCCGGCGTTAGATCCATCTCCCAAGACCATTAATATATTAATGCATTAAGAAAAAAGGAAGGAAAATTTTACCAGATATTCTTCTGTGTGTTGAGGAAGGGGAAAGTAACCTACATTTGTTTTTTTCTTCATCCAAGGTTCCTTATTTTCTCACACTTCCCATATTATGTTTGTCTTCAACTGCCACATAGGAATGGTACCGAGAATGGCAAATACCCTTCTCGTTCTCGTATCGGCTTAGAATAGCACAGCGCGCTACGAAGTCAGGGATCCCGGGTTCGAATCCTGGCATGGGTGTTTTTTGTGTGTCCCTTCATCAATTTTAGGATATCATCACTTAACCTCATCTTTGCGATTAGCGAGAAGTGGCAGAAATGTGAAGTTAAATAAACCAAATCAATCATTCAATCGGTTTAGAAACAAAAAGGTATGTGAAAATTTTGATAAGTTTACTCTGTAATTTACTGGTTTGTATCGAGGCGAGATGAACATTGTCTTATCTCGTTCGACTCGATTTTCCAGACATTTATTTCGTTCTCGTCTCGACAGGACTTGAAGGGTCTTATTTTTGTTTTAAATGGTGGTCTCATGAACCATAGCCCCCAATAATGCAGAATTTGTTAACAGTAGAAATTTACATTTCAGTGTGGGTGCGTGCGCGCCAAAACAAAGAATTTCAGTTCTTCTTTGTAGTGGTGATTCATTCATTCTTAGTTTTGGACTTTTAACCAGTGTGTTAATTTTAAAATCTCTCCATACACCTAATATCCCACGGACAGTCTCTATAGATTATTCATATACATTGCACAACAACCACCTTTACATCACTTTACAGATACATCACCAACCCTGCTTTGGCCAGTCAACATACAAAAGAGGATCAGTGTAGCACACGCACTGTGAGAACTGTATGCCCACAACCATTCAAGGTCTGACAGTTGCACGTAAGCGGCATTGAAGGAGTTTTTCATTTTTTGGGGTTGATATCCAACAGTATCAATTCTTTGCTCCCTGGCAACCTACGTACAAAAATTGGTCTTGACGCGGCCACCAGACGAAGTAGAGCCTGGGCCACTGATAATCCTTCCTGGCAACTTCGTGTACAGAGGTCCTTGTGACCAGCAGACGAGGTGGAGCCTTGGCCACACAGAATAATCCTCCAGGGCAACCATTTATTCTCACACTCTACATAGACACCCAGAGGCGAAGATATAGTACAAGCAATGCAAGCACTGCTTGCATAATTCGAATATCATTTAATGTACTTAATGTTCTAACCGTATTTAGTTTCCATCGCACTCGATTTCGCGAAAAAATGCGGCCGCAAACTCCCCCAGCAGCTCTGTAGCAAGCACCAGCCTCAATGCTTGCAGCCGTTCTGCGGGAAAATAAGGTCTCCGAAGGAGTCACATGGCGAAGCGTGAAATTCTGGTGGAACCCGTCCACAAAGCTTCTACAAAAAGCTGTGCTTTCCGAGCTTGCGTGATTCCCGAAAATAGCCGAGTTCAACCGAAAGCAGAAGGATTCATCTATGGGTACGTTACCAGCAAAAACTAGTAACGAATATTTGTCTTCATGAACACGTAAACAAGATCGCAAATATAATAATAATTGTTAGTCATAAAATAACTAAAAGAAGTTATTATCACTGTTCTAAATTCCATATATATCATATTATATTACAAATTATTTTAAATTTCGCGAAATGTAAAACGCGTAAAAAAAGTTGACATTGTGAGTTGGGGCAGTGGAATTTCTACACCCCCGTGAAGAGTTTTCTCAGGGAGGGAGGGAAGATTGGACGGACCTTGGTCCTGCACCCTGCTTCCTGGTCGGTCCAGCTCAAATTACGCCAGAAGTGTTGACCGCTACCAGTGTTTGCAACTGCCAAATTATTTACGCAGTAATTCAAGTGAGCTCTTTCACAAATTTTACAATCAATAAATTGACTGCTTTTGAATAAAACTTGGGGTGAAAATAAAGCTATCTGAGAAAGAACTATCTACTGATATTTGTACATGGCATAGAAGTAAATGGTATACATTCTGCATATTATGAGCACAAGAATATGTTTTAATGATTGATTGATTGATTTGTTGTTTTAAGTCCACTTTATGCACAGTAAGGCTAATCGGGACTGGACCTACAGTTTAAAATGGGATCTGAAACACTTGTGCCTCCACCGGGTATCGAACCCGGAACCCCTTGATTACAAGGCGACGACACTACCACTGCGCCATCGGGGAGGCCCGAATATGTTTTAAGTTCTATTATTATGACGCAAGTGGTGTTCCCAGGGTCTTTTTACGGTCCCCATTTTGTCATCTTTTCCTTCCTTTGACGTTTTTTCTTAGATATACTGGGCCAAAAGGGGGTTATGGCTACCATCCACCCCCCCCCCCTTCGCCCCGGGCACGCCATTGTATGACACTTTATTACTTAAATATTAATGTACATACTCGTTCTGCTGAAATGATTCTAATTCCTCCGCGTAATTTTTATCTCCAAACTGATATATCTTTTGTGACGGATAAAAAAAATTAAGGAAATAGGTTGGTATCACTTTCTGTTGTTTCAGAGATTTTCAAAGTGATCTTGTGTGGATGCTTGCAGTTGTGGAAAGCGCGTGGGATAGTGTGAGTGTTTGTTGCTTCGTGTTTTGTGCTGTGAATTTATCGGAATGAACGCGTATTTAGGAACGGTTGATGTGAAGTGCGGGTGTATTATTGAGCAATTGAAAATTGCTTCGTTTAGCTCGAGAGAGATACCAACACCGCATTTACCGGACTTAAAAACAAGTTAGCCCAAGGGGCTTTGTGCGACATTTCCAAAGGGTGGCATCCAATGGACCAAGAGTTTGAAATTTATTGTGGTGAGTACATCGTCTATGCATGTGTTTCTTTGCTTTGAAATGGATTTTTTATTGTTTGTGTTTAACTTTTTATTTAGTGTTTAAGTTACTCCAATGCGGTTTTTAGGGTGCCCAAAAATACTAAATTACATCATGCAGCGTAAAATAAACAAATGATTTCCATTTTTTTTTTTATCTAAATCGGTTTGGTCACCGTTTGACCATATTAAATAATAATGAACAAATAAAGGTACTAATAAGTAAGTAAGAAATTCCGTCTCCCTTTAGTCGTATGCGGAAAGTTCGCATATGCAAAACGTTTAATATCATATGAATAACGTTACCTGGATTTTTTTTAAAAAGTAAATGTGACGTTTGCGGATCATATCGTTTATTTTTAGTACAGTCACTTTATTACGATATTTTGACAAATCCAGCGACTGGGTAAATGAGGCTATAAACCTTGAATCTTTCCCCTCGGCATGTCGTTGTACTACATGTTTTGTTGTACTGAAACATTGCTTGCCTCCTTCGTAAGACTACGCTTCGCTACTGTAGACACCGTATGATTTAGTAGACTACACACTACCCTGAAAACGGAGGCAGATTCAGCCTCCGAAACGTTGGTATTTTAAAATTAACACAGTGGTTAAAAGTCCAAAACTAAGAATGAAAGAATTTCAGTTATGTTATCGATGGATCATCCCCGATAAGATAAAACTCGCAACACACCACAGTAGAAACAGTATTGTCGAAATCGGTGCGCAATTGTTCACCAGTATATTAATCAAATGCAAATAGTGCGAGTCCCTTTGCACTTGTATATTGTTCACCATGAGACTGATAGTCCTAATTCCTTGCGTTAGATTCGACCCACTCTCCTGACCTTGTTTGGACTCGGAAGGACTATTGTTCGAACGTGAGAATTGTGGGAAAATTTATTTACGTGTAGAAGCAGCCCACGAACTGTGAGATAATGACCAGGTTTGAATGGATCGTACACTCGAGGCAGAGCTGAAACAAGCAAAGAACAAGAGTAGTAGAAAAGAGAAGTAAAAATAAGCAAAATCAATCAAACAACACTCTCCCTTTGTCTTTTTATCTCTCTCATCCGCGTCTTCTTTTTTCTCCCCCACCCCACTCTCTCTCTCACTCAGCATTTTTTCAATATTCTTTCTTGGCTCGATATTTTGTTGTCTTCTTGCTTTCATTTTCTCGACCCTTTACCTCTCTGTCTTACCCTCTCTCTCTCACCGGAATATACGACCCGTGAAAGATGATAGCGCTAATCACCATATAACCTTTTGTGAAAGCAATCGTTAGGTTCCTTGCACTCTTTCTCGTGTTACACCGGAGCGCAAACATTTTTTTCCCATTCAAAGCGCTGATAAAAAGTCCTGTAAACAGCAAGAAAAGTGCTACGCGTGCAGATGCTCAGTTTGTCACGTATAATAGCTCAACTTGCACAGTTCTAACCAGGGCCGGATTAACCTATGGGCAACTGGGGCAATTGCCCCGGGGCCCCCGCCAAAAGGAAGCTGCGAAGGGCCTCCACCAAAAAAATATTTTAACCAGCTGGCTATGCTTGTGAAAAATTACAGAAGTTGTATTTTAAAAATAAAAAAAAACTTCAATGTTGTCGTATGTCACACTCTTCTGGATCCAATTGTAGCACATCTCTCAGTCGATCTGTTTGTAGATATCTGAAGCTCAGTATACTTTATACCATGCATTGATTTAGCTGTGGTGTAGAAATAAGGCACACTTATTCCATCAATCAATTCTCAGGTACGATTAAGATAATAAATAATCCTACGAAGTACATAACTTTATTTCGTTAATAACATTGTATTAGAACTGTGAGTTTTCTAGGGAAAAGAATTATGGAGATTCTAGCGCTTTATCAAAAATGAAATTAGTTAAAAACAGGCTTTATGCTGCCATGGGACAGGATCGCTTATCCAATCTTTGTTTATTAAGCATTGAACATGAACGTCTTTGTGAATTGGACTTCGGTGATATAGTAGATGAATTTTCGGCGAAAAGGGCAAGAAAAGTGTGTCTACTATAAGTGTTAAAAGCCTTTGGGAATTTTCTTGAAGAAAGTGTAGTTACTACAATTTCCACAATGAACCTGTCGGTAATTGTCCAGTAGATGGACCGTGCAAATGTAGTGACATATTTACTTTTAATTGTACATAATATCATTTATAATAAATTATGTACGTAAGTACAGTCTACTGCTCAGTTCTCTGTTTCCGTCTGAACCCCCTTAATATTTACTATATATTGTAGTTACGGTGTTCACTCTTCATAATATACTATAGACATTTAGACGCAGAATTTTACTGCTGCTATAGCGCTACAATTTTCGTCCTGTAACTTTATTTTACTGCGCTATTCGCCCTGCAAACCTATCTGCGATATATTTGATTGTGAATTACTACTGATTCTAAAATCAGGTCTACCATTTCAACTGCTGAAAATTGGTGGTTATCATATTGATCTAATAAAGCTCCTAGTAAAAATAAATAAAAAAATGGGGGGGCCACCACCAAACATTTTGCCCAGGGGCCTCCACAAACCTTGATACGGCCCTGGTTCTAACAACCAATACAGATGGCAGCAACGTCCGTATTTCAAAGCTGACGGGCTTCTAATGTAGCTTTTCTTTTTATTCAAGTTCAATGTTTATTCTTTCTTTTAATTGTTATACATATTTTTATTCATTTTTGTTGCTTTTTTATACTATTTCTTTTCATCACTTTTTATCAGTAGCGGCAATTGGGTTCCAAAACGATGAAGGGGGTGGGGCACGTACAGTTTACTTTCTCTTGGTAGACAAGGATTAGTATTAAGAGGCCATAGAGCAAGGGGGGAAAGTGGTAAAAAGTGAGGGTCAATTGCCCCCGCCGCCTTCTGTATATTTTCTTCTTTCCAGGTATTTCATTTCCTTTGTTTTATATTTTAAAAAAAACCTATTTATCTTGATTATTTTAATTTCTTTACGTACGTTAGTCCATTTCATCAGTTCATCGCTATTTTATTAGTTCAGCTGGGGTAATACAGTTGGTCAATTGTAACAAATTCATAAAGTTAAACATCAGACAGTTTTAACGTTTACAGTCCTGCTTTCACGATTATTTTCTTTTGTCTTCATATTTCATCTGCACTTGGATTCATCTTCTCTTTCATATTTCATCTGCACTTGGATTCATCTTTTCTTTCATATTTCTCAGTATTCTCGCAGATACGGTATTTATAAAGTTTAAAGAAGCCAGTGTATTTAAAACTGACATTCTTGACAGGACGAGAGAAGTGAGAAACGTAAAAGA
Source organism: Lepisma saccharinum (assembly GCF_977018435.1). NCBI lineage: Eukaryota > Metazoa > Arthropoda > Insecta > Zygentoma > Lepismatidae > Lepisma > Lepisma saccharinum. The sequence goes on from NC_139242.1 coordinate 44,829,314, forward strand.
AAACGTGTAAGCACATCACAGAATGGATCTGTATCAACTTGGATTGAATTTTGATATTGTTTTCAGTTCTCAGTGCTACTCTCTTAAATGTTGTTAAACTTAATCTAGAAAATCCTAAAAATGTTGCAGCAGATCTAAGTAACCCGTACAACACTATGTAACAATGCATGAATATGTCAAAATAAGTGTTTCACCTTCGGTTCTGTTCCTCGGCGACTCTTTCGGACTATTTCGTCATGGTTTCACGAGCTTTCCTTCCAAGTTACTTTGAGGCAATTTATCGATGTTTGTTGAGGTGATTAGCGAAAGGGTTCATGCCCTATTTTCCCCAATATGTTGGATTTCGTCCCCTTCTTGTTGGCACAACTAGAAAATATCATTATTGATTCTACTGTTGGTTGGTGTTGGCGCGAGTGTGCTCAACGGTTCCTTACGAAAGGATACAAAGCAAGGTACCAAGTTAGGAAAAAATCTATGTGTGATCTACAGGTTTTCGCTGTGTGTGTGTGTGTGTGTGGACAATACGAGGACTAAAATTACTTTAGGATGTAAAGGGGCGCTCAGCACATGTAAGGACAAAACACATTCCTACAGAGAACTATACTAGCTGCAGGTCCAGACGCCAGAGCCTCGTCGGCCTGCAAAATTCAGTCCAGGGTTTGACAGTGGGTGTCTTCGGAAAGGTTCCACCCCAAATTTTTGACAGCCATCCAGTGGCCCACCCGCACCAGAAAGTTTGGCGCCACTGCTGGATCTGAATCAATGTGAATCCACCAGCAATCGAACACGGAACCTCTTGATTGCAAGGTGATAGCGTTAACCAATATCGGGAAGTCATCAATAATATAATATCAAAAGTGTAATTTCGAAGTTTTTCTCGTCTGTATTACCGTTGGGTTTGGGTTCCTGGAAGTTTCCCGTCCTTTAAATGACGTCACTGCTACGGACACCCGTGCCTCCTGATTATGAAGAACTTGTTATAGATTGCCCATAAAACAGCGTTGACAGGAACAAGTTCCTCTGTATTGTTGTCAAAGCTACCAGCTTGGCAACAATAAAGCGGAATCCACAATTTTCTCGTTGCCACCAGTGAGGTTATTGATTTAACAACTTTGAGACTACACGTGCTGTTACTTTATTACTGCCTGTGTACATTTGCTACGAGATCATACGTGTTATTTATATAAATGCTTTGCTCAACTTCCCTTCCGGAGCCTACCTTATAACTCATTGGTTCACGCTTACCATTTGTGATCAAGGGTTTCAAGATATGATTCCTGATAGAGGCACACATTGTGCAGTGGTTCGGGCCCCACTTTAAACTGTAGGCCAAGTCCCAATTAGTCTGAATATACAAGTAAGCTTTGCTCAGATTTCCTGTATTTGATTCAGTACGTAAGTGTTTCATTACAGGACGATGTTAGTGTTATTTAGTCGAAATAGATGTCTAAATACGAGTTCAGAAGCAAAGCGTTTTCGAAGGTGGTTCAATTCTAGCGTTGCAAGAATACCAGCCCAGAATGTCGTTGAAACAAGTGACTGTCGTGACAACGGCATGGCAAAAAAAATATCTTAACCTGTCTATTACTCCTGACCATGCTTACGATTTTCTTTTTTCCACTGATAATGCACGAACTAACAATTTTCTAGAAAATGACTTGTAAAATCAGGCAGTAATTAGTTCGTGGTGTTGGACTTGAACGCACAAAAACGTTATTGGTGAATTATGATAAAATTAAATTTAAAAGAGACTGGCCCTGCGACATATTTTCCATGTCACATGGACATTTCTGGTGTTCTGAGTCTGCTTTCACTGTGGTAGCTGTTTGAAAATTTTGCGGTGGGAGATTACATTGAGTATCAACAATCGGGAGGGGGAGGAATTTCCTCTCCTCCCGTCTATCTACTTCATACTATTCGTTATCGCCAGCAGCAGCTTTCCACGCGACTTTTTGTTTAACCAGACATTTCTTCTCTGCATATATGTGTTAGTCTCATCAGTTCGGTATCTTAAAAAAAAAAAAAAAAAAAAAAAAAAAAAAAAAACTTCCGGCCTATGTTGAAGTAAATACATTATCTTGATGTAGAACCTTTGGTCAAAATCTTCTAGAACACCCTGGGGTTATTACCATTAAAATTGTTACTGTCATTTCATTAGTGTATTGTTAACCACTATCTCGTTAGTACTGGTAACCAGATTACAGACGTATTTTCCAATTTTTGCTTTGCCTTTTCCGCGACTAGTGATTAATGCAGCCGTGGACATGCGGGCTATACCGAAGATATAAGTACGAAATAACTTCCCCATGCGCTGCAGTGCTGTGAGCTTATTACTGAGATGGGAATTTCACACGATGCAAGGCCATCGTTACGGAAATAGGGAAGCTTTATAGATTCAGGTTTAGCCACACTATAGAATCTTACAATTACGTCACAACTGCAAAGTTTGTTGTTGTTGAGTTGGTGTTTTAAGTCCACTTTATGCACAGTAAGACTAATCGGGACTGGACGAGTTTAAAGTGGGAACCGAACCACTAAGTGCCTCCGCCGGGTATCGAACCCTGGACTCTCTGATTACAAGGCAACGACGTTACCACTGGGCCAACGGAGAAGCCAACTACAAAGTTTGAAACAAAAGAAGTACAGTAGAGCGTCGATTATCCGAAGTAATTTGGGGACATGGGTGTTCGGAAAACTGGTTTGTTCGGATAATCGAACTGTACATGTTTATTTGCCAAAAAGAAGTACTGTACAGTAAATTTATTCATAAAAACAGGCATCTCTTTAAGTATGTATTACAAAGTAACGTACAAAGGCAACTTTAGTAGGAATATATAGTATGTGGTACAGTTTATTAAACAAAAATATGGACATATTACATACGCATTTTGCATGAACAATACACACAGTACACAAAATTAACGTTTAAAAAAATCCTTTATTTTGGTCTGTCTAAGCAAGCCTACACGCTTACGAGCAGCTAAGTCACGTACTTTTTTCATTACAGATATCTGAAAGTGAGCGAGTACACAGTTCGGTTAAGCGGTCGTTCGGTTGACCGACGTTCGGATAATCGACGCTCTACTGTATATTTTATGGTGCAGTACACTAAAGGGCTGCAAAGGGACATCGTGATTTAAAGTACGAATATTTTTATTGTCTATAACTGTTGTTAGTTTCATTAAGATATGCATAAACTTTACATTTATTACTTTACAAATATGTGTACTTTTTTTGGAATGAATATCCTAATTCGTTAAATTTATTATACTCTCCGATGTTAGAAGTTAACAAAGAAATTTTAACATTTTTACTTTTTTTAAACTGCCTGAATAATTTGACATTTTGTTTTAACTGTTGTATGAAATAAGAATGCCTCCAAGACGACGAGACGTGCTAGGTTGACTTGCAAATTCCTATCTCGACTCAGTACTTTCTCAAATCTTAGACTAACATAAAAAAATGTTAAAGAGAGCTTATTAAAGCTAACTGGAAACGTGTATATTTGCACATTAAACGAATCATGGTATAAATCCGAAAATATTCCCCATTCTCATTCTCCCTCTATCCTCTCCCTCTATCCTCTCCATCTCTCTCTTTCCCTCCATATGGACCTCCTCCCCCTCTCTCTCTCTCTGTCGTCAGCCCCCTGGCGGACAGGTTAGCACATCGCGCTACGACGCCAGGGGTCCCCGGTTCGAATCCCGCCTGGGCATGGATGTTTGTGAGTGTCCATTCATCATAACGTCACTCATTCCCATCTTCGCAAATTAGCCAAAAGTGACACAGAAAGCGAAGTAAAATAAAGCACATCATCAATCAATCAATCAATCTCTCTCTTTCCCCTACATATATCTTTCCCTCTCCTTCTATCTCCCTTTCCCCCTCACTCCCCCCCTCTCTCTCTCTCTCTTTGTCCTCTTTCCATTCTCACTTTCTCCCTCTCTTTTTGCCTTCTTTCCACACTTTTTGCCTTCTTTCCACACTTTTTTGCCATCTTTCCACACTTTTTTGCCATCTTTCCACACTTTTTTGCCTTCTTTCCACTCTTTTCTGACTTCTTTCCAGTCTCTCTTTTCTGCCCTCTTTCCAGTCTCTCTTTTCTGCCCTCTTTCCAGTCTCTCTTTTCTGCCCTCTTTCCAGTCTCTCTTTTCTGCCCTCTTTCCAGTCTCTCTTTTCTGCCCTCTTTCCACTCTCTCTTTTCTGCCCTCTTTCCAGTCTCTCTTTTCTGCCCTCTTTCCAGTCTCTCTTTTCTGCCCTCTTTCCACTCTCTCTTTTCTGCCCTCTTTCCACTCTCTCTTTTCTGCCCTCTTTCCACTCTCTCTTTTCTGCCCTCTTTCCACTCTCTCTTTTCTGCCCTCTTTCCAGTCTCTCTTTTCTGCCCTCTTTCCAGTCTCTCTTTTCTGCCCTCTTTCCACTCTCTCTTTTCTGCCCTCTTTCCACTCTCTCTTTTCTGCCCTCTTTCCACTCTCTCTTTTCTGCCCTCTTTCCAGTCTCTCTTTTCTGCCCTCTTTCCAGTCTCTCTTTTCTGCCCTCTTTCCAGTCTCTCTTTTCTGCCCTCTTTCCACTCTCTCTTTTCTGCCCTCTTTCCACTCTCTCTTTTCTGCCCTCTTTCCACTCTCTCTTTTCTGCCCTCTTTCCACTCTCTCCTTTTTGCCCTCTTTCCACATCATCTGTCTCTGTACCCTCAATCTCTTTCTCCACGCCCCCCTCTTTCCCTCCAATCTCTCTATAGTGCTACAAGGAAGTTAGTTACATGCGAGGAAAATTTTCGGTGAAAAATGGAATTTCAGTTTTCCTTGTTGTGGTTTTGTATGATAACAAGAGGAAGTCGTGGAAGGGTTTATTGAGTTTGAAAAGTTGCGCCTTGAGGTTTTGTGTGCATTCAATTAGAAACTGAAACATGAAATCATTCTTTAGATGTTCTTTTGATAAAGGAAGAAGGGCTCTTCATCGCCATGGTATTTATTGTGGCAGTGAATGTGGTGCATTTCTGAACCGGAAAAATATGGCATTGTTTGGCATATCCATGCGAGCAAATTGAACGGAAAATAACAGAAGATAGCCCCATGAAGTTACATTTTCTGAAAGCAATATGGTAACTTATTTTAAATACCATTACTGAATAAAACTCTTTACTGAATTAGGTAAAAAGTAAGGTCAAGTTGGTCCGTCCTCGTTGCACTGTGACATGAAGGCACATGGGATGGGGGGGAGGGTCCCACACATTCATGATCTCTGCCATTGTGTATGTGACGTGATGAGCAACACGCTCCGGCCACCTTACAGTAATACTTTCACTGTCGACCTCCGTGGCGGAGTAGTTAGCAGAATGCGCTACGACGCCAGGAGTCCTGGGATCGAATCTCGGTCTCATCAAAGGTTTCATTTTTGTTCCTCCATTTCTATCATCATGCACCCTTATCGTCACGATTAGTAGCAGAATAAAAAATAAATAAAAACACCAACATTCACTGATCTTCTGCTGGGAATCGAACCCATGCCCCTTTCATTTCAAGGCGACAGCACGCCGACGCTTAGGTTATCGCTACTTGATTTGGAGTGGGTAGTCAGTAGAAGAGAGGGATGTGACAAGTGAACAAACGAGATTGCCAATAAAGAAATTAAGAAGCATAAAAAAACACGAAAGAAGTATCAGCATTCAATGCCAATTCGACATTATCCACTGTCTTGTCTAGTGCTTTTACTTTTTCTTATTGTAACACTGCGTTTCGCGAGAGCAATTCTTCTCTCGTCTTCAGGCGAACAAATTTGGTTTTGAAGCTGGTGGGTATCGAACCTGCGACGGACATGTGACTTACTACAAGACCAACAGAGAAAAAGTATCTAATTCGTCACTGACTCAAGTATGCATTGCTTATCGCAAGTTGTAATCCTTAATTTCATCGCTTGCCAATAACAATTCAACTAAGAAGTCAACAAAGGAAATACCAAGAGTACGTGCTGCCGACCCACGTCGTTCTGTTCCCCATTTGTTCTCAGTGACGTCATGGAAAATGTGACTAGTTCCCTGACCGCGTCACAGACACGGTAGTACTTCCCCGAAAAATATTGATGCCTCCCACACATTTCACGCTGTCTATTCAGAGCATTGTAATGAACTTTTCGAATAGTATGATAGTGCACCACACCCGCATGTGTAACAACAGACTGCGTGAGTCAATATGCTATTTTTGTGACTTTTACTCCGCAATCGCGTGTAAATATCGCATTGATGGAGGTCAAAGTGTAGTCACAATTGCACGCATTTCGAGCACTGATTAGGGGGCGGAAGTTTCCCCTCCCCAACTTTTCGCACTCCCCCGCACTATGGCTTCCTTGTCTACAAGCGAAAGTAAACTGACCTTGACCTCCTAATTTTGGCACCAAATCGCCGCTACTGGCACTGATTACAACCTTCACTCCAATATATTCCAAAAATGGGTTATACACCACCAGAACGAGTTTGTTTTTTTGTTTTAAGTCTATGTACAGGTATGCTAATCGGGACTGGACCTACAGTTTAAAATGGTATTCGAACGACTGTGTGCCTTCAGTGGCTATCGAACCTGGGACTCCTTGATTATAAGACGGTGACGTTGCCACTATGCTATTGAGGAGGCCCGTTACCATCAGAACGAAATCAAAATGCGTACGTACGACAAAGATTTTTCCTGTCCTCCAACCTCAAATTTCATGATAGTGCTTAAAAATATGAAAAGGGGAATTATATCGTAGTTGCTAAGCAAAAGTCGATGGAAGAAAATTTCAGTAGTTCGATACCAGTCCAGTAGTGTTCTGTGCATAAAGTTGACTTAACATTAACTTTGAAACTGTTACGTGTTGGCAACACTACATTAGTCACGTGCATTGCGTCTAGCGCGTGCAACTCTGTTTTGGGTATTCTCCATTTAACATGTCGAATTGAAGTTAACGAAGCTCTTTCGAAAGTGTTCCCAAAATAGATGTTCGTGAACAGATACATCATGCATGTAAACAGGGCATAATGTGGTGTTCTTTTTCGAGCAATTCTATATGCATACTCTAACGTGGCAGTGACGTCATGTTGTTGTCCTTATCTTGTGAAGTGGCTGCTAAAACAAGAAATGGGTGTTTGAGCTTGTTATCGCTTTCAAACCTTTACTTGCTACGTAGGCCAAATGGCCTGTAATAAGCTTCCCAAGGGCACAACTTATTTCACAACTCGACTGAACCATGTGACAAAGTAAGGAAAGAATTCTCGTTTTGGTTCGTGAATTAGAGAGGTTAAAGAGCTTGATCATTTCGAACATGTATAGCCTGGCCTTTAGAAGCCTAATTTTACTTTAAAATTCTATTTTGTAAAATGGTACTAAACAAATCTTCTTGGCGCAACAGCCCTCGGAGTGTGTTGTTCTTATCAAGCAGCTCTCGCCGCACTATGATTGGCCAACAAGAAAATGGTGGCCGGAACAGTGGCGTACGAATTTCTTTTCGGATTGGGCTGCGTTCGTAATTACAATTTTTAACCTTCGATTTGACAGTTCTTCAGTGACAGAAGTGGTAATCAGCGTAGATTTGCATTTACCGCTTTGATTTTTCCCGAGTTCTTTACTGATTTCATTTCCTCGTGCATACAGCGACCGTGCCATGAAGACATATTCTCAATCTCTGCCATTTTTGGAGGTAATGTGTTCAAAATATATATCAAAGTTTCGGAGGGGGTGTAGCCCCATAAATCTCTTCCCCTGCGTACGCTATTGGGCCGGAATATTTAAGGAAGCGAGTTAAGCCGTTGAAAGCAAACTGAATACCTACCCCCTGACTAGCTCACGAATCCATGTAATAAGAAAATGTATTGGAAAGAAGTTACAACGCCGAGAGCGTTTGGAATCGCTTTTGTGGCATGGGTGTCTCGTCTTTTCTATCAGTTAATCATATATTCTTAACGTCTACGATGTAAAATAACCACAAAACATAGGTCCCAGGTTCAAGTTCTGTACAAGACATGGACATGTTTGCTCTTTCTGAATTCGGTTCACCATTCATCTTCATCGTCGCGATAAGAAGAAAAGCGACATACAATAAATACAAAGTAGAATACAAGACAAAGCAGACGTTGGTCTAGAATGAACCAATTGACCCAAAGATACTGATTAATCCAATTTTTTTTAAAAATCGCAACAGAACTTCAACGAAATTCTAAGCTGTCAAGGTTGTTCATTCATTTCGATTGCTATACCAACTTAACGTTAGCCCATTTGCAAAATCTGTGAAATACAAGCTGTAAAGGAGCCACCTCTGTGGCCGAGCGCGTTGAGTGGTCGACGCATCCTACCAATTCATCAGCTTTATCCAGTCAACATTCATCCTCAGTCGCGGAGAGTGTCAAAAGAGTGACAATCTGGGAAATACATCAAATCTGCTTTTCAACGATGAAAAAATAGTGTTCGATCGAAAACGAATATGGAGAAGAATGGAAGTGTTTAGCATCAACTTGAGAATTTAACACTTACAGCTGATCGTCCTGGCGTGGACCATGTGGGAATCCCCCCATTTTTTGGACTGAATTAAGACAAAGGCTCGAAGCAGATAAAGAATAGAGAAGGAAAGTCCCGCAACGCCATCCTTCCTGTTCTTCCCTAGGGCACATGAAACCTTGGCAGGATTTCAACAGCGCCAAACTAACAAGGCACTCACTCAAGGTAATCCGGTCAACAGCATTTTAAGTACTTCACAAAAACCTTCCTCCATATGGTGTTTACAACCAAGCATTGTTCCTTGGTTCCAGCCGCTATGAATTCATTAACCTCGCGAATAATTAAAAAATAATAGACAAGTCGAACGCCTGTGCGCCTACGACTCAGCACTGGTAAAGTCAAAGATAGGCATAGGTAAATTTTCCATCACCAATGCATACATAATGCAGCGTATATGAAGAGTTGAAAGAGAAGTTTAACAAAAGCAGTAGAATCTCTTAGTAAACGAATAAGAGGTAATATAATGGTCGACATATTTGTTCATATTTTCGTGGCTACATATAATGAAACCGTACAAAGGGGTGGAATATATTAAAGATAAAACTTATGAGTCGACTTTATGCACAGATAGGTTAATCGGGACTTGACCTGCAATTTAAAGTGAGACTCGAACCACTATGTGTCTTCACCGAGTATCGAACCCGAAAGTGCAACGCTGGCAATGAGACATAATCATAGAATGTTGAACTTAACAGCCACACTGCATACAGTAGCAATCAAGTAAGTAGGCAAAACAATATATGGAAAAGTTGCAGTTGCAGCTACCTAATATTGACCTAAAAGCTTACTGTAAGAAGACGTCACATGCTAAAAAACTAGATCTATCCAGTAATAACAACAATAATAATACTAATTAATCTCCACGGTGTAATAACCCTTTGGCGATTGAGGCCTGCCATGCCGATTTACTTTAGAGCCAAACATTTTTTACCTTTAGATTGAAATAAATTCTTATTCGAATAAATTCTAATTGTCTTCATGATGCCTCGCCAAACCGAAAATCTAGGTTATTTTATGAATAGGAATATGGTGAGTAATAACATAGTCTAAATGGGAACCCCATATAACCTCCCCTTCAGTGCTCTCAGTAATCAAATTCGAAAACTCCCACACCAGCTGTGACAGTGCTCAATGTTAGGCTAACTGCTAACTGAGAACCAAACAATGACCTTATTCTTAATTAAGTTTGGAAAATAATTCACTTTGACTTGATTTTCACACCAGTTTGGAATATCGATCAAATTAATGAAAACTGAGGACGGAACGACTTAGCCCCACAGAGCAAGTGCGTATGTAATGACAAGGCAGTTGAACGTGTTGTTGAGATAAATTGCATGTGTGGGATGCCATATAAGAGAAAACGGAAGTGGGCAGTGCCTTTGCTACTCTCTTGGATGCAGCGAACGAAGGCAGTAACCCCATCAATTCTAGGATTCAACTGCTTCCCAGATGTAAATGTCGGGCTGAAGTCTTCCAGGACAAACGAGACATTTCATTCGCTCGCTAAGAAAACATGCTAGTACTGTGTATATTCCCTGGAGCAGCTTTCGTGTTCGAAATGTAACCAGGAAGCCAAAGGGACTCGCGAATGACGTCAGAACGATGGATTTAGGAACGCTACGTGTTGTGGAATTTCGTAGAAATGTGTACGTTTTTGAGATCACGGACACGAGCAGAAATGTAATCCTTCCAAAAATAACCTTTGGGTCAGGTTTCAAATTGATACGAGAGCAGTGGCGGGTTTTGGTAATATTTCTTGGATGGGGCCCTTAATTTTGGATGATTTAATAGCCTCTGGTTTCTTTTGATTTTCACAACCAAAGTCAAGGACAATATCAAGAGTTATACATTTTCTTGAATATGCTTGTGCCCGCGTAATGTGCTGGTACATTTATGACAAGGGCAAGTATTTTGACATCTGCAAAATACCATCTACCACATTGAATCTTCGTAATCTGGATATGAACTTGGACCCTTTTCAAAATTGTGTGCATATGAAAGTTATATAATTTGAAGGCTTGATATAATGAATTACGGAAAACGTTACCAGACTTCATGTATTAGTATTTTCTCTTTGCACTGGAACTACAAAAAAAAAAAAAAATGTCATAAAATTGAAGAACATTGAACAAAATCTGAAAATATTACTAACACCAGAACGTAATTAGTATAGTGAAATGAATCATTCAATTATAGTTGTGCTTTCTACCCATAAATGATATATGTAGCTACTATTATTCAAAAACGTTCGAAGAACAAAGATACTACATTACTGTAAAAAGATTACGTTGTATATTTTGTGCATTTCCTGTTTAAAGTTAATCACAATTCTTGTCCTTACACATCACTACTTCAAATATCATCTCGTCATTCGTTCTTGCCAGCGACGAGGGTGTGATCTTATTTCATGCAGCCAGTGATTGCGGAATTTATTTCTGCTAATTGTGGTGGACGAGGTGGAGGAATATTGTTTGGGATGCCAGATCAATAGAAGAAGAATTGTGCTTCGGATTGATTTGCACATATTGCCTAACTCCATTACTGTTCTGCAGAAATGACTCATTAGTTGCTGCTTTACTCGGTTTTCAATACAATTCGCATTACCAGTCGACTTGCAACCGCTGAAACTTTCCGAGCTAATTTTTCCTCCTTTTGTGCAGTCATCTGCCCTTTGAACGTTCCCATGGTAACGGAACATGATCTGTCTCGACATCGTTGTCTTAGTCTCATTTCTAGTTGCATCTGCTTCTATGGCAGCAAACTGTGTTTGGTCGTACGATAAAAATTCTGTTTAAAATGGGTGTGTGACCGTGAATGCTAATGTACTATTATTTTAAAATTATCATCAGATGCAGTGAATGTTTGGAACAATATTTAATGCACGAAACGTGTACAGTCACCGGCAATAGAAATGGGACATCTAGATCCTGAAACGCTCGCTTCCCTATAAGATGTTGTGTGTGTTACCTAACTCTACGGCGGTAGTAGAAGTTACCATTGAAAATTTGCTATTAAATTCCACTTATTACCATAGATTTAGACAACACGCACACAACACCTTGCAGGGAAGAGAATATTTTATTGCGGGTGATTGTACAGCCAACCTGTATTTAAATATTTTACATATGTAAAATTTATTATATATTATATAATAAAGAATAATAATAAGTATATCATTCAGTTGTAAGTAGACATGTGATATCGAAGCAATTGAAATATTTCGTGGAATATCTAGAATCTAGATTAGATTTCGAAGGGGAAGTCGAGGTGAAATAATTCACCTAGTGGATAGCTGCGTTCAGAAAGTCAGCGAGGATAGCAATGGTGGAGGAATTTTTTTTTGTGTGTGAACTTTGGAACAAATAACTAAAGAAGGGACTAATGAAGTATTTTGTGTGGAGCATAACCTGGTCGTTTAGAAGTGAGAAAACTGCTAGAAGCTTTAGAAATGTGACTATGGCATGTGGAAAGTTTTGTTCGTTGAGGCCTCGTTTCGACGGTTCCTGTATCATATGCAACCACGGGACACAGTTTCACGATTGTAATAATGTCTTATTTTACGTCGCTCCTTTATGTCTTTAGGCTAATTGTGACGATTAGGATGATGATTGTATTGAATTGAAGAAGGGAAAGACACAAAATCGTCTCTGCCCAAACCAGGACTTGAACCTGTAACCTTCGGCAACAAAATCGAGAGTGGACCGCTCAACGCACTCGGCCATGGAAGCGGTGTAATTGTTTATAATAAGTGTGTGTTGTTGAACTTGTTTAAGTCCACTTTATGCACAGACAGGCTAATTGGGACTGAACGGAGCCACAGTTTAAAATGGGATCTTAACTTCTATGTGCCTCCACCGGGCATCGAGCCCGGAGTCCCCTTGATTACAAGGCGACGATGCTACCACTACCCCATCGGGGAGGCCCGGGGTGTATGTTGTATCGTTTACCCGTGAAAAGTACGTTAGGAAAACAATGAAAAACTGAATAGTAATATACGGTATATGTACATTACAGCTAGTTATGAACTTATTTCGAGATTTTCAAGTGCTGATTAAATTCTCTATGTAAATATTTTTATCTTATGCAGTTTCCCTGCAGAAAATATGTTTCGCACAAGTCCTCCCATTCCTTCCTTTATCGTCTTGACTAGCGTCCCTAGTTATATTATGTTCTTCGGCACCGCTGACGTCAAGAAATATCGTAAAATTTGCATCCAAATGCAAATGGCTATGGATTGACAATGAAATAAATGTTCACACCACGTCTCCAACCGTCTAGCTACCTCCAGCAATGGCAAACGCCAGCAATCGAGATGTCTTTATATGTACCAGCGTGTGCTACGGACTCCCGCATCATATATATTAGCATTTAACAAGCGAACGTCCTTGATATTCTCTTTTCCTGCCTTTTATGACCTGCTCCTTCCACCACGAGAATTCTGATTACGCATTGCCACACTGATATTGCCACTCAATGTTGCCACCCGAAGCTCAATTGAAAACGATAAGCACAGAGTGGCAAAACGCTGACTCCATTTACTCAGATTTTCTATCTTGGGGAAAATGTAATTGCAAGATAAAATGAGTATGGTGTAATCTGACGCCAATTATAGTCTCTATCCCCAGGTGTTATCTTGTATTTGGGTTTTATCCCGAGCCAAATAGGCGTTACTTCGCTCCCAGTTCTATCCACGTAACAAATGCTGTTATGCTTAGATGTTTTAAGATTGACATTCGCTTTCGTCTCAATGTATGGAGCAGTGATAGTATGCGCAGGCCTCCCCGATGGCCCAGTGGTAGCGTCGTCGCCTTGTAATCAAGGGGTCCCGGGTTCGATACCCGGTGGAGACACTTGGCACAGTGGTTAAACTGTAGGTCCAGTTCCGATTAGCCTTACTGTGCATAAAGTGGACTTAAGACATCAAAACAATAACAATCATAGTATGCGCCGAAGGAGTCAGTCCTTTTCAAAAAGACCGCGAACAGAAATTTGTGCACCATGAAAGGTGAGCTTAGTTGTAGGTGACACGGGAAAGAAATGCAGGAGACGATACTGATGTGGAAAAGAAGAAAATCATTCAACCAATTTCTTGATTGACAGTCAATATATGGGAGATATGACATGGAAAAATATAGGGTTAAGCGTTCATTTAATCAGGTGCTTCTTACCGGTTCAGGGTCGCTGAGGTGGGGTGGGGAGGATTAATTGTTTGATCGAAGCCTCAACACCCTTCCGCTCTTGCGTCTTCCTAGTCTCGTCCTATACTTGAAAGAGTGAAAGTACTGAAATGTCCCCACCGAGAATAGAACCTGCGACTTCTCATGCAGTTTGGAATACCCAAGAATTGTGAAAAGCAGAGAATATGACCATAAACGAGATACTCGGAGAAACATTTTACTATCTTTTCACGGATCGTACATTCTAACCTTTTCCTTAAGGAAATCTGTGCCAGTGCGAGGATACAATAATCCACAATACCCTGCCGCTGTACACGTGTAGATATGCAATAAAATACAGGGTATTCAGCCTAAAAGTATACCTTCAAGTAAATAAATTAATATCCACTTTTAAAGTTGCAAGTGTGGTAGAGGGGGCAAATTTCGGGAAAAAAATTCAAGCTGTGGTTATTATTGTATACCTTATAACATCTTCCAAGGGCTGATAATTCATAACCCGAGGGGGAAATTCCATTTCACCCCCTATAAATACCGCCCTGTGCATTACACATAAACGCCACAGTTAAGCCCATGCTTAGCCATCCATTCAAAAATTTCCAACGCTTCTGCAGCCATCGCAATGGAGAGCTAAGAGATCGATGTATTTCCAAATCAGATTTAGATGTAACATTAAAATATGCTTTATACATACGTGTCTAGATTCCCATGCTACAGAATTTACCATTTTATGGACTTTTGGTTGCTTCGGGCACGCAATATCGGTGTTTCCAATTTTCTTATCCTGGAACCCTTTTAGCACCTATTCTAACTCGTTGGTTTTCATTTTAATATAGCTTGTGGGGTAAAACACACGCTTTGATGTCGGAAGCTGTAATCCCTAAACAACTGTCTTTTTAGCACTCGTGTAGCAAGGGCATGGCTGTTAATGTGTCCTTCCACCGAGCACATTTAAATTGCGTTAATTTTGTCGACGCGGAAGTTCCTTATTGGGGAGACTAGTTTTCATTTCCGCAAGAACTTAAACGTTGAGGCCTCGTTGTCATGCACTTTTAATTCTAATTCGCTTCCTTGGGTTCGCGTGGATAATACCTATCGTCAACCCAGGAATTACCACATATTGCGGAACTGTTTCTTTAACAATCCTGGCGTAAAAGTCGCTGACCTCAGTGGGAGTATATACTCGGAGCAGGTTAAACACACCCTCGCACATAAATTTGGAAAACATGAGCATGTTAAGTGTAACAGAGTGGTGCTTTCAGAAGTGGCAGGGAAATACTTTTTCAGGGCTGTCGACCTTTCTCCCCTCCCTCTGCCCTATCTTGTAGTAGTGATAGCCGTTGGTTGTGAAGTATTTGGTGATTGGTCTCATCTATTTGTCTCATACTAAATTTATTACAATTGAATTGAAATTAAGTTAATCTAACATTAGCCATTAAATGCTAGAATTATTGTTTATCCGACATTATTAGAATGGATGAAATTGTAATTGCTCTTTGTTGATTACAGAAATGACAATTAGAATATTACATTAGTCTTACGGCTCATCAAGGGTCGTAGGTTCGAATCGTAGATAAGGCATGGATCTTTAATTTCATTTATCTTTATTGATTGATTTGGTTTATTTTACTTTGCTTTCCTGCCACTTTTGGCTAATAGCGAAGATGATCGGTGATGATAAGATGAAATTAATGAAGGGACACTTACAAAGAACACCCATGTCCAAACAAGGATTCGAACCCGGGAAATTTTCTTCATTGTAGCTAATTAATCTATAGTGATAGAAAATCGATGTAAAATACGATAAGAAAAGGGACGTCTAGGATTAGTTTTCCAAAACCCTCTGTTTTTCAATGACTTTGACACATCGATTGAATATTCCATGGCTGGGTAGTGCAATGAAACAGTCTTTCAACGATGGCTGTTGGCCAGGTCGGTGGAGGTGGTCCAAGAACAGCAGGAAGTGGCCTTGGGGTGACCTCCAGGAGCACGGTGCGTGGTCACTCTTCTCGTCTCGGTTAGGCACGTAAACAAGTTCAGACGTCACGCACCTGCGCGTGCGTGTTGGTTGTCACTCGGCAAAGTAAGTCTGCAGTAGTTCATCTGAGATTTTCACTCTGGGGATCTAGAGCGGGAAAGGAGGGGGGATTGAGTAAATTTATGGGCATTGTGGTATTTGAAACATGTGCGGTAGATTCAATTTGATTCTTGTTAAAGTATTTTATGCCCAGATAGGCTACGTGAGACTGGACCTACAGTTTTAAGTGGTATCAACCACCATGTGCATCCACCGGGGATCGAACACGGCGCCCGAGTCATAATGTAGGCCTATCTAACACTTGCAACACTCAGTTAGTGTGGTTAGGTTGCTTGCCTTAAGTTAAAAAATAAACATATTTCAAGTTCAGAAACATTTTATATGTAGAAAGTACTGAAACCATGTGTAGACTAACAAGTGTCATTTCAGTGAAAATATTGGGAAGACATAGGAAAAAAATGGTTTGTTTGGAATTATCAAAAAAGTTTGGTTGAGCTGTTTGCTTATGCTTTTTGTTCCCTATAACCAAATGTTGCTTGTAATTACTAAAGCATTTTGTTTAATAATACCAAAAATTTGGTCAGACGAAATATGGTACTCGTAAACAAAATGATGCATGTAAGTAAGAGAAACAAAACGCTTGGTTAAATTTACTATATATGCGTGTTCGTGCGTTCGAATTTGAAATAACGATTGTCCGAGTGTAGTATGACAATTCCTTCGAGTTTGTGTTAATATTGTTGAAAATTGAAATTCTAGATAGATACAGTACTGTGCAAATTAATTGGGACAAGCATGAAAAGAACTCATTTTCAAAATGTAAGAAATTTAATGCAGCATCCGGATTAACAGTATATCTATGCTATTTTTAGTATGAAATATTACCACCTCCGATCTTCAGGACTTGTTGAACTCGCTTGGGCATGGATTTAATAAGTTTTGAACACATTTGCTTCACTTCATCATCATGAAACCACACCTTAACAACAGTATATACGAGACGTTCTATTGTTGAGCAGTCAGTGTTTCCCACTCTGTACTTCACTGTACCCCATACATTCTCTACGGGATTTATATCTGGGGAATTTTCAGGCCAAGCTAGGACACGTATTCCATTATCCCGCATGAATTTCTTGACCAATTTTGATGTATGGCACGGAGCGAGATTCTATTGAAAGATTCCATCCCCAAATGCAAAGGTCTGAACAACTGGTACTATTTTTCTTGACAGTATTTCAATGTACTTTTGGTGAGTTCATCATTCCCTGAATAGGAAAAATACTTCCTGGCCCAGTAGATGTAAAATATCCCCAAAATATTATTGGCGGGACATGTTTTACACTGTTGAATATGTTGAGGCCTCAGTGGCTCATCATTGCTTCGTCGCACTACAGCAATTTCGATTCATTGCACTACAAGAAGAGTTTCATCGGAAAACATAACCATTTTCCAATCATCACTACTCCAATATTGGTATTAATTCGCCCATTGAACACGTTTTTTCTTCATTGCATGGGTTAACAGTGGCCTTTTGATGGGTCTCCGTGCTCTGCGCCCAGCTTCCAATAACCTTCTGTGCGCATTTGATGAATCAATAGCCATGGACTCCAAAAGCTATCAACTCTCTCCGGGGATCCAGGATTGTCTTTTGGTGATTAATTTTACTGTTTCTCAGTAGCCATGTGTTTATTCTAGGTGACGTTTTCAGTTTTCTACCACATTTTCCTTTCCGATTAACAATGAATGACCCAAATTGTTTGTAGTCATTGACAATTCGACTCATACTGGATTTTCCAACACCAACTTTTGTCGCAACGTGTCTAACCGTCATAGAAGGGTTAATAACCCTTTGCAATTGTTGTCCTCTTCCTTGGAGTAATATCTATCACTTAACACAAAGCAGAAAACAACATCACGCTCCAGTGCTTCACCACATGTATGGCTGCAAGCGCTAGTTCATAATTGAAGCTTATATTTATCACCACCAAGCGTCACCACCAGGCTATCCTTTGTTTCTCACTTGTTACAGCAAGTGAACATGTCGAAGATTAACCATCAAACATGTCAACTGACGGGAAAGTGTTCGTAGCTTTGCTTTCTCAAAGCAAGTCCACATTTCATGAGAAATACTGCTTGTCCCAATTAATTTGCACAGTACTGTAATTACTCGAAGCGAGTCTTCATGTAGCTGTGTAACCTAACTAATATGCTGAAAAAAAGCTCAGGACATACATACTTTATACTGATGTTTCCTGCAACGGCCACTAGATGGTTCTGCCAGAAATATGTAGGTGAAATATAAGTTTTTGTACAACAAATAATGGTACGTTTGATTGTAATCATAATGAAAAGATCGAAAGATGTGTGAATATTAAAGCTACAAGATAGAGAAGAAAATGTAGTGCAGTGAATAAAAGTGAATCTCCCATGACCAACCTTTTTGATTCCAGACTATATAATGAGGAGCTAAGTGTGGCGAAGAAGTTAAGACTTTTTTTTATATAACTACAGGTTAAACCGGTTTCCTTTAAAATTCACACAGCTTTATTGTAGATGGTACAGTGAGATCCATAAGTATTGCTCGGCAAATTGTACATGACTACTTTCATTAATTTCTCTGTTGCATCCTGTTAGTTTTTAAGTAAATCATTTTTACTTATACTGATGCAGTATATTTTATTTCCAAATTTGGATACGGCACATGACTTCATTATAGGTAGCGTAGCTACGATCTTCTTACACAGAATTCAGATACTGGCAAGCCACATTAAACATGGATTGCACCACATCGGTTTGTTAATTCATTATATATATATATATATATAAATTAACAGAAATTCTCTTGAATGCAAAAAAAAATGAAAAGAGGGGGAGTGAAAACAATTCAGCCAACATCGGCCTAAGTATATTTATGACCGCACTTGTCATGTGAACTTTCTATTCTGATCATTCTCAATGCGTATTTTCAGCGGTTAGTTTGTACAAACTATCCAGCCTAGCTAAAATTAACCAGATTAAATAATTTTGAACAAATTATTTAACAAATCGTTTGGTAACCTTAAATAAAAGCATTTGGTAAGAAGGCAAATTTGGTAATTTTGACTATTTTTTTTCCTAAACAAATGGACCACATATTGTTAGATTTACCAAAATAATATTTGGTATTGGTAACCAAAAAAATTGTTTACGACAAACCAATAGAACTTGACCAAATCTTTTGATACTGGTGAAAAATTGTTTGCTTGATGCCTATTTAAACAAACGAATTGTTCACCACTACCATTTTTTTTATTTTATTTTGTTAATCCGAACAAACATTTTTCTTTGTGCATTTCGCAGCGCCCCTGTGAGCCCGCTACGGCGCCTCAGGGCGCCTTGGCGCACACTTTGAGAACCACTGTTGTCTTCCTTTAAACCTCTTTCGTTTATAACAATTAGAAAGTTATCTAACCTAAAGTAATTTATAAAACTCGGGAGAGATTTTTGAATACCATATATGAAATTGTGTTCTTTGATTGCAAGATTTAATATGTCCTGTACTGGAAGTGGTGTTGCGAGGGATGCTTTCCCTCAGCTGGGAAGATTTGCGTAAAGCACCTTACTCCCCTAGTCTGTTTCATTGAACCACGTTGAAACATAGACAAACTTCCCCACCTATACCCAAGCCTCGAGCAAACGACTAGAAATTTCCACTGAAAATTCAAGCACTGAATGTAAAAAAAAAAAAAAAAAAAAAAAAAAAAAAAAAAAAAAAACCCACCAGACGAAAGAAATAAAATATATGAAGGGCTCGGGGCTAAAACATGGTGACATTTTGATCATTATTGAGTTTATTAAGCAGAAAGGTTATTAGAAGCTATACTGTAGATAAATTATTTTCGTGTTGTGTTATAATACAATTTCAGTTATAAGGTTCTCTGTGTGTTTATTGTTGATCGCTGTTATAAGAAAATGGCACGAAAGAATAACGAAGAGACTGTTGAGTATTTGTATTCATTGTCCCCTTCTGGAAAATGAAAGTCAAATGTCTCCATTGGAAAAAATACCCTGCTTGCCCGTCCCTGGAAGAAATCCTCCTGACGTGCATGTTTGTATTCTCTCCAGTGCTGATACGAGATGATGGAAATTTCCAGATAGAATAAATTTCTCTCGCCCTCTTTAAAAAAAATACCGTCCTTTTTATGAGCGAAATACCATAAATAAGGCCTTCTTGGAGAATTTTTGAAGGTGTCTGGGTTTGTGTTGATATAAATTACTGACCCAAGGGAAGGGGTCAATTGGTTATCATTTGACTCCCTTAATTCAATCTGCTACTTTATTTTCACAATTATCTCTCCAAGATGTCCAAATGACAGTAGACAAACACCGAAAAATTCGGGGAGGTGGTGGGGGATCGAACCTAGAACCTAAGTCGCGATCAGTAGGATACGCAAACGAAAGCTAAACCTGCGTAGTGATTACGTTTGTAACCAATGTAAATATAACATGTTTCCTTTATCTGCAACAATGTTGATCGTCAACTATTCACAAACTAATGCGGAAGCACATACAGGCCTATCCATTCCTGAGTAAATCTGCTAATGTAAGCACTCAAAGTAGAGCGTCTGAAATTTCTTTCCAAATTTGTTTACGCCATGGAAACATCAATGCAAAAGTGATTTACTGGCAAATTTGTTTCAACAGGGAGTCCTGTCACCATTACTTGCGCAAAGCCACACGACACTATTTTTCATTATTTTTTTCACATCTGAATGTACTATAATTATCAATATGAGCTGAATCTTTATGTAACCAAAACATAGCTGAATATGTAGAAAAATCACAAATATGTTATATTAAAACGTGTAATAATATTTTCCGTAGTTTTACATCCTTCAATTCATGTCATATAGGTTTCTAATGTAGTAAAAAGGCAATTATTATTATTATTAATTTTTCTTATTTTAAGACGTTTTGAAATAATGTAATTATAACTCATCAAATAACATTGTAAATTCATGGTCGTTATAAATTGATAACTGAATAATAAAGATTTTTGGGTACAGTTCAGTAACCTGGTGTGTCCAGATTTTTTCACATTTCATTTTCTTAATCTATCTAACATTGACTCGCCATTCATTCCGCTTGCTTGGATTTGTCTGAAATAAAAATAACCGAATTATTGGAGAAATCATATTTTGAATGTTTGTCTCGAAGTATACCTTCATTACCCAATAAGAACACGAGAAATGACTGAAATGACGCATTTTGTGTAAAAAAAATAAAATATGCACTATATATGGGCAATATGTAACATATATCGAAAACATGCAAACTGAATTTTTACTAAGGTCGTAATTCGCAAACATTTGTCATTTCAGTTTGGCTACATTCAAAGGTAAACATGGTAATCTTCACCCTTTAGTCCTCTTTCTCGTGTAAACCCTATTATTTCACCCTGGCTTCACGAGAAAATTGTTTCAGTGAAATTCCTCGGTTAAAGTTTTTTTTTTTTTTTTGTATTTCATGAGTTGATGTCGCTTTTCTGCCACTTTAGATTAATCGCGATGAGGATGAAATGCTGCTTGTATGAAATTGATGAAGGGGAACTCGCAAAACAGTGAGCTGACAGCCCAACGCACTAAGCCACCTGAGTGGCCTCAGTTGCGTGAATGTAAACGAAATTCCTTGAATGCACGAAATGCTGGGAAAACCCGAGAGACTTTGCTCATGACGAAAACTAAAGCAAATCGATTGTTTTGAAAAACATCGTAAAAGCGTTTCGAACTTAGTTCCACGAAAAATACACAAAATTATCCTGTTTTCAGTTTTTGCCTTTAAAAAACTCTTTTTAACCATTTAAGCTTACAAGTGGTACTACGACAAATACCACGCAATGGGTGCCGACGTTTCTGGCGGAGGTTGCCATGAGCTAGGGTTCCCGGGTTGGAACCCCGGTATGGGTGTTCTTTGCGAGTATCCATCAATGTAATCATATCCCTCATCCTCATGGTCGCGATTATCCAAGAGTGGCAGAAAAGCGACGCTAAATGACAAATCACACAATAGAATAGAATGGAATAGTACAATATCAATGAAATATTCTAGAAATAGGGGGAAAAAAAACAACCGAAAAATGAAATGCGAAATATTAGAATTTTACAAGTTCAGACGTAAATACCGTGCGACAATCAAGTAGCAGCAATCACAACCTTTTCTTTTGCCAAATCGATACAAAAACATAAGTCTCACACGTTGAGCATATACAATATTGATTAACCTAGTTCCAAAGTAAGTTGAATGCACGCGAATGTCGTGTAGTGTTTCGAATTCCAGCCTGCTTTAGCTCTTCCAATTCGCCTGTATCGGTGTGTAGATCTCTATTTACGCCTCGAGGAACAACAAATATAACACTCCAATTAGCAGTGCAGCAAATTGACCCTGATCGCAAGCCGTTACAGTTTTGATATCTTGGCTGTTATGTTTTTGATGAAAATTACTGTAAAGTTGCACGTGAAAGGTCCCGATAAATTGCGGTCAATAACCTCGACTGATTCGATATCTGAAGGTTCGTATAGATGGCAGGAAATGCATCCGTACTGGGTTCGAATCCCGGCCTGAGCGTGCGCGTTCTTTGTGAGTATCCCTTCATCAGTTTCATCTAATGATCGCTCATACTCATCCGCGCGATTAGCCAAAACTGGCAGAAAAGCGACTCTAAATAACAAACGTACAAACAACTCGCCACGTTGATTCATCGACTCGCTTTCTCGCTAGCGAAGGGTTCTTCTACTTCTAGCCTGGGAGTGTGTCATTTCATCTAATCACAATGCATTCTCATCGTCGCGATGCCTATAGGTGGCACAAATGCCACATAAAATTAGAAAATATAAAGTTCGATTACAGGCAAAGCAGTGTAATTACAATTTGGCATATCATCATAGTTTTTAGGGTCCCGGGTTCGATACTCATTAGAGGTATATAGTGGTTTGGATCCCACTTTAAACTGTATAGGTCCAGTCCAGATTAGCCTATTTGTGAATAAAGTGGACTTTAAAACTCAAATTATAGTTTTTACGGACAATTACCTGTGTCAGTAGATTCAGCACTTATTTTGCATAGAATGCCAGTAGTAACAATAACGTACTAATGGGTTAAAACTTATTTTTCTCCGTATTGGTCGCAAGGAACCTGAACTTTTTCCAATAGAGTTTGAGTTGTAAGCCCACTTTATGCACAGATAGGCTAATCGGTAATGCACCTACAGTTTAAAGTGGAATATCAACTGATGTGCAATGTTCCATGTGTATTAGGACAAAAATCACAGATTCGTTCGTAAAATTAGCCTCCAATGCGTGAAACCGGGGCAATCAGATTTAGTAGATCATTCCTGGAGCAGACACAGAACAAGAGAATTCATAATATGTACCGTATAAGGTTATTTTTAGCTCCATTGCAGGAAATGATCAGCTCTCTTCTGTTTGTCAACACGTGGCAATCAAGCCACAGCTGTTTGTTAGTCGCTCGTTAACTTTAGTGACGGGCTCGTTCACGAATTGGTTTCGCATTTCTCCGCAATTTGCCCAGACCGAAGCCAATCGAAAGACGTGGCCATGATGCTGTAAAAACGGGAGGAAAGAACAGCGAACGAAAATCTCTTAACCTTGGCAGATCGCCACGGAACTACTCATTCGTATCACGTATGCGGTTTTTCCTTCTTTGAGTTTCTTACACTGTTGGTAGGTCAATTAAAAATGGAGAGGAAGTGGATTAAGGAATTACCCTACGTCACAGTTCCAGCACAGTGCCCAAGAATTTCGTAATGAGATGGTATATGATCTTTTCTTTGAGCAGTCGCTGCTAGATTTGAGCTCTTTTCGTGTATCTGGCGTTCTTGTTATTTTTAGGAATGCTCGGCGAATGGGGAGGGGGGGGTCATAGCCCCCCGACCCTTTCGTAAATGCCATAGTGTGGTCGTCAGGGTGTGCGATTTCTCACACTTGGTGAAAATTACTCTATTTCGTTACAAATGAAAACATTTTTTGAGAAAAAGCAAAAACAAAGAAGAATAAAGTTAATAAATAGTATATCACATTCGCCCTTTTGCTGAAACAACAAGACCATGGACATTCGTAGGATTTTATGCTTTTTCAGAACTTTGTTATGCTCATAAACAATCATCTATAAAAAGGTGCCGCTACAACGTATTGTCTGCAACGGGCAATGAACACTGTTTTACATTAAAATCTTGCAATTCTTTCTGAACAAAGGGTTCAAGATAATTTTGATTATATACGTTCAAATATTTCTTCCACTTATCCAGAGTTTGGCAGTAATTGGGAATGATTTGGAACGTTCTGATTATTAGCATCGTAGTTGATAAAAGATCTGTCTCCACAGCTCGATTTTCCTATTTGCGATCACGAACAACCTAATTAACTTAATTCTTTCTAAAGATTGAGCAATGATGATAATAATTTTGTAGAATGCCAATGCCAAAACCACAAATGTGCAAATTTTAACTTTTCACCATTCCGTTTTGTTGATAGATTACTATGCTAACTTATGACC
Source organism: Lepisma saccharinum (assembly GCF_977018435.1). Classification (NCBI taxonomy): domain Eukaryota; kingdom Metazoa; phylum Arthropoda; class Insecta; order Zygentoma; family Lepismatidae; genus Lepisma; species Lepisma saccharinum. Next base: position 44,853,595 of record NC_139242.1, read on the forward strand.
TAATGAAGAGCCATTTAGCAGGTATATATTTACTGATGACATTTATCCAAATGTAAAAACATTTTTTTTTATTTTTGACCTTGAATATTCAAATGCTTTATCTCAAAAGTAAGATTTAGCACATTTGTAGTTTTGACATAGGTGCGACGACATAATATTTACCATAAGTCTTATCAGACCACAAACTTCTATGTCAATGTACTTTAAATTATCACCAGATAAATCGCATGACTTATCGATATCTCAAACTATCAAGTTATAGACAGAACATTTTTTTCCAAGTCATAAGTCATGTTAATACACATCAAGTAAAGGTTTTTAAAGTATTCCCCATTATATATCTAACCAATACAGTATCTGTTATCAATATTGCCAAAATTTTATATCTGTACGGTCAACATTTCATTCCTATATTTTTATATTGGCTAATCATTTTAACTTGTGTGAACGATAACCATAAAACAAAATTTAAAACCTTTATCTTATTCTATCATTGCAGGGAGCAGACTCCACAGTCCACGTGATTTCAGTACCAAACATGAATCCAAATGCATCCACACTTCCAGATTACGTACCAGCTCAGAAACCTCCAGACTACGATGCAGTCATAGCAGCACCTCCGTCCTACGAAGATGCCATAAAGTTAAGTCCACTCCATCTCAGTATTCTACAGACAGAAAACGAAGCATCCGCATCGCAGAGGATGGACCATAGTGAACCTGGACCTTCAGCTCAGGTGTCCGAGACTGAACAAGTAAATACCTTGCCCTGTGGACCACCCCCACCTTACGATAGTAATAGTAACATTAATCAGCCACAGGAACCGCGTAGAAACAGATTTTGTGGTTCTTATTTTAGCTGGAGAAGGTGATCCAGGTTTTTTTACTCGTTTTATTCGAAGAAAAAACATTTTTTTACAACATGATTATTCCTAGTGTTGGATACAAACTAATAGTATTTTGAAAACTTTTTTTTTTAATTTCATGTGCCAGACAAGAAACTATGTTTCACTTTTCCATAAACTTCGGTCAACATGTTACCAGTGACGTGCATGCACGTTTTGTGATGTGTGTTCAAGTGTTTCCAGTGTACAAATAGTGATGTTCACAATCCACAAGACTGCCTTCATCAAAGAAGGGATGTTGTTGTGAATCAAGCTTAAAAACTGTGATGAGAAAATTTTTGTAGTCGCTGTGATACACAATTATAAGCAATTGTAAATATATATATTCATGTCATAAAAACCTTTCAAAAGTGATTCTGAAATGTGTTAAAGCTTTTCTTGTTCTTTTTCATAAATAAAAATATTTTAAGAGGTAGGTATTGAAGTAAGTAGAAATAGAATTGTAAAAATTCAGAACGGACATCACGGATGCCTGAATGTTTGTGTATCTGGTCGATGTCTTCTAGTGTTGCCCACGAGACGAGACTTTGGCCTGTCTCGTCTCGTGGAAATGCTGTCTCGTCTCGAAAATATTCGTTTGTCTTATGGCACATGGTCAATCTCGTCTCGTCTCGAATTTTTAAAAGCCTGTCCCGTCTCGTCCCATGGGCAACACTAATGTCTTCCCCAAAATTTCCCTATAAAATATGAAAGATATTATATATACAGGGTGTCCGGAATAGGACTGACAATTTTTAAAAGTTTGTGGTTTTAATATGGATAGAAGTAGATAAAAAGAAAAGCAAGCATTTTGAATATAAACTCACCAAGTTTTATTGGTAGCAGTTACAACTCAGCTCAGCTCAGTATAGCTCCACATGATCTCCTTTTGTGATACGGAGGATGTCCAACCTGAATTCAATTTCTCTCCACGTATTCTGTAGCATCAGAGCCTTGTCAGAAGCAATCACATCCCTAATTCGGTCCTGCCGTTCTTGTAGATTTCGTATCTTTGGACCAGAATACACAATATATTTCACATAACCCCAGAGAAAAAAGTCCAGTAGGTAACATCAGGCGAGCGTTCTCTGCATACCACCACACGCATTGCGCTCTTTAGCGTACCGACGCCATTTCGGTTTCAGTTATGCCAGCGCCGACACCGGTAATCCTACAAGTATAGACAATTGCAAAACCAAACTCGCAAATGTATACTTCCTTTGCAGGCCATTGTTCAAGACAAGCTCGGTTTGCAAAAAATGTTATAACTGTTTAAAAATTGTCAGTCCCATTCCGGACACCCTATATTAATTCTAATGTTTTAAACACACATTTTCAAGAATAATTGAAACTTCAGAAACATGTAAGTTTCAATTTGGAAAAGTATCAGCTTGTCGAAAGCATTATGGAAATCATGGAGGAAAATATTTGTAGTAAATGAAGTGAGATCAGGATGGTCTCATGTTAATAATAATAAATCTCCTTTGTTTGTGAGGGTGTTTTAGATTATCAAAATAAAATTTCTAAATCTAAACTCACATTATCTACATGACACATAAATAATACGATTCCTTTTCAGCATAACACAAACTAAAATATTTATAAATCCCATAAGAGCACAACACAAATGTCAAGGAACTGGGATTATTTTAATATAATGTGTGAAAGTAGTAAATCCTGTGCGTAACAGCCCATGAAGGGCCTTGGCTTACCTACCGACTGCCGGTCTCCCTCCCACGCTTTCCTTCGTCACCTCTAAGCGTGGAGATCTTCAACCAGGATTGGAATAGTCGAGGGGTCAGCCCGACATATCCCCAGCCGTTGTAGTAGGTCTACGCGACCGGACTACGCTTACTCATTTTGAAGCTCCCCAATTTCCTCACGATGGTGGGTAACGTCTGTAAAATCCCATTTAATGCATAGAAAGACTAATTATGACTTATAATACTTATTGGAAAAACAAAGTTTGTATCGCACGTGGATGATTGAACAAAAGAACCACGACAATTCTAAGTGGAATAAATTAGAGTACAGAAAATAATTATTGTGATGTTTCAGCATGAAACAATTATTGTCACCGCCCTGTTAATTGTATGTAACGAAAGAGAATAATGTGATATAAAAGAAGGTGTAACAAGAAAAGGAACAATAACGAAAAAAAATCACACTTCAATTTTCTTACTTATACATATTTGAAAAAGAAATTACAATTGCGTAGAGAATATAAAACAAAATTCATATTTTAAAAAAAGGATAGTGTTCCAAAAATGAATTTTACACAACAAGCAAATAAAAACAGGGTTACCAGGACTATAGAGACTTAATCCCGTGCGTCGGATGACGTAATTTGTTGGGAAAAATTTCTACCGTTCTGGAGGCTTGAGGATCCTTGGACCGTCGGAATACCAATCATTCACCTACCCCACTCTAGCATTTACATCAAACTTTGCTTCCTGCTCGAGGCATTTGCCCGTCGTCGTGACTGGTGGTTAGGGGCGACTGATTCTTGTGCAGAGACCTGCTCCACCCCTTGGATTTGAGGTTTGAAGGAGATAAGTTCTTTTACGTGCAATATTTTCAGTTAGTCAAATCGTACGTCTAGCGATGAAGACTGGCCATATTGTTTCACGGCTGTGGCCACTTGGCTAGGAATCGGACATTTCTACTTGATGCCCACAGTAGGCTCCTTGGGCTGGATCACTCTAGGATCCACCTGTCACCATGTTGTAATCTTTCGAAAGAACAGAACAGAAAATCTGGTATTCCTTCTGCTCTGCAATTGGTCCGTACACATCAATATGGGAATAGCGATCCGTGTCTACGCATGAAGAACAATATCATGTTTGTATACAATGTAATACTACACGTGGTCGATGCAATCTACGTAAACAACATGGTGAAGAGCCTGATCTTCACAAAGTGTTCTGTAGAAGCGAAATTAAATTACCCAATCCTTCAGTTCATGGCGAATTAGGAACGTCTTTCGTTGAATACCAAACAATATACGAAATATTCTCGTGACTGAAGGACTGTCTATTTAACATTTCACAACAAAATGGCACGAGTTCAGAGAGAAAGTGGATGTTAATAAATATCAACGCGCACGAAACCTACGTTATTATTTTCACGCGCAGTAATACAAGAATTGCAGCGATTACCATTGAATTGTCCTTCCATGTAGCCTAATAAAAGCGCCCGAACTATTATTGCTACAGTCCGGCCAAGGAAGGCGAAACTACCTGGAAAGGACGATTACAAATGCGAGATGGGGAGCACGGAGAAGCACTACCCAAAACTACCCTATGGTATTTCGCTTGTTGTGTTTATTACCGCTTTCTGTGTTGTGTTTGTGATTTGTGATGGCTCTTGCAATTCGCAAGAAACAGTTTCGAAGTGGAAGGAAATTGGGACGTTTTGGTCCTCTGTTGGACATTCTACAAAACACCCTCGTTATACTAGAAAATGTCACAAACTATTCAGTTACTACATTTATATTTATAATACTATATGCAATAATACTATTATTAGTGATTACTATCCTGATTAATGCTGTGTACATTTGTGCCAATTATAATATTTACTAAAGAGATCAATTTAATTGAATGATCTAAAATAAAGCTACTGGTGTACAAACAAGTTTATCTACTAACGTGACGTGATGAATACTTTCCCGTTATGTTTTGTTTGCTGATCTCATAGTATATGGATTGTTTAAATTTCGTTCTGAACCCTCACATAATTCGTAAACATGTTTCTATGTATTTTGGCGGCGATGTTACTACGTTGAAACTTCATTGTTGTTTCCACAGGAGACGATTTTCAAGGAACCTGCTCTCTGCCCAAAGTATACTTCCTTTGCAGGCCATTGTTCAAGACAAGCTCGGTTTGCAAAAAATGTTATAACTGTTTTAAAATTGTCAGTACCATTCCGGACACCCTATATTAATTCTAATGTTTTAAACACACATTTTCAATTTTCACATTTTCACCTCGCTACGAGGCCATTTACATGAGCCCTGTCATCCACGGGATCTTGAGCCAGGGTTGGCATGTTTAAAACAACTTGTTTTAAACGTTTAAAACACATGGCTTTGTTTTTTTTACAAATGCTTAAAGCATTTGAAACAATGTATTTTAAACATGTTTTTTTCAGACTTGTTTAAAGAACAATACTTGATGTTTGATAGTTTGAGGTTATTTGCGTGTTTTGTAACTTTGTATTTTCATTCATTCCTACGGTTACCAGAGTCCGGTTTTTTCCGGAAATGTCCTACATTTTAGCCTTATGTCCGGCGTCCGGGAGGAATTTGAAAAATATCATAAATGTCCTACATTTTGAGCATCACATAATATTAATTAGGAAATACGTAACAGAAAAAATCATGCAAGTTACAAGTCTATGGACTGCGCTTCCAAACTCAATAGTGAAATTTATTTTGATTCAGTCATTGCTCAAAAAGAAAAAGTTTGTCCTGCTATTAAACAAATGGGAAAATGGAAGCAATTAATGAACAAAGTTTTGGGACCACTTTCTGATAACGTCACTGTTCAATGCCTGAGCAGAATTTCTTGCCTTAGGGTTTATACTGATGGAACAAGGTGTTGCCCATTCTTATTCAATATAATTTGATTGTAAAGCAGGGGTATAGAGAACAGTTATTCAGGGTGTCTGCCAGTCAAGAAAAAGTAAAAAAAATCAACGTAGGTCAAGAAGTCAATAAAAAGGCAATAAATTATTCTTGTGGCCAAGAATTTTTGCTATTGATTGGTCGATTTAGTTTATTTTACTTCACTTTTTCTGTCCCTTTGGCTAATCACGATGAGGATGAATGGTGGTAAGATAAGATAGATGAATGGATAGTCATAAACACATAGGGACAACCAACACAAGCCCCACATAAGATTATACTGGCTGTGAGTCCAGACGCCAAAGCCTCGCTTGTCTGCCAAACACAGTTCAGGATGCATTAATACGAAATAGCTGATCTAATTCTCTTCTTAAATTCATCTTCACTTTTCATCTTCATTGGCCCTTTGCTAGGGATTTTCATTAAATAAATATTTATTTTCTTAATTACTAATTTACAACTTTACCTAAGTAGGGGATTTAAATGAATCTACAGGGTGGCTCAATAAGTCACTTAACACCCTCAGTACAAGGCCACTGCGGCATGGAATTTGAAATTGGCGATGACCAATCGTTATCTGGCCAAGCGGGAACCACATTGACGCCACCCGCGCGGTCGGCGGCCATCTTGATGTCCGCCATCTTGAATTCAACTTCAGAATTTTAAATGGGAAGGGGGTCATGCGACATATCAAAATGGGATAGAGTTTAACGAGAAATGCAATGGTGAAGGTTTTTTCGACGTATCTTTAACCAGTAAAAAGTTATGACTGAATTCTTGTACCAATTTGCTCCTTTTCGAGGTGTTAGAAAAATGCCTTAAAATTTGTTTAGAGCTTCGGTAATGCATCGAGATCAAAGTGACGTCTATGGAGAGACGTTCGCATGCCATTGCACATTATTTTAATCGGATACATCGATGAAAAGCTGTGCATTATGAATGGTTGTCGCGAACAATTTACAGTGTGACGCTTCAATTGAATTAAAATTCCTTCACAGTGACAAGGCTAATGTTTATGTTCATAAGGAAGTTCATAAACAGAATATTCGATGATTTTTATCTGATAACCCATTTTCGACAGATCAAAGCTGAATGGTTAGTGTTGGTAAGTTAATGGTGTGGCGTGCTGTGTGGAACACGATTGGTTAGTCAATTTTCCATCAACGGAACCTTAAATGCTTAGGGCTACTTGGATTTGTTAAATAAACAGTTTTTTTCATCCTTGCTTATGGAAGAAGGTACTTTTTACAGAGTTTTTTCAATAGGGAAGAACACCAGAACACTTATGGGAACGTTATGAAACAGTTTCTGTCCAAAGTTAGTTATCAGATGACAAGGGTCACATATTCTGTTTATAAACTTCCTTATGAACATAAACATTAGCCTTGTCACTGTGAAGGACTTTTAATTCAATGGAAGCGTCACACTGTACTTGTTCGCGACAACCATTCATAATGCACAGCTCTTCATGGATGTATCCGATTAAAATAATGTGCAATGGCATGCGAACGTCTCTCCATAGACGTCACTTTGATCTCGATGCATTACCGAAGCGCTAAACAAATTTTAAGGCATTTTTCTAACACCTCGAAAAGGAGCAAATTGGTACAAGAATTCAGTCATAACTTTTTACTGGTTAAAGATACGTCGAAAAAACCTTCACCATTGCATTTCTCGTGAAATTCTAGCCCATTTTGATATGTCGCACGACCCCCTTCCCATTTAAAATTCTGAAATTGAATTCAAGATGGCGGACATCAAGATGGCCGCCGACCGTGTGGGTGGCGTCAATGTGGTTCCCCCTTGGCCTGATAACGATTGGTCATCACCATTTCCATGTTGCGCGCTGCAGTGGCCTTGTACTGGGGGTGTTAAGTGACTTATTGAGCCACCCTGTATAATGAATTTTAACAAAGCTGTCCAATTTATATTAGAGAAGAATATACCTTTAAAAGATGAACGAGTTAGTATTAGATTACTTTGGGTAACTAAAAAACTCAAAGTAATGATTAACAAAAAAAGAAAATTTCATGACAGATATAAACAAACAGGTGAATATAAATGTTATGTTATTTTTAATACTTTAAGAAGAGAGATAAAAAATCACTTTATGAATAAAAAACAATACTTTCTATCCTTAGAAGAGAATATTCAGACAAATAAAAAAAAAATATTGGTCGCATTTTAATGAGAGAGAGAGAGTAAAAATAAAATTACAAATATACTCTATTTGGATAAGTTACTTCATAAAGAATGTAACATCTTGCTAAGTGCATTCCAAATATAATTATTTTTTACATTAACTTTAACATGCATAACTTTCATGCACGATATGTTTCACATATATGCAACATGGAGTGGCGTGGACACTAAATTGTGTACGTACCTATTCAAAGTTTATTTAATACATATTATATACAAGTTATATTATTTAAATACATTACACAACCAATTCATCCAGCTCACAATAAACAAAAAGCAAAAATTACATAAATTGTCTCTGAAATGTGCATGCTCCCTTTCCTCCAAACAATTGTTCATGCATTTAAAACAAAATCAATTAAGAGAAGTCTTATTTCTCTATCTGGTGATTTACAATGTATTACAGTGAACAAACAGAAAATTTTTGGATCCAATTTTTTTGCAGGCTGAAATCAATATTAATTTAATAGGGTGCAAATAATTTCACGGAACGCCATGGCATTATATCATTTACAACTTTTGTGTCTCCCCGATGGTGTAGTGGTAACATCGTTGCCTTGTAATCAAGGGATCCCGGGTTCGATACCCGGTGGAGGCACATGGCACAGTGGTTCGGATCCCACTTTAAGCTATAGGCCCAGTTTCAATTAGCCTTTCTGTGCATAAAGTAGACTTTAAAAAAAAACAAATCAATCAATCAATTTTACAACTTTTTTCCATTAGATCATTCGGCACCCAGGGCCATCTCTCGTTGTCCCCTAGCTACAGTTGTATTGCAAGCAAAGTGAGCAAGAAGATTTTACAAAAAGTATTTTTATTTGCATAAAATTTGAAGTTCTAGGCGGTAATTGCCCCCTGCAGGTGTAGTTGGCCCCCCTGTGGTTGCGCCACTGTTTTTGAATGGGCAGTTTTTTCCGATAAAACGCTGGCTTTTTTGGCTCTTTTGCCTTTTTATCAATTACAGCTAACCTATTTCACTTGAAGTTACTATTATAAGTTTACAGATTTGTAGTGACATATTTTACAACTAGCTCAAAAAAAAAAAAATACGTGATGTAGCAGCAAGAGACAGATATTGGCCAATTCCAGTGGACACATATTGCATAGTGGTTCAGATACAATTTTATCCTTTGCTTGTCAAAGGGAGGGGGGGGGGGAGACATGCAGGCCCACTACCTATATTATTTAGATTTTTCAACGGTTTGAAAATAAATTACATTGTTTCCTAGGATGTTCCCAATATTTCTGTATTACTTTTGTTCATAAAATCATAAACGTCATCTTTGACTGCATCTCATTCGAGACACTCATGCCAGTGACAGTGTACAATTGGCTGGTAATAATGGTAATTATTTAAATTATTATATTTATTAAACAATTACACTTCTACAAACAAAAATATAATAAAAAAAATATTATGGATTTTGTGAGTTTTAGTGAATGATAAAGTATATGTGAGACACTCATGCAATAATTGGTTATTATTTTTCTTATTAATGATAGTAATTTTTGTAATTATTATAATTAATAAATAACTGCACGTATATGATCAACAAAGGAAGCAGTGATTCAATAATTAAATGGTTTCTTGAATTTTAGTGATAAAAAAAAGTGTGGGCTTGTGAGCCACCCTCGAAATGTAAGTTTCTTGTACGGCATGAGTAAGGTAGGGTTAAAAGTAAACATGTAGTCCTGATTGGCATATTTGTCCATGAAATGGATTTAAAGCAAGCTTTTACATGTTTGTCTCTCAATTTAAATGTTGATGTTATAAAATATGAAGCAAATGTTAATATCAAAATATTGGATGTTTCGGGACAATTACAATTCTTTACTGTTCACAACACATATGCAGATGTATACATATGGGCTGCTTCAAAATGATGTGAACGATTTCAACTCCTTATATATTTTTTATTTTTCGTCCAAATTGCTTTAAATTTTACATGTAATTCCTAAAACTGTCCAAGTCTTTTTGATAAAATTTTGAACACAGTATCTCACAAATGTTCTATGTGAGCCCCTTTGTTACCCTGCATACATCAAATTGGTAATCCAATTCTGCCCAGACCCGTTTCAACATGTCTGCCTCAACAGTTTGCACTGCAGCAGTAATGCACTCTTTCAGTTCATTGACATCTGCGGGTAGAGGAGGTTTGTACACAATGTCTTTTAGATGTCCCCACAGAAAAAATCACAGGGGGTTAAATCTGGGGATCTTGGTGGCCAACGTAGTAACTGTTGATCATTTTGAGTAGATCGCCCAATCCAGCAGTCTGGCAGTCTGTTATGAAGGTAATTTCGAACATGGCGATGAAAGTGGCATGGGGCTCCATCCAGTTGATAGATGGTTTCCACTGTCACGTTCAAGCTGCGGCATAAGCCATGTAGTAAGCATGTGTAGGAATGTTCGTCCAGTCACAGTTTCTTTGTGAAAGAAGTACGGACCCTACGCTTTGGTAGATGAAATGGCGCAAAACACATTAGTCTTCGGTGAATCACGCACAACTTCAACAATTTGACGAGGATTCTCAGTCCCCCCAGGTGCGAACATTTTGCTTGTTCACTCTTCCTGTCATATGGAATGTAGCCTCATCACTGAAACAAAGTTTGTCAATAAAATCATCACCACCACTGCATAACTCTAGAAATGACTCACAAAAATTTTTGCAGGACGTGTGATCATTAGGTGTTAAATGTTGTAACAACTGCACTCGATACGGATACATCTTTAAACACCTACGCACTACGTGCAAAACAGTTTCTCGAGGCATTGTTACCTCTTGACTCACTTCCCTTGTAGACTTTTGGGGGGCTGCGTTCAGACGTGGACGGTCTACCGGACAATTTTCCTTTGCAAATGTATCTCACTGTCTTGAATTTATCATACCACTTCCGTATGGAGTTCTTGGATGGTGGTTCTTTACGAAATTTCATACGAAACTCACGCTGAACACTAACAACAGACCGACAAACGTGAAACTGTACGATGCAAAAAGCTTTCTCTGCACCACAGGCAGCCATCTTGGAACTTTCACCCTGCCACCTAGTGGAGAAATTTGGAACTACTACGACCATTGCAAACAAAACTCGAAGATATGGTTGAAAGTATTTTATAACGGTCAAATATTGAGTGACAAGTAATTAATCTAATTGCCCGTTAGTAGGAATGAATGGCAATTGGTAATATTAATATCCGTCGCGAATACAGGTGTCTAGCGAACTGCCTTAGCCAGCACTAGCTTGCTCAACCACCGTTTTTCGCCCAGATTCGGATTTACATGCATTCTTATGGGAATATCAAGAAAAATGCAACTTCTAAACCAATGGACCGAATTGGATGAGATTTCAACCAGCGGAAGAACACCTCATGAAAGTACTGATTCCAAGATTTGAGCCTAATCAGAACAGAACTACGGGAGTTATGAATTATTAAAGATTCATCGCCGGATTGAAAGGGAGAAGCTACCCTACTGAGTTGTTCCTGCGTTTCGTGACTGAATACAAAAGACGAAGAGTTAGCCTAATCTCTGCGCGAGGGGCTGCTGCCAGGGGTTAAGGACCTGAGTGAGCATTGGCCAGGATAGGAGGACAACGGTCAAAGCACCAGAAACAATAAACAAGCACCTGATCATAGAGGGTACAGCGTCACTACGTTCAAATCTGGAATAAAAGGGATGATTTGGAACAGTTTTGCCTACAATCGCCACCGGAGTGTGAGCTACGCACGACCGAGCTGCGAGTTGCAAGCAGACTCGAGGTCTGGATTTGTTTTTCTTCGAGTGAGTGTTTCAGAGCCATGGAGTAGAGCAGAATAGAACCAGGGGATCCTCCTCCCCTTGCCGTCAACGCATCCGTGCACATACGTGTGGTTATGTGAGAATAACGCCAGACACGTCCACCCGTGTCAATCGTCCGAAACAACGTCCAAAGTAGTGAAAGTTAATAACATTTGATATCCATGTGAAACCGCGAATGGCTCATCGCGTATGTTCGTCTCATCGCCCAAGTCACGTATCTGTACTTACGAGTGACCGCGAAGAACTGACCTATTATTGCGCAAGTTGTCGTATGGAGTCGACAGTGAACGAGTGAAGCCAGGATCCGATGAGGCCAGATGGAGCCGCCGACCGATCCACTTTCGCCAACCAGGATAACCGCGAAGTGCAACACTGGAGTGCAGATGTCTTCCAGAACTGTAGGACCACTTCCGCCCAACCCAGGTCAGAGGGAATGCAGCTAAGGTAAGATCCAACCATGTGCGTGTGTGAGAAAGATGACGACTATCTACCGCGAATCTGCGTGAATCAAATCATTGCATAACTTAAATCAGTGCTATGGCAACCCTAGACATCTGTTTTCCGGCGGAGTAATCAAATGTTAAAGATGAGAGTTTATGTTAACAGCAAACAATAGTTCATTAAAATATAATTATACCTTCAGAAAAGATAGAAGGGGTTCGCACAAGGAACAATTATTCACTTTATGCTTAAAATCCTAAACGATAAATTGTAAAAGGCAATGTAGCCAAGACATAGCAAGAGTATGGTCAAAGTAGTAATTAATCTAACCTTTGTATTTGTCATATTGTCGCAATATGCCATAGAATGAGAGAATGAATGTGAGATCGAGTGAAAGAGGGCAAGATGTAATGTGTATTTATCTGTGCTTTAATATATGTGTATATTCAGAAACACCGTAGTATTATGTAACGTCATTTCAGGTATTTAAAATCAAATCCTCCTAGGTTTATTCTCGGTAACTCCGACTGTTAGGCACTTATCCTGACCGTATTATAATTTATGTAGTGTTTTATTCGCCCAGCAGGTGAGGCGAGAGATTCTTCGTTGTTGCGTTGCTAAGCTCAGTTCAGTTGAGTTAATTGAGTTAATTAGTTATTATTAAATTAGCAGCCCGTAACAAAATATGGCGCCCGAACATGCGACGAGTAGGTAAAAAAGTAGGCAAGTAAAAATGTTGCCCGAACATTCGACGAGTAGGCAAATAAATAGGTAGGCATATAAAAGGTTGCCCAAACAAGCGACGAGTAGGCAAATAAAATAAGTAGGCATATAAAAAGTTGCCGGAACAAGCGACGAATAGGCAAATAGAAGAGTAGGCAAATAGGAAGCAAATAGGAATTAGGCTCGTAGAACGATGTTACAGGCAGGCTAGTAAGGAACCTGGAGGTCACGAGTATTCTAATTAGTTGCTTATCTACTCAATGTGAATTTTTATGAAGTTTGATTGTAATGGTTAACAATCAGTTATGTCTATTACCCAAGGGGATTTAATACTTGTTTTTTAAAGATAGTCTTCAGCCTACGAATGTCTACGACAGGGTACCAGAATTGAACGCAAAGGGGGAACTAAGATTTTTTGTTGAAAATTAAATAATTGCAACCTGTAACTGAAAATCCTGATAAGAATCTATAAAGACGTGTTCATTTAAAGTATTAATGTGTAATTTGTACGGTGACTTTAATTAACTGAATATGCAATCGATCTCTAGCTAGAACCATTGTGTGTGTTTTTTATGGTGTAATAGTGAAAATACTTTGTTGCGACTATAGCATTTTTCCATAGCAGAATTATTAGAGGATCTTATTATTTTATTAACAATGGGCGTTATTAACTTCGGACGATAAAGGACAAAAGGACACGCGTTATGACACACGGAAGCAGGTGAGGGGTGCGATCCCCGGGATCTGAAACCAGAAACCAGGAAAAGAATTTTGATATCTTTTTCCTTCGGCGATAGCAAGCCAGCCGCGAGAAGAAGAAGAAGGGAGAGAGGCAAGCAAAGGACTACTCGGCTCCGCCAGAGATTAACGAACAATACCATGGACCGCCTAGGGGTTGAGCATTCCACAGATACAGGCGTTTCGTCAGCCGGCAACGTTGATAAGGATCTAGGGAAAGATCAGTCGGTAACAGGGTTGCCAGTTCCAGAAAATATGGACGTACAGGCCATGTTCTCTCAGCTAATCAGCTACATCCAAGCCAGAGATGAAGAAAGAGATCAGAAGAGGAAGAGAGAAGAAGAAGAAAGGCGGAAGATAGAGGCTGCCGAAAGGAGAGAAGAAGAAGAAAGATTGGATCGCCGTTTCCAAGTGCTGCTATCAAAAATTGACCAAATGAAGGATTTCCAAATCACGCAACGGACAAGAAATGAGGACGAAGAGATTCGCCGATTGGAGGCAACGTCCAGGGATGCGAGCCCAACTCCTTTACTCGTCGCAGCAGACGTGACCAACCAGCTAACCTGTCAATCAGCACCAACTTCCTTAGATCGCCAAGCAGCGCGTGACGTCATCGGCCGGAGCGGGAGCTCGCTGAGCTTGAACGCTTTCGCCCAGCAGGAGACACGCAGTGTTTCCAACCCGGAGTTGAGTACTCGCGGAATCTTCTCAAAGGTCAGCCTAGATCATTTCCATACGTACAGCCCCGATCACGACGAGATTTTACCGTCAATCTTCATAGGGGACTTCAAGAGAGATTGTTTGTTGTACGATGTCGATAGCCCAGACTGCTTGAGGCTAATGCGAAAATTACCCAAAGGGAATGCAAGGATCTGGCTCGAGCAGCGGAATCCACCATTCGATATATTTGAAGAGTTTGAACAGGCATATGAAGTTCTTTCCAACCCTGAGAAACGGAAGCTCTATGACCGAGGACCACAGTTTTTGAGCAACGAGTGGAAAAGCACATTGCAGGACTGTGGAGTGAAAGAAATGCTAACCGCCCCTTATCCCCAGCGAGGCCGGTACAGCAATCACCGCCCACAACAACAACACTTCAGAGACGATAGAGATGGAGAAAACACGAGATGGCAACACTGCCGGGGTCAAAACAACCCGAGTCAAGATGAGAGGAATCGTGCTGTGAATGCGGTTAGAACAGTCGTGTCCCCACAGACTACTGCCAATTTACCCGACTGGAATAGACCGTCTACTAGCCGTAACTTGGACCAACTCTCCCCAGATTACCAACCTAGATGAAGTGGACTGAGGCAAGAACAGCGATCTCTGGAGCAGATAACCGATATTCAAGGCCCGACGGGACACTGAAGAAAATATCGCACTAGAGCCACTCCGATTGTAAAGTAAACAATAGGAAAATTAGAGATTATTTTTTTTATATTAAAAGGCAAAAAATGTAGACATTTCTTATAATTAATGCAAGAAGTATGCAAACATATGTGTGAGAGAGAACAAATTGCAAATCAAATATTTACTTATATCTTATTTAGCTTATTATTCAGTATTCATTTATTATGTAGAAAACTACAGGGTGTATCCAAAGTTAGTAGGTATGTGGTAATATACGTTGAGATTTCGATGTCAAAATGTACTTTATATTGTATTCTTGTATACGTTATCATATTCGTTTATATTTTCATAATTATAGTACAATTGCAGAAAGTATAACTTCATTCTAATGTTGAGGTAAAAGTTATACAGTCCAGGGTTCGAGTCCCTATTCAGACGCCTATGTGTGCGATCACTAACAAATATCATTAATATGTGGTATGAATTTTTTCCTGTCACTCGCAAGTTCGTTCTGAAAAAAATTCATAATTAAAAGGAGGGGAATGTTATAACGGTCAAATATTGAGTGACAAGTAATTAATCTAATTGCCCGTTAGTAGGAATGAATGGCAATTGGTAATATTAATATCCGTCGCGAATAGAGGTGTCTAGCGAACTGCCTTAGCCAGCACTAGCTTGCTCAACCACCGTTTTTCGCCCAGATTCGGATTTACATGCATTCTTATGGGAATATCAAGAAAAATGCAACTTCTAAACCAATGGACCGAATTGGATGAGATTTCAACCAGCGGAAGAACACCTCATGAAAGTACTGATTCCAAGATTTGAGCCTAATCAGAACAGAACTACGGGAGTTATGAATTATTAAAGATTCATCGCCGGATTGAAAGGGAGAAGCTACCCTACTGAGTTGTTCCTGCGTTTCGTGACTGAATACAAAAGACGAAGAGTTAGCCTAATCTCTGCGCGAGGGGCTGCTGCCAGGGGTTAAGGACCTAAGTGAGCATTGGCCAGGATAGGAGGACAACGGTCAAAGCACCAGAAACAATAAACAAGCACCTGATCATAGAGGGTACAGCGTCACTACGTTCAAATCTGGAATAAAAGGGATGATTTGGAACAGTTTTGCCTACAATCGCCACCGGAGTGTGAGCTACGCACGACCGAGCTGCGAGTTGCAAGCAGACTCGAGGTCTGGATTTGTTTTTCTTCGAGTGAGTGTTTCAGAGCCATGGAGTAGAGCAGAATAGAACCAGGGGATCCTCCTCCCCTTGCCGTCAACGCATCCGTGCACATACGTGTGGTTATGTGAGAATAACGCCAGACACGTCCACCCGTGTCAATCGTCCGAAACAACGTCCAAAGTAGTGAAAGTTAATAACATTTGATATCCATGTGAAACCGCGAATGGCTCATCGCGTATGTTCGTCTCATCGCCCAAGTCACGTATCTGTACTTACGAGTGACCGCGAAGAACTGACCTATTATTGCGCAAGTTGTCGTATGGAGTCGACAGTGAACGAGTGAAGCCAGGATCCGATGAGGCCAGATGGAGCCGCCGACCGATCCACTTTCGCCAACCAGGATAACCGCGAAGTGCAACACTGGAGTGCAGATGTCTTCCAGAACTGTAGGACCACTTCCGCCCAACCCAGGTCAGAGGGAATGCAGCTAAGGTAAGATCCAACCATGTGCGTGTGTGAGAAAGATGACGACTATCTACCGCGAATCTGCGTGAATCAAATCATTGCATAACTTAAATCAGTGCTATGGCAACCCTAGACATCTGTTTTCCGGCGGAGTAATCAAATGTTAAAGATGAGAGTTTATGTTAACAGCAAACAATAGTTCATTAAAATATAATTATACCTTCAGAAAAGATAGAAGGGGTTCGCACAAGGAACAATTATTCACTTTATGCTTAAAATCCTAAACGATAAATTGTAAAAGGCAATGTAGCCAAGACATAGCAAGAGTATGGTCAAAGTAGTAATTAATCTAACCTTTGTATTTGTCATATTGTCGCAATATGCCATAGAATGAGAGAATGAATGTGAGATCGAGTGAAAGAGGGCAAGATGTAATGTGTATTTATCTGTGCTTTAATATGTGTGTATATTCAGAAACACCGTAGTATTATGTAACGTCATTTCAGGTATTTAAAATCAAATCCTCCTAGGTTTATTCTCGGTAACTCCGACTGTTAGGCACTTATCCTGACCGTATTATAATTTATGTAGTGTTTTATTCGCCCAGCAGGTGAGGCGAGAGATTCTTCGTTGTTGCGTTGCTAAGCTCAGTTCAGTTGAGTCAATTGAGTTAATTAGTTAGTTATTAAATTAGCAGCCCGTGACAATTTACATAGAACTTTAATTGTTGATAAAGTTTTATCGCTCCTGGAACGGTTTCTTATCGTTCAAACCACTTTGAAGCACACTATATTATGTGAATTGGCAGATATATCCTGTTTAATGGAGCTTTGAGATGGAAGCGACGCATGACTCTTGTAAACCAACCCTTAGAAGTAAATGCAACCTTTCGAACCAAAGCAACATAAGCTGCAAGTGTTGCTGGTCACTTGGCCTGTACAGTTTTCTCAGGGAACTTTCAGACCGAAGCAACAGTGACATGTGTCACTTGGAAGCAGACCTCTTGAACAGCAGAGTGACAACGAGCCAAACATGTCACTTGCATGTTGCTCGGACTATATTGTTTTCTCAATGGTGTGCATTGTGTCACTTTGGTCTGATGTTCTTGCATGGACTGTGATTGTTTTGCTTTATACTGAAGGAGACTGTGTCGCTTGTCATCTGTGGCTTCAGTCAGAAAGCTCCTTCAATGATGTGCATCATGTCGCCTCGGTCTTGTTTGTGCATGCGTGGTGGATGCTTGCTTACAGACTGAAGGGGTCCATGTCAGTTGCCACTTCAATGTGACACCCCCTACTGTCATGTGTTGCTTCGGTCAGAATGTTCTCTATACTTTCCAAGATTGTTAGCTACTTCATCAGACATTAAGATTTAATTTAGCCTGTAAATCACAGAGAACAAATTGCAAGTACTGTTGTTGGAAAAAGACCTGCTTTTTGATAGAAGGTTCCTTTTATAATCATAAATGGGCATTTGGAGTGGAATAATGTAATGCTGTTGCTTTGTAATAGTAAGGGGTCTGAGGTTCAATCCTCAGTTCAGTGCTTCGGATCTCATTTCACACTGTAGGTCCAGTCCATATTTCATTAATAGATTGTTTTTGACATTTGCAGCCAGTCTTATTTGCTTCTGCTTCAGTTTTAGTGCCAGTGTTTTTGAACCGCAAAAGGTCCGTTTGACCCAGGGGTTGACGACTAATTTAAATATAATTTTATATTTGACAGGAAGTCTAAATATAATTGAACTATGATTATGTCATAGTTGATATATTAATATTAATTAACGGTGCTAAGTTTTACTTCTGACAAAGAGGTGAGAAATGGAGGAGAAATAGCAGGTCGGTCTAATTTCTGTGTTCCAGAGGCCTAGGGTGACTATAATGACAACCCCCTCCACAGCTCAGGCTCCGTTCCTCACTAGTCCATTTTGGATTGGACTGATTTGTTGTTTTAAGTCCACTTTATGCACAGTAAGGCTAATTGGGACTGGACCTACAGTTTAAAGTGGGATCCAAACAACTATGTGCCTCTACGCAACCACTGCACCATCGGGGAGGCCACTAGTCCATTTAGATATAATTATAAAATCTTATCTATGACGATAGAAGTACTTTTTAACCTCATGCTGTTACCAGCTTTAAAGAAAGAAAGGAAAAAGAGAGAGAGAGAGAGAGAGAGACACACACACACACACACAGATATATATATGTATATATATGTGTGTGTATGTATGCAACATTCACAGACAAGACAGACATTATTCTTTGTTCTTCCTTCTTTGTATGCTTTGTATGTGTTTCTGACATTATTCTTAGTAAAGTGTGTATGAAGTCAAAACTAAATGCTTATTTTTATTGTTTGAATTTGAATTTTTGGGTGTGTCAGTACTTAAAGGCTTTTATGCACCTGTCACGTTATACGGGGTCCAGCCCCTTATCTTACCTAAATTAACTGTAATGTCGTTTACTAAAGTATTAA
The DNA here is from genome assembly GCF_977018435.1 of Lepisma saccharinum. Taxonomy (NCBI): domain Eukaryota; kingdom Metazoa; phylum Arthropoda; class Insecta; order Zygentoma; family Lepismatidae; genus Lepisma; species Lepisma saccharinum. The sequence goes on from NC_139242.1 coordinate 44,872,486, forward strand.
AACATTCTGACTTCGGTTAAAAGCAGAGGATGTAAAGGGGCACTCAGCACACATATGGACAAAACACAGACGCCAGAGCCTTGTTAGTTTGCAAAATGCAGTCCAGGTTGTACTACGTGGAAGTGAGGTTGACAATTGGGTGTCCTACATGGAAGGTTTACCTCTTACACCCCTATTTTTATTGTTATAACACAAAAAAAAATCCCCTCGGAATATATTTTGGGGGGGGGTGAATTTTAATAGAACAAGATCGTTGGTGGGAAATACCCCCTCCGCCATGGGAATTCGTACCCTGAATGTGACCACCAATGCTATGGTAGTATTGTATAATTGTACTGTTACAATATTATAGACCAAAGTAAGGGGAAAAAATCAACTTGGTGATAGCCCCCATCCTCTCTCCCTGACCCGACAATCAACAATACAGTCGCTTATAGAGAAAGGTGTCACATGGGGTACAGCTCGGTGTTTATTGCTTACATTCCATTCTCAATCTCAAAAGTATTTGAATAATACAATATGCACAAATTAACTATGTTTTCAATTTTCTTAACCACCATCATTGATCAGCCATGATTTGATTTGATTTGTAATAAAGATAATCTATGTTTACAAAGTAATATATTTATAAGTTAAATGACATGTATTAGGAATGATTCTTATAATGAAGAACATATCTGAATTGAAGTAACCAAAAAAAAGGACATTTTCTCATCAAGACTGCAGTTCGAAAAAAATCAGGACAGGGATTAAAAATACTGAACTGTCCTAACCAAATTGGGATTTTTGGTAACTTTGCATAAATGGTTATAAAACTAAAATTGCTAGATATACTACACTGCAGACTTCTGGAGTCTACCTCTGTCCAGAAACAACCCATTCATTTATGCAAGAAGAAAATTGAAATTCTTGCAAAATCTGAAAAATCGTCCATGTTATTTTTGTATTTCTTTATAGGTTCACTTTAAAATATTTCATGGTTCGAGGAGGGGGGAGGGCAAGCATGGCCCCCTTGCCCCCCCCCCTTGTGCAGGAGCCTGCAGTGCACATACACAATTATCTTCACAGCTTGATGCTAAATTTGAAGCTGTTAATCATGTGTATTAGTCATGTTAACAATTGGCTAAATATTCTAATGTCTGAATTTAAGAACAAAATAGATGTGGTTGGTACAGCATGTTTACAATCTACTACACGTCTTGAATCTGCATTTGATAACAAATGTTGCAATTTTGATGAGAAACTATCTGAATTTGAAAATGTGCAAGAATCATTGAAAGAACATGTTCTTGATTATGACAAATGTTTGAAGGATGTTAGTATTAATTTTAATAATTATGAACAACGTTTAGGTAATCTTGAAGCAAATTTTAATGACTGCTCTTCTAATATTATTGATCTTATGTAAAGAGTAACTATTCTAGAAAGTAAAAGCAATATTAATGCTGATGTACATAAGCATATTTCTGATTGTACAAAAAAATTTAAACAGTTTAATTCCCGTATCGAAGGTATGCGACAAGGTAGCAAAAACCTTCAATCTGATGGCAAATATTTAACAGCTGAAGATAACTCTAATGAAAAAGATAAAGGTAACGTAAATCTTGCACAGAATTCTTATGCTCGCAATTCAGCTGTTCCCAATAGTCAATGTAGAACAAAATCAACTGTGGGCAATACATGTCAGAATGGAAAGAATGGAAAAGACAAGTGTGATGTTGGACTCCGTAGCTCGTCTAGTGATGCATCAGATGATTGATTCTAACTCTTGTGCTCGTAAACATGTCTGTTGGAAGCACAGGTATAATAAATCTGTAAGATCTAGCTCTGAAGAAACTTTCGCAAAGAAATTTTAATGTGACAACACAGAAGGTTCATTCCAAAAATGAGAGATAGATGCTGAGGAACATAGCTATACTAAAGCTTGCTATCAACTGTTTGTTACAAATGCACATCCCACTTTTAGTTCTGTGCTTCCTACAAATAATGATAATGTTAGGAATGTACATAATAATCCACATTGTCATATGGATCAAAACTTTAATTCTCCTTCTACATGGTGTGATTTTGACCCACAAATATCGGAACCTAACCTACAAAATTACTGCATCAGCAGTATTTATTGGGATGCAAATGTACCATGTTCAGCTTCGAACAATCATGATGATCCTTATTCTTCTGTAAATGGTTCGAGATTGCATGATTATGGTAACACAGGATAAAATGGAGCAAATCATATTTGCCATAATCGACTGTACAATTCGAGAGGAATAATTGATCAGACGAATGCCAGAAATACATGTGATGGAGAGGGAAATGCAAGAAGTGGACGTGTAAAATTAAGTGAATTATCTCAATTGCCTAAGTTCTCTGGCAAGAAAGAGCAGCAATTAGCGAAAGAATATATTGAACAGCTGGATAACATATTAAATGTTGTAAGAGTGCCAACAGAAATGAAACTGCAATTCATTGGGAGAGCTGGTTATTGGTTTCGGACTCATAAATATTACTTTAATTCTTATGAACAGTATATATAAGAATTCACTAATCAGTTTGCTACCTCGGAAGTTATTCAATAACAGCTTTCTGTATTGAGAAATTGCAAATACGACCCTAGCGTTCATGGCAGTTTAGAGACTATTGCTTTGAAAACTCACTTCCGTTATAGCAATTTGGTTGAAAATCCTCAAGAAATAGATGTTGTGTAGTTAATACTTAGTCAGTTACCTGATAATATTGCCAATCACATTACTTGTCACGGAATTCGTTCAGTAGATCAACTGACTAGCATGTTAAGAAGGTTAGATGTAATACAATTAAGTACAAAGGGGCTTGTTGCTCTTCTTAATGAAGACAACAAATGTGAAAATACTCCAAAGGTTTTTAAGAACTCTGCACAAGGCAGATTGATTGATTTAGTTTATTTTACTTTGCGTTTTGTGCCTCTTGGCTAATTTGCGAAGATGGGGATGAGTGATGAAATGATGAATGGACATTCACAAACAACCAAGCCCGAGCGGGATTCGGACCCGGGACCCTTGGTGTCGCAGTGCGATGTGCTAACCACTCGGCCACAGGGTCCAGCTGAACAAAGTAGCGGATGGTTAAATGTGCTGCCAGTTAATGTTCGGCATTCAAAGACTACTAGTGTTTGTCCTCAGACTCCAACTAGTAGTGAGGTAGAAGCCAATGCTGCTATCAATCAAGGTTATGAAAATTGCCAGGGTAACAATCTTCAAGGTTGATATTTCAACAATTTTAGGCGAAACTCTTAAATAATTATGGATTTCATGGAAATTTTACTGCACGAAACAATTATAATGGCTTGGGATCTAGAAACGGGGGTCAATTCCAAAGGATTTACAAGCAAAATAATTACTGTTCACCTATAGGACAATTCAATAATTGAAATTTGCTCACTCAATCAAGATTTTATTACAGGAATAAATATCACAATGCCAATAATAATACACTGCCATATCAGTGTGTTCCTGCAAATTCAAATCCATTAGATTCTCAACCTGAAGCAGCAAGGTTAGTGTCACAAACTAATTGTGATTCTACAAGAATGACAAATGCCGTGCAAGGTTCTATACCTGTAACGCAAGTTCTCGTGATATGTTAAAAATGAAAGGAGAGATAATTTACTTCAAGCAAGTTTTGTACAAGGGCAAAGTATTGTTAAAGCAGGCATTAAGAAATTTACACTGCTCCACAAAACTTAAGCAACTCAAACGAAGTAGGACTAAATGAAAAGAAAATGTCAATTCACCAAGTTTAATGAACATAAGGAAGGTACAGATGCACAATGCAACACAAATGAACACCAACAATGCAGATATGGTGTACAGGGTGGCCAGAAAGTTCAACACCATTATAACCCTACATGAAAAGCTTGCATCTGAGAGGGCACAAGCTGTCAATACGGTGTGTAACCACCTCTAACAGACACACAGGCATGACATCTGGCCTCCATTCTGTGGATCAGAGTGGTTATCAAGTCTTGATTAAGACGGGACCATTCCTCTAAGCGGGCTGTCTGCAGTTCAGGAATTGTTCTGGTGGTGGATTGCACTGCACTATTCTTCACCTAAGAGCATCCCAAACATACTCGATTGGAATAAGGTCCAGCGAGTATGCAGGACATTCAATGTGGGCAATGTCTTCTGTCTCCAGATAATCGGACACAATATATGCACGGTGTGGGCGTGCATTGTCATCCATAAAAAGTAAGTTCGGACCAAATACTCCATGGATGTTGCGAACACGTGAATGGAGAATTACATCCCGATAACGTTGTGCCGCCCAAGTTCCATGTTCCACAATATGGAGGTCAGTTTTCCTATCCAGCATGATACCACCCCACACCATGATGAAACCACCTCCAATGGACGGCCTTTCAACAATGAACTTAGGGTGATATCGTGTTCCTGGCCCTCTCCACACGGATATCGGACCAGAATCAGACGATAGGCTGTATCGAGACTCATCAGAGAACATTAGTTGTGCAAACTGGTCTTCTCCCCATTTTACATATTCCTGACACCATGTGTATTGCACACGTTTGTGCTCCCGTTTCAATGGCACACACAGCACAGGCCTCCTGACATACAGTCCTGCTATATTCAGCTGCCTCCGAACAGTTTGACGACTAACATGTCATCCTGTAGCTTGAAACAAATCATTTGCCAGTTGAGAGGACTCTTGGAGGTTACGTCTAGCAGTGATTGTGAGAAATCGGTCATCAGCTGCTGATGTCATCCCCGGATGGCCTCCTTCTTGACGTCTACTGAGAGTAGGACCATTTTGGAAGCAAAGCCACAACCTGACACGACACTTTTATTGACATTGAATTCACGTGCTACTTCAACTTGGGACCGACCCATTTCCAGTCGTCCAATTATTCGACCTCGATCAACGTCACTCAAATGATGTCTACGATTCATTTCAAGGTGTCTACACTTGATATCCCACTCACGAACCACCACTTCACTGCTTGAGGACTGGGACAATACTAGGCTGTGGTTTGCGCTGGCAGGCACAAGCTGTTAATCTTGGTTTATAAGGTGCTGCTCACGCATTATAGAGGGCACTCGCACTGCCTGTGCTTCCTTATGTTTGTACATGTCTCATACAAGTGTTGAATGGGCACCACATCTCACCTATCCCATGTTGTACAGAGTTGCTTAAGTTTTGTGGAGCAGTGTAGTTATTCTTGCACTTTAAGGAAAAGTGGAATTTTTTAATACATTAAATGGAAATGATAATGTTGGAACTACTTCTTATTGCTACTGATGTGCTAAAATACAAGAATTGTGGCTGCATGCAAGGAAGGATGTTTTTGTTTCTGCACGATAATATTTAAGAATTTATTCAAAGAATAATATACACTGCACAGAAATGATTGATTTTTGCCAATGTATTGTATCTAGAAGGACTGAGAAATGGAATTATCCACTAGATTATACACATGGTTATTATTTTATTTGAGAAGTGTCATGTCTACCAAGTATACGAATAAATGTAGACATTATTTTATGAGAGGCCATGGATGCCTGAATGATGTGATGATTATTTTCGTCTATGTTTATATGCACTCAAATAAGCATATCTGAAGAAACAGTCACAGCGTTAATTTACTGCTCGAATGTTTTTAACTTCAATTGACAACGTTGAAGATTCGTTCAAGAAAATATGTAATCTGATAGCCATATTTGAATAATTACGGAGTTTTCAACTGAGATAGTGAATTCGAATATTGGAAGAACTTAGATGAAAGAAAGAACTAAGTGTATGTTTTGCATTTCTTGATTGTCGTGCATTATTTCCATCTATTGAAACATATTGCTGAAGAAATTATCCAAGATTGAGTAAGGAGGAGCAGAAGGTTTGAAGAATTGGAAACTTACTTCGGACAATAAAGTGTTATAAATGCAATTTGAGATGTAATAATTTATGTTATTTATGATTATTTCCATTCAAGAATTTTGTTTATTTGGGTATGTACTGAATGAATGGAACTACAACAAATACAAAATGTGCCAGTCAAGTCTGATTCACGGAGATCAGAAAGAACTGGATTACTGTTGTTTAATAAAGGGAATAATTGATAACGAGTTGCAACTTAAAAACGATATGTTCACAAGTTTGTAACTGAATGTGGTAAAATTTTCGATATTTACAGAATTGAAATAAGTCAAAATTTTCACCGGGAAGGGGTGCATATTGCAACTGACCCAAAGATGTTTATTTATTTCATTTATTATTTATTAATTTTGTGTTTAATACACACAATGATATATTTCTGTTCTTATCGATTTCTATTTTGTTATGTTCGAAAAACGTTGTTGAATTAATATGATGTATAATTATTACAATCAAATTATTGATAATATGCTGTTCAGCTTATATTTGACCAAACACAATTCCTTCCCCCTGCACTCAGAATGAACTTGCCCAACCTTTGTCGGGCACATTTGTCAGTGTAGTGTGTGAGCTGTAAAAGAGTGGTTGTGTTTTCTCACTGGGCCAAAAATCCCCCCCAAACTGAGCCACTTTTGGGAGGAGTGTGTTGTATAACTTTTCCAAGTGTGTGCGTTTTCTAGCTTGCCGAAAATGCTGCCAAAACTGAGTCGCTTTTGGGAAGGTTATGTTGTAGCCCTTTATGACGCAAAGTTCAGTGTGTCAATGATCAGGAAGTAGTGTAAGAGCAACAATTGTGACGTTAGTTTGACTTTATTCAAGAATGTGATCAGCAAGTATAAGGATTGCATGGCCCCAGCGTTCAGTTCTCCAACAAAGGGGATGAGAACACGGCCGTGCACACAAGCCACCACCAGAATGCAGGCAAAACTTTACAGAATGGCCATGCAAGAGAATCCACCAACCCAAAGACAGATGGCGAATCATCTAAATATGTTTTTGGAAACTGTTAACCACACCTTGCCCCTGAATACTGGTGGTGGCTTGTGTGCACGGCTGTGTTCTCATCCCCTTTGTTGGAGAACCGACCAAGGTTGGGCGAGTTCATTCTGAGTGCAGGGGGAAGGAATCACGTTTGGTCATATATATACGCTGAACAGCCTCTGTATATGAAAATTTTAAATAGTGACGGAGTTTGAGAATTGAAATAAGTCAAAATTTTCACCCAGAAGGGGTGCATATTGCGACTGACCCAAAGATGTGTATTTATTTCATTTATTATTTATTAATTTTGTGTTTAATACACACAATGATATATTTCTGTTCTCATCGGTTTCTATTTTGTTATGTTCGCAAAACACTGTTGAATTAATATGATGTACAATTATTATGATAAAATTATTGATAATGTGAAATAACGAAGTATTAATTTCTATATACATTTTGAGCACAGCAACGGAAAAGAAACAAAAGACTGTAGATCAATAAGTGACTAATATATGGAAATTTTAAATAGTGACGTTGGAGTTTCCTTTGAATTTATCAAACTGTAAGCAGATTTGGATAAAGGGGAATACCAGGATGTTTCATTGAAGTTTAAGTAATAAGGCTTGCTTTAGACAGTATCGTCATAAATGGGAGAAGGAAACTGGTGTTGGGTTTTGCAAATTACCTTCTTAACTCCAGTTCAGAGAAACCCAATCCTTAAGCCAATCTCTGTGAGGTATCCAATTTCATACCGAGGGATTCCTTCAAATGATAAAGGTGAATACTCATTCAGTACACATTGAACCATATTTCGTCTTTCTAGTATGGATGTTTTCACCAATGGATATTAAAAATTCTGTATCATAGCACGTCAATAAAATCACATTTATTAACTTGAAGAAAGGAGATATACTAAAAGAAGTCAGAACCTTAATGCAATGACAAACAGTTTTACTGTTTAATAATTACAAATATATGACTTTCAATATCTACAATTTTTGTACAAAAGAATACTTACAAGAAATCAAAGTGATCACACAATACCTTTACTAAAGACATCAACATTATGGTTGAATATTTCATCATCACAAAGTATATACAAAAATAGAAAGGAATAATCACCAAGAACTTCAGGATGCTTCCATAGCAACAGCTTCCCTTTTCTTCTTCTCCTTGACTTTGGCTGTGAAAAGAGAAAGAGAAAAATGTATCTTTGGCAATTGTGTGCAGTATATTGCACATGCACTTTTAACACATTTAGTAATCTAACTAAAATACTTTACTGAATCATCAGGAACAAAAACTACTACTACTTCACGAAGCATTTAAGAAATAACCAGACTTGAACAGAGTCTGCAAGCTAAGTGAGGTAAAAAAATATGAAGTTATTTTGGTGGAGACCAAATTCTTGGATGCAAATCGAATCATTCATGATAGGCTTTCGAGCTTTCTAGAGTTAATGCCACCTCATCTTCAGTGCAGAGATGTGTGTGTGAATTCAGATTTTTTATGTATTCTGCATGGGTGAAGTCTGAACCAGATGGCAGGTCAATTGGCTGCCGTGTCTGCACTGTTGGCGACTCAATAGCCAGGTTGGGTCGAGTTGAAGTCCAATGTCTGTTGATATTTCTTGTTTCCCTGTGGATGGCTATTGAGTCATTTCATGAAAAATCAACAAGAAAAATAATATTTTTGGGCTTTCATGTCATGGATTTCATTCATTTCCGGCATATTCATATCTCACAATGCGGTAAGTAAAAATCAACACTTCAAATTATACTGCATCTCAACAATGGATAAAAGCAATTTTCTCAGCTTCTGTAGCAGCTAGTGATGTGGGACTGGTATCATTTCAAACACCATACAATAACATTTCTTTTGATACGCAACATGGTGTATTGTGATATGAAAAATTCCCAATTTTCCCAAATTTGTTATTTTGAGATAACAAACCTGTATTTGCCATGGTACAAGTTTGTTTAATTTAAAAAATGGCATGCACATCACTTATGTCGGAATTTCTCAATGAACAGCCTTAAATTTTGTCATCTTTGAGCATTAGCTTCAGAATGATAGTTTCAGCTAAATTTAGCAAGTTAGTCTGTCAGTTACTTGTTGAACTATAAGTACGACCTGCAGTGCCAGTGCAGGATGGAACTTGATTTTGCATGTATGGCAGGGTCATGGTACAGCCTCTTCTTAAAAGAGGATATAGTTTTAAAAGTCTCTGATGTACAGCAAACCAAAAATTGCAAACATCAAAGTGAAGATTTTAGCATGCACATACACTGTGTCATGAAAGTGCATTACAAATGTGTTTTCAAACACTTTTAGAACATAAAGAGTGTGATGCGATCATCATCATGCTTCAGTCAACTTCACCTCACCAGAATCTGCACTAGTTAACCACTGGCAAAAGGTTGGATGACTCTGAGATTAATTTAAGCAAAGAAAATCAATTGTAAAATACATTCTTTATATAAGTCACCCTGGAAATAGATGCCAGGTCCCAAGAAAAGCAGTCCGACTTGCAGTCTTGTATCGTAGAACTGAGGTAGACAACAAAAAAAGGAAGTTCTCAGTAATAAAAGTGTTACGAGTTAAAGAATAATTTGGATACTATTACCGATATTGTAAACGCTTCTAATGGAACTATACATAAACATGGATTGAAAGAGTGTGTGTTTAACCGCCCCCGCCCCCCCCCAAAAAAAAACTAATTTTGGATCCACACCTTTACGATGACTCTGAGACTTCAATCTCTGATGACAAGTGTTGACACTAGCTCTTAAATGCTCAGATGCACATCCAGAACTGACCTGACTGCTAATAGTATTGAAAAACATTATAATTTTTCCACCCTGGCCTAATCCGATTTGCACCAGTGATCAAGTATATAAAGGGTGTCCAATACGAAAGCAGTGCACAAGCCTAACATTCTTTTATTGTTTATATGAGTACAAAGGTACAATTCATGTTCCAGAGTCCACTGTAGTCACCTGTTTACATACATTCATTGAGGAAATAACTGAACCATCAGCCACTTGATACTGCATCAGTAAACGGAACTTATTATTTTTGTTATTTTACATTTTTTCTGCTACTTTCGACTAATTGTAATGATAAGGAGCAGTGATGATTAGATGAAGCTGATGAAAGGACTCTCACCTATGCTGAGTCTGGGATTCGAACCTGGGGACTTCAGTGGTCATATCAAAAGTTGCACTTGGCCACTAAGCTGACAACATCAGACTATCTTATCGGTAATGGCTAAAATTTCATATTGGTTCATTACTAACTAATAGGGAGCGGAAGTTGATGAAATGTCATCTTTTATCTGACATCTCAGACACGATGCCCATTAAATATACACAATATTACACTTTGTCTAGAACAAAAAAAAAAGGTAATTTTAAAGTGTTTTTTTTTTTTGCCAATTTTCAGGTTTTGGGTCATTTTCCCCAATTTTCGGCATTTTTCGCAATATTCGGTGTATTGTTTCATCATATTGTGTCACTTCTTTCATTTTGGTAATATTCTTGAGTCTTTTCACCAAGGTGAACATAGGCCTATATATGTATATCTCGCAGGATTGCAATTTACGAGCAAAAGAAATGCTGAACTGGTGACAGTCTTTGTTGTGTCAGGGGAAACCACCAGGTGTCCGTCTGGGGCAAACTCATTAAGATCAGATAAGGAGAGGCTGGAAATACACTAGCCAGACGGTGAAACCCGCGGGGAATTTATTTTTTCTGAAGAATTCCAAGTTTTTTCGAGCGGGGGGGGGGGGGAGGGGGAGGGAAATTCTCGTTGCATATTTTAATTGAATGTGCATGTGGTATAATTGGTGCCTTTTTTAAAAGCAAGATTGCATTTTGTTTAATTTCCTTTTCATTTCAATTTCTAACCTGAAACTAACAAATTTAATGGTCATTTTTGCATTTTTTACGTCATTTTTTCCCATTTTTTAGGACATTATATAGGTCATATACCTATATATTTTAGGTCATCAACTTCCACTCCCTACTAACCAACCATATTATTTATTATAAATTGCATATCTATTCGGTAGTTTATGGCCATACTTTTATTGGAACTTGATTTGCATTGTAAGGCACAAATGGCACTAAATGCTGCTACTAAACTGGCCAAATACAACTCATCACACTTTCATTGTGGACTTCTTGTTTATTTTTTGCCAAAAAAGGGGTGTTTGAAACAAAGTGCATTTAGTACATATTGAATAATGACAAGAAGGGGGTGGATATAGGGAATGCATTCTCACAGTAGGAAAATTTACATGAATCACCCCACACTTGTTTCGATGTTACCATGGTAAACTTTTCCAGAATCTCCAGCAAACACTCCCTAAAACAACTTGCACTACAGGCAATTATTAAAATCTACAGTGGAACCTTGATCTTACGTTTCCACAGATTAAAATCTTAAAATGAAAGGAAACTCCAAAATATTATGATAGCTCTATCAGAATAATATTGAAAGATTTTAGGTTTTAATCTGGAATAAAAAACGTTTTCATAAAAATCCATGCACTGCATTTAAGTGTAAACCAAATAAAAGCTACCTGGCTCCTCGTCAGGCACATTTGGAAGTTGTGGCTCACCAGCACCTGCAGGAACTTCCTCAGGAACTTCCGGCATAAGGTCCTTTATTATGTCTTCCAGTTCCGCAGCCACAGCTTCTTCGTCTTCACTGGTCAGCACGCCACTCAGCAGAGCATCTATCTCCTGAAAAGATGGTTAGAAGACAATCCCATGTTTAGTGAACAAAAATTGTATTATAAGGCAACCGAAAATGCAATAAAAAAGAATTAAATAACACAAAATACAAACATTCACTTTCTAGTAGCTGAAATGTTGTTCACTTGTATACATCTAATGTATTGTTCACACAAAACTGTTGTCTGATGCCTTCTATTAGTGTACAGTCATCTACAGGGATAGTTCCAAATTTCTGTAACAGCAAGTGAAAGTAACCTTGGGAAGGGGGGTGCCAGTTGAAAGATATTTTAGAGGACAAAAACTCACCTTACAGGGTGGTCAGGGGGTTCAAACCCTTCGATAAGGTTTAGGCTCATTTTTGTTGCTTTTTGATGAAGAGGTTCACATTATTGTGGAAGAGGCCAACAGGTTTGCAGAACAATATCGCAGGCCTACCTTTTGCTTTCTTTTCTTGATTTTTGGTAATAATTGATTATTAACACAACGTGAAGCGCTAACAAGTGAAAATTCCGGCGCCATATCGCACGTACGTAATTTGAAAAGCTAGAAGGCTCTATTATTTTCATCACATTTCGGGATGAAATAGATGAAAATCGCAGTATTTCACGTACTGCAGTGTTTTCTCATCGCATTTGCAAAAAAAATTGATGAGAAGCCCAAAGCACGTCCACCACGTAACGCAACTCCCATGTTGCGTTTGGGATCGAACCAAGAACCTCTAGATTGAATTGGGTGATGTAGTTATTTCTCATTCATCTCTCAGGTGGTTATCACTCGCTTGGCCTAAATGTGATAAATGCAAGAGGTTACTTTTAAAGGAATGGCGATAGAAATTAACTTAGATTAGATATGGGTTTTATACTCTCCATGACTGAACCGATATGGATTGGTTAAGAAAAGGATATTACTTGCCTTACAAATATATGAAGATTGTTCCTACACTTGTCCTCTCAACTATCACTTGTCTGACCTCCCTGTCAGACATCGAATCTATTACACACCATCGTCCAATAATCGTTCTCCACTTTGCTTTCCTCTCACAATCCGCAGACCTTACTCTCTCTCCTATTCTCGCCAACTGATCACACCTCCTGACAATTCCAACACTCATGCCACATACGCCTTCCAAGTCAATCACCCGACCTTTGCCTGATTACTTATTCAGCATTCCTTTCTCTGATACCTGCTATGCTAAGACTTTATACTTCTTACCCAATACCTTGGGTACGATACGATATATTCAGAGCTGCACTTCTAAACTGCAGTTCCATATTAGACAATGGGAACCATGTGGGATGCAATTTCTGCCTTCCTTGAGATACTGACGAAGGGCAAAATGCAGAATGCCACTCTGCAGATTCATCTTATCACATTTTTTTATAAAAATCCCCATCTTTCTATAAACAATGACACAATGCTGATGTATGGAAAGGAAACAATAAACTGGGCAGCTCTTGATGTATAACAGCTAGGGCATTTACATTTCTGCATAAGAGGTTGAAATACACAACTTACATGTATTGTATACTGCTTCATGCATACTCTGGTACCACATAAGGTACACTTTGCTTGTAAGTATATTCAACAACTTCTTTCTCAAATTAAGCCCTATGGTTAATTTTATTTTCTTTGTATGCAAAAAAGTACAGTTCCCTGGTCAAAAACAGTAATTTAAAATAGTGAATTAAAAGCATAAACACTTAGAACAAATGAACTCTTCACCAAGAACAAAGTAAAGAAAAACCTATATACGGTTAATTAAATACAATAAAAAAACTTAAACTATGAAAACGAAAATGCAAGATCTGGGAAATTTTTATGCATGTTGCTCTATTGAAAGCTTATGCATATTGTACATTACAATGTCTTCATAATATATATAAATGGAAATATCGCAGATGTAGTAAACCCTGACGAATAATGGACACTAAAATTAAATATGAACTTAAAATTTATTTCCACACTAAACAAAACAAGTAAAAGAAAATTTGACCAGAAAACTTAAGCTGATTCTACTTTTGTGTTGAACTTGAGAAATTACTTATCTACACATTAAACTTTACATTTTTAAACAATAGTACACTAGCTTGCTTGATTAGGGCAGAAACTGATTTCTATGCACGGATAAAACTGTACCTACATTTCAAGAGAAATACAAAGCACAGAAATATGCCTCACTGGAAATCGAACCTTGATTACAAGGTGATATTGACGACCACTAGGCTTTTGGGGCCAACCATCTAGATACAGGATGAGAGTGTCATGTGACTGAAAACTTACTTGTTGTTTCTCCATGCCTTCCCTTGTCTCGTCAAGTATCTTCTCAACATCTTCTATGGAAAGAACTTCGTTGATTTTCTTCAAAGCTTCATTGCCAATTTTCAACCCCTCCACAACCTGCAAGAGAAACACTTGTATTTAGACCTGTTAAGAATTCTAATCATTGTAACATTTTTTTTATTTTTCGCTCAATAAACATTTGAATTTTCTGTTAGAAATACCCGAAATCAAGGTGTATAAAACTGTATTTCCGTAATGTGTCTGTTAAAAGTACATACCTGTAGTTCAACCTGTGCAAATTCCAAGTCTGAAACAAGCCTCTCCAGGTTTTGTAGCTGCCCATCGGTTTTTTCAAGCACTTGTTCCTGAAAACGCTTCTTCCGAAGGAGTAACTTCGCTCGGCTGAAACAAAAGTAACGATTTTAATCTATGTAGATGAGTCATAGATATTATAGAAATAACGAAAAGTATAACCTCCAGAAACATGTACAATGGAACCACAATTTTAAGTTTTTGAGGGGATCAAGATAAAAAAAACTTAAAATGCGGAAAAATGTAAAACTGAGGAAAATTATATAACTTTTTTGCTATGTTGGGACCATCAAGATTGAATGCATAATGTGGGAACGTAGAACCGGGGTTCCACTGTACAGAACAAAAAAGAGCAGCAAATGTTCCAATACTCTGACAGGAATAATAGAAGGCAGTGGTGGTTTCAAATATTTAGGAGACATAGAATGTTGCACAGAGGGTTGAACCGGTCAGATCCTCACCCCACATTTGCACTGTAACTTCTAACCATCATTTCATTCACTATTCACATCGATACAAGACTAGAAAATCAGTTGCATTATGAAATGTTATTAAACACCAGTTTCATTTCCAAACAGTACATACACCTATGCATTTGAGAAAATCTGTTTAAATACTCACTCTCTTTTCCCATCTTCCAACAATTTCTTTGCAAGTCTTCTGTCATTGTCAAGAGATACTTCTATCCTCCTCTGATACTGCTTTACTCTGTCTCTTTGTTGCTTCAGTTGCTATGAGGGGAAAAATATGTAAACATTTATTATAAACATGAATGCATAAGCAACACAAGTACTGTCACTATTATTATTATTGTTGCCTTCCCGATGGCATAGTGATAACTTATTGCCTTGTAATCAAAGGGTCCCAGGTTTGATACCCCATGGAGGGACATAGTGTTCGGATCTCACTTTAAACTATAGGTTCAGTCCTGGTTAGCTTTGTGTGAATAAAGCGAAAGCAAACAAACAAACAAATCACATTATTGTATAATTAAAAATAAATACATTTTACAATTTAATTGCAACTACCTTTGTCATAGCAAACCACCGACCTGATTGCATTTTCTACACATATTATCCAACCTAGTACCTGTAAACAAAATCCCAGTAAAATCAATGAAATAAAGCTACCAACAATTGTTACCAAATTTATAGTTTTTCTCATTGATTGAAAAGGATATTTAGTCCCACAATATGGCAATAACAATAACCAGTGAAGTAAGTTAATACCTCCACCATGGCTGGTGAACCCGTGAACTCTGACTGGTGTACATTACACACATAGGTTGTAGGTACTTTGCACACACATTTTTATATGGTTCAGATGTCTGTTAACACGTACTTCAGTCTTGGTGATTACTTACTGCATGTTTTCTGGAAAAGGATTTTCCCCTTCCGCATACTCCAATATGATTCTCTGTTTGTGAGCAGACATTTGCCTACTGCCATCTTAGATATGGAATGATTGTGCCATCTACTTCATATGTGTTGAGTGTGAAGGGGTATCATGTCCATGAATGTTTGTTATTAGGTTAGTTGGGTTTGTTTCATTGATTTGGATTATTTTGCTTCGCTTTTCTGCCACTTTTGGCTAACTGTGAAGATGAAGATGAGTGATATGATGAAACTGATGAGGCGACACTCACGACGGACACCCACGTACAGGCCAGGATTCAAACCTGGCACCTCTGGCATCGTAGTGTGCTGTGAGGAGGTCAGCTATCAGGTTTAGGGCTCTTGGCATTAAATGTACATTCATAAATGTTTCCAACACCTGTTCATGTAATATCTGGTCTCAAGCACAAAATCCCCTTTGAGCCTCACATGAAAATCTGCCAGAACTGCATGTCTGAGATGCTCCATAAACCAAGAAAGGCTGCTCTCTTAAAAGCGTGGATTCTCAGTAATATATTTCAAATCATAATTTCTACTGTAAATAATATTTCATCAAGCTCTAAACTGTGCTAATTACTGTATTTGCCAGCGTATGAAACACACTTTTTTTCTCTTAAAAATAGTTCCGAAAAACAGGGTGCATCTTATACGTCCATACTCAGTTTTTGATTACCTCCATTTCTGGAAATTTTATCTGTTCTAAGTTAGACAATTTCCATGTTGTATGCGGCAGAGAAGATTAAAATGTATTCTTTCCTAGTTAGATTATGTAAGTTACTCTTTGAAAGTAGACTTACATATTACTTTATATTTCAAATATTGTACATTAATTATAATATTAAGTGATAAAGCTTTTTCCTCAGAAATGTCCAAAAAAGGGCATCTTATACGCCAGCAAATCTGGTAGTTACTCCAAGCTTCGAGCTTACTTGCACAATCATTTCCAATATTCTAGAGCACTTCCTAATACTCTATAAAACATGCTAAAAATAATTCATTCAAATCAATTCAAAATCAAACATTTGAACCCATTACAGAGATTTTTGTAGAATTAACATATCTTAAACTTCATGACTAAAATTTTCTCCAAGCTTCCAAATTTTTTTTTGAATGAGTTGTGTATAAGTTATTAACAGAATAACTAAGCATTTCATAACTAACTCTCTCCCAAATGATATATTAATAAAAATATTGATATCCTCCACAAAAAATTCTAGGGAAGCCCATGGATATGTGCACCTTCAGACACAGTTTCACGTTACTAACTTTACATACAAGTCAATAAGAATATGTGAAATATGCGAACATTATTTTTTTTAAATATTTTACAGCGGTAATAGTTCCAATTGGTTTCAAATTCTCCTAGCAGGAAGACTAATTATCGTAGAATTTTTGGCAATCATTGTCTCACGAAATTAGAACCTTCCTTAAAGTAATGAGCACTGTTTGGATTTCAAAAAAAGTTATTTATGTTGAAAAAAAAACAACAACTTTAAAATTACTCTACGCAAGCACGTGGACTTCCCATGGACAATGCATTTTCCGTTGACAAGCGACTGTAAGTATGGTAGACCAGTGGGAATTAATGTAGAAGTAAATTGGAACTTTAGTAGAATGCATTTAGGGATTTTCTTTTAATGCTCAGAGAACCAAACCTGGCCTGCCTAACCTAACTACTAAAGCATATATTGAACAAAATCTTAAGTAATTGCTAAAACTCAGCAGTATGTGTTAACAGAAGTAAATCAAAATTGAACCATGTTAAAATTGCATTTGTAGCATGGTGAAATTGCAATAAAACAAAAGGAATTTGGGCAGAAAGCCATGCCAGAAGAAGAAAATGTTAGCTTGTTTTGATGAGCCTGAGGGTTAGCTGGGATTATGCTCCTATGGTTTAACATGGTGATAATGAGACGGATGGGAGGGGGTACTTTGCAAAATTTCCTAGCTGGGAAGATACCTATTTCACTTCAAGCACTGGTCGAGGAAGTACTATGTGGAAGAGAGGGTGACATTTGGGTGTTTTCAGAGAGGGTCACTCTACTGAGCAAATTGTGGTAAATGTCTGTTATATCGGAGACACATTTCTTCATTTTTACAGAAGAAACAACTTACGGAAATGAGTTTCTGTAGCATTTTGAAAGTTCGTGGAGGTATTTTCTCACGTAGAATGCTGCACAACAAGAAATAAGCACTTTGGATATAATAAACTTGCATTTTGTGCAAAGCGACAACATTATGCCATTGTTTCCATTATGTACCTGCAGATGTCGCGAGCATCGAAAGTCACGCGGTCTCACCAGTGTTTCCAAACATGTTTTTTTTTAACTATGCTTACCTAACCTAATCCAACCTAACCTTGCTGGAAATGGTTCGTAGGGCTATCGTGAATGATATTTGGGGCTATCCATCAATGGTTCGTGGGGCTACTATCGTGAATGGTTTTTGGGGCTATCGTGAATGGTTTTTGGGGCTAACTGTCAATTGTTCGTGGGGCTATCGTGAATGGCTTTTTGGGCTATCCATCAATGGTTGGTGATGACATAATGAACACGAAAGTAGATATTTTTCGGTTGAAAGGTTGGAACACAGCACACCCACTCCCAATCGACAAAACACAAACACGACGCGCGATGATCCACAGCTGTGCATGCCATATTGTATGTCCTAAAGAATTACTCGTAATGTGAAAAATCGAAGTTATTTTCGTGTAAAAAACATAATGGCACCTTCAACTATGTTCCGCAATACACAATTTGTAAGTATGAACCATCCGAAACTCAAAATATCCGATTTTAATGTGTCTCCAATATAACTCTGTTATATTGTTCAAATTGTTACAGTATGAATTCAATTCAAACACACAAAGATACATAATACATGTTCATGCACTCTAAGTATACATGAAACACAGACCTACAGTTTAAAGTGGAATCCGAACCACTGTGCAATGTGCCTGCACTGGAAAGAACAACAGAATCACATATGTAATACGGTAAAATTTTCGTATCCGCAAAACGTATTTCTTCAATTTTACAGGAGAAATTACTTACCGAATGCAGTTTCTTTATAATTGTGGAAGTTCGGGGAAGTGTTTTCTCGCATCGTTCATTGAATTTTGCAGGTAAATCATCTATTTTTCGATATAAATATGTGACTGATACACGAAAGCTCTTGCATCCATTTACTTCCAGGTGGATGTAGCCTCTGTGTGATGACACAATCCCAGTCAGCGTTTCCAAACACGTGCTTTTGTAACTGAAGAAGGTACGTTTCCGCAAATGGTTCGTGGGGCTATGCAAGAATTGTGTGTGAGGCTACGCATATTTTTTTCAAAACAATTTTTTAACTAGTGTAACCTATACGTGACCCTACCTAACCTAACCTTACTGGAAATGGTTCGTGGGGCTATTTATGAATGGT
Source organism: Lepisma saccharinum (assembly GCF_977018435.1). Lineage (NCBI taxonomy): Eukaryota > Metazoa > Arthropoda > Insecta > Zygentoma > Lepismatidae > Lepisma > Lepisma saccharinum. The sequence continues at coordinate 44,891,546 of NC_139242.1, forward strand.
TTGTGGGGCTATCTGTTCATGGTGTTTTCGAACCTGGAAAAAAATACAAAATCAGTAACACGAAAGTAGGTATCATCGACAATGCTAGTCAAGGTTTCTCCGCCATATTGCGTGTAACGCAAGCGAAAACGAACCAACAAGAATTACTCGATATGTCGAAAGTTGAGATTATTTGCGTGAAAAACACGAAATGCCACCTTGAAGAATCCTTAGGAATGCAGAATACGTAAGTACCTATGTGAAAAAGAAGAAAATAAAGGAATTTCAGTTGGTAGTTACTGAAATTTTACCAATATTTTTCAACTAGGCTGTTTACTTAATTTCGCGTGTTCAGATGTGCGACAATTTGATATCTTGGATAACTTCATCTCAGAGCGGGATTTAATCATCAGAACACAACAATCCGTTATAGACATATATCGTTTAACATTCTTAACACAGACGATTTATATTCATGTCTAAATTAGAGCACCATGTGAAGAATACAGTTTGTATAGTAACATACGAGAATTACGCAATGCAGCTAGTTTACACCTGATTTACAGTAAAAGATTCGCGTTAAAGCATACATCGTTTCCTAACATATTACAATTCTCTTTGTTTATCGTACTATTATGTTAATTTGTGCATTATTGTTAATAAACTTACCAAAACTGCCTTGTCGTGAGGTGTAATTCGACTTGGACTCGAATGTCTAAGCTTTGAAAACAATCCTCCCATGATATAATCTATAAAGATTATCACCTCAACAAAACTGTCTGATTAATATACTTGGTGTTACAACTTAACAACATAACTACATATAATTCCTTCGGTGATATTAAAACTTCGGGATACGTTCGCGATACACAAGTAAGTGTATACAAGTTCCAACTTTCCTAATTCAATATTCACTGGTCCGACAAATAGTCCTGGAGTATCGATAATTTAGGTTTCACCTCATCTATCAAGTACTCTACTTACAAGCCAATTACATAGGCTAAAATTGTCAAAATTATCTTTGGATTGGAAGAAAACTGAACTAAAATCTAGCGCGTGTAAAAAATATGAGATTTTTCCGCTGTAATCAAGCAGATACCAATAGTGGACGACTTGATATATAGGTTACTTTACGAAGTTTCGTCTGCTGTCGTATGTCGCGTGTGAATTTGCAATGACAAAATACCGATACTATGCAAAACTACTTCACATAAGAATACTTGAAGTACAAATTATTTTCGTGTTACTTGAGTACATGTAAGTATGTGGTAGTTGCTTGTGTAATATGGTGACCCTCTTACTGAAAGAGAGATTGTAGATTCCACCTGCGAAATTCAATGATGCAGAACAAATTTTGTCTGGAAATGAAATACGAAAAATATGTTGTGTACCTAATAATCACAATTGAAACACCCTGAATTGCATTTTGCAGGGTACTAATTAACGAGCCTCTGGCGTTTGTACTCACAGCCAGTACCAATTTTACCATGATTTTTTTCCAGATGTCTCGGAGGGGCTAAGCATCACCCTGTGCGCCCTTGCAGAATATCATAATTAAATAACCTAAAAGCTATTAATTAAATAAAGATACATGTCTAAATCGTAAATGTACTTGTTCTGCCTCCCAGAACACAGTTGGTAACTAAAACATATCTGTTATATGCTCCAAACAAAGACAACATTGTAATTGTATTATTATAATGATACACAAGTAAATTACTAATAAAGTGCATAGTGCATCCAAGAAAAGTGGGAAAATCACCATTCAATGGAACAGACTACTTGGTGTATTATAAAGATACCAGGACCTAAGTGCATTCATCCGACCCTGTGGCCGAGTGGTTAGCACATCGTGCTGCGATGCCAAGGGTCCCGGGTTCGAATCCCGGTCGGGCTTGGTTGTTTGTGAATGTCCATTCATCAATTTCATCACTCATACCCATCTTCGCAAATTAGCCAAGAGGCACAAAACGCAAAGTAAAATAAACTAAATCAATCAATCAAAACCGAAAGAATGCAGGTGGAGGCAGGCTCTTCCAGATTCCCTCCTTATATCACAATTGATCTTCATGATCAGCCAAAAATGTCAGAAAAGTAAAGTAAATGAATCAATATTCTTAGCAACATTTTTTCTTTTTCTGCAGGGGATGTGCTCGATAGAACTGTTGTCAAACCAGCCAAGATGTTCTACATTCCAGTTATTATTTCATCTATGTTTTCTATATTGACAGTGGATAGCTATGGTAATCCTTGTGATGTTTTCACAACAGTAACACGGAGAGTGGAGAAGCAGGGTTTTCACAGGTAAACTAATCTTGAAACTGAATTTTCTGTTGATTTTGCAATGTACTGTTAAGTTGAAAGATATGTACGCAGAAATTTTCTGCCAGTATTTCATTCACTTTTATGCATGATCGTTTTTGTAGCGCTGGAATTGTTAGTTTTGGTTTTTAGCAAACTGAATGAATTTGCTGATGTCCCATTTGGGCACATTATTGTATGAAGAATTATTTTTTTTAACCCTAATTATAATGTTTGCAAACTCTGTAATTATTTTCTTTTCACATCTAAGAGGGCTTAAGTTCCAGTTGTGCAATTCAAATATTATTCTCAGATGCATGTGCTTACTACACGAGTCAAATCCTATACATTCGGTTAAGCACATACTGAACAGATTTTCGAATAACTTACTACTTCTTTAGTGCACAATAATTAAATAGGTCAGGTTCGTTGCTCTTAGCACTATAATTATGCTTCTGTGTGCTTATGATCATTACTGCCTGTGCATTTTGAATAGGCTAGGTGTGATTACCACAGTATTTCCACATCTTCCTTCATCTCTAAATATTTTTCATGCGAAAAGAAAAAAATCTTTGCATATTGTCAACTTTCAAGCACAACCACTTGTGCAGATTTTTTTTAGAGATAATTCCATACAAATTAATATTTTCTGGGACAAATTACTTTGTCTGATCTTCAAATAGGCTATAATAATCATTTCCAATGTTCTAAATGCACCCATTCTTCTGTACTTGTAAAAATCTGTAGGCAATTATAACCATGTGAAAAATAAAAGAGTAGGTAACCAGCTTTTAGCAAATGGTATTACAGGGTGTTGTAACATATGTGAAATTGTTCTAGGTGGGTAATATAGCAAATAATTAAAACATAACTAGTAGATTAATTATTATTTAATGAATTTTACATGTAGTTATTCAGTCAGTTTTTTTTTATTTCGTACAGAGACCTACATTCAGAAACTGAAATCGTAGTGAGCCATTCATCTCCATGGGAGGACTGTGAACTCCTCACACAGCAGACAATGCCTAGTGGATTGTATGTGGATCCGGATCAGCTATTCCATCTACGACAAGCAGGAAGTGTAGATGCTTTTACTCCGAGTATTGTTGATATAGAGAAACCAGAGCATGTATCGACTAGCCATAAAGTTTATATTTATTCACAACTTAACAAGACTGAAAATCTGTTTACGGCTACATTTACGTTGCCTTTTCATGTAAGGTATCATAAACCAACGGTGCATCATTCTTTGAACAATGGATATGCAAGAGTTCTGCTAGGTCCTCCACAGTTGTTTTTGAAATGTACTGGAGATGGCATGGAAGATAACTGTGTTAGAAAATTTGTTTCGGCACCTTGCAGTATTGTGGACAGACAAGATTGTAAATGGATCAATGTCTCTTACAAAAGTGTAAGTACATTGTAATATCTGTTATAAATATGTCATTGCTCAGTCAGAAAGGACATGCTTCTTTCTAATGCTGTGCTTTACTTGTGCTTATACTTCATCACAATAAAATCACAACCTCCCACAGTATGTTTTTTTCTCTTGCCATAAACTGACATTCCTCCAAGTAACAATGTTTATTGTTACATAGTAAGTATCAGTCGCATGGCTTGTCAAAAATACCATGGGAGTATTGAAACATTACCAATTTAAGAGTTTATGCACTGAAAGGCTAATTAGATCTGAACCTGCAGTTCAAGTGGGATCCAAACCATTATGTGCGTCCACCAGGAATCAAACCCAGGAGGCTGTGATTACAAGTGACATTACCACTGTGCCATTGGAGAGGCACAGTTTAAGAAACATTGATTGTTTACATAACAATAACATATGATTTTATTGTTTTTGAAGAGGAAAAATTACTTTCTTCATTTGTTTGGTCTGCTAACAGAGTTACTGAATGAAATATATAGTTTTCTGTAGCTCTAATAAGGGGCACTTGACATTAGCATAATAATAGGAGTTTAAAAAGAAAGTTGATTTGGCTTATGTTACTTCGCTTTTCTGTTACTTTTGGCTAATCACAAAGATGAGGATGAGTGATGATATGATGAAATGACACTCGCAAAGAACACCCATGCCGGGATTCGAACCCAAGACCCCTGATTCCATATTGTACTGTGCTAACCACTCCACCATGGAGGTTGGCAAAACACTTAAATAGAATGATACATTTCTTATCACTGTGCGAAAGGTTGGTTGCTAATCCAAGATTTTCAGTTACAGAACACCATTCAAATTCCTCAGAGTTATGAAACATTGACTTAAGAGAAAGCAGGTCAACAGATTAGAGCTCAACCCTGCTTGGTTAATCTATAGAGGTTGATCGGGTTATATCCGACCGATATGTAAAGTGTACTTACCCTATGAAAAGCTGTGCCTCAGCTGCAGGTTGTGTTCTATGGGACCACCTGCATTACAGACTGTCGCTCGACATAGCAATTTCCACTGCAACAACAAACTATGTTGAAGCACATGCATAGGAATTTCATCTCATTCCTCCTTACAGGCCAGTGAGTGTGCAGGGGAGGCAATGTTGTAGACGTCGTTTTAACAGTTGGTTTCCTGCTCGATGTCCTGATAAAACCGGACGGATGATCTAGCGGTGCAGCTGGATGCTTAGTCCATGTGGATCTGCACCTGATTCTTGTTGGCTCCGTAGAAATGAGGGATGTCTGTCCAATAGATTGGGGCCATAATGGATTCCTGGAAGTAGGTAGCATTCACCTTTATGGTTTTCTCCACCTTACGTATCTCCAACTTCCCGTCGTAACCGTATCTGGCGACAATCATGATTCCTTGCGGGAAACTTTCTGGCACTGGCGGTAAAACTCGGTCCATCCTTTGCCAGACGTGTCATGGTACGTAATTGCCCTTAATGTTACCATTACGCATGAGATAAATGTAGGCCTCATCCAATGTGACAACTGTCTTCCATTTTGGACCCCGCCAAGTGTCTTTCGTACATTTTGCGGCAGTTGGTCTTGTGTTCTGAAGTGTGGCACGGGAGGAGGTTGTGAACGCAGCTCTTACGTTCGCATCACAGGCCAAGACGGGGATGAATGACGTCGCTGACAGTGGACTGCACCACATTGAACCTATGGGCCATGTCACATTGGGGTGGTGGATTCTCCTGGACTGCATTCGCCGAATTCCACGAAGCACCTCAGGCAACACTTTCCCTGGCAACCTCGAATGGGCCCCTGTTATTGGCAAATGTTTCTGCATGAGCACCATTTGTGTTTGCCTGGCCACGATATATTTAGATGCGGTCACTCCATTTTCCCGACACTATTTCACTATTCGGTTGTACAAAAAATGTGCGTGGAAAAGAGCCACGATGTACCCTTCCAAATAACGGTTAATTTTCGGCGGCATTTCAGTAGCACGAACACGGCGCTCTGGCAACTGCAAGCTCAGACACAACACTGGTTTCAAGGTTCTTGGTGCAACTACATATGTGGCAGCAGCGTTGCCAAATTGGTCAGATATATCCCGAGCAGCCTTCTGTAGCTCTTCTAGTTTTTGAAGTAATTTACACACACACACACGTTTTTATTAATATTATTTTGAACTATGCACCCTTAATTTTCATGGACATGACTTTGCATTGGTGTTAAGTTAACCACAATTTAAAATTTAGTTATTTTATTTTGAAAGATATAAAATATTAAAAAAAAAACACCTAAGTATGAAGGAGCAGTAGTAAAATATAGCTATTACCTTTAACACCCTCCCCAAAGTGGAAAACTAACATCAATAATAGTAACTGTACTGACATTACTTTTTTAATATTTCGCTAATTAGCAAATAGACCTGTTAAATCAAGGCTACAACTAACAGATTTTCTTTTTTCTTACAGAATTCTCCAACTGTAGCATTGCTGGTGCCAGTGGGAAATTCTGACCATTACTTTCTTGTGGCTACTGTAACTTTAATGGTCTCGTTTGGAAGTTGCATTTATTTACTGTTAACTCTGAGAAAGAGATAACTATTTCAATGAACAATGCAGTTTATGTGCCAAAAATCTCATGTAATTTGTAAATGTTATTTTCTCTTGTAAATAAACTCAAACCAATACATAATTATTCTGTTGCATGATATATTATGATTCACTTTCAAAATCCTGCTTTGCCTAGAGAGCAATTACTGGCATAATAAATTAATGTTGTTTCTGCTTTTTATGTTATGTAATAAACTTTTGATCACACAGGGAAATTTCAGTGTATGCTCAGATAGGCTAATCAGGACTGGACCTACAGTTTAAAGTGGGATCCAAACCACTATGCAATGTGCCTCTACTGGGAATTGAATCCAGGACTCCTTGATTGCAAGGTGACAGTATTATCACTGCTACAATGGAGATTCTTCTCTGTAGTAGACGGTTGTAAATTTATATTTGTAACAATAACTATATTGCCAATAATGACCGAACATCCGTAGGAATGTGCTGGTCAGTATGGAATAGATTTGCCATTCACCACTATCAGAGCCTCTAGCGTTCGAGGAACACTTTCCATAAGCGTGTGGTAAATGTCTTCCATTCCTCCTGCAAAATGGTGAACAGCTCAGTGGTGGTGTTTGAGCAGTTTCACTTGGATCACAATGCTGCTCTAACTCATCCTTCAGATGTTCAATGGGGTTAAGATCAGGGCTCCGAGATGGCCAGTTGAGTTCATTCACTCCCATGTCATCAAATCACTCTGTTATGGCCCTTGCTTTATGGACGGCCACATTGTCATGTTGGAAATAGAAAGGGCCACTTCCAAACTGTTGCCACAAGGTGAGGAGCATGTAGTTGTGCAATATGCCTTGGCATTCAGGGTTCCATGCACCAAAACCAGCATATCAACATCATACCATGAACAACACACTCCAGTAAGAACCACTCCCCGAGCATTTGCCACGTCCACACATGTCCATCAGATCGCCACAACAATGTAGCATGATTCGTCACTCCACAGGATTTTTTTTCATTGTTCTAGGGACCAATGGAACATTCTTTGCACCACTGTAATTGACGTGTTGTATTCCAGGTAGTAATGTGAAGGTACAATGGCTTATGTGCTGCAGCTCTCTCATGGAATCCCAGTGCCACCACTTCTTTCCGGATTGTATGAGTACTGGCGTCACTTCCCAATACCATTTGAAAGTCTGTGGCCACAGTGTCCAATGAAGCCTGCCGGTTTGACTTCCCCACATATCCGAGCATTCGCCGATCCTTATGTCACTATTTTGGCTTCCCAGGTCACAGTTGTGGTTTTATCACACCCCCACATTTAAATTTAACCACTAGATCATGACTGTTGCACATGGTATCTGGATTCTGTCTGAAATCTCACAGATGGAATGCCCAAATCAATAGGCACTGATGATCATACCACTTTCAGCCCCACTCATTTTGACTACTGGCAGCAGTATAAATATCTACAGCACTCTCTGTCTATCATGAGTCATGATGTGTATTGATGATGTATTGGTGATCCTCCTTACAGTTCAGGGGGTGTCCGGTTGGCAATTTAGTATATTTCCTGGCACTCCCACTGTTGGCTAATTGTGACAGTGATAGATGGAATTGATGAAGGCAAAAAACATCATGCTGGGGCTTAAAGGCTGAACCATCAGTAGGAAGATCATGTGCATCACTCAAAAGATTAAAAAGGCTGAGGATTGCAGTTCCATTCTTGGATTTAATAATGTCCTCATGACTCACTATTAATAGATAATTTCCTGCAAGGTGCTTCTCATGTTAACAACCTGTTTCTTATACAGTGCCTTTCACGGTCAAAGTGCTCATGGAGCAGTGGCTAGTAGAGATCTGCATGGGCGGGCATGACTTACTCCGTAATCCAGGATTAATTCAATCGCCGTGGCTTATTTCGGGACCCAGCTCTCCATGCGCCAGCACAGCTTGGATAAAATCGGGCTAGCGTCGTCGCACTATGGTTGCTTGCTGGGCGGGAGCAGCGAGTCTCGTTCGTGCTGGAGTGGGTATTCGTGGTTCATTGGGTTTTGTAACATGGGTACCATTGTGCAGGCAACCGGTTCACCGTACACAGATTAGGCAGTTTGCCTTTGTTGTAGGTTTACGTGCTTGTCTGTAGGTGTGACTGTCTTTTCTCGAAATAGTGCATATACTAAATAAAATGGGTTGGAAATTTAATGGTTTGTACTTAGTTATGCACTGTAAAAATCTTCCTTACAAAAACATTTTATTCATATCTCATTGGTTTAATTGAGAGAAGGGGAAAGGGGGGTTACGCCCATCCTGGAAACTGTAGGTGTACCGGGAGAGGTCATACATATAATTTCACTTTACTGAAATAATTATTAAAAGGGATCAGTGCCGTGGGGGCCAGTTCCTCCCCCCACACTTTTGCCACCACACTATCCTAAACCTTATCTACCAAGGGAAAGTAAAATGCTAATCGGAACTGGACCTACAGTTTAAAGTGGGATCTGAACCACTATGTGCCTCCACCGGGTATCGAACCTGGGACCCCTTGATTACATGGCAACGAAGATACCACTGCACCATCGGGGGTTTGATTCAAATTAACAGAAGTGTGGCTTACGTAAAGAGAGAGAAAAGACAATTTTAAAATGTTAACCTTAACTTTTTAATATAGGATAATTTGAATTTTATTACTTCTATATATTATGTTTAAAAATTAACAAGATTAATTATAATTTAATGAAAAGTAATCAATATTGATGGTCCTTAGTGCAATTAATTAATAAAACGTGATATATGAATCATATGTAGAAATAAATCAACTTCAAAGTATTTTGGTAATTTTTTGAAGTAATGGGAATGGTGAGTTACTTTCTTGTATGAGTAACTGTAAATATAATTTAATTGCGGTTTAGCAAAATATGTGTGCGAAAAATCTTTAGAAAATAGAAAAAACTAACTTTCCAAACACTGGATTATAGTAATGCAAATAAGCAGGAACGTCGCTATTTGCACATATTTGTGAAGTGTTAATGTGTTAACAAGTTTTTTTATATCGTTTTTGTTTTAGTTTACGTATTACTGGTGCTTTTCTGCAGTATAATCATCCCACACTATATGTACAATTTAAAACAACGAATTTTTATGTATGACTCTTGTGTCATTACGAATTATTGTAGGGAACTTGGAAGCTGTTTGCAGCAGAATTTCCAGATATTCCCGTTCCACACAGAGTATTCGGATACTTGTGAACAAATTTAGGGAAACAGGGCCTGTTCTTGGTAAGAAGCAAAGGGTAAAAATGGAGTGTGCTTACTGAGGGGAAACTAGACGACGTTGCAAATCTTGCCTCACACAAGAAACTGACATTTGCATGATGTCTATGTGGCGAGATCCCATGCTTTTAAACATGAACATTAGAAGGATTGAAAGCAGGAGAGAAATTGATGCGGGTTAGTGAAAATTTCCTTCAAAAATGCAGTAAATGTGTGGAAGCAGGACATTTCCAACACTTTTTGTAACAAGGAACATGCTCATTTCAATTGTAACTGTCCATGCAATTGTACGAGCTCATTACATAGCTAGCAGTTCCAGTTATGTTGATATTGCATCCAGTTTGCCTGCAGACGTGCTCTCACTGCCCAGTGTGCTAGCCACTGCTCCATGGCCACCTCGGCCATGGAAGGCACTGTATAATACAACAGTGGTATGGAACTTTACATTTCACAAAAAATTTAGTTAGATGGTTCATTTGTTTTTCAATTTTCATTGGAATGCACAGAACATATATTTTCAGTTTAGCCTTTGGTTTCAGAGGAAGGGAAAACAGTTGCTTGGGATTTTTTTTTTAAATTAACACCAGAGTACAAATTTTAGTGTTCTCTAAACTGAAAAGACATGAGAACAGGGATAAAATACACTGCTTTTAGATAAGATTGAACATTATATTTCTATCTTTTATAGATATGCAAATTGCTTACATATAATAAAAAACATTAACAAGCTTTATAATTCATGACAATTTTAGTCAATAATACAAAACTATTTAATCACAATTTTTGTACACACTGATTTTTGTAGTAGATACTTAAAATACTTGAAGATGGAAGAACACTTCCCAGTATCTCATAGTTTAGAAAAAATATTTTTGAACACAAGTACAAGAAAGGATTTTAAATGACACCTAAGAAAATTTAGTACATTTGGTACATTGAATATAGATACATATAAAAATATACATTTGTTAGTTACTTAATAACAGCTGAATACATTTGAAAATACTGGCCCAGTGTTAATATTACCAATTGGAGCCCCTACAGTGTTGCAGCTCCACATCTGCATAATTAAAAATCTTTAAAATTATTATTTACAATACTAATACAAAACTACCTCATGTTATCTGAAATTATAAAAGAACAAAATATTTTGAATACTAAAAAGAGTATTGTAATATCATTAATGTAATACTCTCACTAGGCAGGTACATTTTTTCTTAATTAGTAGTTTGAAGGTTGGAAGCTATTTTTTTTAATGAAATATCAAAAGTTTTCACAATTTTTACTAATTGGCTCATCAAAATTAGTTTTATAATATTCATTGCGTAACATTTTTTTATTTTTGGGAAATAATGGCACCTGAATAATCTAATCAAAAATCTTTCAATTTTTTGACGTACTGTAAGACTTTTGATGAAAAAAAATCTTTGTAAACAAAAACACACTTGCTGTGGGAAACTGAATATGTAATACATCTCACATTCGGTTTGCCAGTAAGTAACATGTAGGTAAATGTACATCAGGACCAGCTGCTACAAATTAAACTATTTCATAATTATTTTTAAGCTTATTAATGTAAAAGAAACCATACACAGTATATAATTCTACTTATAACTGAATCAAAGAACATATTTGGGATGCCTTGTTTTTCAATTATAATTTGGAAGCTTTCATTTTTAGTTACAATTTATTTTTTATAATTTATTAAAAATGACATCACATCAAATATAAATGAATCATCCACATAAGGTAATATTTAGAATAGCAGTGTAGTTACATAGAAAACAAATATACAGTGATCCATCCAGATAAATTATGGAAATAAAACAGAAATATAGTAAGAATGCATTCATTAAGAAGTTACTGAAAAGTGTGGGTTTTACGATTTGAAAATAAAACTTTGGCACTCTATGCCAACTGAGATTTCACGCCAATCTCAGACTTCACAATTTTTCTCAACTTAATTCTGTGATTGTGTAGGTTTAGCAGCTTATGTATTCACTAACTGATCATCGGGGCATTTAAAATCCTCCATATACCATAAACTATTCCTAACAGAAAATCTAACTGCCCACATGTTCACGCATGCAAAGAACAGAAGACTGAAATGACTAAGAGGCCTAGCTACAACATACTTTAATATACATCGAGTGTTACCTGCATACCACTACTGAAGAAAGTTGATATGCAAATTTGAGTGTTCAGAGTCTGTGTGCTTTTGTTTCCCACGGCAGGTTTAGAATGCCCAGGTAGAAGTTGAATTTAGAACATATTAGGGAGCCAGTTGCACTTTCAGTATAAAATACAAAAATTCGAAAAATTCTACATATTTAACAGTATAAGATTCTTTGTCATTAACTGTAGGGACTGGCAAGGCAATTTATTATTATTATTATGGATGACTGACCTTCATAGAATTATTGCACACTGTCCACAGAATAGAAAAATAATCAATTATGAATTAGGTCAAGTTTGAAGTTTTCAAAAGGAGGTAATTGTGGATGGATATATAGCCTATAATAAGGATCTAAGGCTCCAAAAGAGCAGTCATTTCACAAGAATGTGAGCAGACAGGAAGGGTAACAGATGAAATCACAAGTACTTTGCATTAAAGGCCACACGAAGTTTTATGTAAGTACATCATGCCATGTAATATTATTTATGAAAAATAAAATTTAATAAAATTTGCACTAGAAACTTCATTAATTAAGTACAACTATGTACAGTGGAACCTTGATTCTTACCTTTTTCAGGTGACTAAGCCGAAAAACATTAAAATTTAAAGTACGGAAAAATTATCTAAAATCCTGCTATGTTGAGATCACCAAGATTTAATGCAGGGTGAAATCAAGAGTTCCACTGTATTAGTATCTTGTCCTGAGAAATGGATAATTACACTATACCACAACTACTATCATTTCTTTATTTTGTAATGCTTATGTTATCCCATTTTCTTTTATGTTGTGTTTTCATTGATTTAAATTAAAATATGAACAGACGTTACACATCACGACTAACTGAAATATGAACACCTCTTCCTGTGGATATCTGAGCCTTAATAATTTTCTTGACAATGCACCTTCATCAAAAACTGCCCAATATTTCAGCACAGACAACATTCTTTATACATACACAGAAAAAGAAGCTAGAATTACTTAACTCTATACACCCCCCTTTCGCTTAATCTTACATTCTTAAATTTTATATCATAAAGTTTACTTTGCCAGATCTCGGTCCATGGTGATATTAAAATTTTATTCAGAATGCTAAGAAACTAATAAGTGTATACAACCTAAACAATTCACATTATTTTATAATTAGTCAAAACAAAATATATCTGCATAGACCATATTAACTACGCCATAAATCAAACATTATATACGTAACATAAGCCTACAACAGTCTTGAAGCAAACATATGCAATTAATAATAATGTGCAAATCGAGTAATACAAAATAATATCAACAACAATACTTAAAAATACCTGGCTATGAGTCAAAATAAAATCAAAACACAAAAGAATAAAGAAGCTTAATATACAAAATCAATAATGTGATAGAACATGAGATATGGCAAAGTAAAGACAAAAAAATCTCCTGTCGAAGGAACCTTTTTTGAAAACAAATGCATCAGTATGAAATGGTTTGGAATTTCCACTATCACCAAACAAATTATGACACCAAAGCCAGTAGCAGTTTTTTGTAGTCTCCTGAAGTATCTCCCTGTTTAAAGAAAAATGTATTAATTACCTGGAAATGCATATTAACACATCCATAAATGTAACATTTGTAACCCTTTTAGTAGTAGTAGTTTTGACCATGAATAAGTTTGCTCATTTCTTAAGCGCAAATTGTTCAGCATAAGTTGCTCAGTTATTTTAGATGGTAAATATTCATGTTTCCTTAGTGTCTCACTAATAATGTGTATTGTTTCAAGTATAGAATGTACACAAGTGTTAAGTTTTGTCTTTTTGTTTTTAGTGTATAAAATACTGGAATAGCAAATCAAATACAGTAGGAGTAAGGCTGAGCAGACAACAATGCCAGTACTCTTACCAAATCAGACAAAGATGTGTGAAAACTGAAACAACTGAAAATAGGTCAAGATATTTTAAAGCCTAAAATATAGTTTGACCGAAACTATACTAGATTAATCTGTCCAAGTTTTGTTTAAAATAATAGTTTCACATGAGATAATTATTTAATCATAAAATCCATTTCTTCTCCCAATGATGTTGCCAAAGTAATGCAAATTATCAATGTCGCATAATTTTTGGGATCATTAGACTCTGTGAAAGTGCAACATGGCATTTTTGCAGTCCCCGTGAGAATACGGGACTCCAGGAAAGTAGCATTGGTCACAGCCCAGCTCTACTTATGAGAAAACAATTTCTCATGCATAATATGAAACATAAAACAGTAGAGCCAACCTGAAAATAAAATTAAGTTTGATGGTTTCAACCAGGGTTGTTAAAGGTCCAGGAATATTAAATAAATTCAATTCTGGTCCAGGAGAGAAAATCAGCAAGCGTAAATGGGTTCTGGACCGTAGAGAACCTTTTCATCTGTAAAGTATTTCAATTCGGTCCAGGAACCTTTTTCAGGATCAATTTAAATACGGTCCAGGAACCTTTTTTCCTGAATGAATTTAAATATGGTCCAGAAACCTTTTTTCTGAATGAATTTAAATATGGTCCAGGAACCTTTTTTTTCTGAATGAATTTAAATACAGTCCAGGTACCTTTTTTCCGGATGAATTTAAATACGGTCCAGGAACCTTTTTTCTGGATTAATTTAAATACGGTCCAGGAACCTTTTTTCTGGATTAATTTAAATACGGTCCAGGAACCTTTTTTGAGAGTCAGTTTAAATAGGGTCCAAGTCCCGCATTGAAATGAAACAATATGCAACTTGGATTGAATTTTAAATTGTGAGAGAAAAAAAGGTTCCACTCCTATTGAAGCACCCAATAGAATATATGGGTTTCTGGACCTACAACAATTCTGCTTCTCATTACGAACCTGCCAAAAAACAATTATCCACTTGTGAGCATGTCTGTCTCGAGCAACTAAGAAACAAGGCCGCCCATAACTGTAGAAATGGGCGAAACTCAAAGACTGCAGTCACGTTACTCCTCTCCATGTTGCCCCATTCTCTCTCACGAGTGTTCCTTCCCTTCGTTCACTACTTGCGCAGAGACTTGTTTTCGTTCGCTTGCTTGTTATCTTTGTTGAAAAGAACATTTCGGTCTAGGAATCTTTATTCCTGCATCAATTTAAATAGGGTCCAGCAACATTCTTTTTTCAGGATTGATTAAAATATGGTCCAGGAACCTTTTTTCAATGAAACAATATGTAACTTGGACCAAATTTAAATTGTGCGAGAGACAAGGTTCTGCTCTTGCAGTGGAACCCAATAGAACCCATTAGAAATTATGCATTCCTGGACCTTTAACAACCCTGGTTTCAACCCTTTGGGAGTCATCATTGAGGATCAAGTTGGTGTTTCCTCTACTACCAAATTGATCCCTGTCAATGACTCCAAGGAGGAGTCGGAAGCTTGGTACAAATTTATTCTCATCTGTGTGATAAAAAAGAAGTTATCAGCTGTATTCTTTTACTATGTGCAATAAAAATGAAGTTGTCCGCACATGGCTTCATAACATCAAAGAAAAACAAATCCTTTAAAATAACACATTAATATTCTGGTCATCACACAATTACAAGAATAGTTTGGTGAGTTACTTATTCTTGGCTGCTATTTCAACCAAATTATACCCATGGGGCTACATTAAACACAATTAAATTTTATGTTTTATAAGTTGATAAGACAACACTTTATATTGTGTACTTTGGTTTCAACCATGTTCTGGCCAGAAGTAGTGTCCTCATGAGGAGCAGCAGGCTTGTCTATATGGATAGCATATTCTTCCTTTTCTCACTCAAGTATGAGAATAAACAATTTTGGGCATACATGAGCTGGAAGATCATTTTGTTCATTCTTTATCACATGTTAATTTCTTCTCAACAATGTCTAGACATCATATATGGATTCATTATATGGCCTAAATTATTAGTTACTTACAGAAATAAAACTCTCCAGTGTCTTTCCATATAACTTCTGGAATTCTTGCTTGATGTCTATCATGTCTACTTCACAGCGAGTCGCCACGATTCTGATGAGAGGTTTGTCCTTGGTACCAGCTCCAGCCATGCTATTGTGAAGACGTTGGGCAAAGAATGCTGGTTTATTTTTCACAGATTTCACTGGAAGAAAATAGAATGAAATATAACTTTTTATCAACAGTAAAATTTGCCCTGAACAAAAGTACGAGATAACTGCTACCCTTACATTTTGTGAAATTTAAAGAAAGCACAAAGTATTTACCAATGGCCATCAGTCCATCCTCTATGCTTCCTGAGAACTCTCTCTTGATGGCAGTTTCGAAAGGATGTCCCGTTAATCTTTCGTACTCCATGAAGACCTGGCGAAGTTGGGGGTAACTTCTGGAAGCCAAAATTGCATTGAAGGTAGATTCGTCTGTTCCAAGCTTCAATTCACCTAGTAAGTAAATAAAAATACATTCAATGTTAGCACATGAATACTCAACAATCTCTCTGAAATAAGTAACAATGATTTTTATATCCCAGACAGCACAAATTTCCAAGGCATATCCATCACATGTTCACAGAATATCCAGTATATTTCCACATGTTATCCAAATTGCCATTAATGCTTTGATATCCATGAAAAGAATTATTCATAGCATCTAGCTATATGCTAGAACTCAAACTCTGTGATACAGTCTTAAACCATTAACTCTCAAAAATTATCCAAAAACATTGTGTCATGCATAAGCCCACTGTCTGATCTATCAAGACATGCATGCCCACAAGCCCAGGTGAAAGCTCCTTTACCTTGAGTCTTTTGTGCAGTAGAGTGGCCAGAATTTTCAAAAAGGTGGGGGCTAACGTAAATGTTTCCATCATCACGCGAGTGTTGACAAGGATGTTAAGTCTGTTCTAGGTTAGTTTTCCTTTTCTTATTTATTCCCTTATTGTATTGCATTATCTTGAGCATAATTTTTAAGTCTATAGTAATGATGATAAAATAGAAATATAGATTTAATAAATGTATTATTTATTCAATTTCGGTTCCAAGTAATTAAGTGCTATATTTCTCTTCTGGCATTTTTTTCTTACAATGATTGCCAACCTGAATGTAATGGCCCTGCTGGTTTGTTTAGTTACTTTTGCTAACATAATAAATTTTGTAACACCAGACTTAATGTCCTTGCTATCACTTACATGTTGAAGACAAACTGTCAATTCATTGATTTTTGTTATTTAGTGTCGCTTATCTGTCACTTCTGGCTCATTTTGATGAGGATGAGTGATGATAAGATGAAAGTCCAAGATTTGAACCTGGGACCCCTACAATCATAACATGCTATGCTAACCACTCTGCCATGGAGGTCGGTGACAAACTGCTCAAATATCGTGCATAAAACAAATATGTCAGAAAGATCAACAAAACAAAGTAAGCAAATTAATTCATTATTTAACATAAATAACCAAGTCATATGATACTAACCTGCTTTTAAGAGTGCTTGTGCATCTTGTGTTGCTGCTGCTTGATTTATCATAGGGTTTTCATCTCTGTTTCCCTGCAAATTAAGAGCAAAATAGTTATTTAGATCATGAGTGTTTAGAAAATGAAGGATTCAGACAGCACTTTTGTGATTTTCAAACCATCCAGTTGATTGGAACTTACATAAAAGTTATTTTTTCCCTTTAAAAATTAATATCCAGATTATGCTTGCATAATGCACATATTATATTGAAAGCAATATAAACTTGGTTGAAGGAGCCAGTATATCCTTTAAACCTTTTGAATTTCAATTTAATATTTTGGGTGCATCAGCACTTAGGCTATTTTGCACCCGTCACATTATACAGGGGCCAGCCCCTTACCATTACAAATAACAACTCTAACGTTGTATAACTAAAAATCTTAAAATTTTCTGACTTTTGTTAAAAGCTGAGGCTGTAAACTGGCACTCAGCACACACAAGGACAAAAAACAGGACAACACACACAAAATTATACTGGCCATAGTGGCAGTCGCCAGAGCCTCGTTAGTCTTCAGTCCAGGGTGTACTCTGTGGAAGTGAGGTTGACTTTTGGGTGCCTACGTGGAAGGTACCTCTCCTTTAAACCTGAGCCATGCACAACTCTATAATGTGTATCTACTAGAATCACTGCCGTACACAAAGGGGATTCTGAGGGGGCTACAGCCCCCTCTGAAATTTTGACAAAATGAACATTTTCAAATAAAAACAGTGAAAAACTCTGGAAAAATCAGTGGAAAATGCAAATTTGCCTAAAATAACCCCAATAAAAATAGTACTAATATACACATGCTGAAATTAGCTTTATCACATAGTTCGTGAAGGAAATATGAAGAGATACTCACTGTACACAGTGACACCATCAATCTCCTGAAACTCCCTGATGTATCTCCTTGCAGATCCCTTTCCAGTGAATGCTTGTACACTGAAATTAAACCATATGGAAAAATTAGCATTTCTTTCTCATCCATCTCTATAATTGAGGAACTAGAGTTTGTTAAATGGGTTTTCATTAGGTAAGATACAGTTATCACAACAAATCTCATATTTCTATCATTTGTTGTTCTTCACTGCAGCCCACCACTACTTTCCAAAGAAACACAATTCTGGGGTTCCCGCCTAAATATCAAACCAGGATTCCCCACTTGAACACAAGACCTGACTCTTGAGGGTGATTTCAACAAAATTCGGTATTACAGAACAATACTGACTTTATGTTCCTGCTTTATCTATTTTACCTTCTTGGTCCCAACCAAGCAACAGGCTATTTTCCTCCAGAACTGAACTGATATTGTACAATTATTAAGTATTTCAGGGTGCTAAGAAATGAAAAAACTTGAGCATCATGACATAGCCAGAATGCATGAAAAGGTGCTACATGTGTAACACTTAAAAATGTACCACAATTTGACTTCTGTGAAGCATATAGGCTAAAGGTGCAAATAATTCTTGTTGGTGAAATATGCAAATTATATGCATTCACGAACATTTAAACTTTAATGCAATTAAAAACAATAATAATTTTCAGATTCATTCATTTTGTTATTTACATGGATTAGGACCACTTTTTGTGGAATGACCCTAACGCATTACTCTGAACAATAGGACTTCAGACAAAGTCACAGAACAATATGCAACATTCTTAGGTTCAGTTTTAGTGCAGCAAAGAGAATATCCAAACACTTCACATGTACATAACATGGCCAATGGTTGCCAAACTTTTTCGTTTCACAGTGCCCTTAGCGTTTCAAGATTTTTCCATGGTGCCCAAGTCAGAATGTAGGCCTATCTAACACTTGCAACACACAGTTAGTGTGGTTACTTTTCTTGCCTTAAGTTAAAAAATAAACACAATTTCAAATTCAGAAACATGTAAAAAGTACTAAAACTACGTGTAGACTAACAAGTATGTGTCATTTCAGTGAAAATATTGAAACATTTTGTGGCCAGCCACAGCACCCCAGTGCACACTTTGGAAACCACTGAACTAGGCAATACTTACGATTATGATATGTAGCACAAACAGTTCTTATTTCATTATTGTTCAATGTGCACATCACTTCCACCAGTGTGTCTTCATTTGTCCCTAAGCCACTGATAGCATCATGCAGTTCTTGGGCATAGAAAGTGGGGAGCGGAGTTAAAAGTGCTACCAGAGCATCTTCAAATCTTCCACCTGTTTCGCTCTTTATATCTTTTATCAGGTCCTGCAAAGTAAAATTATACAGAGTAATAAAGTGCCATTAAGAAACATCTTTGCCTATATTGTGCACAATTAAAACATTATTAAAAGTACATTATTGCTTGATTTTTGTTTATGTAATATTGTCCAAAGTATAAGACTTGCACCTAAAATTCTTACAAAATTTCACATCTTTAGCATTATGACTGTCTTTTACACTCACAAATAATAAATATTTATATATTTTCTGTAATGCATATGCTCATGCATTAACAGGGAGCAGCTAAGTATCAATGTGAATCTCTTAAAAGTTACTGATTTTGATTCGCTTTTGTTTTGTACAAAGTTTGTTTCTTTTATTAAAGTAATGTCTTGGGTTAAAAATCCAACTGTGTTTGTAACAAATATTTAAAGTCAAATAATACATTAAGAAGTATAAACTGCGTTCTTTAAGTTCTTGCAACGTAGTTACATAATATTATGGAAAACCCAGTTGAGTGCTAAGGACTTGAAATTCAACTTTTAAATTGTATAACTCTGCTCCTTTGCATATCATATGCACTACAACTACCAATATATTCTAAGTGTAATGTACAGTTGCAGCATGTTTCCCAATAACATTTGCTAATTTTTTTCGACATATCAAAAACACTTTTTGCTCAATTTTTTTGAAAAACAATAGAACAGAGGTATATCAAACAAATTTCTAAAGAAACTTAACATTCAGTTGTAAAACAGTGGAAATCATTAAAGAAAGATATTGCTCACAATCTTTGGGTAAGAACCCTCAATTGTTCTTTACAAATGTATTTTTATGTGGCAACAAGGAAAAGCATTTGCAAACCTATGTGTGTGTGTGTATGCAAATTTTTCATATTGAACATGCTTGTATGCCTGTTTAGGCTTATCATGATGATTAGATGAAATTGATGAAAGGATATTCACAAAAAAAAAATACCCATGTCTGGAACTATTCGTGGTAACATGAGCAGACCACAACTGATTTGGCCACCAAGGTGGATGTATTGCTTCTCGTTTGTATGTAACAAGTCTATAATATAACAAGGAAAAAAGTCTGAATGTAATTAATTAATAAATAAAAAAAGAAGCACTACACAATGAAGAAAGTTGGAATTTTAATGTTTTTTGCTAAATTTCGGAAAACATTTTATGTATTTTCACCATTCAAGGATTTTTTTTATTTGACAAAGGATTTTGTTTTTTATTACAACACTAAAACCTCACTGGATCACATGTAAAAGTTATATTTCTCTACAAACAAACAAAAATGCATATTCGTGGTCTGTCTATGATGCAATGTTAATGTGAATGATGTGCTCGATTCATGGCAGGAATATACTACACAATTAACTGCATCTTTGTAAGTAACAAAAGGTTAAGGAATTACAAAAGATAGAGGTATACCTTTCCATAGAGAGTCTTGAAAGCAGAGGCGATCTGAAGCCTTTGTGCATTTGTCCGGTTGGCAAGCACATCAATCAAAGCTTTCTCGTCTGTACCAAAGCCTTTCATTGCTTTTCGCAGAATTTCTGCATCTCCATTTGCATTAAAAGGCACAGCAGGTACAACAGTTGGGGTGCCCTGAAACAATGGAAACAAATGCTACAATTTGATTGCTTTACAAAAGTCTTCACAACAGTGTCCGAGTATCAATCACAAGATGCACCCTGTAGTAAAATCTGAACCATATAGCAGCCATTGCTGGAACAAACCATGTGTGTTAACACAGTCTTGTTATTATAAATAAAAAAAAAAATTTGCAGAATAACTGTGAGGTTGAATAAACTGGTTTTATAAATATTGGTTGCTATGTAATATTTCTGTTTTACACCACCATCCAGAGTAACTTCAAAATGCTGTAATTTACAAGTGTTTGCATGATGCCATACCATAATTATATCCATAAAACCATATTAAACAGAACTTAAACAGTTCTTTACATTCACTGCACACGTAAAAAACAAAAAAAAACAAAAAACATAGTACTTATTTTAAATGACTGATAACAAACCAGGACAGAACCAACAAAACATGAACCCAGCATTCAAATAAACGAAGTTTCACATTCTCAAATCAAATACACTATTAACCAACATGGGGTTGGTTCACATTCAAATCCATCCCATCACTTTTGATAAGTAAGGCATTTACAATCCAAATCTCCATGAATATGTGATTCCAAAATTCATCATCAAGAAAGCACATAAATATGAATTTGCTGGGAATAAGATTTTGTTCCTCGGTTCTTTTTATTAGTCGAACCATAGACATAGCATTGCGGCATTGAGAAAACACAACAACACATTGTGGTCATTTCCCTCTATGACCACAATGCAATGTAAGACATGTTCCAACCTGTCAAAGGTTAGTTCAGATAAGTCTTATCTTGGTGAAGTGATTTGGTTTATTTTACTTTGCTTTTCCACCACTTTTGGCTAATCGTGAAGGTGAGGATGAGTATAATGAAACTGATGAAGGAACACTCACAAAGACCAACCATGCCCAGATGGGAATTCAAACCTGGAATCCCTGGCATGATAGCATGCTGTGCTAACCACTCTGCCACGGAACTTCCACATGGTTAACCTTACCTAATCCTTCGGCAAGTTAAAATATGTCTCAATATGAACATTTGAATCATTTTGCATAATGACAATTTTCAATATGCTAGAATGTGTTGTAGTTCTTTAGAAACACAATACAAAAATTGTGACAGTGATGTTCTTTTAAATTCTGTTCTCTCTGGGTTTTTTTTTGTTCCTTGTTTGCTCATCAAATGTTTTCACTCTTTGAGCATCCATAATATATAAAGATTTCTACACAACTGTTTAAACATGAAGTACCTCACTTTCTGTTCTTAAGGGGAGTATACTATTGTTTTCTTGCGACTGTCAAGGTATATCAGTCTCGAAATACTACTTTACATACACTAATATCAGAAAAAGATTTCTTACTCTCTGCCAAACGAACCTGCATTTACCACTTCTTAATGGATGTTCTGAAATCACACATGCATTATTTTGCCAAATATCCTTAGCCCTCTGACTTGAAAGTGGACCAACAAAGGTTTAATGGGTCCCCAAAGCAGACAGGCAGTTTACAAAGCAGTTTGGGGGCGAAATACAAGCAAGAATGTACTGGATGGAAATGGATTTATGCTGTGGAAATCTCACCTTGGTGTGAACCGTTTGGTGCACTCTTCCTGAATTCTTATACGAAGCAGAGCTATGTTTAATATCCGGATACAATCCCCCAGGAGGTTGCTGTAAACTCTGTGGGTATGAATTAACAGGAGGTTGCTGGGAACTTGGTGGGTATGGGGAGAATGATTGAGGGGGGTATGAATTAACAGTAGGTTGCTGTGAACTCTGTGGGTATGGGGAGAATGACTGAGGGGAATATGAATTAACAGGAGGAGCATAAGGGGCAGATGCAGAAAAACCTGCTGGAGGTGGGTACAAAGGATACATGTTAGCATTGTTCTGTATCGGGTCGATCGGATAACTGGGATATGGGGAGGTACCAGGATTTGAACCAAGTGGATATGGAGGTTGAGGGGATGTGCTTCTGTTTGGATATGGTGGGTATGGGCTGCTCATGTTTGGGTTTGAAGGTCTAGGCGAAGTACTTGGATTTGGATACATTGGATAAGTTTGCTGACTACCCTGAACAGGGTATGAAGGTTGGGGCATTTGATTACCAGGTCCAGGATATGGACATTGGTTATTTGGGACCTTTAAAAAGAAAATTGAAGATTAAATCAACTTTTTTCCTCCAAAGAGTTTCTAATACATTAACATTCAAAAAAATAATTATTGAAAGATTCGATCCAGCTTATCACAATTGTAAACCAGGATTTGTAATATTTATATATTTAGTCCACCTCAATATATAAACTACTCTTGTAAATTCTATCAAACTGCATCTTTTCTCATGAATTTGTGAAGTTATGTTTGCAAAATACAAAAGAACATAATTTAACTACGAGGAACCAAGGATTCTTATCTTTTATCAAGGATAATTTATGCCATCAACAAAAAACATTATTCTAAACACAGCAATCCTAATGATCATTTAAACCACTTTAAGTTCTTTAAGGATTAAAGAACCTAGTGTTTGAATACCAAACTGATTTTTTGACCGGAGTTTGTAGCACATAGTTAAGTACTTGAAGAAGGAAGCTGGCTATGTTTCTGTCTCACAAGCGTTACTGTGAAATAAAAATTGCAATAATTTTTCAGGTTACAAAACAAAATAATAATGGTAACACACTTAACATTCCATTAACAAGTTCAAGAACTAGATACGTGATTAACTTTTGTTACTGAAATATTTTGCATGGTTTATGAAGATTATGTTGTTTATGAACTTTTTCCGTTGTTTTTAGCTTATAAACATGTGTTATTGTGAAGAAAAGTATGTCTTGAAGGCTTCGTGCGATTGAATGCAGCACCCAATATGACATGCCACAGCAGCAGCAGACAGGATGTACAACCTTGGTGACAATGAAGTTCGACCAGAAAGGAATACGTGATTAAATGCACAGAGGCATAGGCGGTGGAATGGGTGACCCGCAGAAGTGACGCATGTGTGTAAGAGGAGGCGTGTGAGCAGGCAAGAATCGTGATCCCAGCATGTTGCACCCAATGTCACATAAAGAACGAAAACGGGGAACTATACGCGTGACATTGAACTTCGACCAGGCACCAGAACCATACGGAAAAATCCAGATAGTGGCGCATTCGACGGAAGCATGACGTCACGGACACGATAAGGGAGTCCGCCGTATATAAGCCGAGGAACCGCAGTGCATCATCACCATGGCCAGGGGCAAACCTATTGACAACACCGTGAGGAGAAGAGTGGTGGAGTTGCAACGGGATGGACTCAGTGAACGGGAAATAGGGCACCAACTGAACTTACCCAAGTCAACCGTCCACTGCATCATCAAACACCACCAAAATACGGGTACTACAGAGCCAGGTAAGGCCCCCGGTCGAAAACGCCTGCTGAGCGTGCGTGACCTACGGATATTTAGGCACTATATCCAGACCAACAATCATGTTTCTGTGGCCGAATTACGACTGTGGACTCGAGAACGCTTTTACATTGAAGTGTCAACCAGAACCATTCGCCGTTACCTACTGCGATGCGGTTACCGAGTGTACAAGGTGAAACGTAAACCCTTCCTTTCCATGTTGAACAAAGGCAATCGACTACGGTGGGCACGAATGTACCGGGGATGGACATTTCGGCAGTGGAACAGGGTTTTGTGGACGGACGAATCCATTTTCAATGTTGTGTACGGTAAAATATGGAAAACAGTCATTTGTCGGAAGGAGGAACAGAATGAAGCAAAATGTTATGCACGTCGGGTACAGAAACCTGCGTCAGTGATGGTATGGGGATGCATGACGGCATCTGGGGTTGGCCCACTACACGTCTGTGAGGACATTGTGAATGCACACGCCTATACACGCATACTGGAGCGGCATCTTCCCACAGTGCGAAGGCACCTGTTCCACAGGTGGCGTCTCATCTTTCAACACGACAATGCCAAGCCTCATACAGTGCGGCTGACAAGAGAATGGTTGACTCGCCATCACGTGTGAACTCTGCCATGGCCACCATCGAGTCCCGACCTCTCGCCCATTGAGAATGTGTGGTGTGTTCTTAAGCGACGTGTGCAACAGAGGGGACCCACGACAGTGGCTGCTCTTATCGCCTGCCTGCAGGAGGAATGGCACCGCATCGATGTGGAATACCTTGAACGACTTGTCCGCAGCATGCCCCGATGCATTGCCACAGTTATTCGCCGACGGGGCGGCGTCACACCATTGTAAACAGGATCCCCTCTAACAGTGGTCGAACTTCAATGTCACGTGTAGATGGACGAAAATGTTTTATTTTGTGTGGACACCATACATTGCTGCGTTGCAACGGAAATTTATGTTTTCCTTTGTTCCATGTAGCCTGCTGAATAAAATATGTTCAGCATATGCATGTGTTCTCCTTGTTTCACAACACACTCCTATATTTGTAACTGGTCGAACTTCATTGTCACTAAGGTTGTAAATGTATTATGAAATATAGTAAATCCGACATGAGGGACTGAAAAATTACGAAACCAAGATAGAAGTGAAATTTTGGTGGTACCCTTGACCCTCTGTACCCTCGAGAAAGTGAAATATTTTGCATAGTTTATGAATGTTTTCTGTTGTTTTAGCTCATAGAAATGTGTTATTGTGAAGTAAAGTACATCTGTTACCTTACCATGAGCAGAATAGCCTGAAGGCTTTGCACTCAACGCAACATTCCACAACAGCAGCTATAATTTTACATCATAGGTTTGGAGCGAAGAGCAATTTCAATGTGCATACAAACTGTTTTTATTAATAAAAAGTGGCACAAGTTTTTACTTACATGGGGCATACTTTGCAACCAATTATCCCCATTATTTGTTTTTTGCATGCTGGAACCAATTCTATATTACACAAAACAGTGAAATCTGTCGATCAAAAGAAAATGGAGTACACTAGGTCAGTTATGGTAATGAGTATTACATTTATTGGTGATTATAATTTTAAGTCGTTAGGTTAAGACTGCTAAGTTTGATGATATTATCTCTTGCAAATGTTCTTTCACTATTTGAGTGTGTATACAAACAGCTTTTACTAATAAAAAGTGGCGAAAGTACTCAGAGATGGCAGGTTTTTACTTATGGGGGCCATACTTTGGGATCTAATATCTCCATAGTTTGTTTTTTCTGCATGGAGGAACTAATTTTATATTACGTAATCAGTGGTGTGCCCACGATTTTTGAAAGGGAGGGGTTATGTACACTTTTTCTGCTAGTCATCCCTCATTTCGACATCTTTTTCTACCTTTGAAGTTCCTTTTTTTTTTTTTTTTAGAAATACTGTGCCAAAGAGGGGTTTATAACACCCACCACCCCCCCCCCTTGGGCATGCCAGTATACATAATACATCGAATTCTGTCTATTATCAAAATCCTGTGGTACAGTTACAAAGAAAGATGAACCCTGTAATGCTACAAATTAACTGTAAATATGAATTATATTACCTGAGAAGGATATCCTGGATAGCTCATGATCACCGACTAATAAATGGCAATTCTGAAAAAGAAAAGAAATAAATCTCTAGAAACTAATATATCTACACACACACACACACACACATATATATATATAAATAAATCTGTGTATGTCTCTCAATTACAAAGGTACTTAGCTCCATGGCAATTTTCCTTAAGGGGGCACCCCAAAGAAATCGTTGATTGAATTGGCTTATCATTACAATAGAGGCTGAATTAGCACATACCCTTTTTCACACAGGGTCTATTAAAAGTAGACAAGAAATTAAAGAGATTTTTTGTTACTAACACAAATAACAAATGAACAAGTGTCAAGCTGTTTTACCTAATAAAATACAAATATATTTTCAAATTCTTAAAAATATGAGTAAAAATTCAGCAAACTTTTGTTATATTGTGATGCATGAATGTACTGTACTAATTTGTAACGTGCATCATCATATAAAAAGTTATTTTCTGGTATCATCTTCCCCCTTAAAATTCAATATTGTCATTATCGATTGCAATGAAAATATCTCTTTCACACTGCATGAGGAAGAGTGCTTCAAGATTATCACTGGATAGGCTATTACGTAGTCTTGTTTTTATTATCTTTAATTTGGAAAAAATCTTCTGCAGCTCAAGTGGAATTGTAAGGAGATTTTTAATAATGTTATACAATTCAGTGCATTGCAAGGAATACACACTGTACAACAAATGTACACTTGACGGAGCTGTTGCAACTTTTACTTACCCACTTCCTCTCACCTTCAGTCATAACTTCTACCTGGTCCATATCTTCAAAATTTCATTCCATGTTCAGTAATTCTCAGTAGCGTGCAGTGACCATTTAGATAGCCAAAGCACTGAATATACAGGGTTAGTCAAAAGTATCGGGACAGGCCTGTAATAACGAGATGCGTGGACGGAGCAAAATCACATGTTGCAAGTGGGTATTGGTGCGGAAACTGCATTGAATAGGGGTGTGGCCATCATGGCAGCCATCTTGGATTCCGCCATATTGGATATCACACAATATTTTCAAATGGAAAGGGGTATGTATGACACATCAATTTAGGCTAGAATTGTCTCACCAACGACAATCCGAACTCATTTTTGACCTATCGCCATTCCTGGAAGAGACAGGGTGTGCTACGTTTGACTGCAAAAAATTAGATTTGTCTGAGAGAGACGTTTGGACGGAGGACAATCACATGTTGCAAATTAATATTGGTGTGGAAACTGCAATGAATGGGGGTGTGGTCATCATGGCAGCCATCTTGGATTCCGCCATACTGGATATCACACAATATTTTCAAATGGAAAGGGGTATGTATGACACATCAATTTAGGCTAGAATCGTCCCACAAACGACAATCCGAACTCAGTTTGGACCTATCGCCATTCGTGGAAGAGATAGGGTGTGCTACGTTTGACTGCAAAAAAATGAGATTGGTCTGAAATTATTGTTTACTGTATTCCTGTCGGTAACTGTACACTGGAAATTACAGAGAGCATGAACAAGAAAACATGACATTGAGTTACAGAATGCATCAAAGCAAGTGCTCAAACTGCTTCCCGTCGACTGTCTGACAATATGCCAACCTATCGTAAAAACTGCAAAGTGCACGTTGCAGCATATCCCGAGAAAGTCCTCTTGTTTCGTCCACAATGCGATTCCGTAGATCATTCAGGGAGTGTGGTTTGGTGCGATACACTTTGTCCATCATGTTCCCCCATAGAAAGTAATCCAGTGGTGATAGATCGGGAGATCTTGCAGGCCATTCAATCACACCTCGTCTTCCAATCCATCGTTGTGGAAAGGTTTCATGTAAGTATTGTCAAACAACCCGTCCATAGTGTGGCGGCGCTCCGTTCTATTGGAACCAAACACGATTAAAGTCCTGTGTGGACACTTGGATGGCAGGGACAATCTGTTCACCAAGCATTGTCAAATACTTCTCACCTGTCAGATTGCCGTCAATGAAGAAAGGGCCAAGAATGATGCCTCCCATCATTCCTATCCAAACATTCAGTGGATACTGCGTATGATGTTCCATCATCCAATGCGGGTTTTCATCACTCCAATAGTGACAGTTATGTCTGTTCACCTGCCCGTTTAACATAAATGTCGCTTCATCAGAGAATACAATGTCATTGAGGTGAATACTATCGTTATCTACATTTCGCATCATTACTTCGCAAAATTCAATACGGCGATCAAAATCATCTTCCGTCAGTTCGTGCACTAAACTCACTTTGTAGGGTTTAAACTTACTGCGCACTAAAATTCCTTGCACTGACCTCTGGGAAATGTTCAGCTTGTTGGCAACGCTGGTTGTCGATGTATGCGGATTTTCCACAAAAGACTAACACATCTAAAGAAACTGTCTCGTTGCTACACGATTTCGACCTTCCTAATCGCACACGGTCCTTAACACTTCCACTTGCTGCAAAACGTCGAATGGTTCTTTCGACGGTTGACTTTGAAATTGGGTTACGTTCAGGGAATGTAGCATTAAATAACTGTCGCACCTCGGTATACGATCGCTTGCGATCTCCATAGCCACGCATCATTAATAACGTAATACGTTTTCGTTCACTGAGCTCCATTTTGACCACTGACACAGACACAAATCTCCTTCCTTTGGCACAACACTCACCAACATGAGCGACATGCAGAACGTTCGCAAGGACGATAACAAATGCAACTGACCTTCGAGGAAGTTGACTATAATCTACAAGGGATGTTTGCAGGTAGAGTCCATATCCAGAGGAACACTGTTATTGCTGTCTGTGGAAGGGAAAATAAAACAAACACGTACCTGATGCTCTTAATTTGTCGAATAGGATTGTTAGCTACAAAAGAGTATGTTACGCTGTTGTAAAGAAGGATTGTTTAGACTGGCATTATTCGGTTATTTGCAATATTATGTTGCTTTCAACATACTATCATAACAAGCCGGGGAAAGGACTAGAGGCAGAAATGGAAGAAACGAAGAGAAGTAGAAGTCACGGCCTCGATGTAAGGTTCCATCCCGGCATTCGGCTGGGGGAACTGAGGAAAACCGATTTCCAGATCTATCACCACTGGATTACTTTCTATGGGGGCAAAGTGTATCGCACCAAACCACACTCCCTGAATGATCTACGGAATCGCATTGTGGACGAAACAAGAGGACTTTCTCGGGATATGCTGCAACGTGCACTTTGCAGTTTTTACGATCGGTTGGCATATTGTCCGACAGTCGACGGGAAGCAGTTTGAGCACTTGCTTTGATGCATTCTGTAACTCAATGTCATGTTTTCTTGTTCATGCTCTCCGTAATTTCCAGTGTACAGTTACCGACAGGAATACAGTAAACAATAATTTCAGACCAATCTCATTTTTTTGCAGTCAAACGTAGCACACCCTATCTCTTCCACGAATGGCGATAGGTCCAAACTGAGTTCGGATTGTCGTTTGTGGGACGATTCTAGCCTAAATTGATGTGTCATACATACCCCTTTCCATTTGAAAATATTGTGTGATATCCAATATGGCGGAATCCAAGATGGCTGCCATGATGACCACACCCCCATTCATTGCAGTTTCCACACCAATATTAATTTGCAACATGTGATTGTCCTCCGTCCAAACGTCTCTCTCAGACAAATCTAATTTTTTGCAGTCAAACGTAGCACACCCTGTCTCTTCCAGGAATGGCGATAGGTCAAAAATGAGTTCGGATTGTCGTTGGTGAGACAATTCTAGCCTAAATTGATGTGTCATACATACCCCTTTCCATTTGAAAATATTGTGTGATATCCAATATGGCGGAATCCAAGATGGCTGCCATGATGGCCACACCCCTATTCAATGCAGTTTCCGCACCAATACCCACTTGCAACATGTGATTTTGCTCCGTCCACGCATCTCGTTATTACTGGCCTGTCCCGATACTTTTGACTAACCCTGTATAATTTTTAAATAAACAATAGTACATCAAGGGGCAGGCTTGCCTTGATAAAAACACCGCATGCCAATGCTTTGCGGCATTTTAGTCTTTCACGGGCTCCACAAAAATTTCTCGACACTTTCGGGGTGTCTAAGTATCCTGGGAATTATGCAAAATTCAAATTGCATGCCTAAGCAGTGCTTCGGTAGCTTGCCTTGTATGCACGCCACTGCTAATTCGTCATTACTGTCAATCTTCATCCATTGACTGTCCGCATATTTGAGGCATAGGCGTGTGCATGGGGTGGGGGTAATGCCCCCCTCCTCCTAACCATGGATGTCTGCAGATATTTTCCACGGAGTGACAAGCAAGGTATTTTTCCTTGGTCATATAACCACGATAACAGTGTGCCCCTCAAAAAACACCACTTGAATTTGAAATTATCGCATTCCTGCATCCCATTATAATAAAATTACTATGACTGAAATCAAATTACATGTGTGAAATATTTACTTTTAGGTTGACACTCATTTTCTAAGGCCTTGACACCCCTTAATCCAGACATGCATGCCCTTATATTATTATACGTTTACCTAGAAATTTAAAAGGTGGCCACGGTGGCTCAGTCGGTAACGCATCTGACTACCATGCTCAAGGTCCCGGGTTCGATCCCTGGCCGGGGTTTTTGCCGAGGATGCAAAATTTTGGATCTAAGAATTTTCTTTCTCGCTCCTCTTGAAATTTGTTTTCTCTAATGCATAGCAAATTACCAGAGAGAAGTAAGTACTTCAGACTATTGCTGCTAAACAGTTCTCTCTAAGATGCAAGAACAATTGTTTGGAGGTAAAGGAGCATGCACATTTCAGAGACAATTTATATTATTTTTTCTATAATTATACAGGGTGTTCATTAAGTAACTATGCAGCAGGCGCGGTTGGCCCTATAGCGCACAGGATCAGTGAACCCCCAGTAATATACGATAATCACCTCGAGAATGAACAATAAACAATGTCTTTAAATTTTCACATTATTTCGCTAAAAATTCTACACAATAAGTCATGTATTTGTGCCCGTAACACGGCGAACTCTCTTGCTGAGAAGAAGAAACCGCGAATCGGCCGCCCTGATACAGACCCTCAGTTGAACCCCCACAGGACAGCTCGTGCCATTGTGAAAGCTTCGTGCGGGAGCAGAAGCGCGAGGAGGGTATAGGACAAAATACATGGGAGATGAGATTCCAGAACCTATGTCTCTACCCAACGGTCATGCGCAGTTCGTTCTCTCGCAGAAGCCGCGGGACAAGGCTCCTTTCTTGCTGCTTCCTCCCTTCCAGTGTTGCTGTGTGCGGTTCAAGTTTGAAGCGCACACATTACATATTCAATCTTCTCTTGTATCATTTTTGCACCGAACTTCTTGGAATAAATGCAAGATTGTGTCAGAGATGGATGAGTGGAAACAAATAGAAGCTGGAATTAGATGCGATGAATTAAAATAAAGGAGATACATTACCAAAATACCTTGTGCATGCATTCAGAGGTTTTTCCTTAAAGGTGGAAACACTTCGGGTTCGCGAAAGAGAAAGAATGGCGCGAAGACGTGACTCGCTGTCGCTCGGTGTCAAAGTCTCAAGTTTTTTAGTTTTTGAAGTGCTTGGATACTTGTTGGAAAGTATTAAGTGATGCTGCGAGTGAAACGAGGGATGGACTTTACCTAGGTTATGTCATTTGATGCAGTGTAGGCGTTGCTGTCCGCGCAGGTAAGAAATGACCGATAGAAATGCACATAATTAACGTAAACAAACTTCCTTGTCCACTGAAAAAAAGCGTGTGCTGGTCGACCAGCCCCAAATTTGAACAAACCTGTCGCGTATAAATGAAAGGGTCTCAGGTTCGATTTCTAGTATGCGCATGCCATTAGTTGCCATTTCCCTTTAACAAATGTAGGACCAGTTCTGATTAGTCAGCATGGACGTCCGGAAGGGGAAAAGGGGGCCGCCCCCCCATGGAAATTGAATGTAAACCAAAAATTATATATTACACGCATATAATTTAATTTCAGTCACAGTAATTTTTTGTAATTATTATAAAAGCGTTGCAGTAACTTCAGACTGAAGGAGTGTTTTTTGCTCCTCGTGGGGAAAAAATATATTACTTGCCCCTACTTGAGGACGTCCATGATATTCCAACAAAACTCAACTTTTTTCATAAAGGCACAATTTATTGTAGTTTCAGCCCTAAATTTATTCGCACACCCCTACAACAAAACCTTATACTCCCAGATAAAAAGAATTCTTGACAAAGCTTTTAAACCCTCCCCCATCCTTTTGTTGGGCGAAGGAAGTATATTTTGCGGAAAGTGAATATATGTCACATCACTTCAGTGAACCCCCGGGTAAATAATGCACGAGCCGCGCCTGCTATGCAGTACTAGACATTACTTGTGTATTGCACTGCATAGTAACTTTCTGAACACCCTTTATTTGTCATTCATTTTCTGTCTTTCAGAAATACAATTCGTATGCATCTGTTCCATTATTAGCTAATGTGAAATTGAACGTGTTGAAAAAATATTTCAAGTCGTTTGTTCCAACAGAAATGCTTTAGCACTGACTTCTACCCCCTTTCTGAGTGATTTACGAGGACAATAAAGTCTTTCATACTACTATTACTACTAATAATAATGCCGTTATTATTATTATGTTTGTCCTGGTACTTGGCCCCCGCTAACAAAAATATGTGGTTTCGCCTCTCAGGGGGTGCATTATTTTCTATTAATTGAAAACTATCCTGCTTCGTTCTCTGGCAAATTTCTTATTATTAACACTATCACATGCTATATTTGTCGGTTATGCTGCCTCTTATGTTGCTGCATTACACACCCACACAAACACACACATATACACCCATCAATGCAATAAAACTCCAAATATAACTTTCTATTCTTTGAACAATTACATCCATAATGCAGTTGAATATAGTTCCACAAAACTTGTTAATCAGTTGTTCCAATGCTTTCATCTCCCTCTAGTTTTCCTGTATTCTTAAAATTTCCTTCGTTTTTTTTTTTGGTGGGAGTTCTGGCTCCTTCTTCCCTTATTCATCATGTTTTACTACTACATAATAGTACAAACTTTTAGATTTTTGAGAATGAATTCGTTGAAGCACTCGAATCTATTGTTGCTCTCAAATCCTCCCCTTGGTATGGGCCTGCCATGTGTGGATCTGTTCTGTAATCATTTCCGTAAGTTTTTTAATTCAGTAAAAAGAAAATAAAGCTTTTCTGTGACTTATGAGCAAGGTGGGATTTGCATTCAGGGGATTCCTTCCTCTCATTACTGCATCCCCCCCTTGATTGTAAAACTTTGGCCCTTGAGGATGCTATTGGCCTATTATACATTCAGTAATTTATATAATACCCCACTGCTTCGAAAGAAGTATGTGGGAATTCTCCTACAGTTCATCTTTCTCAAATGCCACACTGCTTATGGAAAATTCTTGTGCTGTTGTTAATATTAAAACAAGCAGTGAAATATAGAAAAATAAAAAATAATTTCAATTAATCCAACTCATAGCCATGCACCAGGTGGAGGCACATAATGGTTCGGATCCCACTTTAAACCAAAGACCCAGTCCCAATCACCTTTTCTGTGCAGAAAGTGGTCTTAATAATAAGACCCCTCCCCTCCCCCAAGGGTTGAGTCCCTGTCAGTTACAGGGTCGCGGCTGTGCAAGTTCAGGAGGGAACAAAAGAAAAGGTTTATTCACCACTGTTATATCTGTGACAAATTGTGAGCAGTAGAAAACAAAGGCACAGAATTTGTGCTTTCGGAAGGGCACCAAGACAAGAGGGCACACTAGGATTTTGCCTGGTGTCCCAGTCCGGCCCTGCTTAGCTCACATGAATATATGAGCTTGAATTATGGTATATACAGTTACTCACAATGTTGTTCGGACAGTTGACTTGTGAGAAGTAAAAAAAAGCAAAAATTACAATAAGCCTTAGTATATTAGGTATTCTCCCTATGTGCAGTTGTAATGCATATGGTGATTTATATACAATGGGTTTGTTCCCCCACACACTTATTAATAATGAAAAACATATTTTAGCACAAACATGCTACTTTGATGTCACATTTCTGTTGGTACACTTGCAATGAAAACAGAAAAACAAAGATAAAATGTTAAAATATGAGACAGTTTAATAGCCAGATGTATAACCCTTGGCCTTAATAACAGCTTGGCATCTTCTGTTCATAGAAGCGACCCAAGTCTTTCAGATGTTTTGGCTGATTCTCTCCCACTGATTTGCACTCATGTTTATGGACTTCTTCAAAAGTGGCCAAAAATTCTCAATTGGATTCAGATCTGGACTTGGGAGCTGGTGTTTTAAACAGTTCCTTTACATTCCAAATCAACCAGTCTCTGCACTTGGCTTCACGTTATTCTTCAGGATATTATTATAGACATGTTTGCCCAAGATTTCATCAATGAGTTGCCTTTTTTCAACTGCTTTAATCGGCATACAGCACCAGATCATAATGGAACATCCACCATGTTTTACCATAGATGTTGTATTGGCAACATTGTCCTGCATATTTGCCTTCCTCCACACACTAGTCATAGAGTCTGATCTATGCAGCTTTATTTTGGTTTCATCTGACCAGATCACGTCACAAAACTCCTGATCCTTATGTAAATGCTCTTTAGCAAATCTGACTGTCAATATGTTTTCTTTTGCTTGCTTTTTTCGGTACCGGTTCCGATTGTTTTATGATTTCTTTTTTTCAAATTCTCCTAGCAGAAAGACTAATTATCGTAGAATTTTGGAAATTGTCACACGAAATTAGAACCTTCCTTAAAGTAATGAGCACTGTTTGGATTTGAAAGAAAGTTATCTATGTTGATAAAGAATAAATTTAAAATTACTTTACGCAAGCATGAACGCTACCCATGGACAATGTATTTTCCATTGACAAGCGACAGTAAGTATCGTAGACTAGTAGCAATTAATGTAGAAGTCAAATGGAGCCTTAGTAGAATGCATTTAGGAACTTTATTTTAACACCAAGAGAACCAAACCTGACTGTCTAACCTAACCACGAAAGCATATATTGAACAAAATCTTAAGTAATCGTTAAAACTCCACAGTATGTGTCAACAGAAGTAAATCGAAATAGAGTCATGTAAAAAAATGCAATTGTAGCATGAAATTGCAATAAAACAAAAGGAACTGGGCATTTTTTCTGCAGAGGAATGGCCTTTTTTGTGCTATTCCTCCATGGACTCCATATTTACACAAAACCTGCTGGAATGTTCTTGTTACACATTTGTTTCACCGTTGCTTCTTCAATTACTGGACGTAGTTTTGGCACACTCATCAACGGTAGTGTCTAATATCGTGAAGTACGTTCTTCTCTGGAATTTAGTTTCCTTTCCTCTTGACTTTCGTTGCACATTTTGTGTTGAACCATTGTATCAAAATTTGTTAATGATATACTGTACTGTGGAGTGCATTCTGCTCACTAACTGGCCTATTTCTGCATGGAAAACACTTTTAAATTTACTATTGCCTCTTTCAAGTCTAAATTCAGTTCCTTTCTCTTCCCTATTTTGGCTCGAACTGATGGAACATAACAGCGAAGCTCTAGTATGAGAACAGTTACCAGTGACATTGTTTTATCTGATTGCTGGCACAGCACACATCTGTATATGACTGGAGTGTACGAACAGAAAAGTGGCATGACTCTGGCAAGTTTTGTCTATTTCTACCTGTAATTAATATATCTGATAAAATGCAATATATTTTAATGAACCTTGGCACTCTCTCACGTTATGTTTATTACTTACCATGAAAACAACATGTTCCAAACCATGGGCTAAATTACGTTAATGTCATTATGACATTTGTCCTGTACGAACAACATTGTAAGTAACTGTAGGAAATGCACCTGGATCGTGAAGCCTACTTTTCAAAATGAAATTTGATTCATTCCTAGATTTATTCCAGATCAACCAAGCCACAACCACTGTTTTCTAATTCCGGTAACAGTTCGTTATATCGGACACACATTTCTTCATTTTTACAGAAGAAACAACTTACAGAAATGAGTTTCTGTAGCATTTTGAAAGTTGGTGGAGGTACTTTCTCATTGTAGAATGCTGCACAACAAGAAATAAGCACTTTTGATATAATAAACTTGCATTTTGTGCAAAGTGACAACATTATGCTGTTGTTTCCATTATGTACCCACACATGGTGCAAGCGTCGAAAGTCACTCTGTCTCGCCAGTGTTTCCAAACATGCTTTTTTTTATGAGAATTTTTTTTAACTATGCTTATTTGACCTAACCTTGCTGGAAATGGTTCGTTGGGCGGAGCGATTTTACAATACCGGGAATTTCTCCATTTTGTTTGAAATTCGGCATACTCACTAAATTAGGGCTCCTAATCACGAATCTGAAGTTAAAATTTGGCGCCCATGTGTCTAACTTGCAAAATAAAGAGGGTCAGTCATCGCAACCGACAATCCACAATTGCACATTACTTATCGCAAGATTTTCCGTTTCGAATACTTAAAGAACGAAATATATATATATATTCCTGATATTACTACGACCCTAAAATTTAACTATGTTTCCTAACCTAACCTAGCCTAACCTAACCACACGCCAATGGTCCGTGGGGCTAGCACCAATGGTCTGTGGGGCTAGCCATAATTCAGGAATTTCTATACGAGAGCGCCAAATTTTAAGTGCAGATTCGTGATTAGGAGACCCAAATTAGTAAGTATCCGAAATTTCAAACAAATTGGAGAAATTCCCTGTATTGTTACATTATACCACATATTCATTAATCACACACACAATTGGAACTTCTCAGCTTTGACTACTTGTATTATTTATGAAATGTCAACTCTACTAACACGCTAAATATATGTTTCCACACCCAAAAGCTTCTGAAAATTACCCACAGACAATTCTTTAATGGGAAAAAACTAAATGGTGAAGAACTGATCGCGGAAGCAACATTTTCAACAGTGGCTTAAATTATACAAGCAAGTACAACTACAATTCACTTTTGGGGTATTTTCGCTGAGCAGTTCTAAAGATATTACGTTTTATTCTGGAAGGTATGAATGACATTTAAACGCGGTAGAATTATCAACCGTAACAAACTGAAAATAAACACACGGCATTGACCAAAACATGGGACACGCCCATTTTTAAGTTATCGGCGTGATAACCACAGAGTTAATACGATAACATCCTTCTTCTTTAAGATACATTTGAAGTAACAGTTAAATGTTGCTGCCAGATGTACTCATAATTTCAATAACCTCTATTACTTCTAAAATAGAATTGACGATCAATAATTTAACCGTGTTAATGACACTACATCTATGTAACATTACCTGTTCGTTCAGTCAAAATAATATGAGAAGATCACAAAGTATCATATGCCAGATATACACACTATTTTAGGACACTTCCTTCGACGTGGACGAACTAATGAATGAAGGCGAATGATGTTTCCTACGAGTGAAAGTTTGACCTAAAGAACAGAGGGGGATGTTTCAATCTGTGTGTGTGTTTCGATTGCCACATGTCAGCCAGATAGTGTTGCTAACTATTGACTACTAATGTCCCCATGATACTTTTTAATCATGTTTTGTAACGTAATTTTGAAACATTTCTTGGTCAATCTTGACGATGAAGATAGACAGAGAATAGAATAATTCTATGCATTTGTACTTTTTAAAAATATAGCGTCGCTTCTCTGTCACTTTTAACCGATGATTAAGATCAGAAATTATGAAAAAATATCCATCGGATTCCTGGTAGTAATCTGACAGCAAAAGTAGTGGTAAGCAAAAAGAAAGAACATTTATTTATGAACAAAAACAGTTCTTGAATCATTGTGCAATTACAGAACAGAAGTTCAAGCGTTTTTTGCCGGCAGGGCCGACCCTGGGTGATTGCGGAGCCTGAAAAATCAGATCCTTAGTCTAAAGTAGGTGTCCTAACACAATATAAACATTAATGCAAATAATACCATAAGCAGAGCATGATGAAGGAGAAGGTTAAAATCCAAGAATTATGAGAGGTTAATAAATGTTTCTAAAGTAGTGTATCTTGTCATTCCCTACGTTACCATTGGTGCCACGTCAGTGGCGTGCCCAGGATTTTCGAAAGGGAGGGGTTACGTACACTTCTTCTGGTAGTCAGCTCTCATTTTGCCATATTTTCCTACCTTTGATGTTCTTTTTTTTTTAGGAATATTGGACCAAAAGGGGGGGTTATAACCCCCACCAACCCTCCTTGGGCACGCCACTGTGCCACGTTCATTCTATTTGATTGCAAAACTTGGACTTAAGTGGCAATTTTTCATCATATCCAATAGCATTGTCGATCATAATTATATTTTATTTACTTTTCATTGAATTTTGACGGTGTAGTAAATTTACATTGTTTCACTCGATGATTTCATCTTATAATTAAACGAATAATGCATATTAATTATTTTTGGTTGAAATATTGGCAGAGTAGTTATCAAAGCGCGCTACGACACCAGGGGTCCCGGTTCGAATCCCGGCGTAGGCATTGGCGTTTTTTGTGAGTGTCCATTCATCATTCATCCTCATCTTCGCGATGAGCCAAAAGTGCCAAAAATGCGAAGTAAAATAAACCTAATCAATTAATCAATCAATATTTGCACATGTTTTTTATGAAGTAGAATACGATTTTAGTAATTTTGGAAATGTTTAAGTATGTCAAACCAATCCGTGAGGTCAGAAGAAATCAATTTAGTTGATTAATTGGAAGCACCAGCGTCCTATAAATTCGTAAATAAAATGCATGAACAATTATTTTTATCTGGCGTGGGGCCGCGGGTGAATAGATATTATTAATATTTTTAAAAATGGTGAAGCGACAATAGGGTTGGCTGAAATGATATGATATTGCTCCTAATAGTCATCGCCCCCTCTATAACAAAAAACACTCACTGATTTTCTCATTGACAACAATGAAACACTTCAATTTGGAAAGGTCTTCTAAAAACTTTTCCTCCGATATGTGTTGCTTTAACTTCGTAACGTCCTAGCCTTTTGAGATTTTATAGTGTAGTTTGTAACACTGCCAAACGCCAAGGCTTCTTACTATACGTCAGATGCACCGCTGTCTGAGTCATGCTGTCGTCATAAAAGTGTGTCGAGATGATGACGTTCGATGCGAGTGAGTCAAATTATTTTATCACAAACTGCTCACAAATTTATCATTCATGTCAGGATAAAGTTAATCGCTAAACAGGAATACTTATACACACGAACAATCCACGTGCGATATGAAGGTATAAGTACTTCAGAGATCAGACACACATGCGCGAAGTTATCATACATGAAAATGTAACGTTAACACTTAAAAAGTATATAAAAAAGGAATTTTCAAGTAACGGAAATACGTAATAGGCAGTGACAGCGGAAGACCTGTAACCGAAGTGCAGACCGTCGGTGGCGTGCCTAGGATTTTTGAAAAGGGGGCGGGGGGTTCGTATACTTATCTTAGTAGTAGGTCCTCATTTTGCCACCTTTTCCTACCTTTAACGTAGGCGAACTTTTATTTTAGGACTACTGGCTGAGGTATTTGCCTCCCGAGATATCTGGCTGGAAAGGCATAATTCAAATGGTGCGCCGCGAAATGTTAAAATATTTTCACTGAAATCCAAATAGGCCTATGTGCTTATTTAGTACTTTTTAGATATGATATGATATGATTTATTTGCATCCAAGGGCTACACTTTTGTACAAGTAGGTACATCTGTACAGGCACGTATCCAGGAATTCCTTTCGGGGGGGCTGAACATCATCTTTTTAAGGGGTATAGATAGAACCTCACAATTGTATGTTTAAGGCCGATGGTGACCATTGGGTTTCAAAACGGGGGGTGCAAGGAAAGTTTACTTTCTCTTGGTAGACAAGGCCTAGGATTACGAGGCAAAAAAAATGGGGAGCAACTATCCCCTAAATCGATGCCACTGTTTAAGGCTGCCATTTTAATCAGGATGTGAAATTGGAACGTTTTTTGTCACTCGACTCCCCTGTTTCCGTGCATTAACATTGTGTGCCGGAACCAGAGTATGTGTGTTTGTCCATTTCTTCTCATCAGGCATCAAAACATCTATGGTGTCTCGAGTGTTTTTACGAAGCTGTTACACATGCACGGGATGGACAATTCACTCGACAACGCGAGATTCAAGCTGTGGGCTGCAAACTGGATGCAGACAGTTCTCGAATATTTCTCTCCGATGCGAGCCTGAACACCACTAATGTGTCTTGTCCTCCCATGTTTGCAGCTCTTAAAAAGCCGAAACACACCAAATTGTTCATATTAAGGCCTAAGCAGTAGCGGCTGCTGCCTATTCACGCACTCGCACGTGAACACTGTACACCCAAATAAATGTGCAATGTAATGGATTTTTATTATATTTATTCATTGAAAGCCATTTCTTCAAAACAGCAAATGTTCCCGTGCCACACTACCTTTCATTTACTTCCCTACGTCAGCTTTTCTATCTGAGTAACTCGCGTGTAATGGGCGCTGTGTTCGACGGTGGGTAGAGAAACTAGAAAGGCTCTTATGGCTTGAATCAAGGGCTTTCGGACTTGTTTCGCACAAGGAATTGTGACATAGTATCTACGCACATGCCAGTGGCGAAGCGTGACATTTTTTCGTAGTCATCGCAACAGGCCCATAGCTATAATTGATCTCCGGGGGGGGGAGGGTCACGGGTCATCAGGGGGCCTTTGTAAACCAAGTCCGGTTTTCAAAAGTTTAACAGTATTAAATGATGGTAAATTGTGGGGGAGATTATGTTATTATAAAATATAAAATTTAGAAATATCATGCAAATACTACATTTTTTTCTATATCTTCTAAAACATCTATTGAAGTGTTAATTTACTGCTACTGACACCATCCCTTAATACACACTCCATACTATTTTCGATGTTACAGGTATTTATATCATATATAAAACTTACCTATCTAATAACTCTTAACTCTAGATTCTAGTTTAATCACCCATCAGAGGTTTAGTTCACCCATCGTGACCGCACCCGCATTCCACCGATCAGTGAGAACACGCATGCGAGTCATGAGGGAAACAACACCGACTGACACCTTGTGGATTAATAAGGCCTCCTCCCCACTGACCAGTGGCGGCGGGACACCTCGTTAAACCAAAAGCTTGCCAGTTAATGTCAATATACTTATAATTCAAATTTATTCTCAAGAAAACACCCGTTACCAAATACTAAATTTATTTACATCCCGATTTCAAATTAACATTTCCAAAATTTTCGTAAAAGCAAAAAAAAAAAAAAACATTTAAACATTAATCAGATTAAACACTATTCTCAAACAAAAAATATATACAAACTTCTGGTCAATTCAGATTTACAAGCATATCAGATAGAATCTTGATAATAAGTAAACATAAAACTAAGAGTACTCCCTTCCTACTACATATCCAAACCACCTCTAAAGATTTAACTCAACTATGACTTGGTCTCCATAAATGGGCAATAATGTTTACATAAGTCGAAGATATTACTTGCATACAAGTCTTACCAAAAGAAATTACTATATTATCCACCGTAATCCCTATATTAATGCTTTCATCATGTTTTCACGCTTATATTATGCTTTATAGAATTCATGAGGGCACCACATTCGGGTCAACCTCTAACAAACATTCACAATAAATTACCAGGGGAACCTTTCTCTACCCTATCAATGCCATATCTCGGCCAC
Organism: Lepisma saccharinum; assembly: GCF_977018435.1. Classification (NCBI taxonomy): domain Eukaryota; kingdom Metazoa; phylum Arthropoda; class Insecta; order Zygentoma; family Lepismatidae; genus Lepisma; species Lepisma saccharinum. The sequence continues at coordinate 44,933,734 of NC_139242.1, forward strand.
ATAAACTATAAATGTCCACGTGGAATTCCTTTTTTTTTTTAACATAATATTTTCAACGCTGCTGGTTACTCATATCACAAAAGCAAACCGTAGAGACTTACATAAATAAATTCTAAGACAACAAAACTCCATCATAAACCCATTATATCTGTTCCAAAAATTTACCAGACCACAATAACCCAAATTAAAGAAACCATTAACCTTGGCCAACATTCCGGATGTTCAAACTTCTAACGGATATGCAAACTTATATATGCAGGGAGATTTAAGTGCACCCTCTGACCAGAGGTATACTCTCGGATTAAGATCTTTAAATAAATCAAAAATATCAACGGTGCCTTCTGACCAAAAGTGTTCCATAAAATTATTTAAATGCATCTCCTGACCAGGAGAGGGTTCTCAGTTTAAATTTTTAGAAACTCCTGAGCAGGAGAATTCAAAAGAAAATAATATAAAATGCAATGGTAACTAATTTGACAAGATTGTATATCTTTGATAGTTCTAAATTATCATTGAATTAAAATCAAAGTCACACTGACCAGTGCTAACTCCAAATCTGAATTTATAAATGATCATAGTTTTTCCTTTTTTTTTAGGTTTTAATTTTAATTATTATGATTAATTATTAATTTAAGAAATTAAATTATTTAGAAACTCGCTTAATCCCCCTCAAGGACCGTGCTGACCAGCACTAGCCCCGGAAGTGACTTTCGGAAAACACCAGACATTGTGGAAGGGAGAGCTGACCAGCCACTCCCCACACAATGCCCGTGTTCTCCCAACCTGGACCTCAACGAGCGATGTGATTACCTACAAATTCCGGAATATACTACTCTTTTTGCCAGCGAAACTGCTGGCATTTATAGTAGCGGGATTACGCAATCCTTCTCCCGAACAAAAGATTTTTCAACCGAAAGCTATTTTTAGTACATTAACAACAACTAAAAACACAACAAGAAACACAATGAAGAAAATCTACTGATAAACTCGCGCAGCGCCGATCGAAAAAGAACGCATTGTTGGTATAAACGAAAGAACTTGCTCTGAGCTCTTTCTCGCCCGGCAGAAACTGTGTGGATTTATACGTTTTAGCAAAAATAAAAACTCTCGAAAATACATATACGAGGGCTGCCGAAAAGTAAATAAAATAACACTAAATTTCACCAGAATTCCTCAATCGTAACAACTTTCTTAAATTTACCCGAAAAATGGAAAAATTGTTAAACGCCTCTCTCCGAAATCCGGGTAGTAAAATTTCCGAATCGAGATTTTAAATTTTCCGGAATCCTGATGTTGTTGACCATCCCTGGTGTGAAAGTAAGATATGTTAGGGAAAAGGTTCTGTCTAAGTAAGTATGTCTGTCACCCCGAGAACAAAAAATCTTGATCAGTCTTGTCATTCGTAAAAACAACAGTGAAGTTCTTCGTGTTTTGTAAAGTACGAACATTATTTTCAGGAAACGATATTTGAACCGCAGGATCAAAAGATAGAAAAAAATTGAAAAGCTAGCACTAACCGTGGGGAAATTTATGCTTTTGCTTACTTATGACGTCACCGAAAGCCTGCCGTGTTTGTAAACAAGGGGGTTGGAAAAAGGCATCTTATGACCAGACCTTCAAGAGCTGAGGAAAAGCGGTCGAAGGACCTTGGATTCGCAGACCTGCTGAGATGAGTTGGCCCGCCTGACACCATTGCACTCAACAGGAAACGTAGCGGAACGGCTGGGCACGGGGTAGAACTTAGCGAATCTCTTGCGTATTTCTAGCTGTTTCATGGCGGCGAGTGACAAATTTCGCTCAAATATGCGAGTATTCTGACTTATTTTTTTACTTCTTCTCTAAAATATTTAAAAAGCATTTTTTATTATTATTTTGCTTTGTCATCGCCGCATCTCCCGATGACCGGACGCTTCGCCTCTGGAACATGCGCTGTTCCCTCTTCGTCATGTAGTGTTGCAATCTTTCCACTCCTTGCCGTGTGACGGAGTCGAGAACAACCCATGCATCATTGCAAATTGAGGGTTTTCTCAGCAAGGGAAATATTGATCTCTCTCACCTCACGTGGTTCTTAGCAAAGCATTGAAATCCGAATGAGGGGAGGGCGGGAAAGGAAGGGGAAAAGGCGTGGTGGCTTGTAGTGACGACCGTATTCAACCATGTAAAGGCCAGATGCGATGAGTGGAATACGTTGATACAGGTGCTGGAAAAATAGTCTATAAAATGTTAGTGGTTTGAATTAAAAACAATCACAATGTCGTAGGAATTGGTGCATTTAGACGCTCTGATTTGTATTTGGAAGTTCAACGAAAATTTCAAATAATCAGAGTTTAATCTTGTATTTTTGTCACAGAACAGTCAATCCAATTCTTTATTCAGTGCATACGAGAATCTGTAACTTGTCCTATTATGTCACTGATTTGAGATAATTTTTGTAAAGGTGCTGGCATGAATTAGTTGCATTTGATTAGGGTCTCGAGGATCCTCTTTACAATGACTAAAGTGAATAAGTACATTAAAAATGGTAATTAACTTAAGTGTAAGATGAAATGTTTATGTGGTATTAAACTTGGGTTTCTGATGGGGCATATTTATATTGAAGAAAGATAATGTACATCATAGGCGAAGCTAGAACTTTATATATGGGTGTGCACAAATACAAAAAATGAGGTCTTGTACCTTTTTAATAGCATATTTTGCAACACAATCACTTGGCTCTTTAACTGCACTGATGTTTGTAAAGGAATATAAATTCACTAAATGACAGTGTTGAAAATTTCTGAATATATGTAGTAGAAAAATCAAATTGCATAGAAATTACACACACACAATGTCTTTCTCCAATGACATAAAAAAATCGAAGAACTACCTATAGACACTCGTTTGATCAGCGATAATGCACACGTTTGTACCAAGTAATTTTCAACTTCTTACAAACTGCCGCTTATTTTCTCTCTTATTGAAATATCTGTCTTTAATTCTCTTTGATAAAGCAGCCCATTAGGGTGTGCCTAGGCACACCCGGCACACCCCGTAGCTACGCCTATGATGTACATTATTAAAACACGGCAATTACACAAAATTGTGTCAATATTATTATCCCTTATTGGCATAGCGTTGTGAGGGATTTTGTCAGGTCGTCGAATGCTGAATTTTCTACAGGTCACGAAAGAGACCAAACAACACATCTTCTCTCGTGATCGATTAAAAATGTCACTAGGGTATTTCGATTTTGTAATAAACTTTACTTTTTTAAAATTTTCATGAAACATAACTCTGCTATCGTCTATTATCAGGGAAATGTGTGTCATAACGTGGATTGCAAATGTGATAGCAGAAAGGGTAGGAATAATTGAGTGGGAAAAACAAAACTTCTTCTGGACGCGAGGCCAAAGTGCACACCCACAAACCCAGACCATGAGCCGCCACTGGGCCTAAGCAATCGCAAGTGTTCAAAATTGTTTCACAGCTTGCAGTCTTGTCATACACGTATATCAGCACGAAACAAAGGAAGTCGTCTCGAATACAGTTGGATCGTGAAACAATTAATGCACAGTGAAAACCCTTTCGTTCCCAACACATCTAATGTTTCGTTTCCCAATATGATCAAATGCTTACTCATTTATTTCCAGTGACGTGCCCAAGGGAGGATTGGTGGGGTCATAACCCCATTTGATCCAGTATTCCTTAAAAAAGGAACGTCAAAGACAGGAAAAGATGGCAAAATGATGACTGACTACCAAAAATATTTAGTATTCGTAACCCGTCTCCCACCCGATAATCCTGGGTACGCCATTCTTTATCTCGGATACATTTTTTAAAATCAACTCACCAGAAGTTTTTATCATTTCGTATTGAAGACATAAGTAAGATGCGTTCTTCCTGCAAGTTTGGATATTATCCTTTAGGGTGCTGTCGCCTGCCTTCGGACCTAACCTTAATAAAGTCCTAATTTTCCAACCTTGTGACTTGCATCTTCAAGACTTAGGACGATTTCAGACCGAAGGGACACGCGATACATGTCGTATGGAACGAGCCAATCAACAGCAACGTTTCACACCGTAGCTACACAAAACGCCGCACAAACCAACGTTCGACTTGTGAAATCCTCAGGTGACACGGTGTGAAATCTCCCTTAGTAGGCCACTGTCATCGTCACCTCGAAGCGGCAGCTCGTGTTGACTACACTAGTAAAATGTCTCATCAACCGGTGGGAACAGTGGCGTGCCCAAGGGTGGGGGGGTTGGTGGGGGTTATAACCCCCCCCTTTTGGCTCAGTATTCCTAAAAAAAAAAAGAACGTCAAAGGTAGGAAAATATGTCAAAATGAGGGCTGACTACCAAGAAAAAGTATACATAACTCCTCCCTTTCGAAAATCCTGGGCACGCCATTGGGTGGGAATACCCCTCAGTTTTCTTCTATCTCCTATATTTTCTGCGCTTGTTAATTAAACCGGTAACATCTTACGATTTGACATACACAGAACATGTACTATGTATACATTTTAGCGCAAAATCAGTCGAAGTCAAGGGTGGCTCTGTGGCTCAGTTGGTTGAACAATAGCATGCTGATTCGGGTCCTGGTAGAACCTGCAATTTCCGCTAAAGTAACTACATATGCAACATCTTCTTGCGTTCTCTTCTCGAGATTCATAAAATTTTCGGATGTCCCTTCATGGTAGTTAAGTATTTGTGTGAGTGCGATCCCAGTAGGCTTAAACAAAAGTATTTTTTTTTATGCCATGAAATTCTCGGACTGCATACATGAAATTTTGTTCGGGCACAACTAAACCATCACTCAAAACTTTGATTTTCAGTTGATCTGTGAAGCTTATTTCTTTTTAATAAACCGCTTAAATATTCACTTTAGAGAGAGACCTTCGATCTCTTCGGCCTTCGACCTGAACTAGCACTACACTGAGGCTCCGGAAGTTCCGCTGTCGTCAATGTCTTCAGCTTTGGACCCGAACTAGTAGACATTGTTACTTTACGGTATTTAGTCTTTTTCATTTTCGAATCACTAGATCTTATAAAGCAACCAATGGACACTGACTGATCACTAATCGACTGTATGAATTGTCATACTCTGAAGTCTCATTAACCGATTTTGTTGTACAGGTCAACCGGTAAATTGAAGCCGCATATTTATATCCTCATTATATTCTAGAACGTTCCGCAGATAAAACGATTCGTTAATATTGCCAGTAGTTCGACTCCTTCTTTTATTCAAGAACGTTCCCTCTCGCGCTTTCCAGAGATTAAAAATTACAACGAATCGTCCTACTTGTGGCGCTACCTTTGTTGTGCAGCTTCCAAAAAAGTTTGCTGCGACAACACCGAAAGCGCAAGGAAAGTTTCTGTGCAATATTATCAACAAAATGGTTATAGAACATTCTCCGTCTTGTCTTTATAATTATGTATCTCCTTAAATTATCGTCACATTATGTTTGTGTGTGTGGGGGGGGGGGGGCGCTCACCTTGGATACATGCTATTGACAATAACAGGGTTAGAGAACATTCTCCGTCTTGTCTTTATAATTATGTATCTCCTTAAATTATAGTCCCATTATTCAAGAAGACAAAAACAATTTTATGTAGTGCAAACTGAACAATTTCCTGAAGGGGGCTCGAGCCCCTGATCTCCACCTTGGATACATGCTATTAACAATAACAAGATTATAGAACATTCTCCGTCTTACCTCTATAATTATTACTCTCAAATTATCATCATATTATTCAAGTACTTTTAACCTAATTTTTTCTAACGTAAACGGAAAAAAAATCCTGAAGGGGAGGCTCGAGCTCCTTCATCCGCACCTTGGATACGTGCTATTAACAATAACAAGGTTATAGAACAATCTCCGTCTTGCCTCAATAATTATTTATCTCCTTAAATTATCGTCACATTATTCAAGAAGCCAATAGCCCAATTTTATCTAGTGTAAACTGAAACATTTTCTGGGGGGGAGGGGCTCGAGTCCGTTGGATACGCGCTATTAACAATAACAGGGTTATAAAACATTCCCCGTCCTGCGTCGATAATTATTTCTCTCCTTAAATAATTGCTACATTATTCAAGAAGGCAAAAAGCCTAATTTTATCTAGTGTAAACTGACAAATTTCCTGGGAGAGGGGGACTCGAGCCCCCTGATCCCCATCTTGTATATGTGATATTATCAATAACAGGGTTACAGAACATTCTCCATCTTTCCTCGATAATTATTTCTCTCCTTAAATTATCCTCACATTATTTTATTTCACACAACAAGAAACCAAAAGCCCCCTAAGCCCCCTTGGATACGTGCCTGCATCTGTAGTATAGGACATGTCAAATAGAAATACATGATAATAAAGTTTGGTAATTTTAACATAAGATACACACATATATATTGGTGCATATAACCCTTGCATATAAAGATATTATACTTAACAATTTCAGTTTGATGTACAACAGCAAGCTCTGCATGTATGGTAACTAACCATACCTTTTAACATTTTTCTGATTGCACATACATAAGACCTTGAGTCTGTATATTCTTGTATGCTGTAAAATGAATGTTTAATTAGCATGGTTTTGATTTTATTTTTAAACCTTTCCACTTTTGGTTCGTGTCTTAACTCTCTGTGTTTACACTAACTGAGCGTTGCAAGTGTTAGATAGGCCTAGACTTGGGCGCCGCGGAAAAATCTTGAAACACTAAGGGCGCCGAGAAACGAAAAAAGTTTGGGAACCACTGGCCTATTGTGACAGTCAGATTTACCGACGTCATTATTATTATTATTATTGTCCATAGCGGTAAAAAATGTGTTGATTCAAAGCGTTGAGAGTTTTAAGTTGTAAGAATACATATTTGATTTTTGCCAAGCCGACGGGAGGAACGAGACGTTCACGTGTCTTAAGGGTGAGCACCTGAAGGGTCACGTTATGCGTCTAAAGCTTAGGAAATTCGACCGTAATGACAAACATTTAAATATCTCGGTTTCCAGCGGTCAGATTCACGTGAAACTTATACCAGCGCAGCGGCATGTGTGCAAGGACGGATGTGTGGAGTTTCGTCGCGATCAAGCAACAATTACGGACGCCAGATCAAATCGGTTGTAATTGATCAGTTTGTGGACACCGGTTGTAATTGAGCTATGGCGACAGCGAGGCTGGGGCTTAATCCGCTGAAACTCAACTTCGAGCACGGCTCGTCCCAGTTGGGAGACAATAGAGCAAAGTGAAATGACCTCTTCGGAAGCGTCACTTCAACGAACGCCTAGCGTCTCTTTTCAAAATCCAAATAAAACGAAGGACATGGTTTTTCGATACACAGTCTTACCGCGATCCTTGTAGCGAGAGCAGCTCCGTGCTACCTCTGCGTGTACAGTGGACTTTGTTGTGTTTTACGAACACCAGTGTGTGTGATAGACAGTAAGTCTACACGAGTGCGCCTACCTCAACCGCGGGGAGAAGTTGAAGCGAGACCGTGTTTTTGTGATTACCTTACGCCGTTTATAATTTTTTGAGAAACGAGGAACACCGGAAACTATGGCGGGCTAGAGGAAGAAGAGAGATGAGGGCGTTACGTCGAGTCGCCCGATGTCAGAAGAGACTACGCCGATGATGCCTATCCGCCGCCATGGAGAGAGAGAGAGACGTCGAACGCCGCCCTATTGATACGCCGATGATGCCTATCCGCCGCCATGGAGAGAGAGAGAGAGAGAGAGGTCGAACGCCGCCCTATTGATACGCCGATGATGCCTATCCGCCGCCATGGAGAGAGAGAGAGAGAGAGGTCGAACGCCGCCCTATTGATACGCCGATGATGCCTACCAGCCGCCACGTTGACGTCCCGACGCCCAGACCACCGATCCCGAGGGGAAGAGAAACCGAGGAACCAGAAGTATGAACACTTTTCGCATCTTCATCGTCGCGACCAAGGAAACCTTCCGTGTGAATACTATGTGTTTTTCAATCGCCCATAACGACGCCAGGATGCACTTCGGAAGCTGAGAGTTGGTAATGTATTCATCTGTGTGATTGTCAGCACGTGACGGCCCGATTGATTTAGAGAACGCCCTTGAAATTCGTCAACATTTTGAAAACGCCCACTCAACTCGAAATTTTATATCAAACTCCCGTCGCGCTTGTCATTTGTAATTTATTCGTCTCAGGTCGATTTTTCTTATTCCTGGTCTTAAATTTATTGTTGTTTGTGCTCCTTTGTATTTGTTTAAAGTGCGTACTATTAGAGTAAAGCGCCGCCCACTTAATTGTTTGATCTACTTGAGGTTTGTTCATTTTTTATGTGTCAGTGCTAGCTATGTCAGGCCGCATGTGTGATTATTTGGTAAAAGTATTTGCCTGGTAATATGAATTGCTCGTCGCGGCGAAGTGTTTAAGTCCCGCCTGCTAGAGAGTTTATGTTTGCGTCACTCAACGGAGGTTATTTGTTATGTTTGGAACCACGTGAGGTCTTGTAAAAGGAAAACGTCCGCCCACGTGAATGTAATTGCCGTTGAGACGCCTTTGTTTATGCTGATCAAATAATGTATTGTCACCACGCCGACTAGTTTCTTTTTAAAAAAGGTGAACTTAAGTAAGGGCTGGCTAGGATTTGAGTAGCACTGGAGCAAAATCACAAATGACCTGATTAGACGAAAAGTAAGGTAAAATTAATTGAGAATGCAATAAGTAGGGCTTATCGTCATAACACCTGTGCATGTCATGTATCATTCTTTGTGTCGATGACCCCGTGAGAACTGAATGTGTGAATGAAAGTGAGAGTGAAAGAGGGGGAGCTGTAGTAAATTGATTTTTGTTGATTATGAATAGAATATACTTTTTATTTTCATGTTAATTTTGGGCTATATCATTTCGTACGCATGTCGCTACCCGTGATTTTTCAGGTATGCAGCTAGCCGCTTCCCGGCTACAGGTAAAGAGGTGGTTATTTGAAAGTACATATGTCTTTGTTTATATTCGATATGGCTTATCACTATGCACTGTCGGTCACCGGTTCCTACACACGAACTTAACCTGGACCGTAACGCTATTTCGCTTGTCCGAGGGAGATTTTGCCGCCTCTATCTAGGTAGTGGTAGCATTTGTTTTCCCGGGCAAGGGAGGGCGTTTCACTATGCAAATTATCCCAGTGTTGGGATGCTTTGTGAGAAATCTCTTAACTGGAGTAATGCAACTCAATGTTTCTCCCATTTTAAGCACTGCTGCCCACCCTGAGGAAAAAAATCCTGCGGGCGGTCTTGAAAACTTGGCCAAAGGAAAGGTTATAATCCCCCACCAACCCCCCTTTGGGCACGCCACTGCAGACCGTCATCCGACGTTTAAAATAATATCAGAAAATTGAGATCTCCGTTACAAGGTCGAGCTCAGATTTTTTTACTGAAGGGGGGTGAACAACAGTTTCCCAGGGAGCGCAAGGAATATATATTTCGAAATTGTAGCATTGCTTTGTTTTGAATTGTATGAAAAATATAACGTTTCATTGATTTATTTTACTTGGATTTTATGCAACTTTCGTTATTCGCGAAGATGAGGATGAGTGATGATATGATGAAGGACTCACGAAGAACACCCATAGGCCAAGGCCTGGATTCGAACTCGAGACCTCTGGTGTCGTAGCGCCCTGTACTAATCAGTCAGCCACGGAGGTCATTGGGAATAACATTTGTTTTTACTTTCCACATTAAAAACACAAAGAACCGAATGAAAAGTTTCACCACTCATTTTCGTTTCTCACTGGATACGCCCGTGCTTAGTTACTAAACATAGAATTATCTTGGTTTGTTTGTGGTGGCAAAAGAAAAATGAAAGGAAATTTTAAAACATTGTTAATTTGCGGAATACTTTTGACAAAGGGCACCCGCGAAGGGGAGGGGGGTCACTTGCTTCCCTGAGATATCTGGAACAATTTCATATAATTCAAATGGTGAAATTGTAGCGATATTTTATTACAAAGAATATTGACTGTCAGTTAAATTAACTGCCGGGTCCAACAAAAAAACGAGAGAACGTTTTCACAAAATACATTAGAATCATGTTGACTGCCGTAACTAGCTTATAGGGGTGTGCGGGACGGATAAAAATGATCGAGACGGAATTGGGAAGGAAATATTAATAATTCAGACTTTCGAGACTGAAAAAAAATCTCCAATTCCAGACCAGGTGGGGAAATTTTCGAAATTTCCCGATGCGGTGGAAAATCTCGAATTGTATACACACTATTTCCCTTTGCACTACTGGGATAAAACTGTTTTTTTTTTTATTAAGAAATTTCAGCCACTTATAGTGCAGAAAATACGAAGAATTAACATCTTTTAAATAAAACCCTTTGAAATTCCTCGGCTGCTAGGGATTACGAAAAGTCGAAATCTCACCTTGATAATTCACACCCCGCCATATTGAATTACTTCTTTTTTTTTTACAGTACCCGTCGGCATGTAAAAACATGGATCACAGGTACCATGATGAGCAGTAGATTAAGTGATCTCTGTTTGGCCACCCCTCAAAAAATTCTGGGTACGGGCTCATGTATCTAAACGTGTATACAGGGTGTTGCAAAATACCTGTTACAACGCTTGGGAGGTGATTCGACAAGTAAAAACAAGGAAAAGATGGCAGGTGAAAAAAATGTCGAAATCGGCATCGTTTTCGAGTGACAGGCGTGCGAAAATCGCCTCACACCATGTTTAAAGCACAATAGCTCAAGAAGGAAGAAAGATATCAATGTCGGATTAAACGAATACAAAGAAAGTCGTACCTGACAAATACAATGGTGCAGCGATTGAGGCCCAGTGTAAATTGCGCAAGGGGACTCGCAAAGAAAGTGAGAAATCCCCTGATGGAAAATACAGAAAATTTACTACTATTTTCTACATAATGTTGAGATTGGAATGTAGCCAGTAAGAAATGACGACGTACGTCCACATGTCCCACTACTGTTGGGACACCGTTCCAAACTCGGGAAATAGGAAAATAAATGCAAATCTCCTGCTGCACACGGTTCACATTGGGGTACGAAGAAGATTTGTCGTATGTCCCACTACTGCTGGGACTCCATCCCAAATGGAAAAAACGTTTTCAATCCCATAAAATTGACACACTACTTTATAGTACGGAAAACAAAAACAATGGCCACATGTCGTGAGGCTGTACATACTACAAGAGAGCTCCCCAAAGAAAGTGGTTAACCCTCGAAGGAATGAAGACGGAGAATGGCGAGAAAACGCACACAATGGTATGTAACATTTCCAGGCACAGCACATTTTGAAGGGATTCCCCTGAGAAGCGCACAACCTCCGCACATGCAGACAGACAGTATGTAGTACAGCGATCTCCAGCATCTTCACTCGCACATTTGACTAAAGGACACTATGCGGTGCTGATAGGGGCTCACAAACACCGGTATACTCAGAGACGTTGTTGAAAATGTCCGCCATTGACTTCAAGACAAAGATGGCATCGACGAAACACTGATTGTCTGGTACGTGCAAATACCTCTGGCATGTGACCAATTGTCCCAGCAGCGGCACTAACACGAGCAACGAGGTCCTCAGTACTTTCCACATGGATTTCATACACGAGCCTTTTCATTTCTCCCCACACAAAGAAATCCAGTGGTGTGAAGTCGGAGGAGCGAGGTGGCCACGGTAAAAGTCCACCCCCGCCAATCCAACGATCACCGAAAATATCGTTGAGTACGACCATGGCTCCCCGGTCGAAATGCGCGGGGGCGCCGTCGTGTTGAAACCAGATACGTTGTCTACCTGCCAGCGGCACGTTTTCCAAAAGTTCAGGTAATACTTCATGTAGCAACACCCGATAATTCCCACCACACAAAGTAGAGGGCAAAATGTATGGGCCTATCAAGTGGTCACCTACTACGCCACACCACATATTCACTGCGAACCTATGTTGATGATGGCGCACAATGATTGCATGCGGATTGTCCATATCCCAGACGGGGCTGTTGTGGCTATTGAACATGCCGTCCCTGGTGAACATTGCCTCATCGGTCCACAAAACTTTTGTTGGGAAATCTGGAATGGCAAGTGTTTGTTGCACGTACCATTGGCAGATATCCATGCGTAGGGGAAAGTCCGTGGGCAGTATGTGGTGCACCTTATGCAATTTGTATGGGTGCAATCCCTCCTCCTGAAGAACGAGGAACACATTGCTATGGTGGGTTTGTCGCGTACGAGCAATGACACGTGTGCTGGTGCCAGGACGGTCTCGTATCGAGTCCAACGCGTCCTCTTCAAATTGCAGAGTGCGCACAATGCGGGGTCTTCCACAATTCCACCTACGGGGTAGTAGAGGTCCAGTTTCACGCAGTCGAGCATCAAGTCTTTGAAAGAGTGAATGTGCTGGTAACCGCCTATTGGGAAAACGTTCGTGATACGAACGCCGTGCTTCACGGCTGTTTCGGTTTGCCTCTCCATAAACGAGATGCATATCAGCAAGCTCGTGGGTAGAGTATTCCGCCATTGTCCTGTTCGAGAACTGACCAGCAACGGGGGCACTTTCCCTCCGAGTGACGGATCACAACTACCGTGCATTAGCACCCACGTAATGTCACACAGGTGTCCACGCAGTTGTTGCAAACCGAGAAAGAACACTGCATACGTACTCTACGTACAATACTCCTTGGCGCAATTCAACCACACGCACACGCCAGGCTAAACTTCACGCTGCGACACGCAGAACAGACAGAAAGAACAACGGTCGACTACACTCTCTATGTAGTATCCACCAACGCTAATACGTAACAGGTGACCTACACTCCCAGCGCCTCTAGTGGAGCTTTCTGTATAACTTAGCTGAAATCAATCTCAGCGTAATCTGACGGCATAGCGTCATTTTCGAGTGAATTTCCTATTTCCCGAGTGTGGGACGGTGTCCCAGCAGTAGTGGGACACGTGGACATACGTCGTCATTTTTTACTGGCTACATTCCGATCTCAACATTATGTAGAAAATAGTAGTAACTTTTCTGTATTTTCCATCAGGGGATTCCCCACTTTCTTTGCGAGTCCCCTTGCGCAATTTACACTGGGCCTCAATGGACATTTCCACCCAATTTTTTTACAACAATTTTAAAAACTATACCCTGGAAAAATGACCCCTGCAAGTTCTCGCGTTTCTCTGCGTCCAGTTTAAGGCAGAAACGAGACTTCCAAAGTTGCGAGGCTAGCGTTGCGCTGAAAACACGCCGCCGCCATGTTAATACGTCACGCCTTAGAGAGAGCTCGTTTGTCGTCTGCTTCGAGCGTCCAGTTTACTGCGGGTAGCCAGTGGTGAGCGAACATGTGCAGCAGTTTTACAAATCTGTACATATTTCAATAATGGAAGAAGGAGCGATAGTGAAAAGGAAAGCTATGCTTTGTAATGATCATTCTTCCATGAAATATCACTGCTGCTCACGTGCAAGATAAATGAAACGGTTCTGCTTCGTGCGTGTTCTCAGGTCATGCGATAAATATTGCTTGTAAAATTGGTTGCTGACCAAACTTTCAAAAATATATATATTTTAAACTTATATTTATCGAAATTTACCGTAACCTAAGTAGTGCAAATTATGAATTTTCACATTCTTCACTTTATTTATAAAGCCTATTTTACTTTATTTTCCATAAAGCAATTTCAGTTTGTGTTTCATTTCTGTTGCACAAGTTATGATCAAATATTTTTGGGCAATTAAGAGAAAATACACTGAGATGATTACATCAGTTGCACATTACATATTAATACTTAGTTTATGTATAATTATTACAAGGTAATAATGTGTATAACAAAGGGCGTATTTAAGGGGGGTTCAACGGGTTCAACCCCCTTTGGTTCAGTAAAATTACCAGAGTTACCTGTTCATCCGCTTGTTCATAAAAATTTCTTCGGACTTATTTCATTCTCTTAAATTAGAGACGTAGGACGGGATACGGATGGGAAGGAAATTACGTAATTCCACACACCAGATGGGGAACTGCAGAACAAATGTCTGCAATTTCCTGATAGTTTCGGAATTTCTGCGATAAGAAACTGCATTGAGACTGTCAAATCAGTTATTTTTTCCCCTCGAGTCATCTGAAAGATATTTGGTTTTTTAAAAACGCAGTGACGCAAGATGAACAGAAATGTATCAATACAGCGTGACTTCGTGACTACATACACACAACTTTGTCGGATCCAGCACCCCCTGCTCCCCAACAAGCTTCCGGCCAGCAGTGTCCTGGATTTTCACTTACGAAATAAAGCAACCCTAATCATACCAAAAGTTGACCCCCCCCCCCACGTGAACTATATATACGCCCATGTGCATAATAATATCCCATACTGAAATGGTACGATATATTTTGAATTTTGTACTGCTAAAAAAGCCGCCTTATCTCGTTACCCCGAACGCATTAATTGGTTGGTTTACAACTTCACCACTAAGGATCCTATCGAGACGAGACATGGCAGCCTTGGTCTCGTTCTCGTTGAGAGTTGTAAATGTTTGTCTCGTGTTTATTTGTAAATGTCTCATTGACAGTCTCGTCTCGATTTATAAACATACGTCTCGGTTTGGGAGGGCAATTCTCGTTCTCGTCTCAAGTCTAGAAAAATATAGAATTAACAACGTATGCAAAGGCTTATCATTATAAATACATAAAAAACAACTTTTGTTAATTATTTTTTTGACTCCTCGTTTTAACGGTACGAGCCCTCGAAAACTGAATATTATCCTGCTTATATATGCAAACCAAACCGGAGATTCAGAATTTCCAGGAATGAACTGGCGTTGTACGTAATTATTATACACAAAATTCATGATGTATCTGAGGAAGTCGCATGTTCCAGGTTTGACTCTCGACCTGGGCATGATTGTTTCCTTGTGAGTGACATTTCATTGAACTGGAAATTGTTACAAGAGGGGATGTTTGCTCGAGACTTTGGGGACACCTAGGGGGATGCTTCTATAGTTAATGTTAGTGTTGCTCACGAGACGAGACATTTTCCGTCTCGGCTCATAAAAGGAGATGGGACAAGAACTAGTGAATGTTTACGAAATGAGATGGGACAGAAGAAAAAGTTCGTCTCGTATCATGGCAAGTTGGGTGATACTTAGATTGTGCTTATTGGTGGTGGTGATAGTGTGTGTGTGTGGGAGGGTGTACTGCTTGTAGTCATTCATCTTCATTGTAGCGATTAAACCAAAAGTGGGAAGAAATATGATGTTAGAGAAGATACATACTAAATTAACCATGCGTTCATCGTTGTGGTTAAACAAAGTGACGGAAAAGTAGGCTAAATACAAAAATTTGCAATATATATATTAACTGAAGAAAACTGATTTACTGAAGGAAATTTAAAAACTCCCCGTACCTTTTTATACCGTATCACCTCTTATATTGCAGAAATTGGCGTGTAAACCAGTGTGTTCTAAACGTATTATCTTAAAATTTGCGAAGAAAATATTATGACGAAAATAATTGTAATTCCAGAAAAGGCATTCCTATAACATTAAGTTCTTGCCAGTCAGAAGCAACCTATGTATTCGCAATGAACAAGGCTGTTCACGTGTTCAGCCATTGACTGTTATAAGTTTTGCTTTGTCACCCTAATGGGAAAACCCTCTACCGAGTGGCTGAATTATAGTAAATACTGCTATACTGCTAGGGCATAATTCATCTCCAAGAAATGGAGCACAGATTTTTGCACTGGAAGTTACAAGATACTTGTTTTGGTGGCTCAGTCGGTAACGCGTCTGACTACCATGCTCAAGGTCCCGGGTTCGATCCCCGGCCGGTTCAAATCCGGGAACTTTTCTAACGATGGAAGCGGCCCCGGCGCCCACCCAGCGTCGAATAACATGGGTACCTGGGGGAAACCCTGGGGGGTAAAGGCGGTCAGGGGCGTGATGCTGATCACATCACCCCCACTCACGACCGGATCAAGAAAGTGTGGGGCGTTACCCCCACACCCCCTATACGCCTTCATGGCGTGGTGCTATGCACAGGGGAACACTTTACCTTTACCTTTACCTTTACACAGTAACAAGTGACCTTGCTGTCGCTTCCGCGGCTCATGCTAAGTTGACCTCTCTATCTACCTTGAAGTTGACGGGACGAGCAGAAGACATGCCTGCACGCATTTCTAAGTGATGACGTCAGAGGACCTCCTGTCTGTGGAGAGGACGTTTTCAAATCCGTGACGTAGGAGATGAATTTCAGCGGTGTTTGAAGGCGTGTTTCTCGAGAACCAAAACAAATATCGCCGACATATTTTGCTCATCTCATGTTTATGTCATTATCTGTAAAATGAATGGATTTAAAACGTTTTTCATGTCAAAGTAGAAATGTCCATTGCTGCACTATTGTATTCGTCAGGTACGACTTTCTTTGTATTCGTTTAATCTAGTGTTGCCCATGGGACGAGACGGGACAGGCTTTTAAAAATTCGAGACGAGACGAGATTGATCATGTGTCCCTTTGACAAACGAATATTTTCGAGACGAGACAGCATTTCACAGCATTTCCACGAGACGAGACAGGCCAAAGTCTCGTCTCGTGGGCAACACTAGTTTAATCCGACATTGATATATTTCTTCCTTCTTGAATTATTGTGCTTTAAACATGGTGTGAGGCAATTTTTGCACGCCTGTCACTCGAAAACGGTGCCGAGTTCGACATTTTTTCACCTGCCATTTTTTCCTTGTCTTTACTTGTCGAATCACCTTCCAAGCGTTGTAACAGGTATTTTGCAACACCCTGTATATGAGTACAGCTCTCATATATTTTTTTTTAATAAGCAATTTTCTCCCATTTACCATATCAATTCAACCATCATTTACACGCTTCTTGAACAAATTAATCAAAATGAACAATTGTTTTAACGTGAAAAACAACATTACATATGGTAACACACTGAGAAACTTACCAAGCCGCTACGATCAGTGCAGGTAACAAAACAACTTGTCCAACGAGATCGATGAATGTGACACTTTAATACGGGTCATTGCGTCACGTGTTTGAGCTGATAAACCTGATATATGGCTTCATTATTCTCGAGAAACTCGTTAACAGAGAAGTGAATTTTCCTGTTGTCATTTCCAGGTGATGCTAACAACTCACAATCTCGATCGAGCAAACTAGAGTCCCTCGTCGGTTATACATCCAGGGACTCTAGAGCCAACAATAAGGGTGTGGTAGCTTTCCTTTAAAAATCGAATTAGGCTTTTGTTGAATGTATACAGCCTGATCCGATAGAGTTTCAAAATCAAGTAGCTTGTGTTTGACCAAACTATCCTGCCATCCTAATATCTAGCACAGTCACCAATAGAACCGGCCACTCTGACCAGGGGTGCCCATCCGCCTCAAGACCCTGGAAGCAATCCCCCACAAATTCGATCATCATACCCCCCCCTAACTGTATTGATAAATATAAAGTTAGTTACTGATTTTAATTTGAATGGAATAGACTGCCAAGTGTTTTGAACCTTCGACACGGAGAAAGCTAGCATACTGATTGGTTAGATACTTAATTTGAAATATCAGGAAATAAATTATGTATAAACATGGACGTCCGGAAGGGGGGCATTGGGGGTGGGCACGACACCCTCCTCTGGAAAATGAAAATCAACCAAAACGTCAGAGGCGCAACCACGAATTTTCGTCTGGGGGAGGCAAGTACCAGGATAAACGTACCAATAATAATAATAATAATTTTAATAACAATAATTTTATTAATAATAATGTTAATAAAAATAATGTTAATAATAAAGTTATTATACCATTATTATTATTATTATTATTATTGATTTGCTTTATTTTACTTCGCTTCTTGTGCCACTTTTGGCTAATTTGCGAAGATGGGGATGAGTGTTGGCATGATGAATGGAAACTCGCAAACATCCATGCCCAAGCTCGGATTCGAACCCAGGACCAACATTATTATTACTATTAGTAGTGGTAGTATCAAAGACGTTATTATCCTCGTAAATTACGTAAAAAGGGGTAGAAGTTTCCGCTAAAGCATTTGTGTTCGAACAAACGATTTGATTTTTATTTAACACGTTCAATTTCACATTAATAAAGAAAACAAGCACATAAATTATTTTTGAAAGACAGAAAATGCTTGATAAATGCATTCCAAATATAATTCTCTTTTACATTAACATAATTTTCATATGTTTCACATATATGCAACGTGGAGTGACGTGGACACTAAATTGTGTACGTATTCAAAGTTTCTTTAATAAATATTATATACAGCACAGCATATATTATTTAAATACATTAAACAACCAATTCAACCATCTCACAATAAGCCAACAGCAAGAATTAAGTAAATTGTTTCTGAAATGTGCACGCTCCCTTTCCTCCAAACAATTGTTCATGCATTTACGCGTAAAACAAAACCAATGAAGACAAGTGTTATTTCTCTGTCTGGAGATTTACAATGCATAACAGCAAACAAAAATAAATTGCGAGCGAAGCGAGCAAGAATATTTTTGGCTCCAATTTTTTTGTAGGCTGAAATCAATATTAATTTAATAGGGGGCAAATAATTTCACGGAACGCCATGGAATTATATAATTTACAAATTTTGTGCCTCCCCGATGGTGTTGCGGTAACATCGCCGCCTTGTCATCAAGGGGTCCCGAGTTCGATACCCACGGAAGCACAGAGTGGTTCGGAACCCACTTTAAGCTATAGGCCCAGTCTCAATTAGCCTCTCTGTGCATAAAGTAGACTAAAAAAAACACAAATCAATCAATCAATTTTGCAACTTTTTTTTCATTTAGATCGTTCGGTGCCTAGGGCCGTATTCCGCCGTACCCTAGCTACGGTTCTGAACTTGATAAGACTATGAAGGTGGAAGAGGGGTTGATTCTCTCTCCCCCGTCTCTCTCTCTCTCTCTCTGTCACACTAAGAAAAGCTGTGATTGCGAGCGAAGCGAGCAAGAAAATTTTACGAAAAGTATTTTTATTTGCATAAAATTTGAAATTCTGGGCGGTAATTGCCCCCTGCAGCAACACTTGGCCGTCAATGTTTGACCCCCTTGCCCCCCTAGAACTCATTTCCGACCAAGGTTTGGGGGGGGGGGGCAACGCCCCTCCTCCCTGTGGTTGCGCCACTGCAAAAAGGTATTTCACACACATAATTTCATTTCAGTCACAGTAATATGTGTTAATTATTGCAAGGGCGTTGCAAGGACATGATAACTTCAAACTGAATCAATATTTTTTTGAGGGGGACAATACTGGGGGAAAATATGCCTCAAGGCCTCCCTTGGAAAAAATACATTGCTGGCTCCTCCCTGGAAAAAAATCTACGGACGTCCATGTGTATAAACAGTGTTTGTGGACGGGGAATCAATATTAAAAAGACTACACCTTTGTGATAGCATAGGCACATCAAATATTCGTGCTTTAGTTGTCATAACTAACTAAAACTGTTTTGGTCATGTGACTGATTCTATTACTGTTTCAGATATACATCTGTAGATAGTGAAAACCGAATTTGGTGCCTCCTGCAACGATTCATCTTATGAAGACACAAGACACCAGACACCAGACACCAGACACCAGACACCGAGAGATGCGAGCGAAGCGAGCAATACATTTTTTAATCTATTTCTTAGGAAACTTACAAGAACATTAATTCAATTAAAGTGGCGTTGATACTTTTCCAGAATGCCTCGATATTTAGTCTTCTGCAATTTTCTCCATTTGCTTATTGGGCGACAAAAAAAAAACCGTGTTCATCACTAAGAAATGGGGTGAGAAGATGGTACAATCTAGTAAATGGTAAGACAGTCAAAAAATTCTAAAAACTTTTTTCTGAATATGAGGCTGTACGGTGATTTATTGATTTGTTGTTTTAAGTCCACTTTATGCACAGTAAGGCTAATCGGGACTGGACCTACAATTTAAAGTGGGATCCGAACCACTTGTGCATCAACCTGGTATCGAACAAGGCGAGGACGTTACCACTGCGCCATCGGAGAGGCCCGAAGCTGTACGGCGAATCTGCCAATTTATGGTGGTTTAATTCCCATTTCTTCTTCTCATGGCTAGTCGCGAAGATGAGGATGAGTGATGATACGATGAAGGACACCCATGTCCAGGCCTGCTTTCGAACCCGGGACCCCTGACATCGTAGAGCGCTGTGCTAACCACTCTGCCAGCGACGAAGATTGTGGTGTAACTTTTTCTCACTCCTTACCCAGTGTGGTATTTTTCTAAGAGTTTGACATGCAAACAGTGGCGGATTAAGCTTCCTCGCCGCCCCTAGGCACAAACTTAATGTGCGCCCTTCTCAAAAGAAAAGTAGTAACTTATTTGCACTGACCCAGTACGTAAGTTCCGTCTGAATATGTGATTGAAAATGGTTCCCCAAGGTCCCAACAGATTTCTGCCTTGTTAAGAGTGCCAACTTGCAGTTTTTGTGTTCTTCAGAATTCTCGTGTGATGCTAGAATATTTGAAATGTTTTTCCAGTCTGAAATGCCGTGAGTTGCGATGTTTGTCTTGCCCCTTGAACAACCTGCATGATGCACAATAAACGGCACCAGTGCTGCACGAATATACCAAATAATTCCGCAAAATTGATTCTCCATTTACAAGTTTACGAAAAAAACACTATTATTTAAAAATCTTGTCTTACCTGCTATGAGTCTTTGCGATTTAGAAAAATCGTTTTCAGCATTCTGATTAATTCCACGTCTTAGAAGAATGTCAATTGTAGACTCATTCACACACCACTCGGCAGGATCGTCACTAACGAAATTTGCACTCTCAATGTCACAATCAGGAACTCCTACGAACTGAGGGGACACTACCTCAGGTGCACTTTTTTCCTCCACTAAACCCACAATATTTTCGACATTTTGCGTTTCACAGAGTTCACTCGATGTAGCCGCTTCCACTTCAATTTTTGGACTGTTTTCGGAAATCACTTGTTCCTTTCGTCTAAAAAACGTGTCCACTGTACCAAGCTTTTTCTGTAAGGTTGCTTCTCTTTCACGCTTTTCGTTTGCAAGTTTACGATAAGCCGCCCCACTTAACTTTGTTCGCTTCATGCTGCCTCCTGCATAAAGAAAAGAAAAAACACCAAATCTCAAACGCACTAGCAACAAACTGAATGCACCAGCCAGAGAATCCAGTAAGACAAAAACTAGTTGCGGTCCACACGAAAGCTGCACTCACTCACTCACTTATCAGCAGTGTTTATGTGTTTATTTTTTTTTTAAAGACTGGCATTGTTACAGATGTGAGTTTTAAACAATCAGTCTTCTTTCCTGCCTGGCCATTAACAAACGCTTAGTGGAAGATCGAGGGGTATGTATTTACAAAAACAAATCAACAAAGGCCATTGTCATTGTAAGCAATAAAAGCCACAGTACGGGTTAAAAACAAATTGATTGGCGCCTGAAGGAGGCAGAGCAACGAAACATTTCTTGATAACACGTAAATCCGATACATCAAGGTTTCTTTCGTATGAAGCGAAAGTGTTGCAACATTTGAAACGTTGGTTTCATAGGTCTATATTGTCACTGTCTACGTAAGACACTTTTTATTATTCTTGATATTCTGGAAAAAAGATTTGCCGCCCCCAAGAGTTGCCGCCCCTAGGCACGTGCCTAGTGGGCCTAGTTGGTAATCCGCCACTGCATGCAAACAAGTCACCAGTCATCAGAATGGAGGACAAAAGACGTGCCGAAACCGAAAAAACCTTGTCAAAGTCGCTCAAAAGTCAAGGTGATGCTCATTGTTTTCTTCGATATTCGTGGTTTGGTGCATCATGAATTTGTTCCAGAGCGACAGACGGTCAATAAAGAATACTATTTGGCCGTATTGAAGAGTTTGCTTAGAAAATCCGTCAGAAACGGCCAAATTTGTGGAAGACCAATTCGTGGATTTTACATGACGATAATGCGCCATCGCATAGAGCGACAGTTGTGACCGAATTTAAGGCCAAAAACACAATAAATACCATCGATCAGCCACCGTATTTAGCAGATCTGGCCCCGTGTGACTTCTTTTATGTTCCCGAAACTAAAATTGCCGCTCCGGGGTACCCGTTTTGACTCGATTGAAGCCATAAAGCAAAATTCGTGGAGGGAGCTGAAGGCCATACCGGAAAGCGCCTATAAAAAGTGTTTCGAAGACAGGAAAAAACGCTGGCATGTGTGTGTTGCATCAAATGGGGCCTACTTTGAAGGCGACAAAATAAATATTGATGAATAAATGAAAATTGTGCGTTTTATTGAACAATTCCCGGTACTTTTTTGACAGAATGTATATCATTGTAGGAGCGGCTGGAAACTAAATCAGGATGATAACTTCTGAACGTATAATTGGAAGAGGAAATTTCAAATATTATATTTTACTTCAAAGCAGTAGCACAGCCAGGATTCTTTCTTGGAGGAGGGGGCAGCCGAAATCTACTAGAAAGAAGTAAACGAACTCGTCTGGATATAGTTAATAGAGGGGCAATGGTACTCTAATCATTGAAAAATGCATCCATAGGTAGGCACCAACTTTAGGCGGACAAGGCAATTTATGACTCCCCCCTACATTCATCAAGAAGTATATACATTATACGTCCATAAAAATAAAATATTGTTGTCAATGTTACCCTATCAATGAAGTGGGCGCCTCTGAATGTGTAGCCGATCCAAAGAACTTGACCCTCAGAAAGTTGTTGGCACATAGACACTGTGCTTAATTCTAATGAGAGTGAACCTCGATATTATTAATCATAATTGTAAGGATGCAGTGGCGTGGCGTGACTTTTTCAAAAGTGTTACCGGCCATCAGACGTTATCATCTCCACCCTACCGCCCCCCCCCAAAAAAAAACATGCCAATGATCTAGATTTTTTTTTCCAATCCGCTCAATGATTTATTTAGCTACAATCACTCCTAGAAAGAACTACCACTCATGAGAGAGTTACCGCGAAAATCCAGTGAATAGTAGTCGAGCCTTGTCAACCATCTCTGTTTCTTTGCAAAGAGGTGGAAAGTGGAAGAAGACCCACACATTTGGGTCAGTTTGACGTTTCTGCGGTGAGCAGACGACAGAATTCCCCTCTTCCAGCGGTGGGAGGAAGTCCAGATGTACGTACTACTGTTGCCAACTTAGTTTTTTGGAGCAAGGTTTGTGCAAATCAGGAATCGCATCAAGTACTTATCTTTTCGTCTATTACTAAATGGTCTCAGTTGTAGTTAAATCCAGCTTTGGCTTTGCAGTATAGCTCTTGTTGCTTCAGATAAATAGTATCCCCGTTTTAGGAGGGATTTAGCTCTTTTCTGGAAATCCAATGTGACAACACTTGCTGATCCGGTAGGCGGCAGCGGCAACAGGGCCCCTAAGCAGGCATATGAATAACCCCCTAGCACACTTGCCTCCAAAGACTTTCCCCACTGTTCCCTTGCATTGGCGGGCGCCCTTTCCTCTTGTTGCCACTTGAGGGTAGCAGAATGGCCTGTCTCTTCGCTTTTGTCGGCTGCAGAAAAAAGGGTTCTCTGCAATATACACTCAACTGCAACGCTATCGGTTAACTTATTTAACAATGTTGTTATTTTATTGAGAAAAAAACTTTTTTAATTTCTTTACATTTTGCTGTTACCTGTGGTATGTCATGTATGCCACTCCTCTGTAAGGATGCCATTTCTTTTCGATGTAGGCCTACCACAGAGCACACATTGTTTAGACTTTTTCATGAAATGAGACATATATTTTATAGGTCATTCATTCATTCATTGTTTTCTGCCTATTTGGCAGGTTTTTCACTGCAATCTCCAGCTTTCCCTATTCTCCGCCTTACGCTTCGTAATAGCATACGACCCAGTTAATTTAATATCATCCATACGCTGATATCTCTTTCTTCCATGGACTTTTCTTCCTTCAACCATTCCATCCAAGGCATCTCTTAGCAGGCAGTTCCTTCTTAGACAGTGTCCTAACCAGTTTCTTTACCTCTTCTTGATGGTCTGCAGTATAGATCTTTTTTCACCAACTCTTTTCAGTACGGCTTCGTTTCTTACCTTGTCCGTCCATTTTACACGCTCCATTTTTCGCCATGTCCACATTTCGAAAGCTTTGAGTCGTTTCTCTTCATTTCTTCTCAACGTCCAGGTTTCTGCACCATATAGTGCCCAACTCCACACGAAACATTTCACTAATCTCTTCCTTAGACCTATGTCCATGGGTCCACAAAAAACATTTTTTCTTCTATTGAAAGCTTCTTTTGCTATTGAGATTCTCATTTTCACTTCTTGTTTGCAGTTCATGTCACTGCTTATAGTGCATCCGAGGTACTTGAAACTATCCACTTGCTGGATTCTTTCACTGTTTGCTCTCACATTAATATTCCTTGGTTTCCGTCCAATAACCATTGCCTTTGTCTTCTTTACATTAATCTTCATCCCATACTGCTCACAGCTGCTGTTTAACTCTTCTAACATACTATTTATCGTTATTTCATCCTCAGCGAATAATGCCATGTCATCAGCAAATCTTATGTAGTTTATTCTTCTTCCTCCCAATTTGACACCTCCTGTTCCCTGGAAACAATTTTTCACTACATCTTCTAAATAGATATTAAACAAAGTAGGCGATGGGCAGCATCCTTGTCGTACTCCTCTTCCAATTACACAGCCTTCTGTCATTTTGTCTCCTGTTCTCACTTTAACTTGTTGATTCATGTATAAGTTGCTTAGAAGTCTCCTCTCTTTCCAATCTACACCAGTTTTCTTCAGAATTTCTGAAAGTTTAACCCAATTCACTCTATCAAAGGCTTTCTCCAGGTCTACAAATACTACAAACACCTCCTTTCCTTTCTCTAAATATCTTTCCCCAATGGTCCTCAGTAAACCAATTGCATCACTTGTGCCTCTTCCTTTCCTGAAACCAAACTGTTCTTCCTCTAACTCGCCACTGACCTTCGAGTATAGGCGTTTGTTCAGAATTCTTAGAAGAATTTTTGCTGAGTGAGATATCAAGCTGATTGTCCTGTACTCAGAACATTTTCTGGCATTGCTTTTCTTCTGCAGAGGTACCAAAACAGTCTCCGTGAAATCTTGTGGCCAATCCCCTTATTCATAGATTTCATTGCATAAGTGTAGCATTTCTCTTTTTCCATCTCCCAGGCATTTGATAAGTTCAACAGGAATTTCATCAGTGCCAGTTGCTTTCCCATTCCTCATTTCTTTGAGTGCTTGCTCAAATTCTTCATTCAGGATATAGTATCCTTTCTCATCATCAGGCACGTCGTCTTCATTTTCGACATTCAGACTATCTGGGCGATTCTCTTTCTGGTAGAGCTCTTCAACGTACTTTCCCCACACATTCGATATTCCTTTTTTGTCTGTGATTTCACATCCTTCCTCGTCTTCTATCATCCACATTGTTTTCCATTTCTTCTTTTGGAAGCCCAAGCAGTTTACTTCACGATACATCAAGTCATACCTTCTTCCTCTTTTTTCCAGTTCTTCAATTTCTTCACATTTTTGTTTCATCCATTGTTCTTTTGCCCTGTCAGTTTCTCTTCTTAGCTGGTTATTCAGTATCCTGTAATTATGTCTTCCCTCTTCTGTATTTACATTCTTCCATTTTCTCCGTTCCTCCATTTTTTCCAGCATACTTTCAGTAATCCATGGTTTCTTTGCACTTTTCCTTTCCCTGTAGCCTATTGTTTCATCCACTGCCTTCTGTAAGCAGCTTTTTATTCCATCCCACATCTCATTCTTGTTGTTACAACTAGCTTTAAACTTAGTATAGTTTCCTTGGAAATGTTCTGCAAATTTTTGTCTTTCTTCTTCTTCCCTTAGCTTCTCTAAGTGGGGTTTCTTGCTCACCTGGTTTTGTGTTATCTTCTTCAATGTAAGATTGATTTCTCCTATTAGCAAGATGTGGTCTGAATTAATGTCAGCTCCTGGCAATGTCTTCGCATTCTATTTCTTCAGTTAAGAGAATTTTCATAAAGCATTCCCCAGTTAGGATAATTTGCATAAGACTAATGTTGATCCATAGACGCATCCCCAAACTCGACCAAGCATACTTCCACTAGACATTTCCACTTTGAGCACTGTAGAACATAATAAACTAGCAAAAACACATTCTGGAAAAGAAGAACTGGCTGGACAGAAATGCCCATAAAATTTCAACACGAAAGAAAACTGAACTTCACAATATCCACCAAAATAATGCGACATTTAACTTATATAATGTACGTACCATGTGCGACAGAAGAGAGGGCGCTGGCCTTTAGGCAAGAAGAGAAGATATTGCACCGGGCCCCACCTTCTACTGAGTTTTTGGGCTCCTTTGAAGCGTTTAACTTCTAAAGAAAAATTAACTACATTGTCACGCTACAGCTAAAAAGCAAGAATAACATGTAACATATAACAAATGAGGACAACGTGGAATTTTCCTTAGGTCTTATTTGAATATGAAAAATATTGGGGCCTCTTGAAAATATTTTCTGGAAATTATATTTTAAATACCACACGTACAATGAGCATTACTGCTAATATCTCATAAATTACCAAATTTGATTGTTTATTGTGTGGCAATAAGAAACAGATTGACTGAGCAATTTACTCTTCCTACTGGATTCATAGGTGTAGACAATTTACGTTTTCGACAACTGGGGTACTATAAAGATATGAGATTAGGTTGTTTTTTTTCCCTATCGATGACCATCTGCTGACAGTTAAAAAAAAATGATTACAAGACAATGTATTTTGTTACTGGAAATTCACTCGACCACGTCCCACATATTAGAAAATAATAATGAACACTGAGTCGTGAAGTTTTTTGTGGTGACCAGTAACTCGTACATTAAAACTGTGTTGATACGTATATTTTAAGTTCACTTAAGGACAAGCGAAAAGAGCTAATTGCTGTATCCAGTGTTAGTCTTAAAGCATTTACAGTTCAATTGTATTACTGTTGAGTCACATCTGTTTGCTAAATTGATTTTTCTTTAATAAGCGACACTACAAGTTGATTTTCTGGAATTATACAAAAGTGTCAGGAACACAGAGAGAATATTGCGGGACCCCACTGTTGCGCACACACACACAACGTGAACCGTGCAAATTATCTACCGCCATCTGTAAATAATATTAATAATAATTACAGCTCTTCAGGAGATTTCACTTCCAGCACTCTTCCCGGCCCCCCTTGAATCTGCCTTCGTACTGAGAGCGAAGCGAGCAAGAACATTTTTAAGGTATTTACTTCGAAACTGGCAATAATACTAATTTAATGAGGAAATATTTCCACAGGGCGTCGTAACATTTACTCCCTTCCACTCATGGACGTCTGCAGGATTTTTTCCGGGGGGGGGGGAACAAAGCACATTTTCCCCAATAATAGTGTTGTTCCATCAAAAAACATTGCTTAAATTTGAATTTATCATATTCATGCAATAATTAACACATATTATTGCGGTTGGAATGAAATTATATGTGTGAAATATATATAATTTTTGGTTGACTTTCATTTTCCAGGCCTGTTTCCCCTCCGGACGCCCATGCTTCCACCTTTTCTCCTCTTGCTCGTTCAGTACCCACTTTGTCTCTGCGCTTGTGAGATCCCCTTGGCTTCCTCCGTAGCCACTGTTGTCTCTAATCAACACTCATCCCCTTTACCCAAAAGTAGTCAGAAAAGAGACTTAAAATAAAAATACAAGTTCCCATGGACTTCATGTATTCGACGTTTCTTTTATAGGCCAGTCAATAAGGGGGTCCAATAAGGAAAAAAATGAGGTAAAGCTGGAATAAATTTTATTATCTTTCTAAAATAGTTCTTAACAATATATTAATTTTGCACTCTTGTACCATGCCGGATTTGGCCGCCATATTTGAAAAATGGCGCCCAAAATAAGTTTTTACAAATATCTCGCTTGGAAAGCATTTTACAGCAAAAGAGACCATGACAAAAATTAATCTACATAAAATTCTCTATAAAAACGTATCTGTGCATTTTTTTTCTAGAATGCTAGAAGAGCTAGATGAGCAAGAAATTTTAACTTTTTTTTCTCCGATCCGTTTTACAAGTGCGGAACTCACGGAAACATATTTTACATGATGTTTTGTAGTATTTCTCTTCTCTAAATCTGGACTTATTATATTTGTTCCTTCTTACAGAAGGTCATTTATGGGTTCGATTGCTTTTATCATTTCATGCAGTACTTTATAGGAAATAGTTTACTGTCACCTGTGTGGAGATAATATGTTTGGTCTGAAAGAGAAGGTAACTCCAAGGGAACATCTTTACTTTAGCCAAAAATGTTATTTCACAGTAAAATGCTCTTGTAATCAACGGGTCCTGGTGGAGGCACATTGCACAGTGGTTTAGAGCCCACTTTAAACTGTAGGTCCTACCCCAATTAGCCTATCTGCACGTAAAGTAGACTTAAAAAAAAAAAAAAACAATTCCGACAACAATAACACAATCAGAAAAGTTTTAGTCTGAGATCTGGTCAGATATGACGACTGAGCTGTGATGCGTTCCATGAAGAATTGTGGCCTTGTGGGGATGGCAGAGGAGTGACTGACTCAATGCTAAGTGGATTTTTTGGCATGCCTACTAGTTTACAGATAAAATAGATGAGCTGCATGTCGAGGTACGAAAGTCTCGTATATCAAGGGATAAGTAACACTTTCAGTTCCTTTGTCAGTGATTCTCAACTCATCCACCATTCCTTGATTTTATATAAAGCCAATAATTGCAGAAGTAACAGGGAATATGAAAACCAACCATTCGCATGCTCATGATATTGGAATGTCTTCAATGTGACCATTTGGCAAATGTCACTGGAGCGTTCACTTCTGAAGTGAAAATCAGAGGTAGTTGTATCCAGTTGATCCAGAGTTTTAATTTCAAATAATATTTTACTAAAAAATCAAAAGATAAATTCAGAGAAAACTTATAAGTACAAACTTGCCATGCCCGTTATAGCTGATGAGGTAGGGCTGTGGATAACCAAGATGCCTTCTCTTTATGATCCTCTTTCTACAACTCTCTGAAAGCATCACAACAGACGAAGAAGCTGCACCGCCAGAGCTTTTTCACAATATCCTGTAAATGCCTTAACCTTTTTGGCCACAGTCTCTGTTGGTCATACGTTGACCGATGGAACAGAACATTTTTTCACCACCTTGCAACCCTGTTCATTTTCTATGCTCATGACTCGAAGTGCGTGGAACTTTGAAACCAAGAGATGTATCGACAGCAACGTGTTGGCAACCCTTGTCGAAAATAACTCGTGCACTTAATTTTTTTCTTCGGATGGCAAAGGGCATTAGGAACAAAATAAATATTGAATTATAATGTAGACATGGGGTTGCAAATAGGACATAGAATTTGTTCCTGTCCCATGTCTCAACAGGGAGGGGCAAAATTTTGTCTTTTCTTTTTTTTTCAATTTTCACATTTGAAGCCACGAATAATAACAAATACATACAGAGAGCAACACTTAGTCTTTTCTATGTCAAAGTACATTTTATTCAGCCTTCTGTAAGTTTTTATTTTTACTTCCAATTTCATGTATGTATATTTGAAATTCCATGTTTATTTAAAAAAAAAATATTGTGCATGTTGCCAACCCTTGTCGAAAATAACTCACGCACTTAGGGTTTTTAATTATTTTTTCTTCGGATGGCAAAAGGCATTAGGAACAAAATAAATATCGAATTATAATGTAGATATGTGGTTGCAAATAGGACATAGAATTTGTTCCTGTCCCTTGTCTCAACAGGCAGGGGCATTTTTTTTCTTTCTATTTTTGAATTTTCACATTTGAAGCCACGAATAACAACAAATATATACAGATAGCAACACTTCGTCTTTTCTATGTCAAAGTACATTTTATTCTTAGTAAAATGTTTCTTGTTTCACTAAATTATCTGTCATAGGAAGGAAACTATAACGATTTTTGCTAAACCTTACAAAACTTATTTAAATGGCCTGGGACAGAGGTAAAAACTGCATAAGCGCCACGGGACTTTAAAGGTTAAAGGTTGCACAAGGGGACTTAGCTGTAGGAAAATTAGGCTAAAGTGTTCAATGATCTCTAAACATTGCAATACATTAACATGTTCAAAATCTGACACTGTTCTATACTCTGTCCCTACAATCTCTGGAGCAAGACCATACATCACAGTAGAGAAGATGAGAAAGCGAGTGGGCAGAGCAAAGCACTACATGCTCCTGCAAACTGCTGGTAGCTGCAGTCGTTTTTCTCCCACCACACAATCCCCTTCTCTCTCACATGTTCATTGGTCGAGTCTCTCGAGTTAGTACATGCACAGAGACTTGTTTTCGTTCGCTCGCTCCAGAGATTCCCAGGACACAGTACAGAAGAGGAAGGGAGCTTTCAGACCGAAGCGGCACTTGTCTCTTGGAAACCAATCTTAAGAAATAAATGCAACTTCTCCAATTGAAGCGACACGGCAAGCTGCACATGCCGCTTTAACTGGGCCGTGTTCTTCATACTGTGCATCGTAACATCTCATCTATTGTTCACGCATATATAGTGAATGTTTTCCTTTAGACTAAAGGGGGCTGTGTCATAACTTCGGTTTGAAATCCCTGTGTAGATTGTGGCCTGTCGCTTTTGCTTCGATCTGAAAGCTCACGACAACTGTGATGATCTTGTTCATATGTATTTATTGTACAATAATCCTTACTGGTAGAAGACAAGGGATGGTTTGGTTTCTAACAGTACCAGAAATACATACATTATGTTCATTTCTTTTATATTAAATATTACAAAATTATTTAATTAATATGCACTATTACCATTTGAAAAAAACATTTTCAAGAAAAGTCCTTAGAACGTTTAGAATAGGTATTTTAATAAGAAATAAGCCCTCAAGTTACAGTAACAAAAACGTTTCCGTGAATTTTGCACTTGCAAAATGGGGTGGGGAAAAAAGGTAAAATTTCTTGCTCATCTAGTACCCAAACTTGCAAAAAACTGATTTTGGGTACTATATTACAAAGATGGCAACCAAATCCGACCCCCCCCCCCTTGGTATAGAAATTCTGTCCCAATCTACGACTTAACATTGATATCCAATATCTGGATATTTCTCCCCCCAATTTAATTCTCAGTGGTTCGTGAAGTTGAAGAGGAAGGACGTGTTTTCTAGCCGCTCCGTTCTAAGCTCGTGGTAAACAATGGGGGTTTCGACCGAGACCTGGCGTTGCCGGATTGGAATGTTCGTGGTGAAATCAGGCCTGAAATGTCAGGTGTCTGCGGAATGTAGCTCTGAATCGAAGCAATGTTATTGTGCATATGGTTTAGTGATTTTAGTGCTACTAGTGATAGGTGGTGTGGAACAAAATCCTGGGCCCAGTGATGAAATGGGAGAGATCAAAGCAATGCTGCAAGAACTCAAGGCTTCGAACGACTCCTTAGTTTCCGAAGTTCGGCAATTCGGCACCTCACTCAAAACCCTCGTCACTAGAGTGAACGTTCTGCAGAGAGATGTTGGCTCCCTTACGAAACGTGTGGAGGAACTGTCTCGACAAAATAACTGGCTGGAACAAAGACTGGACGACCAAGAAGACAGAAGCCGACGCGATAACTTGGTGTTATACGGTGTTGAAGAAGGGGACTCGGGAGAAGACTGGAGCCAGACGGAGACGAAAGTGCGAACGATAATTAAGGACAAATTAAACATCGATCTGCAAGAGGATTCCATCCAGAGAGCGCATCGGATCAACACAAACAGTAACCGAGGTCCTCGTCCCATCGTCTGTCGCTTTTTGCGATACAAGGAAAAAGAAAAAGTTATTGGATGCCGCAACAAACTGAAGGGAACGAAGATATTTCTGGACCAAGACTTCTGTTATTCCACTCGCAAAGAACGCCAAGGATTACTCGAGCATATGCACCGAGCCCGGAACGCTGGTCACCGTGCGTACATTAGTTATCGCCATCTTGTGGTCGACAACATAAGATATTCCCTGCACGATCTGCAAGCTGACCCTGGCAACCCTTCCGATGCCCAAAGTGTTGGTCCCCGCCTGGAGCAAAGTGAAAGCGGAGGTCAAGAACCCTCACCCCTCGTTCGTCCAGGAAATCTAGGAATGCAGGATGGAAGGGGGAGCAAGTGGGCAAGAGGTAGCGGTCTCCGAGCTCTTTGAGGACGTCAAGGTAGCCACGCCCAGCGCAACTTGTCAGGTAAGAAGTTTATTTCACATGTTCGTGTCCCTGCTTTTGTGGAGACGTCAATCAATCTTGCTAGAACTGACCCTTCCAAAACTCTGTGCGACAATGAAAAAAACATAATTAGCATGAACATAATTTATCAGAATCTGAGAGGAGTTCGATCAAAAACCAAACAGTTCTTTTTAAGTGTATTGAGTAACAATTACGACGTGGTCTTGTGCACGGAAACGTGGCTAAATTCTTCAGTTTCAGATTCCGAACTACTCGACGATAGATATAGCGTGTTCAGGTCAGATCGCAACACGTTAGAAACTGGCAAAACACTAGGTGGCGGTGTCCTCATCGCCATAAAGAGAAAATTTAATCCTGTAATGGTCGATGCTCTTTTACACGAACAAAGCATTGGCAGTTTAATTACAAAGTTTAAAACAGACTCTGGTCGCGATTGTTACATGTGTGTAGTGTATATTCAACCTGCATCTCCCGTGGACGTATACGAGACCTTCTTTAGTCATATAACTGCACATTATCCTCTGGGGAGCCCGTTGGTCATTGCAGGTGATTTCAACATCCCTGAAATTAAAAATTCCAACACTGAGTTGCTCACGTTAGGCGCACAATGTCGGGAACTGAAATATTTCCTCGATTTCAACGACCTCAAAAGCAAAAATTCCATCCAGAACGCCAATAGTAGAACTCTCGACCTAGTCTTAACAAATATTGAAAATACTAAAATATTTCGCCAAGAGCCTCTGGTAAGCGAAGATAAACACCATCCGGCTCTAGGAATAACTTTAACACAAACCATGCCTAAACAAAGAGCTTTAAATCCAAACATCCAACGATATAATTTCAAGAAAGCAGATTTCATTAATTTGTATCGGAAACTCGAATTAGCTGACTGGGACCAAATAAAAGAATGCGAAGACGTAGATATTGCCGTTGATAAATTTTATGAAATAATCGAAAGCATTTTTAATGAATGTGTTCCACGCTCTCGCTCCTCTGTAAAAAAATCTTACCCATGTTGGTTCACGCGGAAAATTATTAAAAATCTGAAAGCAAAATCACGTCACCACAAAAAATGGAAACAAAGAATGGGAAATGTAACACATCACGAAATTAAGTATAAAACTTTAAGAACGAAATTAAAATGGGAGATCAGTAAAGCTTACCAAAACTATATTGAAACTTCAGAAATCAATCTTGCTCACGATACTAACAAGTTTTGGTCCTTCATTAAAAATCAAAGAAAAAATCCACCCGTGCAGCCAACTAAGTATAATGATAAAACCATTGACGATAATGAAAGTATCCAAGATCTCTTTGCAAAGTATTTTGAATCCGTATATTCCAAAGAACCATCTATCTACAAAGATCCGCATCCTAATGTAAACATGAACTCACTTCCTAGTATCTTAAATATCTCTGAAATATCACTAAATGAAATTGAGGAAGCCATTAAAAAACTGAAACCTAAAAAATCCGCCGGCCCTGATTCAATCCCCCCTTATGTAATTAAAGGATGTTCGGAAATTCTTAAGTACCCTCTTCACACCCTTTTCAACTTGGCTGTCAGAACTTCGAGATTTCCAGCAATGTGGAAAACAACAGAAATCTGTCCGATTCCCAAAGCCGCTGATAAGGCTGACATATGTAACTATAGGCCTATTGCAAAATTGTTAGTACCAGCAAAACTCTTCGAGCAGATAATATACAAACATATATATTTTCATATTAAACCCATTCTTTCCCCCAAACAGCACGGATTTGTCCAAAAACGCTCAACCGTAACCAATCTTGTCGAACTGACAAACTACATTGCACCCAGTATAGCTAATAAAGGGCAAGTTGACGTTTTATATACAGACTTTTCAAAGGCATTTGATACAGTTCACCACGATATATTAATACAGAAATTTGCCAACAATAGCCTTTCTCCTCCACTTATTACCCTTCTTTCTTCCTATCTGCAGAACCGCCGACAATATGTCGTGTATCAAGGCTGCAGATCAACCGAATTCGTGGCCAGTTCGGGAGTTCCACAGGGGTCGAACCTTGGTCCCTTGCTATATTTAATTTTTATAAACGATTTGCCAGAACTACTCACAAAATGTGAGACATTAATCTTTGCTGATGATGTTAAAATATACAAAAATATCGAAAACGCTGATGTCTGTACAATATTACATGAAGAGCTGAATAACTTGCTTCAGTGGTGTGAAATTAATAAAGTCAGCCTAAACCTAAAGAAATGTAAACTTGTATCATTCACCCACAACAGACACCCTATTCAACATTCATACACTATTTCTAATGTGTTAGTACAAAGTGAGAATATAGTTACCGACCTAGGGGTCACTTTTGACCAAAAGTTAACATTCCAATCACATATTGCCCGCATTTTAAGCGAAGCTCACAGAAATTTGGGATTTATAATGAGAATGGATCATCAATTTAGAAAAAAGGAAACATTTCTCTTGCTATATTATACGCTCGTCAGATCTAAACTCGAATATGCTTCTCTTGTTTGGAACCCGCAATTCAAGAAAGATATCGAAAAATTAGAAAAGCTTCAAAATAAATTTCTCAGATATCTACTATTTAAACTTGATGGTACATATCCAAAACTCACTCCTAGCAACATATTACGCGAAATCTTTAATATTCCGTCACTCGACGAAAGGAGGCAAACAAGTCAAATAACTTTTCTCTCCAAGCTTATCAATGGTAAAATAGATTCTTTTAATCTGTTGTCGAATTTAAATTTTTATGTGCCAAACTGTATGTTAAGGCCCAGAACTGATCTCTTTCAAATCCCCCTTGGAAGAACCAAAATGACCGAAGCTGAACCCATGAGGAGAATGTGCAAGTTATTTAATTTAGTTTCTAAGAATAATCCAAGCGTAGACCTATTTAAATGTAATTGTAACATAAGATCTAATCGCTGAATTTCTGTATGTTTTGTTTTGTTCATTAAATTGGCCGCGGTGGCTCAGTCGGTAACGCGTCTGACTACCATGCTCAAGGTCCCGGGTTCGATCCCCGGCCGGTTCAAATCCGGGAACTTTTTTAACGGTGGAAGCGGCCCCGGCGCCCACCCAGCGTCGAACAACATGGGTACCTGGGGGAAACCCTGGGGGGTAAAGGCGGTCAGGGGCGTGATGCTGATCACATCACCCCCACTCACGACCGGATCAAGAAAGTGTGGGGCGTTACCCCCACACCCCCTATACGCCTTCATGGCGTGGTGCTATGCACAGGGGAACACTTTACCTTTTTTACCTTTACCATTAAATTTTGGTTTTCATTCAGCTTGTAAGGTTATATCCAATAGTTTAGCGTCATTTATTGTTGTTTTGTCTCTGTGTTCCCTTTGCTTCTATAATCTAATAGTTAATTTCTCACAATTATTCTTAAAAGTAAAATGTATATTGCATCATTCATATTTCTTGTTAATTTTCTTAGTTATGTTCTTGTTTATGTAATGGTGTCATCCCATATTGAACACTGTAATTGGGCATGCGCCTGTTGTGTTTCAATTAAATAAATAAATAAATAAATTAACCCCCCTACTAGAATTCCCATTATAATCTTAACACTTAACGTTGATATTCAAGAGTTATATAGTGTCCCCCCAAAGTTTAAGAACACTTATTACCCGTATACGAAGTGATGCTTGAATGTTAACAAACTTGAACTTCTGTCAAATGCTGTATTGTTTAATCAGCCAAATTTTAATAACAAAGCAAAAATCACCCCCCCCCCCAAAAGGTGGGTGGATGCAACCTGTCCGTGGGCAGCCCTGGCTCTGACCATCGAAAATTTATGAAGCAAGGCCTAGCTTAGGCAGTAATCCAAGAATGTTTCTTCCGTCAATTTCAGCTGATCATCATTCATCCTCTTCGCTAAGAATTGTTAAAATCAACAGAAAAACGTTGCAAACAAGCTGCATTTTATGTCCTAGGCTCACCACCCATCAAGGGTTTAAAATAAAATGGTCCCATTTAATGATAAAAAGTTGTGCCGCAAATGACACGTTTGTTAACTGTATCAATCTTGCACGTTCTCTCACAATTAGGTATGTGGAAATGGTACAAATGTTCAGACTTTTTCCAGTCGAGTATAAATACCTGTATCATTCTCGGTCTCGAGTTGTAAATGAGTGTTTCCAATCGGTGATTGGGTGCCAAAACAGAGGTGGGAGGAGTTTACTTTCTCTTGTAGACAAAGCTTAACATTAAGAGAACATAGTGCGGAGGCAACTGCCCCCATAATTGCCGCCACTAAATATTTCTTGGTCTCGTTGTAATTTATGAATATTAGTCTTGTTCTCGAAGGGCACGTCTCGATTCGTCTTGAAATATACAGGATTTACAACAAGTCATTGCAGAAACTGTCACAACATATAGGTCATTAGGACAAACAAATTTTCTTCAAACGACTGGGTGCCAAAACTGGAGGGGGGACAAGGCTTAGCATTAAGAGGTCATAGTTAGAGCCACATATTTTTGGTCAATAAAAAAGCAAAATTTCGGTACAAAAACTGAGTCAATTTCGGGTTCAAAAGCGGTAAATAAAATAAAGTATCGGTGTTATAGCGGTGAAAAATTGGATGAAAAGTGGTATATAAAAATAAATTTTGGTTTTAAAATTGTGAATATAATCCTAAATTTGATTTAAAAACTACAGTTATTCCACAGAATTAACATTTCACTTCTATATCCCATTTATGTAGTTATCAGAGTATTAAGTTTATTTCTGTGTAAAGGAGTCCAGTTTTGCTTCTCCAATATTAACAGCAGATTTAATAAATTTTCCGGGAATTGCATAACTCTCAGGATAATTCACACCTCAGAAGGTGTCGCGTTGGTGAATAAACCCTAAATTTCGTGTTTGAGAGTTAATTTCGCTTTTTGCAGTTCATTTCGCATTATTTCGTGACAAAATATGGTCACAAAATGCATCTCACACCTTTCGAAAACATGAAAAATTAACACTACAATGTGTTTTTTCAAATTTCGTTTTTTCATCAAAAACGAAATATGCATGCCCCTAGTCATAGTGCATAGAGGTCGACTACAAATCCTTGAAAAACGAAATTTTATCTTAGATGTATGCAGGTTTCCAGTTTCCATTAATGTTAAGGGGAGAATCAGTGGCCTGCTCAAGATCAAGTTTGTCGGGAGACGAAACTTGGGGGGGGGGGGAGGCAGGGGGGTTAGCAAGGAGAGAACTTTTCTTGTTAGAAGAGACTTAGCATTAAGAGTCCATAGTGCGGGGGTAACTGCTTCCACCTTAATCGCCACCACTGGTAGGAGACATACCCCATTTGGTCCAGTATTCTTTAAAAAAGAAAAACAAATACAGGAAAGGAAAAAAATAAACCACAAGATGACTCAGTCTGTAAGATTCTGAAGCATCACATTAAATGGATGCTTTCTATCAACGTAAAATGTTACCATACATTGTCTTCGAGTCTCGCAATGTAGCTACTGGATCCTATTTGCTTATGATGTTGCAACGCGACTTCTACAGACCTCCTACACAGAAAAAAAAAAGTTTGCCTAAACCCAGGCGCGGCTCGTGCATTATTTACCCGGGGGTTCACTGAAGTCATGTGACATATATTCAGTTTCCGCAAAATAAACTTCCTTCGCCTAACAAAAGGATGGGGGGCGGGCTTAAAAGATTTGTCCAGAATTTTTTTTATATGGGAGTATAAGGTTTTGTATTAGGGGTGTGCGAATAAATTTAGGGCTGAAACTACAATAAATTGTGCCTTTATGAAAAAAGTTGAGTTTTGTTGGAATGGACGTCCTCAAGTAGGGGCAAGTAATATATTTTTTCCTCAGGAGGAGCAAAAAACACTCCTTCAGTCTGAAGTTACTGCAACGCTTTTATAATAATTACCAAAAATTACTGTGACTGAAATTAAATTATATGCGTGTAATATATAATTTTTGGTTTACATTCAATTTCCATGGTGAGCGGCCCCCTTTTCCCCTTCCGGACGTCCATGCTGACTAATCAGAACTGGTCCTACATTTGTTAAAGGGAAATGGCAACTAATGGCATGCGCATACTAGAAATCGAACCTGAGACCCTTTCATTGATACAAGATAGCTTTGTTCGAATTTGGGGCTGGTCGACCAGCACACGCTTTTTTTCAGTGGACAAGGAAGTTCGTTTACGTTAATTACGTGCATTTCTATCGGTCATTTCTTACCTGCGCGGACAGCAACGCCTACACTGCATCATGTGACATAACCTAGGTAAAGTCCATCCCTCGCTTCACTCGCAGCATCACTTAATACTTTCCAACAAGTATCCAAGCACTTCAAAAACTAACAAACTTGAGACGATTGACACCGAGCGACAGCGAGTCACGTCTTCGCGCCATTCTTTCTCTCTCGCGAACCCGAAGTGTTTCCACCTTTAAGGAAAAACCTCTGAATGCATGCACGAGCTATTTTGGTAATGTATCTCCTTTATTTTAATTCATCGCATCTAATTCCAGCTTTTATTTGTTTCCACTCATCCATCTCTGCCACAATTTTGCATTTATTCCAAGGTGTATTTAGATTTAGTTCGCAGTGTGTGGCTTTGTTTAATTTTAATGTAAATTAAGTTCAGTACAAAAATGATACAAAGAGAATATTGAATATGTAATGTGTGCGCTTCAAACTTGAACAGCACACAGCAACACTGGAAGGGAGGAAGATCGGAGCCTTGTCCCGCGCCTTCTGCGAGAGAACGAACTGCGCATGACCGTTGGGTTGAACATAGGTTCTGCAAATCTCACCTCCCATGTATTTTGTCCTATACCCTCCTCGAGCTTCTGCTCCCGCACGAAG
Source organism: Lepisma saccharinum (assembly GCF_977018435.1). NCBI lineage: Eukaryota > Metazoa > Arthropoda > Insecta > Zygentoma > Lepismatidae > Lepisma > Lepisma saccharinum. Next base: position 44,972,764 of record NC_139242.1, read on the forward strand.
CTTTCACAATGGCAAGAGCTGTCCTGTGCGGGTTCAACTGAGGGTCTGTATCAGGGCGGCCGAATCGCGGTTTCTTCTTCTCAGCAAAAGAGTTCACCGTATTACGGGCACAAATACATGACTTATTGTGTAGAATTTTTAGCGAAATAATGTGAAAATGTAAAGACATTGTTTATTGTTCATTCTCGAGGTGATTATCGTATATTACTGGGGGTTCACTGATCCTGTGCGCTATAGGGCCAACCGCGCCTGCCTAAACCATATGTTCTTCAAACAGCGATGCTTGTTTACACTTGAAATAAACAGGAAGCCAAATATTTTTTTTACATACCATCTGCAGGTTAGTTCATGTGGCAAAACAAACTAAAATGTTGTAGGCAGATATGCACATGCAGTGAGACACCGTTAGACACATTTTTTTTCTGAAGCAAATTGAACAATATAATTAACCTGTTCAATTTATATTTATAAATAATATTCCGATAGAAAGAATAGTTCACGTAACAATGTTTGGTTATCCTTATGGTGTAAGGATCACAGAGGTTCAGTTGGTAGAGCATCAGGCATCTGACTGCTACAGGGAAGACCCAGATTCAAATCCTGGGTACTAATTTCATGCGAGATTTTTTTCTGAACATGTCCCTGCATAAAACGTCACTGTGATTCATCCAGCCTCTAATAAAATGGGGTACCTGGAGGTAAAAGTGACCAGAGCATGGTGCTGATCATATCACCAACACAATGGCCGAACTCATGACTGTGTGCGATCCAAAGATGCCTCAACCAGCCTCGAAAAGCATCGGGTGCATCCCCCCCCCCAATCTATCCCAAGCGAAAGAAAATTATTTTTTATCCCCTCCCTCAAAAGAAAATTGAAAGCATGTAGATACAATTTCTTAACAATGTAACAAACAATTGAAAAATCATTTGTGCCCATTTAATAGTCCAGTCATCAAAGATTTTCCTGTTGGAAATTATGCAGCCTTATGAAGATGCAAGGAGGCTTATTATTTAGTTTGAGGTCCCTTCTTTATAATAGTCTTTGGAAGAATGGATGAATGAACTTGCTCCAATTGGAAGTTCTGTTATTGAACGATATTTGAAACTGTTTTATGCACAAAAAAACGTAAATTGTCAATCTGCTGTCGCTGTTAATATACAGGTGGTGGACAAAAAAATATGAACACCATGATACAACACAAACATCTTAATTTGTAGTAAGTTGACTCATCCTTGGTGTTAATTACAGCCTGTATCCGACCTGAGTGGACATGTGTATATCATGCACAATTTTCAAGGGAATACGAATTAATTCCTCATGCAAAGTGCTCAGTTCAGAAAGTGTGGCTCGAGATGGAAACCTAGCATGTACTTCGGCTCCCAGAATACTCCACAAATGTTCAATTATGTTAAGATCAGGCGATAAGGAGGGCAGATGGGACGTTCCACTTCATCTTCATGTACATTAAACCATACTTTGACAAACAAAGAAGCGTGAATGGGGATACTGTCATCTTAGGATACAGTCTGGAGATGTTAGTCCAGAATGCTGCGATATTCCTTTGCTCTGATCCTTCCGTGGCGAATTAAAAGCGGTCCAAGACCACACCCCACATCATCACAGAACCTTCTTCATACTTAACAGTAGGAAGGAGGCAGTCAGCGTGAAAGGCTTCTGCAAACATTCTTGACATCCAAACATGCCCGGTGGTATGGAATAATGTGAATGCAGATTTATCAGACCAGATGACCTGCCCCCACTTTTGTTGTGTCCAGCCTCTGTGCTCTCAGCAGTACATGGTGCCATGAATGGTCTTGGAATAGCCAGTCTGCCATGAATGTTCCAAATAAGCAGTTCCTGTTGAATAGTTTTGGTTGATACAGGGTCCTGGAGCTGAGACTTCATCTCTGAAGTTATCTGGGACACTGGTGTGTATATCTCAGTCGGTGAGTTTCAATTTTCACCCACTGTTCTGTTTTGGAGACACCTTACTTTCTTTACTGTAGGTTGTCATCAGGTGGCGTGGCTGTACTGCAAGGATGAATTACTACTAATTTTCGTATGGGTGTTCATATTAATTTGTCCACCACTTGTATGATGTAAGCAGCTCTCATTTCACAGTAGCAGCAATCGTGACTCGATTCTCAGAGGTGGCAGACTTCAACATATGGTACCTTAGTCTCTGCGGCAGCGTAACGAAATTTGTCACGGATACATCAATATTTTTATGAATTTGTGACATACATACATGTGCGCATGCTTGTGTAAGCATCTGGTCAGTTTATGAGAACTTGCTCTTATTCATATCAAAATGGGAGCACATGCTCATGCTCACCACTGGAGCAGACATCATTGTGTGAGCAGGTTCAACATTTTTATTCATACGACTCAATATCCACACACAATATTTTTTATATAATAAAGCATTATTTTATTAAAATATTTTCTTTATTGAAAATAATTTGACAAAATACAATACTATCTGTTTCCAAGTTATGTTTGAACAATTAACAGTGAAATGCTTTCGGAAAGTATACATACCTTTTTATGTCAGGATGTGTGGAAGGCATGGCAAATAAATGGGAAGAAAAGGAAGAATGATAAAAACATGTGGATGGAGCACATGGCCCAGAAGAAAAACAATGAATATTAGTACTAGAAGAAATAAAAATTGGAAAAGAGGAATGTAAAGAAACCAGGATAATTTGTGGAGCCGGTTTGATTCAGGCTGAGAGATAAATGAAAATGAACAGGAACGATGAACTGTAGAATAAATTAGCTCAAACACATCCAGATGTTAATCAGAATAAAATGACTTACTATTGTTTACATGCTTGCATAACCAATTTTTGGATTATGTAAAATTAAATTTGAACTTGTTGAACAAGGACGAACACTAATGCCAGGTAGATTTTATTTACTTTTTGTTTACTTCCACTTATTTCTAAACTCCTACCTTTTTTGTTCATTTTCATGTAACTTTTAGGAATTCAATTCTTAGAAATACTATGCATGTTGTTCATAATGTAAATGAGGTGTTGTACTATAGGTATGCTGAATAACTCTTCATTGAGCACAACATTACTTGAACATAGCTGCTGATCAACCCAGAAAGAAGCAAGGTCAGAAACTCTTCTGATGTGGTGAACTAATGGCAAAATTTCTCTGATACTAGTAGAACACTTGTCAATACTGATAACCAATATTCTACAAATCCAATCTAAAAGCACAAATGTTTCACAAAGAACCTGAACGATTCATTAATTCCTTAATTGATGCATGTAAACATATGGCTAATAGGTTTTAACTGAGAAAAATAAACTGTAACATACATTTATCTTACAAACTCATGGCATATGAATTGTAAATACGAGGCATATCCGGAAAGTAAACCTATATCACATTAGGACGTGGCTACACTACCTTTGATCTTGATCTTTACCCTTTCTCCTCACATTCTTTTGGTAGTGCTACACCAAGTTTTGTTCGAATAACAAGTGTGAAATGGCAGCATCTATCAAGAATTCACCCCGATGTAACATGTTATACAGTTTTTCAGGTAGTACTTACTTTGTAGCTGAAGTTTTGTAAAATAAAAATTATGTGAATGCATATTGGCCTTTGTATCTTTACTTTTCACACATGCCTCGTATTCATAAAAATAATGACAAAACGGTAAAACTTAACTACATTACAGGTTATTTTTAGAAATGTCAGATCAATAATTTTACAAATAAACTGACATGCATACAAACACAATTCATCTGTCCCACCCCTACATATTCTGGGAATGTAAAATTGGATTTCCACCACATTCTGTTTTTGGCAAGTGGGTTTTGCCTAGCTGTTGCAACTAGGGTAGCCAGCATAGTTTGACTTTTCACTTATATCCTTGAAATATTATGTGCTGTTATAGAGCAAAGAAAGAGTTACACAGTGCACACATGGTGTAAGACGAAAACATAAATTCTTAGTTTTTCTTGGGCTGAGCCAATATCCCTATCAATGCGGACACTTCTTACGGATTTCCACCGGTACTGATAATGATGCTCAAAAATCGTAACAAAAAGTTGTTCAAATAATGATTATTTTAAATAATCAATATTTTGTGTATGGGTGGGTGAGTATTCCATTCAAATTTACTACAGTTTTGTTCCAAATTAAGAATTACATCAGAATATTAAAATTCCTGTTATGTAAACCCAACTTTTTTTCACGCAATACTGTTGCAAAATAAATGGAAACTTCAAATTTTGCATAATTTCCAAGATAATTAAGACTGCAAAAGTATTGCATGACATTTTGCAAACACTGCAAAAGACAAAAAATGCCAGAAACTATCAGTCAGTATTGTCAAATAAAATCCAACCGATATTTTCCAATACTGATACCACTGGTATTGGCATGTGGTGATATATCGAAATGGGCTCAGCCCTACATTATCAATCATCTTATGCTTACTATAGTAACATGAATAATGGGAACAAATCATATTTAAACAAGGGACTTTCTTGTCACTTTCTACTAAAAATGTTTCTCAAACAGAAAAATAAATCACAGTAGATTGTTCTTTAGTAACAAATAATGCAAATGTAATAATACAATTTTTACAAAAATCACATACACATCACATAATACCATATTCTTTCCTTGCAAAATATTACTCATCAGCTGCTGTCTTCTCAATAACAGACTTGCCCCTGGAAAACGAAGAAACAATTTGACATATGTACATGAAAGCATATGTTTCACAAAATTACTCATAAAACAAACATTTTTTAAAACTTTTACCTGACTGTTACCCAATAAAGCTTCATCAGATAAATATATATTTTATTTTCAAAAATATCAACTGTTTTTCTATCAACAGATATGGTAATAATGTTTTTCTCAATTTTTTTACACAACACGATACCATATGCTGACATCCATGAGCAATATTTTAAAAAAAAAATCCTTTTGGAAGAAGGGGACAGTACATTGGATATATCATAGTATAGTTTCATTTAGTTGTTTTTTTACCCTTGGTTTTGAAAACTTAAAGTTGTTGCAATCATCAAAGTTTGTTTTAAGATAGTCACATATTTACAGTGAACAAAAATCAATATTTCGGTACAAAAACTGGACATATTTTGGGATTAAAAAAGGTATATCAAATGGCATTTCAGTGATAAAATGATTAATAAAAACCTAAATTTGATTTAAAAACTATACTTATTACACAAAATTACGAGGGTAATCCCAAAAGTAAGGTCTCCTATTTCTATTAAATACAAAGAAACTTTTTATTTGGCAGTTGGCAATACTGTTGTGTTGGTTGCTTCCCTACACCCAAACAAGCCCACGTGCACCTCGCTGGGATGCTCAGTCTTAGCTTGGCAGCCGTTGCAATGGAGCTCCCACTTGGCGCTACCGCCAAGTGCGAAGTTTGCGCAGTTATTCGGTTTTTGAACGCAAAGGCATTAAACCGATTGAAATTCATCGCTAATTGACGGAAGTGTATGGCGAGTCATGCATGGATGTCAAAAATGTTCGCAAGTGGTGTAGAGAGTTTGCAGCTGGTTGTACTGAAATTCACGATGAAAAAAGAAGCGAGAGACAGTCAATTTCCGACGAGACAGTCGCGAAGGTTGAGCAAACCATGCGTGAAGATTGGTGGATCACTCTGGATGATCTCTGTACGTTGGTTCTAAGGTTTCCCGAAGCACCATTCATAGGATTTTGACGGAAAAATTGCAATATCGGAAGGTGTGCGCACGATGGGTTGGTGAATGTTCACTGAAGAACGCAAACGGCAACGAGTTGACTCTTCCCGCAAATTTCTTCGCTGCTATGCAGACGTAAACGACAATTTTTTGGATTAGATTGTTACGGGTGATGAAACCTGGACTTTCCACTTCACACCTGAGACCAAACAACAATCACGTGAGTGGCGGCATTTCTCTTCGCCCAAGCCGCAAAAATTCAAACAAACACAGTCTGCTGGTAAAGTCATGGCAACTGTGTTTTGGGATCGAAAGGAGGTATTGTTGGTCAACTTCATGGCTTCTGGGACCACAATAAACGCTGACAGTTATTGTGAGAGACACTGAAAAAACTCACAACGGCCGATTCAGAACCAGAGAAGAGGAATGTTGAGCAAGGGTGTAAGCATTCTCCATGACAACGCTCGCCTCCACGTCACCCTCCTGCAACAGTTTGGATGGGACATCATCACCCACCCACCCTATAGTCTGGACTTGGCACCCAGTGACTACCACCTGTTTCCCAAGTTGAAAGAACATTTGGCCAGACCGTGCTTCAGCAACGACGATGAGGTGAAGGATGAGGTTCAACGCTTCCTCAACGACATGGCGGCGAGCTGGTATGGTATGGGCATACAAAAACTGCCACAGCGCTTACAAAAATGCATCAACTGAAATGGCAATTATGTAGAAAAATAGATAAATGTTCAAGCTTTAAAATGATGTTAACATTATTGACAATAAACGTTTCTTTGTATATAAAACAAAAATTGGAGACCTTACTTTTGGGATTACCCTCGTAACATTTCACTTCTAATAGTACATTTATATAATTATACAGGGTCCTACTTTTCCCTTTGTGCACCTGACGGCGGCACGCTTCGCGGCCGCCAACTCCCGTCAAATCGCGTGCGATATCTCCGCTATGGAAACTGCTAGCTTCGAAATGACTTCAAGTTCTCAGAATTATAGTTACAATTACATTCAAAATAAGCACGTTAATTGTCACGGGGGATGTTGGAAATGTTGTCCTTGTGCATCCACTCATTTGGCATTGTTAGGGAAATGTGATGTGTATGATTGTGTTCAAAGATTTGGGTGTTATCATTCAATAAACATTTTATATTTAGTGGCTGATGAGATGAAATAGTTTTCCAAATGGAAGAAATTTGGTCATTTCTCAAATAGGTAAGCCATTTTTTTCTATTTGTCTGTCAGAACTAAAACAATGTGAAAATCTTAAGCATAGAAAGAACAATAAAAATGAATGTAAAAATAATGCAGACTTTAAATTAAAGCTTATTAATTAGGCTACAACTTTTATTCGAAACATGTTTTTGTCATTTAATTTGTTCAAAAGTTACAAGTTCAAAACTTCAGAAAGCACTAGAAAAAAACAACACTTTTTGAAGATTATTTTTTAAATTACGGCAAAACCACCAACATTATCCAAAATTAAACAGAATCTTATTTGTAGCCCATTTAATGAGGATTAAGAATAAAGAAAGATGACCTGCGTACGACCATTGGTTACGGAGATATAGGTCAGTAACTGAGAGTCTGCGAAATAGATGTTGGGGGGGGGGGGGGTGCTGGGGGGAGCACCGCAAGGAGGGGGCGGGGACTTTTGGGATTTTGCACTACTAGTAGTGTTCTAACAACTGGTCAAAATTCAGCTTTTACGGAATTATTCCCGACATGAAACCTTTATTGACTGGGCTACCATACCCACCGTAGCACTTGCAAGTTTTGACAAGCATGGGGAGAGAACCCCATTTTCCAATGCCAAGGCCCACTTCGGAACTAGCAACTTTGCAGGTTAACACCTAGTCCCTTTCCACCATATTTAATCTACATCCTAGTGGTCAAAAAAATTTTAACTTTTCTAATGTCCGATTTCATTAAATCGTTTACTCACTCAGAATTTCGGCTGACTCTGTAGAAATATTCCAAGCTGCCGCCTCTTGTTAATTTCTTCACAAAGCTTTCATCATGAGAGATCACAACCAACTGAAAGTTACTCTGTGCAGACCTCCTACCCACAATGCTGTAAAATAAAAAAAATGTTATTTTGTACTGAAACTGAACAGCACAGAAACACAAAGGAAGAGGCACATAAATGATGTGACAACTTCGTAATTAAGGGGCAGACTGAGAATAGATCTTTGTTTAAATCTAATAATTACTATTAGATACATTTGAAACATTGCATAAAACTATAATATGTGCTAGAAGTCTAAATAAAACACAATAATATTTATGCCTATAATTATTATTTCAATGTAACTTCATTTCTGATTTTACTGTCATTATTCGTGCACATTTATGAATGCCTTTATAAAACCTCTTTAAAAGTGAAGCGGTAGGCTACACATACCATCCGAGGATGAGTCAGTTAACGTGTCTTACTGTAATGGAATTACATGCTGCACAAGGCTACATTCAATTGGTCTCCTTCATGTTGCTTGACCCTTTGGTGTGAACTCTTCCCAAGTGTCTTAGCAGAGAAAGTCAATATGTTTCAACACATGACTCCAGATAGATATCTTCGAACATAATGAGTATGTACTTTGATGTAACTTCTATATTACATTGGAAAATGGAAAACAAAGGGGCAATAAGTTTAAGTTTCTAATTTTCACTCTCACAAGAATATCTAGTACATATCTAAAACACAACTATTGCAAATACACAATCTGATATTTACCGTATTTACGCGTGGGTGTATAATGCGGACCCTGGTTTTTGATTGGGAAAAGTGACAAACCATTATATCTCGTATATAATGCGCAGTATAATCCAGTTTCAAGAAATAGCTTTCTTAGTTGTAGGTCGTAAAGCTATTGCTATGCCGATCAACAGTGAATGACATCATATCTACTGTTGCTATGGTCAGGAAGTTATTTTCCATTATTTCTTGCCCAACAAATACTACTGATACACATCCCATGTGACAGGAGGTGCATTCTCGGATTCTGCCAGAATGGCACTGCTTTTCTTGGTGTCACAGAACATTATATTACAAAGTGAAAAATTGTGGGAAATGGCCTTCAAACAACATTGACATTAACAACTGTTTTGCTCATTCCTTCTTTACTTTTTCTAAGAAAAATTTCAAAATATATACTTTTTCCATTATTAACGTAACATTTATTTGAGGCACATTCAGGAGCCTTAAAGTAGCAGTTAGAAGCACAAGATATATTCCATTAAGGCATTTATACACTACATATATATAATATTATTTGTCCAGTAATACATTTTAATTATTATTTTCTTTTTCTTTATCCTTTCTTTCATCTGAAGTACTATAAAAATCGGAACGTTCCTTCATTTTGTGATGAAATTATTTCAACCGCATTTCACATTAGTATCTATATCTTGAATGTAATACTGTTGCCATATTCAGAAACTGCAGGATTTAAGCTTTACAACGATATACAACATGATAGGGTTCTGTGAACATGAAAAATCATTGCAAGTGTCACAAAATTATGGAATAACTCTGTATGATTTCATGTTGGCTGTCAAAATTATTCCGTGCATAATACGCACCAGTTTTTGGAGGCAAAAATTTTGGAAAAAAAAAAAAAAATGTGCATTTTACACGAGTAAATACGGTATATTATTACATTTATAACCTTGTAAGACTAATATTAAATTAAAAATTGTACTACAATTACTTTGAGCACTATTGTTAAATGAGAAGTTCTAACCGAGTGACAGTTTGGTGCATGCACAAGTAAGTTACAAAATTCCTACTTCAGACTTACTCAACCAATGCCATGCAGAGACTGTTTATGTTTTGTTGGTCCAAATTTGTTGTGGGCTCATCCAACGTCAGAATGCCACAATTAACACTGAATGTTTCTGCCAATGCCATCCTGATGATGAGCGATGCAAGTACCTATGAAATAATACAAGAAAGTATTACGTTTTATGGGTAATAAGAAATGTGTTCACAATTATCACTGTAAATGATGCAATGAGCAAGCATTGAGTTTATTACGAACAGTGGACCACAACTCGAAAACTGTTAATGCCAGTTAAAATATCCAATTGCAGATTTTGAAATCTCATCAATTTATGAATACAGTGGAACCTCGATTTTAATTTTTTTAGGGAACAAAGTTGAAAGAACTTAAAATGCGGGAATTTTTTTTAGCATTTTGCTCTATTAGGACCATGAACATTGAATGTATAATGCTGGAAAATGTAAAATTGGGGTTCCACTGTATTTTCCACAAAGATCTATCTTTTATAGTTCTGGGAATGGCATGAAGGTAAAGAGAATGGAAATTGTTGAATGTTTGTGTGAAACGTTTATGAAATATATAACTTACAAAAAAATAAACCATTGAGTGAAAGCCCTTTAACTGCTGCTTTATTTACATATAAGAGAAATACAGTGGTCCGAAGTAGTGTGCTACTTGTAGCGGCACTACTGTAGCTGTAGCAAAATTTGTAGCTGTAGCGAAGCTACAAAATTCCTGTAGTTTTTGGAAAAAAATTCTCTACAGCTACATTTCTTCTCAGCAGTCTGAAGTAAATTTTGAATGTGGCAACAGCATTAAAAAAAATCCACAATAACGCTTACTTTTACAGGAGGTTCATAGAGACAAAGTCTCTCGTATGGGAAATACGGATAATCTACATTATAAATATCTTGATATTGCAGATTATAGAGATCCATGTAATTTATTTAATTAGTATCTGTATAATTCTAATATTCAGATAACTAACAGACATATTTGAATTTATTCCGGCTAACAGCTATGTTCTTTTTAGCTGCATTGCTATTTTGGGGAGAAACATGCTTCGTTACACACACCCCAGGGAAAAATGCCTCATTTGCGCCACCCCCGGAAGAAATCTTGTGGATATCCATGGTGAAAGAGAGAGAAAAATGTCATTAAATACTGTCAAACACAACTTGCAGTGAAGAAGCAAGCGATCCATTTTCCACTACAATGACAAAACAATAGTGCTAGCAATCAATAGTGCTAGGCTCAGTACGTTAACAGCATTGATCATTGTCATAGGATCCCACCAGCAAGAAATTATTGTTACAAGAACAATAGAATACATTTTCTGGAATTGCAATTATTTTAGTCATAATATTTGTTCACTAATTTTAAAATTACAATACGTTTAGAATACTCGGGTTCACATGTCAGTTTCCTCAATATATTTTATGATAGTCTATTGTAAAAAGTTCAAAAAAAGTGTGAAAGTTCCCGTATAAAGGGGTCCATTTTTGCTTCTCAAATATTTACAGCAGAATTAATCAATTTTCAGTGAATTGCATAACTCATAGGATACTTCAGACTTCAGAAAGTGTCACGTCGTGTTTAAGAGTCTATTTCGCATTTTGCAGTTCATTTCGTGACAAAACAGGGTAGGAAAATGCACCTCACACCTTTCAGAAACATGAAAAATTAACATTAGAATGTGTTATTTCAAATTTAGTGTTTTCGTCAAAAACGAAATATGCATGCCTCTACTTATAGAATTATCTTATCCATAAAATTGTAAGCAATGATCGATGAATGTTGTCTTTATTACTTAATTCAGACTACTGATGGATTAATAGTTTTCATTCATTTAGACCTACCAACATGTTAAGTGTTAAGACTTAATATCCCACTCACCTTCTGACCTGCACTGCAATGACTTCTCATATCCAATTCATGTCCATTCTTGTTCATAATAACTCTGTAGTTATAATTGTGCCTTTTATCAGCACCTGCAAATAATGGAAGCTTATGATACAAAAGAAAAATTCAAGTAAATAATTAATAGTAAAGATATCAACAATGCATCATAATGTGACAATAGGGTTTTAAACCTGTGGCATAAACTAAAGTCTCACAAACTACACACTGGAGGGAAAGGAGTGGAGGAGGTTATAGATTGCCCCAAAGTTCCAAGACTACAATGCAATGAATTAAATAAAATGTCAATAATAAACAAACTCTTCCATAAAACACAGAGCAGATTGTTAGCAGAGACTCTTCCAGCCTGATCATGCTATGCATTATGTAGAAATGCATTTCATTTTTCAGGAGTGCAATTATACTTGATTGATTTAATATGCACCAAAATAACCAATTACTACAGCAAAGGTGCATTTCATAATTAAATGACAGTTACCGTCATATTCTGCTATTCACAAGTGAATATATCAACATTCTAAACCAAAACTGAGGAAGGTTTATTTGACACTGGTTACAATGAAATACTTATATTTTAACATTTACAACTATCCTGAAAGATTATAAATGTAAAAATATTCTAGTACTGGTATTGCTAATGTATAGGTGTCATCCTTATTCCACACATTTGTAACTTATTATTAGACTGGGGAATTCTACGCAAATGGATGTTTCTAGATTGACTTGAATTGTTTATTTTATTTAAGTTCATTTTTATTTTTTATATTTTTAGTGCATATAAAACCTCAGTTTACATAATTATTATCACATTTAAAAAAATATATTTAATAAACGTTTAATCTTTAAAATGCTTTTACCTGCAGTACAATCAGCCTCATCTGTTTTCAGTTCAATGTAGTCTGTGTCATTTCCTCTGTAGATCACCCTCCAAAGCTCTCGGATAATGCTATTGATGGTGTCCATTCTTTCCTTGTGGAAGTGCATGATTGCTCTATCTACAGCCATAAAAAACTTATTGAGATCACTGGTGGCCACATCCTCTACCTAGATGTAGACAAGATATAAAAATATAATAAAACCTTCATAATATACATAATAATAAATCTGAAATTATCACAACATTTACATATTCTTTTAAATCTTTTAGAACATGAAAAATTTTGACACTAGCAATACAAATTTTCCTGATACCTGTACCAATTCAAAATAAAATGTCAATTATTAGTTTACAAATTAAATATTTATCTTATTTGGTTGATTTGGTATTTTAAGTCCACTTTATGCACAGTAAGGCTAATCGGGACTGGACCTATAGTTTAAAGTGGGTTCCGAACCACTATGTGACTCTACCGGGTATCGAACCAGGAACTCCTTGATTACAAGGTGACTATGCTACTACTGAACCATTGGATTTATATTATTATGCTAATACATAACTTTATCTTTTTAAAAAATATACTGCATATCTAAAGTATTTAAATAAAATATGAAGTGTAACGTGGCTTGAATTTTTCTACACAATCCAACCCAACATTGTAAGATAGTTGCGACAAAAATATATACTCTAATAATTATTCACTTTTCACATTTTCTCAAGTAACTACTTATTACAGTCTTAATATTTGTATGTTATACTATGAGAACATACAAAATTAATTTTAAACCACACTGTTGAAAATAAAAATTGCACATTGTAACATTATGAAAAGAAAATTTGGTTGTGTTTATTTCCTGAACAGACAAGTTCTGATATATCCTTATATTAATTGGTCTACAATGTATAGACATGCACATTGGTGCATTAGTAAACTTTAGGGATGGAACAATATGAAATTTTGGCTCATACTGATGAAGTACTGATATAAAATTCACCAATAACAGATATTCTACTGATCTGATATAAAATTCCAAATGATCCTTGAAGAACATCCTTAATAAATGTATGTTACAATGCAAAAGAAATCAGGGAATGGAGAGTAGACGTTAATATCCATAAAATTATAACCAAGTGAGAATAATACACTAAATTATAAGATATTTATAGATATATCAGATCGGTAAAATTATCGGTAATTTTACTGATATCCGTACATTGGCAGAGGCCAATAGAGTACCGGATTGATCTGAAGAAAGAAAGAAAAAAAAAAGGAATTTTGTTATAACAAGAACATATGTATATGACCTGGTTTTGAAAAATCAATGTATAAATGCTCCTTTTCTTTTTTTAGCAAAACCTATTGCAGTCACATGGTTACATATATTAATTAAGGAGACCACTGAACTATTCAAGTTCAAGAAACATTTGAAATTTGATATTGGATTGGTAGAATATTGTCATCATTATATTTTATATTGGTAATTTATTGGTATAAGCAAAAATTTGATATTGGTTCATGCTAGGAATGTTCACATTATGACACATGATGCAGCTAACTTCATAAAAAAATATATATTAAAGTTGCAACACATCCCTATATTCTTAGTCAAAACAACCTTGTTTTTTAAAGTATGTTTCGAGTTTTATCATATTTAATCCTGTCTTTCTTTAAATCAATTTTAAACTTGAATGAATTGTTGATTACCTTCCATTGCCTGATGGAGAACGGAGATTGGTTTGAAACTTCAGACGAAGAAAACAGGCATGTGTCTTATGACTATTTTATTAATGATCTTATAATTTATGTAGCCTGAAGTAAAATATTCATTAGTCATGCTAATTAAGGAGATGAAATAATGAATATCAATAGCATGTTGCAGTCTTGGTTATTTAACACAATTTTTGAGAATGGATGATGATTACATGAAAATAGACCAGATAACAAACCAAAGTCAACATTTATACTCTGATTTAGACTGGAACCCAGTGTATTTGCAGAATGAGAATCCTGTGATACAGTTTTCAACTAACATCATCATTCAACGACAGTGAGTCAATGCCAAACTTTCAAACATGCTACTAGCTCAAGGTTCATAAATCAGTAACATATTAGCAGTATGCAAACTATCAGACATTCAAAGGAAAAAGCAAGTTTTGGAATCATGACATCCAATTCCAATGTGTAAATAATGCATCCATTTGATTACCATTCTTTACAAATAACAGACTGACATTAGTCATTACCTTCATTTCAATAAACTTATCCTTGTATCGATCGTCAGCATTCTTCAACGAGTCTTTGTTGAGCTCTTTACGAAGTGAAGAAATATTAGATTCAATTTCTCGCTGCCGTCCTTCAGCACGGGCTTTCTGAAAGAAGGAAACATATGTCATAGGTAAACAAATCCATAGCAACAAGGTATTTAATAATCAAACTAAATTATTTTGAAGATTCTTGAAGTTTGTTTTTAAGTTCACTTTATGCACACAAAGGCTAAATGAGACTGGACCTACAGTTGAAGATGGGATCTAAACAACTATGTGCCTTCAATGGGTATTGAACCCAGGAGCCTTTGATTACAAAATGATGACGTTACCACCACATCATTGGTGAGGTCCGTAGAAGATATTTGGAGGCAACAAGTATTCACTTTTCAATTCTGAAGGTTCCTTAACCTCCAAACACCTGATGGCATCATATAGCTTTACACACCAATGCCAAAGACAACATGTAGTAAATTTTAGATTAAAAATTGTATTCTATGTTCTAATTACAATAATACTTCTTGACGGTATCTTGCATGTTATCACCAAAATGGTTAATTCAATGCAAATAAAACAACAGTTTTAAGGCCGTACTAAAGGTGATTTTACGATAATTTTTCGATAACAGATGGCAGCACCATTTGTCATGGCAACCGAGTGCCATGTTGTCAGATCTACATGCATGATCAAGATAAGTACATACAGGTTGGTCGATCAGGGTATTTACTGATGAAAGATGACGTCAGGTTGATTAGTGGAATTTAGACAAAATTCATAGGTGTGCAGCAATGTTATTGATTTTTATGTGATCAGTTAGATACTCTTATCAGAAAAAAGAGGGAGTGTATCAGCAATGGAAAGTAGTAAACGTTCAAAATATTCCAAAATATTAACAAAAAATGAAAACAATCGTGTGGTTAGTTCATACACCAAACAGAGGAAGTAAGAATAATACAATTATGTTTGAAGCAACTGCTGCGTTGACTATGAGATAATAGGTGTGTTTCACCTATGTCACAAACTGTAAGCATACGGAATTCAAGCGGCGGACAGAAGATACTAACACAGACATTCGTGATTTAAAATAAACGTGTAGTTGGTGCAGATGTAACGAACGCTACATGGTGGATATTTCCTTGCAAACGACAAATAAAATTGCCTGCAAACAAGGCGGTAGTGCGCATCCTGACGTCACATGAAACCCACCTATTGAAGATACTTACAGATAATCTATTTTGTACAAAACTACTTGACGACATTTCTCGCTTTTATCAGAAATCTTTACCATATTTTCGTCATAAATTTGCAGCAGGAAGTTCCGTCTTCAATATATAAATATTTCTCATAGTTACTCTCTAGTCATTCTCCAGTCCTTTGCCTTATAAGTGACTAAAGATTGAGTTCTTTGGACTTACTATTTCTGGAGTTATGTTTCATTCTTAAAACAATTTACAGAAATACAATAATTTTGGAAAAAATTAAAACATAGAGTCCTGGGTCTACAATAGAAGTCAGTAAGACGTGTTTGTTCTAGGAATTTCTTTGCTTGCGTGTGATGGTAATCGTTAGTATTAGCTCAAACTTTTCTTGGGTAGACATTTCAGATTTAGATGATTTCCAAAATAGATACCATTTTCCAAGAGAAAGACAAAAGAGACGTGAGTAATTTAGAAACCACGTAATGTATTCGTTTTAGTTTCGTAATATATGTTTTGAAAGTTCTTAAATTAAAAATAAAGTTACAGACACAATAGATTTTCTACATGTTACTTTTTAAAGAAGTTGATTGAATGACTGATTTGCTATATCTTACTTCGCTTCTTGTGCCACTTTTGGCTAATTTGCGAAGATGGGGATGAGTGATGATATGATGAATGGACACTCACAAACGTCTATGCCCAGGCCAGGATTCGAACCTGAGACTCCTGGCATCGTAGCACGATGTGCTAAACAATCTGCCACGGGGGCTGGCTTTTTAAAGGAACAAAAACATTATTGCATAAATGCTTAAAATTCATTCGTAATGTTAATTTTCAAGGGCGCCCATAGAAAAGGAGGCCAGGGAGCACTTGCTCCCCTGAGATATCTGGAAAAACTTCATGTAATTCGAATTGTGAAATTGTAGCGTAAAAACATGATCGAGGGGTGCCACAAAAGACTGAAAATTACGAGGCATCTTATAAAATAATATCTCTAAAAGAAAGTGCAAAGAACAAAGAACTGTTCATTAGCAAAGTGATTGATGTTCATGGAAAGGAAGCAATTCCAGTTCAGTTTGCAGTTCGATAAGCGGACTCAGGTCTGAAGTTCAACACCATGGTCTATTAAATTGAATTCCAATTCTTTGATTTGTGAAACAATAGTAATAACAATAAAACATTAAATGTGAGCTTTTATAACTGAAGGGCAAGATAAGAAATCTTACTCTGCCGCACCCCAAGAGCTCGAAGTGGAAATTCCTATCTGGGGACGATGCTTCACCCAGTTTGGGGAAAGGTGAGCTGAAGCTTGTATAGACAACATGGAGAACGTGCAGTGGGTGGTGGGATGCCTCGAAAATTATCCTAGAAGGGGAAGATTTATGAGTATTTTCTTAATTGTAGGATGTCATCACTCCACGTTCTCCCCACTCTGAGCACTACTGCCTCCCTGAGAAAAAAATCCTTTAAGCGACCTTGGCTGATATCCAGTCCTTGGAAGTAACGAATTAATTACATTAACAAGTGACAAGATTTTCAATTAACACGAGTTAGTTTTTGAAATTAGTAACTGTAACTCTGTTAATCCTCCAAATAACTAGTAACTAAATTAAGTGTTAGTTTTTCTTTACTTTTTGCATGGAAAAGAATTTTCTTCAGCAGCAAATTCGCAATATTGTCAAGCAAATGCCGGACTGAAAGAAGGATGATTATGAAAATTGTAATAATAATAATAATCATGTTTTTTAATTTTTTGTTTCAAGTAATCGGAATCGGACGAAATGTGCACAGTGTGTAGAGGAGAGGTGCAGAAGGAAATGATTAGATGTTCAAGGCCGTCATGCATCATGTGCACCTGCCACACCATCTGGTAAGTGGTACCTGTAGCAGGTCAGATAGGTGCAGAAGAGCAGTGAAAGTGCATGGTCGTGAGTGTAGTGTGTTAAAATCGGTCAGCAATGCCACGTCGTCGAATACGGCAGCGATTCCAGCAGGTTTCCCAGTTCGATCGCGACCGAATTGTTGCATACCGTGAATGCGGATTATCCTACCATGAGATCAGTGCCCGTGTAGGACGGAATGCATCCACAGTGATCAATGTATGGAACCAGTGGGTCCAGGAAGGCACTGTAGAGCGACGTAGAGGTTCACAACGTCCACGTCGGACGACGGAACGAAAGGACAGACGTCCGATACGCATGGCCCTTACAGACAGAACGGCCACGTCAACGAGGATTGCGCATGAAGTACGGGATGTTTTACAATGTCCAGTGTCCCCACGAACCGTGCTTCGTCGTTTGGCGAACCGGGGAATTTTTTCCCGGTACCCACTGTTGCGGATTCCTCTGATGCTAGAGCATAGGCGTTTGCGTCTTGAGATGGTGACAAGACCGTTGTGCATGGATGGCGGAGTGGAATGCTGTAGTCTCCTCTGATGAATCCCGCTTCTGTATACAACATCATGATGGACGTACACGCGTGTGGCGGCACCGTGGCACTAGGCTTCATGATGCCTGCATCATGGCTCATCACACAGGGCCTTCATTGGATATCATGGTATGGGATGCCATCGCTATAGGTGTTCGTTCGCATCTCGTACGCATTCAAGGGACATTGAACAGCCAACGGTACATCACACAGGTTCTCACCCCTGTTGCTGTCCCATTAATCCATGCACTGCATAATGCCACTTTTCAACAGGATAACGCGCGCCCCCATGTTGCAAGGAATGTCCTCGCATTTATGGAAGCTAACCACGTGCCCCTGCTTCCTTGGCCAGCACGTTCGCCGGATATGTCGCCAATTGAACATGTCTGGTCCATGGCGGGTCGCCGGCTGGCCCAACTCAGGTTTCCGGCACGTGATGTTGAAGACCTCTGGCACCGTGTCGAAGCCGCTTGGGATGCCATACCGCAAGCAGACATCGATAGACTCATTCTGTCCATGCCTCGCCATGTTGCAGCAGTTATTGCTGCCCGTGGAGGCTGTACACGCTACTAGCTCCTTGGGGTTATGCAACCACGTTCTACATGTCACACCACCGAGCTATAACTGTAATCATTTTCTTATCTTATTATGACCTATATATTTGCCAAGTTTCGTGTTTCTATCTCATTTCCTTCTGGGTGTTGCAATTTTAATGGCGAGCAGTGTAGTTTCCTCAATACAATAGTCATTAGTTTAAAAAGTCATAAGTATGAACGTCTGCTTTCCGAGACTACTAAAATTAGATTTTTTTTTAAAAATTTCTTTGAGAAATCCTGAATACAGAAAGAATCCATTTTATATCAGGATATCAACAGCGAGAAAAATAGAAATTAACAAATGAGAAGCACGCACACATATGTAACAAGAATAATACAATAAAAATAATAAAAATTAAACAATAATAATAAAACAATAACAAGGGTATAACAAATATTAATTTCTCTTCAGCTGCTTGATGCATGCATTTCTGAAAGCCTGCTTAGATAGATGGAAGCCTGGAGGATCAATTAGTGTATTGTACCTTGTTTGTAGCCTATAGAGAAATTACCTTTGTTCTAGGGATAGCCTTGAGGCTTTTGTGTAAAAAAAAGTTGTTGCATTTGCTGTTGGTATGTGAAGATGTGGCAAGAGTTCGTTAGTGAAAAGTTGTCCATTTATGATTTTGAAAAGAAAAGTTAGATCTGAAACTTGACGGCGAAGGGACGGATCGTGAATTTGAAGAGTGGATAGAATTTCATGTTTGGAAAAGTTTGCAAGGGCTGGGCATCTGTGTTTGACTATTCTGATAAAGAAATTTACCACTTTGTTTGTTCTCTTTATATTGCTATTACAGGCCATTGACCAAATACAGGAACCATATTCAAGAATAGGTACGCCGCACGATGTAAAGTAGGTTTTGAGGGCAGAAACATGTGTGATATCTGTAAATCTGTAAATTAGCCCAAGGGTTTTCATGGCTCTCAAAGTTATGTAATCTATGTGGTGGCTTAAAGTGAGTTTGCTGTCGAAAATGACTCCAAGATATTTGTGTTGTTGTACGAACGGGATGATTTTGTTGCATAATCTATAGGATGGTGCTGTAAAATTGGATTTGAGGGTAAACCTCATAAAAACAGATTTCTCGGGATTTATTTTCAGATTCCAGTCTTGGCACCAGCCAATGTGTGTGAGATTGTCTTGCATGGAAAAAGTGTCTTCAACTGAAGCGATGTTTCTAAATAACTTACAGTCATCAGCATACAATAAAATTGAGCATTCTGGAGAAATATATTCATGAATATCATCCATGAAAAGAGTGAAACACAGGGGCCCTAGAGAACTTCCTTGAGGCACACCGGAAACTACAGGGAGCCATGACGAAGAGCAACCAGATATGATAACCTTTTGCTTTCTATTGTGCAAGTAAGATGAGAGTAATTTAAGAAGAGGTCGTGAATGTTGAATCTGTTTGAAAGTTTATGGATGAGTTGTGTATGAGAGACAGAGTCAAAGGCTTTAGAAAAATCTAAGTAAACTACATCCATGTCTTGCTTGGCACTCAGGCAGTTAACCGCGTTGGTGAGCAAACAAGCAAGGTTTGTGTCACATGAAGCATGAGGAAGAAAACCGTGTTGAGTGGGAGAGAGGAACGGAGTAGCATGCGCAAGGATACGATTGGAAATTATTTTTTCGGCTAGTAGTGCAAGTGCAGGAAGTAAGGAAATCGGATGATAAGAAGTAACGTGAGTTTTGTTTCCGTGTTTGAGTATAGGAACTATATTTGATTGCTTCCATGCAAGAGGAAATACACCCTCGGAAAAACATTTGTTAAAGATTATGCTGATTGGTTTGGATAGAATATGGGCTAATCGTTGTAGAAATATGCCAGGGATATCATTAGGAGCGTTAGCTTTAGAACATGAAAGAGATTTTAATAATTCGTGGACTTCATTGCAGTTAGGTGAGATTTGAGAGAGTGTGTAAGGAGTGATGGGCTTGACTTCAGGCAGTGCGGTAGCGGTATTATTTGTAAAGTTGCTATGAAAATACGAGTTCAAAAGTGATGTGCGCTCCTTCTTTGTAGCAGAATTACCGTTCCAGGAGACTTGAATGGGAATACGGTCGTGTTGTCGGCGTGAGTTAATTAGCATCCAGAACATTTTGGGGTTTTTAGCAGCACCTTCCGTCACAGTTTGAATGTAATTATTATAGTCTCTTTGCATTAAGTTTTTGCTATGTTTTCTTAATTGAGTAAAAGTGTTCCGTCTATGAACGTTTGGGACTTGTTTCCACAGGATCCACGCATTCTTTTTGTTCTTTATCGTAAGTTTCGTCTCTTCACTATACCACGATGGGAATCGGGATGTTTTTGTTTTCCTTAGGGGCACGTTATCTTTAATTATGGCTTGCACACAGTCCACGAGGAAATCCACTGCTTCTTCTGCTGGGAGGGGGTCCATCATTGTCCACGGTACAAGCTGGTGACAAGAGAAAGCTGCTCCCAGTTGACTCTTTTCCAGTTGTAGACAGGTCTGGAGGAGGGGGAGGGCCTGGGGGCTTTTCCAGGGACTCGGATTTCGGCATGGATGGGGGTGTGGTCCGAGGCGATGAATTGCTCACCAGGCTTGGGATTGACCTTTGTGTACGAAGACAGCAACAGGTCGAGAGTTTCTGTGCGTCTTGTGGGGAAGTCTACAAACTGATGAAGTCCAATCGCTTTGATATAATGATCAAAAAACCACCTGCCATCATTGTCTGTGCATAGGCCAGAGTTCGACGATGACCATTTTATGTGAAGGTTGAAATCGCCCATAAGAATGATGTCAGTTTCCTTCATAGCATTCAGCACAGAATCTAATAATGCTGACAAGGTTGCAGTGCCAGATTTTGGGGGTCTATAAAAACAGCCGATTAAAAGTTTATGTGAGCCTATATTTACCTGAGTCCATATTAATTCGCATGACGTTTCCAGATCCAGACGTCTCATGCAGGGCCACTTGTTGTTTAGCAGTAACATTACTCCCCCTCCACGTGAACCTCTATCGTTGCGGAATACCTGAAAGTCCTTCAAGGGTATTTCACTATCGCCGATCGTTTCATTAAACCACACCTCACTGAAACCAATCACGTCGTATTCGTGAAATTCACTACAGAACATTTCCAGAGTCGATAACTTTTTGGTTAGACTTTGCACATTTTGGTAGTATATACGGAAACTACATTGTTCACGGGAAACCGCCTGGGGACCAGGGTTCACATGAATGTCGCCTGCCAGCAGGAGGGAGAACGCCGCAACCAAGAGGCAGTGCTGGGTTGAGCTATGCAGCTGGCGGGAACGGGAAGCATTGTTCTTGCGGCTTCCAGAAGCTGTCCACACGAGACTTCGATCCGAGCTCATGGCCGAGAAAGAAAATCGCCTGTAACTAAGCGACCAGTCCTCCACACACTTGCAGTTGTCCAGCATTTCTTCTCTTGCAATACTTCGAGTCCACATCACAAGTAAAACAAGCACAACAGCACCCAAGCAACCGGAAAACAGTTGAAATTTCGGAGCACTAAATGCGCGTGCATCAGGCTTCGGCGCCATCTTAAGTTAAGTTTAATGCTGTTTATCCAGAATTTTCCAATTGGGAGTGAAGGTTTGTATTTAGGCTGGTTTAGAGACAAAATTACAGTAAATTGGGCCTCCGTGGAAAACTTCAGGTAGGTGTGTGGATAGATCAACGGTTAGAATGAGTACTTTGGGGGCTCTGTGTACATACAACAATATTTTGTTGAAAAAACGGCGAGTTCATACTTAGGATATCATCAAAATTTATGTTAATATTTTGTTTCAATGTATCTTGGTACTTTTTCTCCTCGTAACCTGTTATCTGCTTCTCTGAGAGGTATGCTTCTTGCTGTGCGAGACTCATCCAGTTCAGGACGAACGTATGTCCTAGGTTTTGGTTAAAAATATCCCTTAAAATTGCAACTAACAAATATCTCAATGAATATTTGCCATTCATTAGTACACAAGACAAACAAATCACACCACAGGCACTGTTTTTTCTTTTAGTTGCTCTAGAATATAATTCACAATTTCTGTCTACTTGCAGCCTGATATTAATAAGTACATACATCATCATTTCTTGTGCTGATTATGGACTTTTGTTGTCTAGTAAATCATCACCATTGCACCAAGTTATCTGGAGAAACAAAAAACAATGTAGGCCTATGCACTCCAAAGAGCGTATATTACTGTTATGTAAATTTCACACAATCCTCATTGACGATTTGTATTTCATAGTATCCTGAAGCTGTACAGTTGCCATTGTTAATCAATTTTGTCGTCCTCTTTTACAAAAGTTCAACTCTCAAATGCTTATCTGAAAAAGAAGAATAAAAATAAAGTTAACATTGTGTATGAGACAACTTATAATGTATTTCAAAAAAATATTTTCATTGTATTGTTACAACCTTAGACAAGTTAAATACTTATAATGAAATACAAAACTTACGTATCTTCTGTAAATAGATGTAAAAATAATGGGTCTAAATGGTACTACAGTGGTTGACAATATTGTCTCGTAATTAAAGGGTTACTGGTTTGCTTCACGATATGAGTTTACTTCAGTGCCTCGGATCCAACTTTATAATGTTTGTTAAACATTAATTTGTACCTAACAGGAACACGAAGTAATAAATAATAGCAGCACTTATTGTTACATTCATAGATTGATTTATTTGATGTTAAAAGTCTACTTTATGCAAGACTAATCGGGACTGGACCTACAGTTTAAAGTGGAATCCGAACCACCATGTGCCTCCACCGGGTATCGAACCCAGTCCTCTTGATTAGAAAGTGATGAGGCTACAACTGCGCCATTGGGGATCACCTTACATTCACAGAAAAATACAAAATAATCGTTGGATATGTTTTCATATTATGTGGCAAGTACAACGGTTTATGGAGTCAGGTTCGTCCAGGTTCAAACCCTGGTTTCATTGTGTTTATCCTCATCATTTATTTCATAAATTAATGATTCATCTTCATTGTCGCGAGAGGTAGAAGATGGAGGTAAAATAACGAAATGGAAATTCAGTTCTTACTGTTTTTTTGTAATTGTATTAATATATTTTAGCAACACTTCACTCAAGTTTGCAAAATCACACGTTTATGTACATTGTTATTTAGAGCAAGAAGTACCTTACAGTTGGAAATACAAAATTCTTACAATGCAAAATTGTCTGACAATAACTATTTTAATGTTGTAGTCAAGCTTCATACTCACACCTAACTGTAATTCAAAGGAAATTGAATTAAATGTACATGATAAAAAACAAAATATGATTTCCAGGATGCTCTATGCTATCCACAATTATGTGATTGCCCTTGTACTTTCACAATATGAGAGCTAATAATCATTAGTAATATACAAGTATACTAATTTGTAAATTTTCCATGAACATGCAAACTATGGATTGGCAGATTGGTAGACTTTAGTTTTTTAACTGTCGTACTTTTACAATTTAAGAACAAACCTTAAAGCATGAAGTTATGATAAACTTTTACTACAAGCTATCCTAAATGCTTAAAGGTCAAGAGAACAGAGAATCATACACTTTCCACAACAGGTTTCTGACGTTCTTCAGTGAAATAATATAACAGAACGGTTTCTATAAATTGTAGAACATTCAGAAATCTAATACCAATCTATTTGAATCCAATCTTACTTAGACTAACATGTACATGAATATTTGCAAGTTGTATAAATTGCCTCCTAGTTTCTAAATAGAAAGAAAAAATGTCGAAAACAGATCCGAACAACTTGTTCAACCATGTACGTACAAGGGCAAAATGAAATTGTGAAACAATCGCCTGATTTGTAATTGTAAACGATTTGATGTACATGTGAATAGAATGGGCAGAATGGTGTAATCCATATTAGAAGCATATTTCTTGCTCTAGTAAGAATCCTAACACGATAAATATCTGGATCATGCATAACCTAAAATTTTACAACCTCGTGCAGATACGTTCAAGCTATATTAATGCAGAAATTAAGTTACATTATATTTTCTCAACATTAAATAAATATACATTCTGCATATGTTTCATATTACAAACGTTTTGCTTTTAATGGAGAATATCAAGCAACAAACAATTAAGTATAAGACTTACCTTTCAAGTTATTCCATTTTTCTCACATCCCCGATGAAATATTTGTCCCCTTGTTCTCCTATATGTAGTAGTAACATTAGTTATTCTCTGGTAGCTTGGTTTGAGTTTCGGCCAATCAAGCACTTGTAATGATCCATCATATCGTTAGAAAACACAGAGTGAAATTTTGGCAACAGTGTATGCTAAAATTAGTACCACAACGATATGGCACTTCAAAAACCATAAACATAACCACTACTTTCTGAAGATACGAAATGTTTTCACCTTTTCACATGATATTTCAGGTACTAGCGGCTACACACTGGATTCGTTGTTTCACAACAAAATCTTGCTTACTGGCCATAAAAGACAAAAATGCACCGGTCCTGACAAGAACCACCACTTCAACGCCATCTGTACGCAGCAGTTTGAACATGACAGACACCTTATATTTTCTGTTATTTACTTAAATACCTTTAATCGTAACAAAATTATATTTATTTCAGGTTCTAGTGAATAAAAAAATCTTTCATATTGGAAAATTTCTTTCTTACCGAATCTATCTTAATGCTACGGTTCTGTCTGGGAATTTGGGCCTATTCTTTAACATGGCTTTAGAACCCCCTTAAAGAGTAATATTTTAGGTTTACTTATGAAGCCCTCATCAGGCTAATATCCAAACTACAAACTGGCCTCATATTTGATTTTGAAAAGCAGGAAATACTTGATAGCTCTTTTTCCATTGCAATTTTGAAATACATACTGTGTTTCAGAAAAATCCCCCCATACAACTAAATGGCATATAACTATATTGAAAAATACAGCGATCTTCATCTACAATGAAAATCAAAACTCCTTACCTCACTGGTCAATTCTGACTCTTGGTTCCTCAATTTGGTTTTTTCTCGAAGTAATGTCTCAAATCTCACATCACCCATCTTCTTCTTCAGTTCATCAACTTCCACTTTCAATTCCTCCTCCTCTTCTTTCTTCTGCCTCAATTTCATATTATCTTCCAGTTCTCGTTCTCTCACCTAGGAAAAACAAGCAGATATGTAACACATATAGAGCGACCACAAGTGAAAAAAAAACCTTGGTCGAAAAGTCCCCGTGCAGCTTTCCCTTCTTCTGTTCAGCTCGGGCCATAAGGAAGCATGTTCCACTCTCCCCCACCCCTTCATGTGGGAGTAGGGAGTACGGTGCACAGGAGTTGCGGGTCTGTGCAGGTTTCTTTGCTTGTGGTTCCACTATATGTTCTTGCTTCTTCTTTCTCAGAAATTATTTTAATAATTAGACATAACATTCGCATCCAGAGGATCTTGGATGGCACACACATTTTATGTCTAAACTTGCATTAGAATGACATATATATATAACATAAAATGGCTGGTGTAACTTGTAGCCATTTTACAGTTTGAAGTATAGTCACTTAACCAGGTGACCAGCACAGCCACCAAATGAACCTCTGAGGGGCAAAAGACTAAGAATTCTAAAAAAGCACAAGTAAATCTACGACACAAACAAGATAAGAACAATATACATCATACCTGCTGAGTTGTGAGTTCCTTCTTGATGGTACCAATGCTATCAGCTGAATCATTCAATTTCTCACCAAGTTCTTGCTTCTCTGTTTCCAGGGACCTCACAGTTTGTTCCGCTGCTATCAGCTTCTGTGGAATGTTCTCTCTCTCGTACTCAGAAATGTTCCTGTTCCGCACTTTGATGTCTTCCTCTCTCTTCTGTAAGGCATTGACCTGGAACAAACAATTGGCATGTTTTATGATCAAGAGTAATACAACACAGTTCCTTCTCTCATTTCAAACCATTATTGCCACTAAGCATTTTTGTATTTTTCTTTTCTTCTTTCACAATCTTGGTTAACGCTGCCAATGAGGAAGAATGACGATGAGATGAAATTAATGAAGGGGCAAACTAGGCTGAGCTGATACCGCTTTCAACCCATGCAGACATTCTTATCGATTTCCACTGATAATGATACCAATACCATGCTTAAAAATTGTAACAATTAAAAGTTGTTTAAAATATTGATTAATATTAGTAGGTAAGTGTTCCACAACATTATATGCATCAATTTACCAAAGTTCTGCTTTAAAATGTTGAGAGTTACATCAGAATAGTAAAATACCTGTTATGTAATCACAAAATAAGAGCTTTTCACAGTCATGGTGCAAAATATATGGCAACTCCGAATTTTGCATAGAAGAATTATTCAATATTTTCATATTTCATGGAACACAACACATGATAGTAAATTAATATACAGTGGAACCTCGATTTTACGTTTTTCAGGGGACCAACCTGAAAAAACTTAAAATGCAGGAAAATGTAAAACCGAGGAAAGTTTTATAACATGTTACTATGTTGGGAAAATCGGGGTTCCACTGTACTAGAAAGAAATGCAGTGGAACTCCAATTTTACATTCTCCTGCATTATACCTCAATCTTCATGGTCCCAAGAGAGTAAAATGTAATAACATTTTCCCAGATTTTACACTTTCCTGTATTTTAAGTTTTTCATCTTGGTCCCCTGAAAAATGTAAAAATAAAATCTCCAATGTACTTCAATACGTAATAAATTTATAACATTTTATATTCCATTTAGGCTTACTGAAACAATGAAGACAATATAAGATGTGGAAAAAATTAAAATCCAAGAATATAATGTCATGATTGCATTGTGCTCCCCTCAAAATATTACAAAGAAGAAATAGTAAAAAACAGAAAAGAAAAATCCTATCCAAACCAACCTGTTAACAGCCCAAAACACATGCATATGGAATTTTTTTTTTTATTGCCACGTGATGTAAAACTGCTTGAAATATTTTGTAGAAATTGAGATCTGCGAGAAATACCAATAAAACAAATAAGTGTGGGATACTTATGTTACTTAAATACTTTGTTTTGTGTTTCACACACTGTTCATGTAACTCATGACAGCACAGAAAACTTCAACATTTAGTAACTAACAGTAAAAGAACCAGGACCATACCTTTTTTCTGCAGTTATCCAACTCTCTCTTGTGGGTTTCTTTCATTTCATTTTTCTCTCGATTTGATGCATCTAATTGGTTTTTGATTGGCCGCAATTTGTTTTGAGCCATTTCTATTTCCTCTGTGATTACTCCAACCATTACTTCCAGTTCCTCTTTCCGGTCCTCCAGCTGCTTCCTGTGCTGAAGGCCACCTTCGATCTTGAAAAGAGACAAATTCAAACAAGATTAACATTAATTTCAATACTTCTATCAGAAAATATGTCTCATAAAAAAAATGTGTTTTTCAGCTGAAGTTACATAGAATCAGGTTCTGTGTAAAAGTGCTACTTAGTGCGCACTCATCTGTAAAATCTTGGAATATTTATGCATCTGACTGTACAGTACATGATTAAACCTGACCTTTCTTTAGTGCAGGTACATGTTGGAACTATCCAAGTTGAGTAGAACATTACTTTTCAAACATGACTCTTGGATGCATTTCAGTATTACCTAATAACGCTCATCTAAATACAGAAACACTACAATTCTATGGATGGAAATTTTTTGCCAGTCACTTTTATAAGAATAATCAGAAAAATTATAGAATTGTGAACATCCGTAGGTAATAAATTTACATAAACAAATTAAACAACCTGCTATTGTCAGTCAATCGAATGAGACCCGTACCATTTAAGAATTACAATACTCAACATACTGATAATTTGAAATATCAATAACATTTTATGAGTTAAAAACAAGGAGAACTTAATGACTTACACCTGCATCAAAGAATGAAATACAGCACTTCAATACCTGAAACTTCATAATAAACTTTTATAGCATTTTTATATTCCATTTTTTTTATTATTGGCATAAAAAAATTTAAAACGGTGAAAAGGCTAGAATTGCGTTAACTCAGATATAGGACAAATTATGTAACTAATTTATAATTCACAATATATTTAAAAAGCCCATTGATTAATTCTGACAGGTAGCATTTCAAACTTTTCTAATTTGCATCCAGTGGATTAATATCCAGGAATAAAGTTACTTGAAGTTCTAATGGCCACTGCCACAATCCACTCAGGAACTTTTGTATCACTGTTTTGTGGCCTTCTGGTTTGTGTTGTTTTTGCTGTGTGCACCGGAAGTACAATAAAGATTGACAAGTTCCTGAGTGGATGGTAGCTGCTGAACAGTAAGTACTTTATTCCAGTACATAAAGTACAGTAAAAAACAATCAAACTTGGCTTGACACTTTCTTGCAGTTGGCAACCGTCACACAGTGGCAGCGATAATGTCCGACATGTGATGAACACAGTACAGTGCACAGTGGTGAGTGTAGTTAGCAGAGGTTATATGTATAATGGCATTGTGTGGATGACCGATAGGTTGTGCTGTCGAACTGCATTGATGGTACAGAAAGAGTAGCAGGTAAAGATTTAATTTGCATGAAACTAGGCACATTTAATTATATTATACCTTCTTACATGAAGTGTATGTAGAGAAAGCAATGTTACAGACACAAGCATAAGAGTGCCACAAGTGGCATATAAGAGTAGTCCACGGACAAGACAGACCAAAGTCAGTCAGAAATCAAGAAATGATCACCAGACTTGCAGAAATCAAACGGTTGATAGATGACTTGGCTTAATTTGTTAGGTTCCTTGCATGGTTCAGTACATGAAATTCTTCATAACAATTTGAAGCAAAAACACACAATCCGAGGATGTTCACAGATAATAAATTTGGAAGAGTGAAAATTGGTAGTGGCAAATCAGTGGACAAGATAATATATTTTTGAACATTGATTACAGGCAATGAGATATGGTGTTTAATCTAGAAACTGCAAGGCAGCAGCTCACCATGTCAAACAAAATTTTGTGCAGAGATCAAAAGGAAATGTTGTGCACCTAATGTTGCTCAATGTCCAGAGATTGGTACATTTTGAATTCATTCTTGAAGGCCGAAAGGTCAATAAGGAAGCATATGCAGCCATTCTTCAATGTCTTTGTAATGCAGTGCGATGAAGAGTCTGTATTATCCATAATGACCCTGGTGCACAGATTGCTCTTGGTGACTGAATACCTCACCAAGAACAACATACCTGCCCTTCCAAAGCTTCCATGCTCACAGGACCTTGCTCCAATTGATTATTACCTGTTTTCCAAGCTGAAAAATGTGACCATGGGGCTCCGGTTTGCCTCAGCAGAAAAGGTCACGCCATTCACATTCTCCACTATACAAGAGGTCACCAAATATGGCCTGCAGGACTGTTTTCATAATCATAAGTCACATGGATACTGGCTGAAGTGTCATTGCCCAATGTGCTGTTTTGTATAACTGTTTGTTGTCAACTGTTTTCATTCGATGATCTAATGCAAATGAATGTTTGTGAAATGCTACCTGTTATATTTCTAAATATACAGAGGAACCTCTATTTTACACATTTCATGGTATCAAGCTGAAAAAAACTTAAAATGCAGGAAAATGTAAAATCAGGGGAAACTTTCTTACTCTTTGCTGCGTTGGGACCATCAAGATTGAATGCAAAATGTGGGAAAATGTAAAATCGGGGTTCCACTGTGAATATATAGTGAATAATAATATATTTCCCAGAACAAGGGGTAAGACAGTTTCTGGTGTCAAATGAAGGGTCAAGGTAAACACTAGGTAAGTAGACTCACCAAATTCCAGAGAAATGAACCTTTCATTGCAAAACTTAACTCAATATGTAAATGAAAAGGTACAAAAATCATATGCTTTGATGAATGGAAGTGTCAAATGTATGAATTGAAAGAAAGTGTGTAGTAAAGTCCAGCACAGCATAAACACGTCAGGAAATGACACCCTTCATTACGACAGAAAATTTCCCCTGACCCTTCATATATAAACTAGATTTAAGTGAAAATAAATATTTGTACCTTCAGCTTCTTAGCTACCAATGTGTTCTCCTCTGCTTTGAGTTTCTGAAGTTTTTCATTGTGGGTACTTAACATCTCGTGCTTATTATCAAAAGCCTTTCTTTCTAGAGCCAGGTCGGAACGAACAGCACGCTCTTCATTCATCGCTTCATGCACATTCCGTGTAGAGCCTTGAAAGAACAGCAAGTTTTAGTTATGTCAACAGTGTTTAAAATGTACACTCAAACATGCACAAACATACCTCAATACTAAATTCTCTAAATACATTACATCAATGGGTTGTCCAGAGTGAAATGGGAGATGTATCGCCAAACCAGATGACTGTAATTAGTAGAGCCCGGATGTTCAGGCACTGAAAAGTATTAAAAATTGAAGGCAAAAAGGCAGCGAAAAATTGAAAAAAAGCAGTCAAGTTTCAGAAAGAGGCGGTGAAAATTGAAAAAGAGGCATTAAAAATTGAAGAGAAGGACTTAAATTCTTCTTAATAATTAAATCTTTAAAAATGTATTTACAAATTAACCTAAAATTAGTAAATATTATTGAGCTGTTGTTATGTAGGGTAAACAATTTGGTTTTTACTTTCAATATTTATGATGCCCAGCAAAATGGCTCCTTTTTAAAATCTAATTTAGTTGCTTTCATTTGCACGTGACGGATGCCTACGTCAACAAAAATTTGCTTGGTGCACAACCAAAACAAACACCACATACACTTAGTAGTATTTTTAATCTTACCTGGGCCAAAACAAAGAAACGAACACAAATACAAAAACACACAGTAAAAGTTTTATGATACCCACTGCATTCAAACGGGACTATTTGTAAAATATTAATGCTTCAATGAATGTTTTTTCTTTCTTAATTTGCAGATTTAGCAACGATAAACACAAATAAACACACATCTCAAAAATATTGCAACAATAAAAATTAAGAAAATGCATTTTGGAGACTAGTAATGTCAGTACGTATTTACTTGTTGCACATAACAACTAGGATTTTCTTCAAGTTGTTAGTCGTGAAACACTGTCTTCTGTCAGACAAAACATTCTTCATAGCTGAAAAGGATCTTTCCACGTCAACGGATGTTACAAGGGCGTATTTGAAGCATGCTGTCACGAATGAATCGATTTCAACCGTGACAGTATTGTCGCCCGCTAGGATTTTGCCGATCTTCTCCATTTCCTCAAGATCAGAATTTTCCCTACGAACACGCACACATTTCTCACTAACCAACTTGCCTTTAGGGGGAAGAACAGAAGTGATCGCGTTGACACATTCGTGGAAAGTAGCCAGTATACCTACATCAATAAATGCTTTGCATAACTCCAGTGAAAACTCGGATTTTCGGCTGTGATCTGTCAGAAGTCCTGGAAGCTGACGTACTTTCTTCTGTCCGATCTTCCTACTTGCAGCTGATTTATGTTTCTCTGACAACACGTGTTGAGATATGAAATATTTCTTCCCGTGGTTCACAGCTTTCTCACACACACTTAACACAGAAAACCGATCCATCTGTAGAAAAGATGTCAGTTCCAAATTCAAACACATAGCGGTCAACTTGCTTTTCAAAGGCACACTTTGTCTGGGAGGCATTTTAGCACGGTTCTGCACTCCAAATTACAGAAGAGAACTGGCAGCGAATTTCTGTTCAAGAAGGCAAATTCGAGACAACAATCGCTTGTCGCGACGTGAGACCAAGTATGTTTGTTTTGCTTCAGCAAGGTAGTCAGTTGCGTTGTTCTTTCTGCGAAACCGATAATGAATGCAATGTTGCCAAACTGCCTGGTATTGAATTTAAAACTTGTGCATGAATTGTTTCTGTGTAAATTAAATACGTGGTGGCGTTTGAATAACAAGGGTTATTGAAAAACCAAATCAAATAGAAGAGAAATATAATTTAAAAAAATGCCTTGTCAGAATGACAAAAGAGGCAAAAAAAATGCAAAAATGGTTGAAAAAGGCAGTGTAAGGTGAAATAGGCAAAAAAAGGCAACAAAGTATGGTTCAGAATGTTAAGAACCTTATCGGTGTACTTTTGTGTTCAATTTTTGTCTACCAGCGTCGGAAATGAATAGGCATTTTGCCTAAAATCCGGGCTCTAGTAATTAGTTTCATCTTACACGCTTGCTTTACAAACACAATATATATGAATTCTATCTTTATAGTCATAAAAAATATAACAAAATGGCAGATTTTGACACAAAATTAGTCAGCTTAGAGATATATTGAATCAGTAAAATTATGAGCAACTTTATTGATAACAGTGACAACACCAGAGAAGGTGGGGGAGGGGGGGTAGGGAGAGTAATTGGCCTCCCACCAACAAGAAAAAGCAGGTAAATACATCCTCTCTCAGCTGAAATTTGCATATCTTGTACGATATTTAGATCGTCTCAAATATATATTTCCATTTTTGGGTCATCCAAAAGTGTATATTCTTAATTCTTAATCACTGCTCTACCAGACAATTTAACCCCCTTAATTTCTTCCTCACAGACCAATAGACAAATGATTAATCTGGCCTAGCGTTAATACTATCTACTACGGATGGGACAGATTAATCAGTACTCTATCGGTTTCGGCGGATATAGGCATATTGGTGTATCAGTAAAATTACTGATTATTTTACTGATCCGATATATCTATATCTATCTATATATATCTATTAGGGATGGGACCGATTAATTGGTACTCTATCGGTATCGGCCGATATAGGCATATCGGTGTATCGGCTTATCGGTAAAATTACCGATTATTTTACTGATCCGATATATCGATAAATATCTTATAATTTAGTGCAAAATTCTGCCATTTTGTTGAAATTTTTATGGATAATCTCCATGCCCTTCTTTCTAAAAAAGTAAATGTCTAAATATTCAACTTCTTTAACACTGCAGTCACCTCGAAACACACATTTATTAAGGAGATCAATGAACATTTCATGTTCTTCAAGTACCATATCTAATTTTATATCGGATCGGTAGAATATCGGTTATCGGTACATTTTATATCGGTACTTTATTGGTATTGGCCAAAATTTCATATCGGCCCATCCCTAATATCTATATATATCTACACGCACGCACGCGCACGCACGCACACGCACACGCACACACACACACACACACACACACACACACATATACAGTAAACCCTCGTTAACACGAATCCCAAGGGACCGAAAAATCAAGAATTCGTGTTAAAAAAATTTGTGCTAACCGGGAACTCAAATTTTATTGTTGCAATACAGTTCTTTCTACACATTAACCATTTACAATACGTATTATGTATTCAAGTATTGTAGATAATGTAGATTTGGCAATTCCATACTGCTCAGCAATTGTAGTTTTGTTCAATGCACCATGGTCTACTTCCTCTAGGATTCTCAGTTTTGTTTGCAGATCTATGCCTGTCTGCTTTCTCTTGGCCATGACTCCCATCTTCCTGCTTGCATACTGACTATGTTTTAAAGAATACAAAAACACATCTGAACATACAACTGAATTTGTTGGTTATACACGTATAAGCTCATTGTTGACGCAATGATCGCGACTGTCGAGCAATTGCACCCAAGTTTTAATCTTGATGTTACTCATACTGGCTATGTTTTAATGAATAGAAAAACACATTGTTGATCTGAATCTGTTGGTTACAATACTGTATAAGTTGTTGTTGACAAGATGATAGAGACTGTTGAGCGATTTCTTACATACTTACATTTCTTAGCAGAGGAACGACAGAGGAACAACAGAAAAAAAATATGAAAAACTTTGAAAGTTTGTGTTAAATCAGATCTAATGATGCAACGGACTAAAAAACAGTTCGTAATTTGTGGTAACCGAAATTCATGTTAACCGATAAAACGTTCTATAAAATATAATACATCCCTGCCGGGACCAACATTTTGTTCATGTTAACCGAGTGTTCGTCTTAAGAGAATTTGTGTTAACGAGGGTTTACTGTATATATTTTATTATTTAATGCAAAATTCTGCCATTTTGTTATAATTTAATGGCTAATCTCCATGTCCCACTTTTTAAAAAAGTAAATGTCTAAATATGCAACTTCTTTTGCACTGCAGTCACCTGGAAACAAGCAGGTTCTTCAAGGACCATTTGGAATTTTATATCGGATCGGTAGAATATTGGTTATTGGTATCAGTAAATTTCATATTGGTACTTTATAGGCATTGGCAAAAATTTCACATGCCCATCCCTACTATCTACTAAAATTCATTTTCTGTGCGTTCCAAAATAATCACACAATACGTACCTCCAGAAGGCATTTTTGCTTCCAACATTTCAATCTCCCTTTCCACCTTCCTGAGATCAGTTTGGTGTTGATCCAGGAGGACGATGCCTGCCTGCATGCTCTTCGCAGTCTCCTCATCCTGCTGTGGCTTCACCAACCTTGCTTTCAGGTCCTCCATTTCCTTCTTGGCACTTTCCAAACTCTTGTCTGTTTCCTCCAGCTCAGTTCTGTGAATATAAGTAGCACAGAAATTACTGTATTGGATTCCAGAATAGAATGCATAACATTTCAGTACTAGCAGCATTCCTGTTGCATTGAGTTTCAGTAGCCTTACTCCTGACAAGTGTTGCTGAATATCCTTAACCCCTTAAGTGGGTGTTTCGATTTTATAAATTGAGTTACAAGCAGGTTACCCGAGCTGTGTTCGGGGTTGTAATATGTGTAACGTTAAGCGGGTAGTCCGGCAGGAAAGTTTATTCCAACTTCAGATCGGGTAACACGAATTGTTCTCTGGTATTGTTGTGTACACTATGCGGAATCCGATGCGAAGTAGTTTTTATATTCTTTTATATATTTTTCATACTTTTATAATTTATATCAGAGTAAATACTGCTGCATGATGTTTCATTTATAAAATAATATGCATATATTAATATAATAATAAATATTGCAGTTTCTTACAAAGTTACACTTAAGCAATTTACAAATTCAACTTATGTAAAATTCAAGTTACGTAAAGGTTTAGGGAACGCATTACTTACGTAACTCGGGGGGTTACTGTACACACTGTAATATTTAATAGAATGCACACTTCTGTCATTTCACTGTTACCATGAATGAAAAGGTATAATTCAAGGTATAATTCAAAGACATTTTCGTTTTGTAAAGCAAAAACCAACATCATCATGTCCCTGTTAATAACTTATTTGGATTCTTATTCAAATGTTTGTTATTTATGTCTAATCAGTACGATATTGGTAAATTTTAATTAGTGTTCTAAAAGTTCTTTTTGGTATATCCTTAGTTCCAGCAATACAATGATCAAAGCAAATAAAGGTATGTTGCGTAGCAGTGGCAATGAACTATTCCGTGAATAACTCAACCAATTTAACTGAATGAAAAGCTTATGGCACATGGAGGATAATAGTATAATTTACTCAAAAGGTTATGTAAAACTGTAGTTCAACCAGAAATTAAACCTGGGTCTTTGATATCTTGTGTCAACAAACCAATCTCTGGTCTCTCCACAATTTCCACAACTATGATCCTTCTGCATGCTTTATATTAGGGATGGGACCGATTAATCGGTACTCTATCGGTATCGGCCGATATAGGCATATCGGTGTATCGGTTTATCGGTAAAATTACCGATTATTTTACCGATCTGATATATCGATTATTTTCTGATAATTTAGTGCAAAATTCTGCCATTTTGTTGTAATTTTTATGGATAATATACATGCCCTACTTTCTAAAAAAGTAAATGTCTAAATATGCAATTTCTCTTGCACTGCAGTCACCTTGAAACACACATTTATTAAAGAGGTCAATAAACCTCTCAGGTTCTTCAAGGACTATTTCTAATTTTATATCGGATCGGTAGAATATCGGTTATCGGTATCGGTAAATTTTATATCGGTACTTTATCGGTATCGGCCAAATTTTCATATCAGCCCATCCCTACTGTATATCCATTTTGGATAGACTGCAACTCCTTGTTGCTATTGGACACAATTTGATAGGTGAACAGTAATACCATCTCTACAATTTCCTCATCAATTTTCACTAAGTTATAATTCTATAATTAATTACTTTAAGATGTTTCTATTATGCCCTTTAGATCACCCACTCCGATATTGAATTGCACTGTTTAAATTTTATAATATACTTCCATAAAACAAAGAAAGAGGGGATCTTTGTGGGAAAAAAGTCCCAAGACATGAACTATGAACAATTTTACAATAGCCAATCCTGTCTTTTGCTAACTGGCATGTCATTCTATATGAAAATTGCACACTATACCTAATATTAGGTATCTCTGTAGCCCTCATGGTCTTTATCCTTTCGCAAGTAGGCTTCAACTGCTGCAATTTGTTGAACTTTTGTTCTGCTTGTTCTAAGGTAGTTTTTGTGTCATTCAGTGTGCCTGGAATCTCCCTGACCTTCCTGTTCATCTGGAAACAGAATTAGAAAATCATTATAATAAAACCAAGCAACATTGCAAGCAGAAATTGTTCAATAAAGTGAAAAAATGCACGTAAAGGTTATGGAGGCATTGAGTTTTGTCTCACCAGTGAATTAAATGAAAAAGTTGCATAATTTTTTAGTACATACATGTAAGGTTGAGCTGATGACACTTTCACCTAGAGCACATTCATGTAAGTCATAACAAAATCACAAACAGATTACAGTATTTCAGTTACAAAAAAGTAACTGAAATAGTGAAACCAGTTATTTTACCAACTTTATGAATTCCCTATCTTACTGAGTGCCTCATTCCATCATGGAGAGATACGTTATGTACTGATATGCACCTTTTTGCTGTATGTCTTATAGTTCTTGTACTTTAAATGTTTGAAACCTCAGAGGGAATTACGAATCACCCTGTATAATGAACCTATATTTCAAGCATTTGAAGATTTCCAAGATTATTGTAACCGAGAAAAAAAAATCAGTCCAAGAATGAATTGATATAAAAATGCAGCTATTTAGTGACGTCTGAATGGTATAGTCTAGAATTACTTGTGTCTGTGATAATGACTGGCTATTTACAGTTATTTGTGATTTATGGATCACTCACCTCAGCAATCAGCTCATCCACATCATTGTCTGAATCAAACTCTCTGTGGCAAAGTGGACAGCATGGGTTGTTCT
This sequence comes from Lepisma saccharinum, assembly GCF_977018435.1. Lineage (NCBI taxonomy): Eukaryota > Metazoa > Arthropoda > Insecta > Zygentoma > Lepismatidae > Lepisma > Lepisma saccharinum. The sequence continues at coordinate 45,010,674 of NC_139242.1, forward strand.
CCCGCAACTTCTTCATGTACATGGAAAGCATATGTGAAGAGGCACCGAGAGTTCCTTTCTTTTCCTATAAGAAAAATTTAAAGTAATTACAAGAATGTACAGCACTGGAAACTGAAACCCTATATATTTTAACATCTGTATGTACTACAACATTCAAAAATAAAAAAATGCTAGAAATATGCAAAGTCATATATTTTTTTAATAAAATTATAAGTTGTAATACACAGAACAAAATATTTTTAACTTTCTTATTGTGGATATCTTCTTTTTATATTTCTCTTATTTTACATTGCTTTTCTGTCTCTTGAAGTTAATTGTGGCAATGAAGACGAGATGAGGGATGGTTAAATGAAACTGATAAAGGAACAACAATGCATAAAACAGGATTCGAACCTAGAAACCTTTGGTGATAATAGTGGAAGTTCATCATTCAAAGATCATGGCCTCCAAGGTGGCAAATATCCTCTTTTTAAACACACCAGAAAGTTGTTCTTATCTTATCCTCCAGTCAAAACAGAACATTAATAAATTTACAACAAAATTTTAAGTGCCACATCTTTATAAGAATATTCTTAAAATCCTATTTACAAAGTGTAGGAAAAAACTTGTCCACTCAAAATAACACTACAAATTCCAATTATAATGAATGAATAAGGCAGTTTCATAAATACAATTAAGCTTTTAGCTTTTATAACCTCAGTTTTCTGTAGTGAATATCAAAATAATTGACAAGGGTCTGAATTTGTAAAAAAAATCAAACCTGTAATCCATCTATTTTCTCTTTCACACTGTTGAGCACAGTTTCAAAATCCTGGTTTCCACATTCTTCATAAATCTGCTCTTCGTACACTGAAAATAAAAACAAAATTAATTAAAAATAAATAAATATAATATGTAGAATTTTCAGCGAAAAATGCTGGCTTGACCAGGACTTGAGAACCTGGGTCTCTGTCATACCATGCCATGTCTAACATTGAGCTACCGAGCTGGCCTGGCTTCATCTGATTTTTCACTGCCACTAGTGAAATATATAAACACAACAGAAAACATGCATCATGTTCAGTTCGAGCAGGGGAAACATATGCCTTATCAAATTAATTTGTTTCTTATTTTAGGTTGCTTTCTGCTACCTTTAATTGCAATGAGGACGAAGGACGAATGGTAAGATGAAGTCCAAGGGACACCCACGGCCAGGTCAGGACTCAAACTTGGAACTTTGTTGGCAAGTTAGCGAGTCAACTACTTCACCCAAGCAGCTTTAATGAAACAATTAATTCAATATAAAACACAAAAAGTGCATTTATAGCAAAATCATTTTGCTATCAGATCATGTACATGCAAGAACAACTAAAGACTGGCTTGGTATGCTGAAAGGACACTATGACATCTGAAGAGTGAAACTAATACGAGTGCCAGATGTAGGCACTGTCTCCAGTAAAAAGTAGGGTGTTCAAGAAATGCACACTTTAGAGCTGAACTTATTACATGTTTAAGAATGAGAAGTTCCTATATCAGAATGATTCCCACTGTTACTTATTTTATTACTACAGTTCCCATAGGCATCTCAAAATGATATCAACATGAAAAAGGGGCAGCATAACAATGCACAATGTATATTGCTCCCATGAAAATAAAAATTGCATATAAAATAAAAATAAAATTCAAGGTCAAAAGTCACACTGTGTGACTTTCAAATTAAAATTTAAATATTTTGATAATTTTTATGAAAACAGCAATTCTTTATACTGACAGAACACAGGTTATAATTTACCTACGTGAAATTTCGAGTTTCCACTTTGCACAATTGGATAGTTGAGTGATCTTCAAATTAAAATTTAAATATTTTGATTTTTATGAAAATGGCAATTCTTTAGCTTCAAAACAAGCCCAACATGACATTAACTATCCAATTGTGCAATGCGGAAACTCAAAATTTCACATAGGTAATACTTCAGCAGCATTTACCACATCCATTATGAAGTTATGATTTATTTTTCAAGAGCTCTGAAAATTTGGACATATACTTTACTTCACATTTTTTACCAATGATTCGACATGGCATGACCACCACTTAATATAAAAATGTGTTATACTTACTACGAAGGGCTTCTTCCTTCTGTTTCAGTTTCTCATGAATGGTCTTCCGCTTATACTCTAGCTTGCTAAAGTCTATCTGCTTATTGTTCAACTTTTTGTTCAGATCTTTCACTTCCCTACCCTGTAATACAAAACACCAAAGTAAAATATAGTTTTTCAGTTCTTCAAGAACCAAGTGTTCATTTTCCTTACACCACAATTTACGTTATTCATTTGAGTTTCTAATAATTGTTTATAGTCTGTTATGTTCATTATTTTGCGTTCAGTGAGTGAAATGTTAATAAAGTAAAATTCTAAAATGACAATATTCAAGAGATACTGAAGTTGTATCTTTTTTCTATGTTTCTTTATAAAACAATATGTACTAACTTGAAATTCATGAAGTACAATATTTTTAAAGAAATAATTGACAGTTATGAGCAGTTTTGATGCATTTATTTATATATAAATGTGAATCATTACCGAAATTAACTAATTTGTGAATAAGTTGCCTAAATAAAAAACATATTTACATAAAAAAACAACTACAATCACAATCAAACATTTTAAATCAATTTCAAATGAATTCTCACTAACAGAATAAATTTGTGGTCTAATCGAAGTTCTTTTCTCCTGCATTACCAAAAATCCCTATTTATTATCCCCTTTGCAGGAATTTCTGCTCAGTTTCCATTTGTATTAATTTCCATAGATTTATATTATACAATATAACAGGTAGACAAGAGCAGCATGGGAAAAACTTTAAACAAGGTGGTCATCTGCCTGGAACCATAGTCATTAAAAATATGTGCAAACTTGCCAACTGAACTGTAGAATTAAGTTTAGAACATTATTACATTCCAAAATATACACCCCATTCTACAGTGAAATAAAAAATTATGGAAATTTACAATAAAGAATTATGGAACACAGTGTGAAGGATGCATAAATATAATGGTTGCATTATTTACTTCATTATTAGACTCTACTTACCAAATTATCAATAGCTGTTTGGAGCTCATATTTAATACCTTGTTCTGGGATAGTTTTCAATATTCCAAGCAGAGAATCTTCATATTTACGCCTCCTGAAAAAGACATAAATAAAATAAATACACACTGTCTTGGGATGCCTATTGCCATCTGGTATTACTAAGAATTTGATCTTGCAAGGGAAAAACATGCAAATAGTGTTAAGTATTTATGTAACCAAACTAATATTAACAAAGAATAATTGACAGGTTCAGTAGTAAAACTTGATAACCCACAAAGGTATGGAATTGAGAAAATGCAAGGGAAAGTTTACCCATTGCATTGTGGCTTATGTATTACCTGGACTTTCCTCAGTGTCTTTGCCAATTAAAAGCTACTGAATGGACTTTGTTCACTAATTTGTGAGCAACTGAATCCAATGTTGTCTCAAATTTGAACGGAATGAGGCTTTCAAGTTGTACTACTGAACTGCTCTATTATTTAGGAACTATAACAGCTACAAAATGTGCATATTACTTGTGCAAATACATTAATTCTCCCTCTGTCTCTGCTCTTGAGTTTTCAGCTTAGAAACTGTAATAGGCAGGACAGATCAATTACATTAACTCATATTTTCTCTATTAATTGCACAATGGAAATCTCAAATATAACAACTTGACAAGCACTGGATTAATTTTGTATATATACGACCCTCTTTTGTTCCAATAATGTAAAGTTCTTGTTAAGGCAAAAGTATGACAACCTTAATGACACTAAAATGAATATAAATATTAAAGTACATGCATTATGTGTCTCTTCTTTGTAGCTAATCAGTGGTGATTTATTCATTCTAGTTTTTGGACTTTTAACCACTGTTGTGTGTCTCAACAGTCAACGTCAGCAATTAAGTGAAGTCATATTAGACAAATATTTTTGAAATAAAGGAACTAATCTCTAACAAGCTGAAATTTTGTATATAACTTTTTATAACAGTAATAGCAACATATCCCTGGTCATCACCTTGCTGCTAAGTCCACCATATTGAAAAAGCGGCAGACTAATGAAAGTTTTAACGAAATAACAGCACTAATTGACAGTAACATGACATTATTGTCATTACTGTAAAAATAAGTTATGTACCAAATTTCAGCTTGTTATGAATTACTTCTTTTATTTTTCCTATTTTGACTGCACTAAATTACAAGATGGTCAGAAAGCATGATGCATGGTAAAATAATGCAGACCAGTCCTATAAATTTGTTATTACTATAAAACTGCAACTGCTTTATACATTTACAATAAATAACTAACTAACCAAAAAATAGTTAACTTACAGTTTCCTTATTTCTACTTCCTTAGCAGCTTTGTTCTCTCTCTGTCGATCCAAATCTGCTTGCTGGTTGCTCTTCGCCAGCAGTTCCTGGACCTCTTTACTCAACGATTCCAACTTATCCTGTAAGCTACAGTACAAAGAGAGTGGAAACGGGATCAGCTATGAGCATTCACTTTTTTAATATTATCCCTGCATATATTAACTGCACATTCAACAATAATAATTCACATTTCCTGACCTTTTTTAACCATATGTAAATTTTCCTGACTTTTTCAGGATTTCCAGACCAGTGTAGAAATTTACTTCACAAAACCTGGGTACAATCCAACCAGGGAAGACAAAACTAGCTGGAAAGGTCTATTTAAAATGCTAGAGGGGAAGCAGGTAGAAACACCAGCCAAACTACGCTGTGATATTTCGTTTATATAGATTTTCTTGTTTATATTTTCATTCTGAACCCTTCCATAATTTGAAACATATCTCTACTTACTTCATTGATGTTTCCACAGCAAACGATTTTCACAGAACCCTTACCTTCCGAAAATGTCATTGCTGCCACAGACCTCCAGATACCAGATCGGAAACGTGAGCCTTTTATACGGGTCAACTTTAAGTTATAAATTTCGAAGAGGGGGTGATACATCATGGCAGCGAGCATGCCTTCATATTTCTACTTGGAACAACTATTTTGAAGATTGTGAGTCATTGCACCACACAAGATTGCAATTTTTAAGTTTACTAAAGTATATAACTCTACATATTACACTCCACAAGTGAGTACAAATAATTTCTTCACAAAAATGAAAACTTAACAAGCTCTAATGTGCATCTCCGCCATATTTCTAGCCCCAGGATTATGCACACAGCTTCAAACAAAAGCTCATCGTTTTCAGTCTGTAATTAGAGGTCTGTGATTTCTGCTGTCACCCCTATTTTGGAACAAGTCCAGTTGGCACATGCACACTTCTGTCGATGGTTTCGGCTAAGGCAGCTGAACTGTAGATCTTTATACCGGTACATTATTATTATTAACAAGAACAAAAGATCACAGGCATGTACACTCAATTAAGGTTATTTATGAGAAAATAATCAGATCGGCAATTTTATTTAATCGACACATCAATAAGCTTATATCTATACTTAATGCATAGATCAGGTACCTTTTTCTGAGAACATTTTTAAAATTGCTAGGAAAGTTTTATTGCTTGACCAATATTAAATATGTGTCATCACCTGCCACAGCCCCTTCACTCCATGTCAAATACGTATCCTTTACTGAATTTTAGGTACAAGCCACAATACAAAAGAACTAAGTCATGATTAGGTGTGCTAAACACAGTTAAAGTATTATGTACATTGTACAGGTAAAACTTTACCACACAATGTTGTTTCCTTTTCTTTTCATTATAATATGTTTTAGTGGGATCTAATTTGAAAGACAGATAAATAAAAAGAGGCTCAGACCAGGATAACATACACATGTTTACTTCATCCAGGCACATACAGTACTTGCTTCTTCCCGGTAGACCAAATATGGCAGCTCCAACCCTCAAACGAGAACTGAATTCCAATATTCATTCTGATCTTCTCAGATCTCTTTGGCTGTTTAGATACACAAAATCCAGAAACTGCCAATTCAGGCTGGTAGCTTTCCACTGGATGAAGCAAGTAATGGAATTTGTACTTTGAATTTGTAAGATCTGCTTTCCAAACTGACAAGAACATTCTGTCTCTGTAATATGTTATTTTCGTAAAAGCCTTCTAATACCATATTTACTCATGTATAATGCACACTTTTTTACAAAATTTTTGCCCTCAAAAACTGTGGTGCGTATTATGCATGGAATAATGCAGACAGCCAACATGAAACCGTACAGGGTCATTCCATGATTTTTTGACACTTGCATTGATTTTTCATGTTTACAGAAAACCCTATCATGTTATATATAGATGAAAAGCTTGAATTCTGTAGTTTCTGAATATGGCAACAGTATTCCATTCAAGATGGCGACACTAATATGCAATGCTGTTGAAATAAGCTCATCACAAAATCAAGGAATGTTCTGATTTTTATGGTACTTTGGATGAAAGAAGAGATAAGGAAAAAGAAAAACAATAATTAAAATGTATTACTGGCCAAACAATATGACATGCATGGAGTGTGTAAATGCCTTAATGGAAGAAATTGTGTGCTGATAACTGTGAATGTGCCTCTTATAGTGTTATGTTAGTTACGGAAAAAGCATATTTTCAAGTTTTTATTAGAAAAAGTAAAGAAGGAATAACAAACCTCTTACACCAAAGTTAGAGCCTAAATATAACCAATAATGGACCTCATAAAATATATTTGGAAATATTACTCCGAAGCACCAATAAAAACTGACTATTGTCGTTTTTACATCGAGAAGGCACAATGGCTCTTATGGAGAAAATGCACGATGTTGCCATTTAAGATGCGCTAGCTCTTATCGCCGGCCGGAATTACCGTGCTTGCTTCCTTTCACAATAAACATGTTGTATATTGTTACAGGTGTTGTTACATTTGTTATAGTTGTTAGTTTTCCATGATTATTATTGTTGTTATTATTAACCAGAGTTAACAAAGTATGGGGAGACTCATATATAATGCAAGCATTTTCATAAAGTAACATTCATTTATCTAATGTGTTAATACAGTAATACAGTTTTTAACGCAAATGTTATATAATAAGTGTTACCTTAATCGGACAGTTGTTCAACACCCTCTATCGGTGAGTCTTCAGACTGTTCACTGCTGCCGTCATCAGAACTTGTCTCGTCACTGCTGGAAGAACTGCTCTTTAGCCTAATGATTAGAGTTTCAATGTCATCCTGCAGTTGATCCACTTTCCACATATTATTTTCAACCCCTTTGACGTGCCTACAGTAATTACACCATTGCTCCTGGGTGACTGATTCAAATGAGCTGTCTATCGAACGTTCCATTTCCTTCACCTTAAAACTAATGTTATATCGTCCATGTACTTTTATTTGACTCCATACCATTTCAATTGGATTAATTTCACAATGGTATGAAGGCAACCTACAACAACTGCCCCAACAACTCTTTTAAGGGAATTGTCAGAATAGGGTACATATTTTGACGTTAGCCATGCCGTAATATCTTCCTTACGGTTTTTTGAGTTGGTAACACTTTATTTTTTCCTACAGTGATAGGATGCATTCTCCCTAACAATTACTGTTCTTGGTTCAATGTTAGACAATAGTTGATCTTTGAACCCCTGTTCAAACCTAACACTGTCCATTTCGTCATGGTAGTCGGCAGAATTTTTTTTTGCTAAAAATACTTGTTTCGCTTCCTGTACAAACTCCATCTTACTTACCACCGGCATGAAACAAAACAAACTGTGGTCCCCGAGCGGTAGGGCCTTTCAGACCTGTAGACAACCCAGCCAGAAAAGCATCCTTGGGTGTTGCTATTGTTTTGTCCTTCCAAACTTTAGACACAGTATGCACTACATTTACCCAACTTTCATTTAAGTAAACAATGTTCCATCCCTCATTCCTAAATTGTCTCACTTTTCGTAAATATGAATGTCGCCAAAGTATAATATTGTTTCTTTCAATCAATAAAGCCTTATATCCTCGCTTTTCGAATTCAAACACCATTTCTTGCAGCAAACGGTAGAAAGTCGAATATGTAAAATTTGGCAAATCTTTATCGTTCTTAACTTCCTTCATCACAGACTGAATTGTTGCGGGAACATTTCTAAACAGAAATGAATGAAATTTGCATCTTATGGAACTGCGAATGAAATCATTATATTTCACTTCCCTGCTGGATTTGTATTTTAGTCCAGTTACTCTTTCTTCCAGGGTGTAACGATTGAGCCTCTCTTACTTTCATTTCTTAATGAAAGTCATTACTCTACGTTATGTAAGTGTACTTATGTTACAGTTAATAACTACGTAATATGTATGCATCCTATTTAATCTCACTTATATTCATATTCACATTATTTGTGTTATATTAATGCCTCTGTAATTGGAGATATCCTTCCTCTGTAGAAGGCAAATAAATAAATAAATTAATCCAAAGAATGTATGGCTAATGACACCAGCCACCTTACAAAGTTCACTAACAATGAACGATTGACTACGTCCAAGGTTCTTTTCCTTTAAATATTCGAACATTCTTAAAATAGTTTTAATCTCCACTTCTAATTCTCTCACCCTTTTTCCTGCAATCATTGTGATGACTGAAGACTTACAGATTAGGATGCTATTAATCACTTCATGAACCACTTGTAAAAATCACCAAAATGTCAACACACAACACTTCACCAGACCACCACGAGTATTAAAACATCGCTGAACTGTTGGGCACGTACAAACTCATAACACCTGAGTATGACTAAGACTCACGCCAGCACGTCGCCTTACTTCGCATGCTGATCAGTGTGAAAACAAACTGCATTTACAGGAAGTAATGCCTCTGGGGACCTTTGAGTGAAGACAAATAATTTCATTATTATCTTTACAACTTTGTTGCTGTGTTTTTTTACGTAGACTTATAAAACAAAATTTTTGGCCAGAGACGACATTTTTCACTGTGCCAATAAAAAATCTGCAAATTTTATTTGACATTTTATTTTTTTAAGGACATCTTTTTAAAAATATTGCCAATTTTCAGCACCACCATCACCAGTTTCTACTGCATAGCAGTGTCGATTTTTTTTGTAACAATTCCTCCGATTTTACGGCATGATTTAACATTTTGAATAGAAAAGATGTTCAAAATTGGTTTCAATGAAAACTTGCATTTTAATTATTTTAAAATAATATGAAATAAAGTTCACAATTTTCGTCCTCACCATTGTGTTCTACATAAAATTTTCTACCTTACTGTATTTTTTTCTTCTACTTCACGTAAATTTCAAAATCTACATATTTGGCAATAGCACGCTTTATTTTCCCTTAAGAAAAGCATTGTCCATAAAGAGCCCATTGTGCCTTCATGAAGTGAAAACCACTGTAATATAACCACATCAATGTGGCTAACATGTAAGCCCTACAACACTGTTATGTTAGACACATATGCCAGCCTCTTCATTCGCATAGCAACAGCTGTAAGACCTACATCCAAGAAAGTCATTTCTTGAACCTAAATTATACTGCACATTATATATGAGATATAATTGTTAGTCACTTTTCCCCATCAAAAAACCAGGGTGTGCATTATACATGCGTAAATACTGTATTTACTAATCATTCAACAATAAAGAAGTCACATGAGACCTTGTTTACCTGGTGCATCTTTCCTGTGATCCCTTAATCTGCCTCTTCACTTCGTCTACATTCAAAGACATCTCCAAATCCTGCAGTTCTCTTCTGGACCTATCCAACCTCGATTCTACATTATTCAGCTCATTTGCAGCTGTATCAACCTAAAAGCAGAGAAACAAAACTAATCACCTTACTGTTTGGCACACACATGAAATGTACTAAAGTGTAAATCACCAACCCTGAGACCTTCTGTAAACAAACCATCTCACTGATTCGATGTATCACTCCTTCCCGCACACATAGAACTCGCCATGTTGAAAGTGGCACTACTTAGTTGCTGTTCACATGATTATTTTTAGAAAATAACCAATGTTATAAAATATCATTATGTACACAAATCTCTAAGCTCATTGAAAGTTACAATGCATATTCCTACAAAATGTTCACACTTATCTTGCCTTGACATGTCACCAAGTTATTTTATAAAGTGCACTATATTTGGCGGAACAAAAATCATTATTAGGATGCTTGTCAAAGTTTCCAACCGCAATAAATTTACGAACTTTCTTTGTCTTGTTTTGATCATCATCAAAATATTTATTGGACTTGCAGCTTTCCATATGGCTGTTTATGCCCATTATATATTTTATTTACATAAGATACAATTTACATAAAATCTACAAACAAATTTCAAATACACTATCTATATCAAACCTTAGAAATATACATTACCATGTTATATCATTTTGTCTAAAAAAATGCAAGTAAAATATATTCAATTCGCATGCAAGAAAGAAGCCAAATTTATGGGAAATGGTTACTGGTGCAAAGAGTTAACCATAAAGGTGAAGCAATAAGAGCATTGGGTTTAAAGTGAGACGTCATTTGCGGCAGCGTATCGCATACTACAAATTGGCCGTTGTTTTACTTTACGTAATGAATCCTGTAACAACGCTGGATTTTTGTGTGGGTTATTATACTTCTATGAGTTTGCAATGCTTCCTGCATGCACGTTGTTTTGTTTACAGAAGGTCTCAGGGTTGGTGATTTGAACTTTAGGCAGAAATTTCGGCCAAAAATGCAGGCTTGATTAGGACCTGAACCAAGGTCTTTGCCATATCAGGCCATTGATTTATTAAGTTGGTGTTTTAAGTCCACTTTATGCACAGTAAGGCTAATTGGGACTGGACCTATAGTTTAAAGTGGGATCCGAACCACTATGTACCTCCACTGGGAATCGAACCCGAGACATATCATGCCATTCCTCTACCAACTAAGCTACTGATCCAGCCTGGGTTTCACCTAATTTTTTGGTTTTGCTGTTTTACCAGGCAAAACAAGGGCTTGCTTGGTATCTCAGTTGGTAGAGAAAGGGCAGTGTATACCAGAGAACCGGGTTCGAGTCCAGGTCAAGTCTACATTTCTCACTGAAATTTATACATAAAACTAATCATATTCCACCTGACTCAGAAAAGTTTCAAGTGCCCCCCCCCCAAATCCAGATAAAAAAAATAAAAGTTTTTTCCTGACAAATCCACATGGGTCAATATATATATATATAATGGATAAAAGCAAGGAGGGCCAAAAGGGCTAAGTAAAAATCAAATAAGGTAAAAGGAAACACTCACCGGACAGTAGGAAAATTCAAAATTTTCGCAAATTTATAGCATCATCGGTGTGAGAAGAAACAGAAGACGGAACCGGAAGTTGGGGTCCTGCAGAGTTGCCAGGTCCCCATTGAAGAAGAAGCGGTGCGTAGAACGAAAAAAACACTGTTTCGTCACCAGGCTCGTCGTAAACTGTGAGTGGGGAGGATGAGTTGGGAGGGAGGGCAGGAGGGTGGTGGGTGAGGGTTGGGCATTACTGGGTGGCCTTGTTCAGGCCAGGTGGAGTGGTTGCACTCATGGCCGATATATAGGCCCTTTCCCATCTTTTGCGAACAGAGGTGTTGGCTGGTTGGGGTAGGAGGTGGATGATCGCTACCCGGAAGCAGTCGTTGAAACTGATGTTGTGGTGGTTGGTGTGGACGGCGACAGTGAAGTCCAGGTTGTGGTTGGAGGAGCGGTGGTTATTGATGCGGAGGTTGAGGGCCGTTGATGTTTCCCCCAGGTAAAAATCACCACAGATGTTGCAGGTGAGGATGTAGATAAGGTTTGAGGCATGGCAGGTCCCTTTGGGATGGAGGGTAAATTTGCCAGTGGCCGTGTGCACCTGGAGGGTTATATTTATATATATATATATATATATATATATATATTAATTGTGGCACACACAAGAAATGTACTAGGTACAAATTTCATTTTATTCACTGCAGTTAGGAATGTTACTGAGATAGCCTTTTGAAAGTCAAAAGGAGGAGAAGGATCTCGGTATGAGGCATACGAGTCATTCCATAACAAATCAACACAGATATGTGCAATTTCGAACATGACCATCTCAGATTTTCATGACATTTGGGGAGTTGAAACTATGCATGGAACTTAGTAACTATAAAAAATTTTAGTTTCGTTTGTCTTGTAATTGTTAAATTATTCAAGGTCAAAGTTAGCAGAAATTGCCCTTTTTGAGCCCGCTTAGCTATACTAAATGTGATGTAACTCCGCCCCTATTTTGCCTAGGAAGCTCAAATAAAGCTTATTGTACAGGGAATTGAACAAACTTTCCAGTGACATATAACAAGCCTAACTTTGGATAAAAATATAATTTTGTCACGTGACCTTGACCTTTGACCTTGAATATCTCAAAACATGTCATCACCAAAAATCGTGAATAAAATATATTTGGTCCCTCTTACCATACTATAAAACATAACAAAAAATCATTCTGGGACTGCAATGGGATCAGAAGATACAAAATAATATGTGTAACTATCTGACTGATAAAAGCCTCATTACATGGACTATGATGAGACAAAAGTCTTTTAACACCCACTACAAAATGTAAAGGAGTTATCCTGGTCATGAAAGAAATAGGTTAGTCACAGGGAGATCTCTAGCTGTGTGTTTTAACTGCAGGTCCGGCATAGTGTTGACCGCCATATTGAATTCAACGCAAAAATTTCAAAGGAAAGGGGGGTGATGTGATATATCAAATCAGGCTAGAATTTCACGAGAAATGAAGCAGCAAAGGTTTTTCCAACATCTTTAGCCAGCAAAAAGTTATACACATATCTTTCACTTACAATATATGCACATTATAATGTTGTCAATATTCCTGTGAGCACACTTGTTGACGTCTCTCACACTCACATAGAACATTTGGCAATGTAGCAGGTGCAACATCATTGCAAGCAGCATCTATGCCTTCTCTCAGATCGTCAATATCACGGACTTTTAGTGCATGCACCATTCTCTTCAAATGTTTCTGAAGGTAAAAGTCCTCCTAAGATGTTAGATCTGGGGAATGTGCAGACCTTTTAATAGATCCCCGTCTGCCCATCAATCTACCTAGAAATTTACCATGAAGAAATTGCCAAAATGTCCACATAGTGTGGTCACACTCTGTCCTGTTTCAAAACGCTGGAAAAGTGCCATATCCCGTAAGCAAGGATAAAAAAACCTGTTCACTTAACAAATCCAAAAAGTATTTTTATTTTCCTGTAGTTTACGGTTATTACAAGCATAAGAAAACAAGAAGCCCTCACCATTTAAGGTTCCGTTGTTGAATATGGACCAACCATTCCCGTTCTCCATATACTATACCACATCATTAGCTTACCCGCCACAACCATTTGGTGGGGATCTGTCTACTGTAGATTATCAAATCACAGGTATTGCATATTATTTTTATTAACTTTACCGTGAACATAAAAATTAGCCTTGTCACTGAAGAATTTTTCATTCCAAAGGAAGTGTCACGTAATTGTTTGAGATACTTTTCCCAATATTCTTCACTATTCAACTGTTTGGTGAATGTTGCTGATTAAAATCATATGCAATGTTGCGTATACTTCTTTCTCTCCCGAGACATCAGTGTGATCTCGATGAGTTCTTAACATGCTAGGAGCATTCTAATGCTTTGCTTTTAACACCTCGAAAAGGAGAAAATGGTTACAAGCACGCAGTAATAACTTTTTGCTGGCTAGAGATAAGTTGGAAAAAAAACCTTCGCTGCTTCATTTCTCGTGAAATTCTAGCCTGATTTGATATATCACATCACCCCCCTTTCCTTTGAAATGTTTGCGTTGAATTCAATATGGCAGTCAACACTATGCAGGACCTGCACTTTACATACACAGCTAGAGGTCTCCCTGTGCCTAACCTATTTCTTTTATGACCAAGATAACTCCATTACATTTTGTAGTGGGTGTTTCTGCTAACTTTGACCTTGAATAATTTAACAATTACAAGACAAACAAAACAAAAAAAATTTATAGTTACTAAGTTCCATGCATAGTTTCAATTCCCCAAATTTCATGAAAATCTGAGATGGTCAGGTTGGGGGCTGTGTTGATTTGGCATGGAATGACTCATACAGTTCTTGGGTCTCTATTTCTATTTTGGTTCTTTACATCAATTTTCTACCTGTTGGGTTAATCTTAACTATGGAGATGGAGATGAATGATGATGCTCCGCACCATAAAACAAACACAATTGTATATCCTTGCATGAACCAGGATTCGAGCCCAGTCTCTGGCATCATAGCACATTATGCTGAGTTCATGGCATCATGAACATAATGACTACATTTAATACCTACATTTTCTCCCTTCAACTTTCAACCATAGATACAATTAATATACTTCTTGTTATAAATAAATAGAGTGTATTAATTCATTGAAAATATCCTACCTGATTAATATCATCCGTAACTTTTCTCATCTCACGTCTGTTTTTTGCCATCTGCTCTTTCTTTGAACGAATTTCCTCCTCTAGCTTCACCTTTTCATCCCTGATAAAATTAATGCATTAAAATCACAATCTATCCACTTACAGGGTGTCTACCAAAATAACAAAACCAAAATTATTGACTTTTTTTGACAGTTCTTTCCATTTTCTTGACCTTCTTTCCCCTTTTTCTTAACATTTATTTAATAGCTCCCTACTTAGTTACAGTTGGAAATTAAGAACTAAAATAGATATTTTATTCAATGAAAAACGTCTACCACAAGGCCGGTTACGATGAAAAATTAAGTTCTACTTTAACAAGAGATTTAGACTTGCTTTAATTATTAATGCATATAAAAATTAATACTTCATCTTGCATGGGGCCATTATTTAATACACACTTGCAAGAATGTAATTCTTACGAAACCAAGTGAACAAATCTTAACCACAACTCAATACAGTTGTGGTTAACAATTTAGATTTCCAAATATTCAATACACCTATGTGGATATCCACATCGTGGGAGACCACTTGGAAACATCCATATATATCAAAACCAACCAACCACCTCCAGTATCTTCACTACTCCAGCTCTCTCTCCTCCCCCACAACAAAAAAAGCCATACCATTCTCCTTAGCCCTTAGACGCCTACGACTCAGGAAGGGGTGGGAGTGTATGGATCAAGATGTTCTTGAGGTTGGGGGGGGGGGTGACGGAAGATGACCCTAGGTTTGTCCTGAAAGATGTCCCTGGTGTCGGGGTCACTGTGCAGGATGGGGAGGAGGGAGTGGAGGGTATGTCTGATTTTCGTGATGTGGGGGTGGTATTGGGTGATCAAAGCAGGGGGATTGGTTTTGGGTTGTTTGGTGCTGTTGTGGGAGGTGGCTCTTGTGATCTGTTTGTTGATGAGGGTGGAGGGGTAGCCACGGTGGCCACCACAATATACCAAAGTGAATGAAAAAACTGTCTAATACTTCCTATGGGAAAAATAATAATGTATAAGAGCAGCAATGTTGCAAGCTTACAGATTTTTTTTCTTCAGAATTTAACTTCTAGCATCAGCCCTGTGGACGATGGAGGGAAGCACATTGTGAACATGCTATTTTGTTTTCATTATTACACATAAAAGTGAAATATGTCAGTAAAAATCAGCATCTGAAGAGTTATACCCAATTTTACAATATCTATCCTATAATACTATTAGGGAATACAAAGTAGTTTTCAAACTACACTTGTTAATGATAGCAACAATTGTTATTCCAGTATATCATACCTTCATATGTATATAAATGAACAAAAAGGAGACAACTGAATTATCTTCTGTAGTTTTCAAGAAATGGTATGTTAATTGCTGCCACATGGAGGTAGTATACATAGCTACCACTCGTCCTCTAGAGGTTAATTATTGAAAAATTCTCACATGTGATAGTAGACATACTAAAATCAAAATCTATTTTTGTCACACAATACCTAATATTTACTAATTTATTGTAACATGCATATGCTGCATTTTACAAATAAACAGTGCATTGTATTGCAAGTAATAAATACCTCAAATTATCAGACTTATTTTGCAGCTCCTGCTCTTCTGCTTCGAACTGCTTTTCAAGTTGTTCCAGCTCTGCTACTTCCATTTTAATCTTCTTGTTAATTTGAGACACAACATTTGTTACCTGGGTCTCTGTCAGCTGACTGTGAGGAAATGCTGTCGACACAAGTGTAAAAAGAACAACAGTTAGTTTTACAAATTGTTAATAACTATAAAACAAGTACAGTGGAACCTTGAATTTACATTTTTTCAGGGGTGAAAAAACTTAAAGTGAGGAAAAATGTAAAATCTGGAAACATAAAATTGGGGTTCCACTGCATCCAAAAAAAAGTAAAAATTTACTTACAGGTATAACTGCGCTCATACTATGGTTATTTAACAACCTCAACAGGGTTGCTACGATTTTTTGATTATGAAATTTCCTGACATTTCCAGGTTTTCCAGTCCAAAAATGAAATTTTCCCAGAAATGTTTCATCATTATGATTTTTGCTTTTGAACCTTGTCCTTTTCAATTAACCTTTGGTATGCCAAGCATCTCGATCGAGATACCCAAATGTAACCCTCACGGTACCAAGCATCTCGATTGAGACGCTGTGTCAAGGTCGTAGTTTTTACGTTATAACTTTTCTATATTTGGCTAGAATTTCGATTTTTTTTATATTGTTCCTAACACATGTATTTAACAGAAATGTTTTTTTGCATTTTTTTTGTCTTCATGAAAATGGAGGGGGAAAGGCGGGGGAAAGGGCCTTCTCTTTTCAAGGTCAAATTTTTGCCGACAAAGGAAGACCGGCTTTGTTGTTCTAAAGCAATGCTTTTTCACTCCCTCCTGTCAACTGCATTCGAAGGAAGCTTGTTTATCAGTATCTGATGTCAAAATGAAAGTTTTCCGTGAGGGGGAAGACTGGTTGTGAGAATGGAATTTCGAAGCGCGCTGAAGGAAACCTTTGTTTTTTTTAGCACAAGTGTCCACAAGTTGCAACAGAGGATACCCTGCATTGTCTAAAAATAGAATTTCAAGCAGCTGCAAGAATTGGCGCTCATTTTTCACTGCGTTCTAGCTTTTAGTCCGTGAATGTTGTGCGTAGGTGTCGTTTTGTGCCCAAGTGCGAGGATATTTTTTGGGTGAAGTGACAATTTTTTAATATAATTTTTGGGGGTTTTCTCCCTTCCCCCTCCATATATACACCAAATTTGCATAAATTTTGCATTTTGACATTTTTTCGGGAGGGGGGAACAGCATTTTTTAAAGAAAAGTATTTTTGAGGGGATTTCCCCCCTTTCCCCCTCCACATGTACGCAGAATGTGCATAAATTATATATCGTCTGAATCTGTGATTCATTCTGCGTGCAATGGTATATCTTTCATATCTCTAGGGCATTTAGTTTCTGAGCTATAGTCATTTCAATGTAACTCTGTATTTTGAAGCTTGAATCAGTGGCATGCCGATCATTTCTTTTGGGGGTACATCTCAAGTTACATTGGTCATATGATAATAATGCAAATATTTTTGTGTTCCTTACATGTCAGCGATAATTTCTATGTGCATTTTGAACTTTTCATATCCTTTTTTTCGGGGGGGGGGGGGGAGAAACCCAATTTTTAAAAAAAGTATTTTCAGGGGATTTCCCCCCTTTCTCCCTCCATATATACACCAAATGTGCATAAATTATATATCTTCTGAATCTGCGATTCATTCTGCTTACAACGGTATATCGTTCATATCTCTAGGGCAAATAGTCTCTGAGCTAAAGTCATTTCAAGGTACCGCTGCATTTTGAAGCTTGAATCAGTGGCGTGCCGACCATTCCTTTTGGGGGTACAACTCAAGTTACATTGGTCACATGATAATGCAAATATTTTTCTGTTCCTTACATGTCAGCGATCATTTCCATGTGCATGTCGACACTGTCATGTACTTTTTTCTTGAGGGGAGGGTGGGGGAACCAAATTTTTTTCCCGAAATTTTGGAATTTTGAGAGTTAGCCCCCTCCCCACCGTCACATATACGCCGAATTTGCATAAATTTCATATAGTCTGAATTTCTGGTTCATTCCGCGTACAACGGTATATCAGTCATCTCTCTCGGGCAATTAGTCTCCGATCTACACTCATTTAATTGAAACTCTGCATTTTGCTCAAAATCGGCTTGGGCACCAAGGGGGTTGGTTACATGTGAAAATGCCCTTGGGTTCCAAAAGGTTAAATATATAATCAGTTAATTATTATGAATATTCACTTTCACAACTTTTTTCAGCAAATTTCATTCTATACATAAAAGAACACATGAAACTTTGAAGAGTAAAATGGAAATCGGCATCAAATGTATTGGGTGCTACAATCAATTGCATCTAGCCTTTAGGCTAAGGTAACAGAGGTACATTATTACACCATAACAGATCTCCATAATATAAAAACAACAGAAAAAGTTCATAAACCATACACAATTTTTCATTATCTGGCGGATTTATAGTGTCGTAGAATATGCTGCTTTTTTGCTTATATTTATAAGTACACAGCATCTGGAGAAATTTTTGTTTCATATAGGAATTCTATAGGAAATGCCAACAAGACTAAGATCTATAAAATAATAGATGATAACCTCATCTTCACCAACAGTTCCGATAATTATGACCATATTGTCAATGTACTTCAGTTATCAATCAGATATCTGGACTGCCATTTCCCTGTTTTCCAGATGTGTGGCAACCGTGCTCAATTGTAACGAGGACACTCATGTTTGGGCCAGGACTCAGTCTAGAACTGGGCCTTCCCCATCACGGAGTCCTGGGTTTAATTCTTAGTGGACAGAAGTTTCAATCACACTTTAAACTGTAGGTCCAGTCTTGTTTACCCATCTAGGCATAAATTGGACTTGATTGTGAGGCGATTACTTAACATGTTTGTCCACTTTGGCAGTCACATACGAGGACAGTTAATAACTAACTTATCAGCAGATCATGTCTGATATTCTTAACAGAACTGTATTTGTTTAACCCCTTAAGTGTGGATGGCATATATATATGTCCTCCGCACTGTGATGCTGTAGTGCGGAAGGTGTATATATACGCCTTATGTTCGTTTCAACTATATTCGATTTACTGTGGCGCATATAGTCACACAGACGTTTGGTGAGATAATTCTAGCTGTAGTAGAAACAAAAAATAGTAGCAAGAGAGAAAAGAGACGAAAAAGAAGAAGACTAGTATATATATATACGCCCTCTGCATTGTGCTGCTGTAGTGCAGAAGGTGTATATATACGCTATATGTTTGTTTCAACTATATTTGATTTACTGTGGTGCATATAGTCACACAGATGTTTGGTGAGATAGTTCTAGCTGTAGTAGAAACAAAAAATAGTAGCAAGAGAAGAAAAAGATGAAAAAGAAGAAGACAAATCTAATTTTTCCCTTCTTCTTCTTTCTTTTCATCTTCTTCTTTTTCCTCTCTTGCTACTATATACACCACAGTAAATCGAATATAGTTGAAACAAACATAAAGCGTATATTGAATTTGACGAAAAAAACCTACATTTTCCAGTAGTGAAATGTTCAACAAATTCCATACTTAAGGGTTAAGGGAGATTTCAGAACGAAGCGACATGTGAGGCTTGGCAATGAGCCAATCAGCAGCAATGATTCACACAGTAGCAGCATATTTGATTGGGAAATACTCAAGAGACATGTGTTGCCTGTCGCTTTAGTGTAAATTCTCCCTAAGAGTATTCTTCATGGTAACAGACTTTAATGTAATAAAATGATATGCATTAAGAACAGATTCTATGAATTAAAATGATTATAAAATGCAGATGGAGTTGACTAAAAGGTTCAAAAATAGCTCACGAAATAATACTTACCTATTAGTGTCCAGCCTGTAACTTGCTATGAATAGTGACATGTATATTTCTCTTTTAATGAAAACACGAAATGTGCAATAACATATTGAAATGTTAATTTCTCAAGTTTCTGAAAGGTGTGAGGTGCATTTTCCTACCCTATTTTGTAACAAAATGATGCGAAATGAACTGCAAAATGCAAAATAGACTCTTTAACACAAAATTTAGAGTTAATTTACTGACGCGGCACTTTCTAAAGTTTTGAATTATCCTGTAAGTCTGTAAGTTATGCAATTCACGGAAAATTGATTAGTTCTGCTGTAAATATTTGGGAAGCAAAAACAGACCCCTTTATACAGGAATAAACTTAATATTCTGGTAACTACAGAAATGCGCTATTACAAGGATATGTTTATTTTGTTTAATAAGCGCATTTTTTAAATCAAATTTAGGATTATATTCACAATTTTAAGACCAAAATGTCATTTTATATACCACTTTTGATATGATTTTTCACCGCTATAACACCGAAATTTTATTTTATTTACTGATTTTGAACCCGAAATTGACTGTTTTTGAACCAAAATTTTAGTTTTTTATTTACCAAAAATATGTGCCTCCTCTAGCCATGAAGTTTCATTTGATGGGTGTAACAAGTTAAGTTCACTACGATAAGTTGCAAAGGTAGAAAATAATATTAAGCATTCATGCACATCCTGATTCACTATTACTTTAATCACACTAACCTGGAAGATTGAGCTCTTCTGCAAGTCTGTTCAGAACCACATTCCTTCTCTCTATTTGCTCCTTTTGTTGTTCCTCAATTTTCTTTAACTGGCCAACATTCACTTTCTCATTTGTGATCCTTTGTGAAAGACTCTGGTCATTTTTCACCAACTCTGAGTGCCTTGATTCCAACTAGAAATGGAAAAATGAACACATTGTAACTCCCTGAAGATTCGGACAGAAAATATTTATAAAAAAGCGAAAATGTTCCAAACTCCCTGTGGTCATAGCATTGAAAAGAAGATATAAATTAACAAGAGTAGGGAAACCTAATGGTTTTATTAGTGATGAAGGCAAGGTAGAACCTTCATTTCTCACAAGAGTGTGTCTAAAGAACTTACAAACTGGGGAATATGTATAATCCAAGAATATTTTATAACATTTTGTTTCACTGGATCCAGAAAAGAACACTGTAGAACACAGGAATTTGCAAAATCTGGGAATATAACATCTGTATTCCACTGTAAAATTCTGCATACAAATTATATGAATAGTGAAAGGCAGTTTTGGGATACAGACCATGCGAGTTCTGGATAGACTAATCAAAATAATGAGAAAATCTCTTCATCATTCACCAGGAAAGGTTCTTGATGTATTTCTATACATGAATATTATCAGATGGAAGTTATACATAAAGCAGGAAAATTAACAGCACTTAGAAGGAATTAATATACAACATATAACATAAATGGATATTAATTAATTAATTAATACTGATGAACAGATTCTCTCGGCCTATTGGCCAGGTGAATTCTGGAAGGATTTCAAGCTTTCAAAAGCTCCACAACTCACCTGGCCGATAGCCCAAGAGAATCTATTCATCATTCGTCACCAGGAAAGCTTCAAGACTTACTTTGATATTAATACTGTTGTCATTTGTAGAAGGTAGCTAGAGAAAGTAATAATCAGTATGAAATGTAAAGTATTATTAAATTAAAACAATACACTATGACTGCAACACATTTGTTTTATCAGTGAGTAATATCAAAGCAACTCACATCACAGCCTCTCAAATATAAATCTAAAATTCTTGACAAGTGTCCATGTTATCGCAATTGTGTGAATAAAACAGGAATTGCTGATTGTTACAGGTACATCTTTAATTCTGTTTTGTGTACAAATCTTCTTGTAATTTACACAAGTTCAGAAATTCTGATCTAAAATTCATGAATGTAGACTAAATTTTACTTTCTGCTGAATTAATCAAATAAAATACGTACAGTTCTCAGACTATCCTTCTTCTGATTCAGTTCCTTTGTGAAGGACCTCATTGCCTGCCTCAGTTCTTCTGTTGTTCCGTTGAATTCATACTCAATGCTCTGCCTCAGTTCTTCTTGCACTTTAATTAAACCTTCAAGCTGAGTTTTCTTCTTCACTGAAAAAAATATTAATTTTCATTCAATTAGCTTGCTCATTTAATGTACATTTCTACCAATACTGCGTAGATTTCAAAAGTTATGCAACACTAAATTTGATCACTTCTAACACGTAAAGTAAGAGAGATATTTACACCAGCTTTTCTGCATTAGGAAGCCTCATCTACTGACGCATTTCGCTTCATACAGTCGACCTCCATGGCAAAGTGGTTAGCACAGTATGCTACAAAGTCTGGGGCCCTGGGTTCGAATCATCATATCACCACTCATATACCAAATGAATCACGTTACACAGGAAATTCTAGAAATTAATAAATGTCTCAAGTCAGAGCAATTTTTTTTTCCAGAACATTAATTTTGAGGGAGACAAGAGGATAAGAAACCACTGCAGGGTCGTAATTTACACTTTTATTGACTGGCGCCACACAAATGTGCGATTCGTAACAAATATCGGCCATGTTCATCACTTAATGGATTAAGTAAGAGTAATTTTATGGGAGAAGAGGAAGGGTGACATTTTAATTGCATATCATTTCTGTTAGATACACTAGAAGTGCAGATTTCTTTCAGCAAACTCAGAAAATAATCAAATATTCAGGATTAATATAGGAGTGCTACAAACAAAGACTTTACCAAGAAAAATGTATCTCCTTACCTAGCTGGTTTTCTAGCTTGTTGATGTCACTCTCTCTAGCATGAATCTCCTCCAGCTGTGCAACAATGGGTTCCAACTGGGATTTGAAAGTTTTCACCCTGTCAATGGTTGCACCCAGCTTTGTCTCCTCCTCTTTCAGTGTCTGGCGCTTCTGTCTGGCAGTGTCTTTGTTATCCTTTAGATATCCGAGTTCCAGCTTCAGCGTCTTTATTTCTGCAAAGATGAATGTCAACATTTATTACTTACTGAGGTAGAAGCATTATAAATACATTACTTAGTCACACGATACTTGGTACTTGGTTATGTAACAGTGTGTAATTTCATTGTTCTGTAACAAAAACTTGTGTGTGTATTTGGGCACCTTTACAATTTTAATGTGCACTAAAACAATGATTAGGGACATGCATATTTGTTTTTCATGGAAATGCAAAATGTAAGATTACATGTACTACGAGGTACATTTCTCTACAACAATTTGTCCTAAAATGATGTAAAGTCAAGTGCAAGCAAAATACAGAGTTTATTTTCCAACATGATACTTTCCAGTTTGAAGTATTCTGTGAGTCAAATAAAATCCTGATGCAATATTTTGGATTGAAAAATGGACTTCTTGAGGAATAAGCTTAATAACTATATAAATGAATTTATATATTTTATATATAAATATATTTTACAACAAAACACTACTATACTGGTAAAGTAAGTATCATGTGTTCTAACATATTTTAACTAATTAGCTCGATAAAATGCATGGGAAGCATTCCAATTATGCTTTATTTATAAGCTACATAAACACACATAAATTATTAATAAAATTACTATTAAAAATGAGAATATATAGCAAGAATCAACTAATCAGGTTATCAGCTTAGTACCAGAAAAAAGTACGAGAAAGGACACAAAAGAAACTGGAATCGTTCTCTGGTGGGCAGGCCCATTGTAGTACATGCTTCTGCCGCTAGATGCCTCTTGCAGGGACCCTTCTGCATCAGTCTGCCTACTGACATTGTCGAGTGAAGTTGTGAAGCCATGAAGAAAATTTTTGGTTAAGCGCCTCTAGCTTGTTCATCGATTTTTGTGATGGTTGAAAAGTTTGAACAACGTGTGGCTGTGAAATTCTGTTTTCTGTTAAAGAAAACAGCAAGGAGAACAGTTGTAATGCATGAAAAAGCTTACAAGAAAGCTGCTCTGGGGAAGACACAAGTTTACGAGTGGTTTTCCCATTTCAGGAATGGTAAATTGTCACTTGCAGACCAACCTCGCTCAAGGTGACATGTCAAGTCGATGTTGATTATTTTTTCTGATGCAAATGGCATAGTTCGCGCAGAATTCATTCCTAACGGTCAACCTGGTAACAAGGTGTTTTACCTACAAGTTCTGAAATGTTTGCTTGACGTGATGAGATTAAAACGTCTGGAGTTGTGGCAAAGTGGGGAGGGGTGGCTTCACCACGACAATGTGCCAGCGCACAAAGCCTTGAGTGTTTCACAATTTTTAACCCAAAACAGCATACCCAGCTTATCCACCCACCATATCCACCTGATTTCGCTCCATGTGACTTCTTTTTATTCCCCTAAATGAAGGAAGTCCTCAAAGAAAAATGTTTTGCGGACGTGGAAGAGGTGAAGGATAAAACGACGGAAGCATTAAAAGGCATCTCTTTGCAAGAGTTTCAGGACTGCTTCGAAAAATGGAAAACACATTTAGACCGGAGTATTGCATCTAATGGATTGTACTTTAAAGGAGATTAAATTCGTAACAGCTAAAAATAAATACACAATTTTCTATTACAAAATTAGTTTCTTTTGGTTCCCCCATTCGTACTTTAGTTTTTTATTAAACATATATTTTTCTTCTGCCACTGTATGTGATGAGAATCTATGAAGGTTTGAGTTTTCTTTTAAGTCCATTTTATGCACAGATAGGTTAATTGGGACTGGACCTACAGTTTAAAGTAAGTTCAGAACTACTATGTGCCTCCACCAGGTATTGATCCTGGGACCCCTTGATTACAAGGTGACCAAGTTACCACTATGCCACCTGGAAGGCCAGGCAAAGGTTAAAAATGTGCTACTAATTTTCAAATCAAATTCAGGATTTTGTGTACCATTTTTACGTGAAAATTCAATTTTATATGACTTTCAATTTTGAAATGGTCTGTTTTTGTACCAAAATTTTGATCTTTTATTCACTACAAATGTGTGTCACTAACAATGACAATTTTTTGCAAGTATCTTCCAATTTCCAGTTTGAAATTTAAATGTCTTGGAAAAAACAGCCTTCTGCATGTCAACATATTTCGTGGGGTTTATTTTTTGTAGAGGCTTTAACTGGACAGAATTGTACAAAGTATTCCCTTTTCATTTAAACAAGTTATTTACTCCAGTATGCTGGAGTAGATAAGATACCACATACATATACAAAGGAAAATTCCATAGTTGTAAGCACGGTAGGCATGGTGTGAGGCTACATGTGACCCCATGGCACTGTTACTGGCATTTATTGCCAAGATCTTGATTTCAATTCATGGTTGAGCTGCAATTTCCACAAATTTCACATTTGTTAAGTACTACCTCAGAAGGTTTCATATCAGATGTCTTGCTTCACTCACGTACTGCAAATTCTTCAAGTTTGTACAGATTTCACACCTATTAACATTTTGCATTCTCTGCAGGATATCCACACTCCAAAATTGTGTTTGGGAATTTTATATTGTATTTTTCTTATTTTACGTCACTTTCCTGCAACCTCTGGTTAATAGTGATCCTTAACAAGGATGGCAGATTACATCTGGGATTGTTGGTGGAGATCAGTCCACATACTTGACCACTGAGGAATACTATAATTATTGTGGTTCTATTATAAGTAGACTACTTGTATTGGGTTGATGCATAAGTTCGTAGCATTTTTTTTACCGTGGCAAAAGTATTTTTATTAGATACTAATTTGATATGAACAAAAGGCATAAATTAATCAGTAATATATTTTCCATCATTGTCTATGACTGTCTACCTATGCTAGGGCAGTGTTTCAATTCAATGTCTGAAGAAATCAGCTCATTCGGGGTTAATGAATTCAAGCACAGAGGTGATTGATCACCTTTATGGGACAGATCCTAAGCGATGCGGTGGTGGCGTGAGGTAGTTTCACTAACTTTGATAATCTAGAATCCTAACTTATGTTAGAGAAAGTCTCCGATTTGGACTAGGTTGGAAGTGTTAGTATGAATGAACTCGTATAATTAGATACTGAACTATCTTCTGGATTTCCCTTGTCCCGCTCTGCGGCTAATGCGGAGTAATTATGTATTTCCAGTAAATAGACGAGTTAGTTCCTTGTGACTATTCTGGGATAGTAGCGATAGTCGGACAGACGCCGACTGAGTTTTCTAGATTGCCTTGCTCGGTCTTATGGCGAACGTAGGGTAATTCTGTTTTCCATTGAGTCCATGTTCTCCACTTAAAAGCATCGTCATGCCAAGTTTGAAGAGCATTTTCATCACCAAAGAAACTTCCTTGAAGATTGATGGATTGAGAGCTGAAAAGGTAGCAATCCGAGGGCACAAGATTGGGGGGGGGGAGGTAAGGAGGATGTGAAATAACTACCCAACCAAGCTCCTAGATAGCAGCTTTTGTCATGCTAGCGGAGAGTGAATGTGCGCTATATAGTGACGCAGCACTTGATGTTGTCTTCCTGGCCTACTCGCTGATTTGGTTGTTTTCATTTAAAGCGTGTGATATCTTGTACCTTATCAATGGAATGCAAATGTCGCACGATGGTTGAATTGTCACAGTTCATTACATTTGCTAATTCTCGAGTCGACTGATGTGGATTAAAGCATTTAAAATGTCTTAATCAAAGCCTGATGGTCTTCCTGAACATGGAGAAATGCTTATACGAAACCATTTTCTTGCCTTGCTTTCCCCGTTGATATTCTCCTTGTACAAGAAACAAATGTTTCGAGCCACCTTCGCTGCCTTTGCCCCTATGTTAAACTCAGACAGAAGAATATGTTGGAAATGTTTTTCCCCCCCACTGGACACTTATTGTTCTTCAGCCCATAAAAAACAGTCTTTCTCCAAATCTGTAAAATTCAATGCGTATTCACAAGCACAACAATGAACTCCAATTGATGAACATTATACGATAAACAAACTCCTAACACCACAGTGTTGCCATACCAAACACAAATGCTATGAACTTATGCATCAACCCAATATGTCCATAACAACTATATACATGTGTAAAAATACATACTTTCCTTCTTTTCCTTTCGTATTTTCTTGATATGGTCCAAAAATTTGTTATATTTTGTAGCATCAAATATAGCATCAAACTTTTCTTTTACTTTCTTCCCTTCATCTAAAGGCCTGAAAGCAGAAAGAAAAACAATGTTTATTTCTTGATTAACTTGCAAAAAATTAATATTAAAAGCAAATTCTGTCAAATCAAAATGCCAAGAAAACAATAGATCGTAAGCATTATAAAATTAAAGACTACCAAATTTATAATACAATTGATGCACATTCCGCTCAAATTCTTCTTGTTGATTTACACTTTACCAAGGTAAACATACTTTATATTTTTGCACACAAGTATGGGGCATGAAATCAGTCTTCAATAATTGTTCTATTTTATGTATTAGCATAATGCCATTTACATGTCTGTGCTACATAATTACTTCTATTTTATTTCATTATGTAAAATCATTATATAATATTTATAAGTGCATCTTGGCAGCAGTACAGGAAAATCTCGTTAATACGAAGTTCAAGGGACCAAAAACTGTCAACTTCGAATTAAACGACTTCGAGTTATCCAAACTTTTCAAGATGGTGCCTGTTTTTCAGGTGTAAATAAATTACAGTATAAATTACCCCATAAAGGATGTTTTATACTTGGTAATGGCTCACAAAATAAGCTTTATATGTACTGTATAATAATACTGTAAGTTTTGAAGAAATTGTAAAAATGTTACACAAAATGAGGGCACAGAGCTTTCGCAGACATAATGATTCATAGGAGACGGTAACACCATTTAGCCTGTGTAACTATGCAACCTGTTATACACAGGATGTAGGTTAAGGAAGGAAAATAGAACATGAAAAAGTTTTCACCAATAAAAGATTTAAAAAACGGTATTTTATTTTAATTGTGAACACTCGTTGCTCTTCCACAATATTCTTACAATTCCATTAGAAACACGATTGCACTGAGACTTATGGAAAGGAAAGCAATCTCTCGTTTATTCCAAGCAAAACTCGAAGAATCTTGACAGCAATCACACAGGCACCAGCAAAAGTTGGGAGATAATCGAACAGAATGAATGTTGGGTTTTGTATGGATTTACCAGAACATTGTCGGTTAGAGAATTAACTGTTAAGATAAGATCTCGTTGGAGAGACAACACAACCATTCATGGCACCAGACAAAAAAAGGGGGCTGTAAATATCGTTCTGGTTCGGCTGTCTAAAATACATCGTAAAAAAAAGTCATTTTTTTTCTTCAGCCAACTTCATATTCATCCCCCCTCGCCTTTCCTCCCACCTAATGGTTGCATAACCTTGTAGTTGGTGGTGGGGCTTGCGTACTCTGATGATCCACTAGGCTATATCAGCGGTAGCATATCTACTGGTAGGGTCTACCATGCTGGGCAGGCTAGTGGTAAAGAGTCAGAGTAAGAAGCAACCTACTGTCAACGGCTCCAATGGCAGAAGAAGATGGATGGCCATCTCAACGACAAAGGAGGCGGAAGAACCAGGACTCAGGAGGAGTAACACCTCTTTTTAAAAAACCTTGGTTCAGCTGGCACCGGCTGGTAGTACATTGTAAGGGCCCCTTGCCAGGTTATGGTGAAGACCTCAACAGAAACTATGGCGGAGAAGGAGACCTTTGAAACGGCATAGCTGGTGGAAGAGGCACTCATTCTCATCGAATATAAATATGAGAAAAAGCTTCTGTCTTGTGGAGAGGAGGCATCCTCAAAGACTAGGGGAAAATACCCCGACAGAAAATTAGCCTGCTTGGAGGCTAAGGTGGCAGCCCCATAACCAAGATTGGGTGCTGTGGGCCAATAACCAGCACACTTTAAATCACACTATTAAAGAAACATCAACAAGAGGAAGCCAAACTGATTCTAAGACTACGACATTTGGCCTGAAAAGGACAATGAGAATTGGAATATGGAATGCAAGAACCCTGCGGGTGAGTGGAAAACTACGGCAGGCAGTGGCCTGCATGAAGAGCTATTGACTGAGCATCTTAGGTATAAGTGAAGTGAGATGGTCAGAGTTTGGAGAGGTAAATATGAATGAAGGAGTTACATTCATATATTCCGGAAGACCTGAGGGTGAAGGTGTGCCGTAATGGTGTGGGTATATTGATGGACAAGGAAGCAAAAAGGAGCCTTATTCAATGGTATCCAGTCCCTGCGAGGATAATTGTGGCACATTTCAAAATCAATATCAGAAACATCGTTATGATACAGTGTTATGCACCCACAGAAGTAGCAGAGCTTGAAGATAAACAAGAGTTTTATAGGCAGCTCAATGAAACAATAAAGAAGCAAAAAAGAAAGGATATCATATCATAATACTTGGAGGAGATTTAAATGCAAAGGTTGGGCAGGACAACGAAGGCCTTGAGCATGTCATGGGTAAACATGGTTTAGAAGAGCGAAATGAGAATGGACAACTTTTTTGGACTTCTGTGCTAGCCATGACCTAGTTATTGGTGGTACTATATTTCCTCACAAGAAATGCCATAAGGTAACGTGGGTGTCACCAGACCATAGAACAGAAAACCAGATAGACCACGTGGCAATTGGATGGAGGTGGCGACGTTCGCTGCAGGATGTAAGAAACAAGAGAGGTGCAGACATTGGGAGTGATCATCATTTGGTAGTGGCTAACTTTAAAATGAAAATTCAAGCTCAGAAGAAGAGAATGGAACAGAGAAGAAAGCGGTATGATGTTAGTAAGTTGAAGGATAAGAACCTCCAGGAAACCTTCAGGATTGAACTGAGAAATCGGTTCCAGGTATTGACCGATGAAAGTGAGGAGAATGAAGCCATTGAAAGAAAATGGACAAAAATCCGATATGCTTTCACAGAAGTAAGTGAAAAGGTTCTGCTTTAAGGGTAGGAGGAAAAAAGATTAGATGTCTCTGCAGACCTGGGAAAAAATTAATGAGCAAAAAATAATTAAGGAGGCAATGAACTCAAGCAGGACAAGGGCAAGGAAGGCAGAATTACAAACAAAGTATACAGAGAAGGATCGAGAAGTAAAGAGTAGTGTTCGTAAGGATCAAAGAAATTGGGTAGACAAGCTGTCTCAGCAGGCGGAGGAAGCAGCAAAAACGAAGAATCTTAAAGAACTATACAACATCACAAAAGTTTTGTCAAGGAAACAGATGCAGAGAAATCGACCAGTGAGAAGTAAATATGGTACCTTTTTACGAATATTGAGGACCAACTGAAACGTTGGAAGGGGCACTTCTCTGCAACCCTTAATCGCTCTGTGGATGCTCAGATAGACCAGGGGGGAAGAGGAAGATGATAATGATGGCGATGTTGGCCTCAGTGTAAGAATTAGGACAGATGTTCCAACAGTAGGAGAGATTAAACAGGCTCTGAAAGAGGTATGTAATTGTAAAGCAGCTGGTGTCGACAACATACCACCGGAAGTGATGAAAAGTTACATAAATACCACAGCAAATATGTTGCAGCCCTTATTTGGGAAGATATGGATAGAGGGAGTGATGCCTAAGGACTAGAGGAGTGGCCTGTTGGTGAAGCTACTGAAAAAGGGGGGATACATCAAAGTGTGACAACTGGAGAGGTATAGCACATCTCTCCATTCCGAGTAAGATCTTCACTAGATTTACCCTAAACAGAATGAAGGAACATGCTAACTTGAGGCTCAGAAGAGAACAGGCAGGGTTTCGACCAAATCGCTCTTGTATTGATCAAATTAACACCTTGTGGATAATTTTGGAGCAATGTATAGAATGGTCATCTCGTCTCTATACAGTTTTCGTTGACTTCGAGAAAGCATTTGACTCGGTCAACAGAAATGCAATGTGGAAGGAAGTGAAATGATATGGAGTGTCCACAAAAATTCTTGATCTTATCCAAGAAACTTATCGTGATTATACATGTAGAGTTATACATGAAGGCCGTGTATCTGAGCCAATAGATGTGCAGTCTGGAGTGAGGCAACGTTGTATATTATCACCTACAAT
Source organism: Lepisma saccharinum (assembly GCF_977018435.1). Lineage (NCBI taxonomy): Eukaryota > Metazoa > Arthropoda > Insecta > Zygentoma > Lepismatidae > Lepisma > Lepisma saccharinum. The sequence goes on from NC_139242.1 coordinate 45,041,593, forward strand.
GTTCCTGATTGTGATCGATGCAGTGATGCAAAATGTAATAGGAGGGAAAAGACGTGGTATCCAATGGGGATTGAATAACAGACTAGAAGACCTTGATTTTGCAGACGATTTGTGCTTCTTGTCTGAATCACATGGTGATATGCAAACAAAACTAGCAAATCTGATAGAAAGTGCAAAAAAAGTAGGACTTGTGATTAACTCCAAGAAGACCAAGGCACTGAGGATTAACTCCAAGAAGACCAAGGCACTGAGGATTAACTCCACAAAAACAGACACGTTTAATATTGGTGAAGAGATTATTGAAAATGTGGATAGCTTTACTTACCTGGGTACTGTGGTGGCAAAAGACGGAGGGGCTGCACAGGATGTTTCTCAACATATCCAAAAAGCAAATGGTACCTTTGTGAGGCTCTATCCAGTATGGAAAAACAAGAAGATATCTATGAAGACCAAACTTCGTATTTTTTGAAGTAATGTTAAGTCTGTACTGTTATATGGGTCTGAGACATGGAAGGTAACAAAAACTATTACCTCTAAAATACAGACCTTCATCAATCACTGCCTGAGAAAAATTTTGAATATCTTTTGGCCAGAAGTGATTCAAAATCAAGAACTTAGGAGAAAATCTGGAAAAACCGACGTGTCCATACAAATAAATAGGCGAAAATGGAATTGGATAGGGCATACATTGAGGAAGGAAAACGAGGCTGTCAAGAGAGGCACTAGACTGGAACCTGCAGGGAAGAAGGAAAAGAGGGGAGGCCTAGACAGACGTGGCAAAGATCTGTTCACACTGAGGAATTGGAGGAAGGAAAGAGCTGGAATGCAGTGAAGAGAATTGCCGTCAGTAGGACCAGGTGGAGATGCTTTGTTGATGATGCCCTATGTTCCACAGGGAACAACAGGAATTAAGTCAAGTCCCCTTTCCAGGGAGCAGTCCAAACTCCTCCTCGACTTGCAGTGTAATCCACCCTGAAAAGAAAACACGCAATTTCCGATCTATTTAAACTGAATGTGGATCAGGACACATTAAACAGCACCACACTCGATAATCACTCGGGTTTGGATTCCACTTTAAACTCTATACTAGTTCCGATTAATCCATCAGCATAAAGGCATAAAATGAACTCAAGGCAAGCTTTATGAAACTTGCGCATTTTCAGATATCAAAATGGAAGATTGTTATTTACTCTTACGTTAATTGATGATTTATTGTTAGATTTAGAATTCTGGAGATCAACCACTCACTCCACCAAAATGCTACCTCTTGAATAACTTCCTTTTTTTTTTATCCAATCTTACATTGAGCATTGTCGGATTATTTTTTTATAGCACGCAAACGATACTGAAGAAAAGCGGCAATTATATTACATTGAACTTTGTGTGCATCATGAAGTTGTTTTAACTCTTGTTTTTCTTTCTGGAAATCGAATTTCGTTATTGTCAAATCGAAACAGCGTTGCAAGATTCAAGACAATGCCTTTTTTTCCTTCCCGCTGGATGAGTCATTGCTGTTATCGGTAAGCAAGAGCTTTGCAGACGCTAGATGAAACACTGGCACCAGCTGCAGCGTAAACACAACGAGATCATCTGGAAGTTAGAGCAACAGGTGGCAGAAGGGAAAATCTTTGGCATTTTAAACGATAACGCAATTGTCGAAGACGGAACGTTTATCAGCAGAAATAATCCTTGCTTTACGTTTTAAAATGCAACAGACAATAATACAGGCAATATTTCCTATGCAGACAGCTGCATTCAAACAAGAAAGAGGGACCTGAAATCTGCATATTATCACATTCCCGTGCACACCAGTGGCAGAGGCTGTTGTAGAAGGGAGGAGAGGTCACTTTTTCCTTATCGTACGGTATTTGTTTGTCTTGAACATATTTAGAACTGGTTGCTTCATTTTAGATGCCAAAGGAAAGGAGGAGGAATCCACTTCCACCCTCGCCCGTAACCTGCCCGTGTGCACACACGAGCAAGAGAATCATGGTTGAAACAATTAGCATTGACACCTCCCCTGTTTGCCGACAGGAAAAAGAGGGAGAAGGCACTCGACCAATGGAACACTTTTTTTGGCAAATTTTATGACATGGCACAATTGGAAAACATATGTAGCGGAAAACAGGAGTTAGGTTAACTTTTGCATAAACCTAGATGACAATGCATTAACCAGGTGTAGTTGGCCTATGTGGCTTTGATCAGTTTACCTTATTTATGAAATGCTACAGGGCACAAAGAACACGTTTTGAATCAAAGTGGTCACCGGAAGTTGTCGGCTACCAGCCCAAGAGTTGCTCACTCACGGGAAACTGCTCAGAGCTAGACAGAGGGGCGAGACTTCCAGGTGCCATGCATCTTGTATTTTGGAACATTCCTGTGATCATATCTCACATTTCTCATCTGGCACTGGTGAATATTTGCAAGATGGCGCATTCAGCGGTGAAAGAGCTTGACCTGCCATGCAGATTAACAAAGAATGCAAGTCCAGCGGGCATTTCGGGCTGCTGCTCTTAGGACAAGGAAACTTGTCAAGGCCAAGTTAAAATAACACCCAAGCTCTCTCCACATTCGATCTTCTCTTGTTGACTTTGCAGATGTCTACTTCGAATTAAACAAAACCATTTTTCCTGAAGGGTCTTGTAAACAACTTTGTATTAAAAATTATCAGTATTTCGATTTATTTGTAGCAAAATACATTAAAAATCCTATCTTATCGGCTGGGGAATGGGAAGAACTTCGGATTAAAGGGTACTTCGTATTAACGAGGTTTTCCTGTAGTTACTTTTATGAACAATAGGAGATACATAAAAATATGTTTCTTTTCCGGTCCGGTAAACTCCTCTAATATTTTGGCAGACTTCACATTGTATTTGTATTGTATTTTTGTTATTTTACGTTGATGTTCTGCCACTTTTTGGCTAACTGCAATGTTGAGGATGAGTGATGATTAGATGAAAGTGATGAAGGGACACTCACAAAAATGCCCATTCCCAGGCTGATACTTGAACCTAGGAACTTCAGTGGTGACACCAAAAGTCAACTACTAAACGCACCAGTCACCAAGGTGGTGCTACATGCATGGATTGATTGGTTGATTATTTTCCTGTACCACTGAGCTCCCATGTAGCTGAATGGTTAGAATTCTCACCTTTGTGACTGGCCCCAGGGTCGATACCTGGTGGGAGATCCAAAATTGTGGTACTGGCCCACCATTGTGACCACATTTAGGGAGCTACTTGAAAGCAGGAGCTTATCCAGAATTTTTAATTGGGGAGGTGGTATAATGGCAAACTTGTAACCCAAATGAAAACAAATCAAGCCTCAGTGAACAATATTAGGGGGTGCTGGGCAAATTTTGAGGGAAGGTGGGTGGATAACTTTTGAGTTTCTTGTTTTAAGTCCCCCTTATGCACAGATAGGTTAATCGGGACTGGACCTATAGTTTAAAATGGGATCTGAACCACAATCAATGTGCCTTCACTGAGTATCAATACTGGTTGGTTGATTACAAGGTAATGAGGTTACCACTATGGCATGGCACGGGCTGGTTGGGTGGATAAATCAATGGTTGAATGTAATAGTAGCAGTCTTGAAAGTTAGTAATGGTACTTGATGTACTGACCACATGCCACCCAAAGGAAAGCCACTTAGCAGGCTCTCTCTCTCTCAAAGGGATGTTGCATCAGTTTTTTTTAATTTTTTATTTCATATGTACTAGAGTGCATTTCACTCTAGCTGCAAATAGTTCACACCAACGACGTTAAACAGCGTACAGAATCAAGAGCTTCTTCATTCAAGCGAATAATGCTCAAATAGGCAAAACGAGTAGTATACACTTGAAGCCCAGTAGTTCATGTACAACCGTAATTTGTCTGTGGTAGTGGGCCCTCAAATATTGATTGTGAGGTGAAAGATGTAGTGAAATTCAAAATTAAGTAAACTTAGTCGTTCTCTCAATGTTAAAATGTAGTTGTGATGTGAAAGTCAAAATTAAGCAAACCTAGTCATTATCTTCATGTTAAAATGTAGTTTAGTCTATCTCACCAATACAGTGATATATGAAAATGAAACAGATGATTGTGGGCTGAAACTGCTAAGATGCATATTTTACATATACTTGTATATGATTATTGTCACATTAAATGATATTCCATTGTAAACACTTGTAACAACTTTGTCAGTATAATTTAAACTCAGTATTGGCACAATAGGTAACTATGGTGCTATGTTGAAAAGGAAATTTAAATTTACATATACTGATAACTTTATAATTATTATATTGATAAAAATGAAAAGAAAGAAAAAAAACTAGAAACAACAAAAATTACAATAGCATCAAATTATGCAATTATTTACAAGAACATTTATAACATATAAATGTTATTTATATGTAGAAAACATTTCTTTATTATCTCCTTGTGAGACAGCAAGTTTTTCACTAAATATTTGAGTATGCTTCAGTTCTACATCTGAGCACACTCAACATGTCAGATTCCTCAATCAGGTCCACAAGATGGCTTCCTTCAATTTTCAAAACTTCACATTTGGCTTGTTCACATTCAAAATGCAGAAAATATTACACTCACTTAGTCTTATTTCTCATAACATTTCATTTTAGATAATGCAATATTCATTTACTAGCTAGTTAATGCTGATGCCAGCAGATAATAATTTCCTGCTCTCAATTATTAAACTAGGCACTTTACACCAGTTCCAAAACTTTCCTTTTTCGTTATACAGATTATTCCATTATAAAAGCATTTTCAAGCTTCTGTTATCAACAAAATGTCTCTATATAGTTTCAACAAACTATTAAAGATTAACTTATCAAGTATAATCTTTCAAAAGATCCAGATTTTTAATGATATCAAACCTTCACCAATCGTCACATTTTTACTTATGTACCATCCATCTTGAGATTTTTTTAAAAGTCACCGACAACTAGTATTAGAGCAACTAGTTCAAGCCAGATTTTTTAGTATGTTATCTTCAATTGTTTTTGTTTTATATTTTTGTCCATAAGTGCTTAACAGCTTGAATGTTTGTGTTGTAAATGTACATATTTGCTCTGTTACAGCTATTTTACTATGTATATCACAATATACTTATCTAATGATTACAATTACCATTTTTTGAATGTTGATATAAAATACCAAGTATGACATCATATAAGACATTGAACAATTTTAAAGAGTTGACCTTTGTATATAAACCTTGATGTCAATGCAAATGTACATAATTTCAATAAATTTAATTATAAATTTGAATGTAACTTATCTTGCTTGCCTGAAATAACACATATGATGGAAGATATTTGTTTTTTCATATTGTCAGTCAAAAATAACTGTTATGAATATGAATTCAGAATATTGCACAATTTGATAATTTTGTCATGATATACAAATTGGCTTTTTTAAACATCATATTTAATGAAATTAGTTTAAATAGTAATTTCAGCCACTTCATTGCATTATATGAATAAAATTTTGAGCAATCATGACTAAATTATTATAGATATAGCACAAATGTGGAACTTTGGACTTAGCCTAACCATTTTCAAATGTAGTTATGACAATGTATTATTTTTATTGTCATACTGGCGCTCAACAAGGGACGAACCCACAACAGATCTGAGCCCTACTGAGACATTTAACATATAATAATTAATACAATGCCTCTATATTTACAATCTGTTTACATGTTCAGCATTATAATCAATTGAGTGTGACTGAATATTTGTTTTCCAACAATACAACAAGAACTTGTTCATCATGAACCAATACAGTGCAACTACACATAATGAATTTTTTGTACATAATAATATTGAAAAACAAAAAACATCAAGTTCGACATACCAACAATTATTATCCAGTAAAGTAACCATTTTTACATAAACAATGTACCTACATAACATTATTATTTATTATCAAACAATGAAGCACCAGTCAGAACTTCATTCTCAACCTGGGAGCATAATTTCTATATTAATTTTTATTTAGCCAAAAAATATATTAATAATAATTTTCTACACGTAGAGTAAGTTACCTCTGATCTAAATTTCCCTAAATTTCCCATTAGGAATTGATCCATTCATCTAGCAACATCAGCTAACAAGACAAAAATGTAAGTCCCTGCATCAAAAAGCAAACATCCTCAGATTTATGGAGTGCTGAATATAAGATTTCTTACATTGCAAATGAATTCATGCAAGAAATGTATAAATTATGATGTGTGCACAGAAATTATAAATCATAAATAATTGTTGTTCCTGAACTCGCAGCGTCACGACTCGAACTTACTATTCAGCCCTTTGTGAACACATTTTGGAGCCATAATGCATTCTAGCATTTTTAAAGGAAACAACTACTTGACTGAAGCTTGGATCAACACGTGAATCACTTTGCTCTTTGTCAAGTTCATTCCTATTTGAGCCTACGATTCAATTCTTGGAATCTTTGTGCTCTAGTAAATATTTTTCAAGCCAAAGCTAAATCTTAGCATTCAAAATTATTATGCACATGCCATCACATTATATTATACATTTTTTTGCACTCCAAAATACACATAACAAAGAATATTTGTTACATTAATTTTTTTCACCGTTCAACACAACTAAGGATCAAGAAATATGATTGAAGACCAATGTCGGATCATGAAGATCAACTTAAGGCAAACTCTACAGAGGAATACTTCATACCTGAACTAATGTTTCAGACTCAAAGAAAGAAGCATGAAAAGTGAGAAAATTTTGACATTAACAGCTGACAAAAGAAAAATTCTGCACAAAGTACTGTGACTCACAGTACCACCTTTAACCCACATCCTAAGAAGAAGAACTCAACCAACCAACCCTCATGGGTATGGTTGTGAAATGAAGCAGTATCTTTTGTCCTTCAAAACAACAAAATAAACAACGTGTTAGCATAAGCAATTTCATAATGCCAAAATTAATATATGAATAATTAAAAAAGTAAAGAACTGAGGTTTTATGTACCACCCTTGACACTCAGTCAATAAGAAACTCCCAACCAACCAACCCTTGTGGGTATGGTTGTGGAATGAAGAAGTATCTCTTGTCCTTCAAACCAACAAAATAAACAACATGTTCGCATAAGCAATTTCATAATGCTAAAATTAATATACAAAGAACGAAAAAGTAAAGAACAGGTCTTATATACCACCCTTGACACTCAGTCAATAAGAAACTCCCAACCAACCAACCCTTAACGCTTACTTAATCTTACATCTTCACTACAGAAATATCTGTTTCCTTTGAAGATCTGACAAGTATGTCATCTACCTTGCATCCTTGCAACAATCTCTTTATTAGCTCCTCATGTGACTTGTTGCAGTTTTGCAAAATTTCTAGCCATTTATACCTTTTGGCATTAGAACACTTCCACACTTTGATGTGTTCAATGGCCACTTGACTCACAGGATTACCAGTGTTGCATTCTAACAAGGTAACTGTTGAATTATCATGATTCTCAACACACAAATAAGGTCCTTCAAACAAGAAGCAGTATTTCTTAATGGGATTATTTTCTAAATCTTTATGTCTGTTTCTAACAAACAACAAATCACCAACTAATATGGAAACTTTATCTTGTTGTTTTTGGTTGATTTGGTTTGTTTTCTTACTTCTGGCCTCAAAACTTTTTAGATGTGCCATGTGAATTTTATTATCCCATGACATTACTTCATCTTCAGTGATATTATTGAATATGCTCATATTAGGTTCCATATTTAATCGCAGTTCTATAGGAGCATAACCTGTTTGAGATGAAATTGCATTATTTAAACAATGAAGGGCAACATTAACCTTTTCAGGCCATAGGGTATGACTATCCTGACACAAAACTCTCATTAAGCGGTTAAGCTCTGCATGATATCTCTCAACCATATTGGAGGACGGATGATATGGAGGAGTGAACACTAACATGATGCCTAAGTGTTTCATTTTATCTGCAAACTGATGAGATCTGAATTGAGGTCCATTATCGGCAATCAATTTTTCAGGAATACCCAAATGGACAAAATAACAATTGATAAGCTTTTTGATGACTGTATTTGCATTACTGTTGACAATAGGATAAGCCAACAAGTACCGACTTGCAGCATCCAACACTGTCAACAAAAATCTCTCCCGCTTAGAACCCATGACGAATGGACCTTGCAAATCCACAAAAAGGACTTTTCCAGGTTTACTGGTCAGGTGTATTTTAACTAAATGTTTTGCAGGATGTTTATTGGGCTTTGACCTGACACAAGTATCGCAATCAGCAACATATTGTTTTATATCTTTAAACATGTTTTTCCATCGGAAATTTCTATATATTTGTGCCATTGTCCGAGATGCACCGAAATGACCACTCTCATCATGAAACTTGATGAGCATATTACCAATTAAGGAGGCAGGTAAGCATATCCTTAACTTTTCTGGTCTGTGAAAATCCCTGACACATAATATGTTCTCCCTGAGACAATACTGTTTCCGCCAATTCCTACAGCGAGAATTATCAGTATCAACATCTCCAGAGAGATAGGAAATGATCTCATTCAATTCGATATCATTTCTCTGTGCATTCGCAAGTTCCTTACAGTCACACAAAGGTTGCAGCATTAATTCCAACTCGGAGTAGTTGACATGATAATGCATGTCCAACTGCCAAGGAAAAGATCGACTTAGTAAATCAGCGATTACATTTTCCTTGCCTTTGCAATATTGAACATCAAAAGAATACATCTGTAACTGGATGAACCAGCGAGTGAGATGAGCATTCCACGTGTGGGCAGTTTCCAACCACGTGAGGGCTTTATGATCTGTAATAATGACAAAATGCCTCCCTTTTAGTATAGAAGCAAATTTGTCTATAGTATATAGGATCGCCAACACCTCCATTTCAGTAGATGTATAAGATTTCTCATAATCTTTTAACAACCTGCTGACAAATCCAAGAGGCTTGAACCCTCCTTCTATGATCTGGAAACAATAACCCGCTACTCCAATAATCGAAGCATCAGTTTGAACAAAGAAATTATGTTCAAAATCGGGAAATGCAAGCATTACTTGTTCAGCAATTTTTTCCTTCAAAAGCTGAAATGCTTCAGATCAGGGAGTCGTAACGTAATGAAATGGAACGGTATTTTCAATTACGGTTTCCGTTACGTTACAACCAGAAACTGAATAACTTTTTTCGTGAACAGAAACGTTACCTCAGGTATATGAACATTACGTTACAGGTGTGCATAACGGTACCGAACCATAACTGATCTCTAAAGGAGTAGGTCTTCACGTGACACTTTAACGTTACATCCATTGCCGGCACCCAGTAACGTTACAGGGTAAGAAAGAGGTTCGTCACGTATTGACTAGTAACTTTAGTGTGTGTGGAAAGTGATAGTAACGTTACAATTAACCAGTAACTTAATTGAGGTCACGGTTGTAAAAATGTTACACTCCTTTTCTCAAAGCAACAACGTTATTTATAGCTGGTATGATACAGACGTTCCGATGTGCAATACCGTGTCCGATGCCGTGTTCCGGAGAGAATAACATAGGTCTCTCGTATAATTGTGCTCGTTACTTTTGTAACGTTACAGTTCTTTTCCTCCACAAAAGTCTGTTTCGAAAAAGTGATACACATATCCGTTACGAATAGCAAATACCGTTATCGAAGGCGTTTTCGAAGAAGCCTCATAATTATGATCGGCAGCATACTAACATTACAGTACTTTGACCCCTTGAAAGTCACTAAGTTATAATACGTATTTTCGTTTTGGATGTCAGTGAAAAAATTAAATTGTAAAACAAAACGTTTGAAAACATCCGTAAACAAGATTCGGCGTGACAAAAGTTCTGGTTATTGGAATTTACTTATTAACTATGTATTTATCACAAATATATTTCTTTTCTGCATACTTAATCGCTTTATGTGAATTTGTTCTAATTTGATTATTTATGCAAGATGAATTTTAACATGTACGTTCACTTTATACGATAGCAAAGCAAACGTTTGTTGAGGGAAAACGTTTATATCTATCTATCTCATATCTCTCTCTCTCTCTCTCTCTCTCTGTTTACATGTGTTACATCATTTTTTTTTAAAAAAAATACAGTTGTTTGGCGATGAGAATGATTCGTGCTTAGATTAAGTTGCTGAAGGACGAAACATAAAGGACCAACCATGGTCGAGCCAAAAAATCATCCGTGCCAATCGTTCGTCCACCTAAGCGAGAGGCAAGCTTTCTCCTATCGAAAGACCAAAAATAATTGCTTGTTGCGCGACCTTGAGAAGGCGAACCGAACTGATAGCAGCAGCACCACGCAAAATCGGAAAATCTGAATCCTGAAACTTTGTACACGTGACTTTCGATCACGAAGCATCCGAGTAGACAACGCCTTGGGGCGATATGAAAGGCACTTTTGGCAAGTAGAAAATGCGTAGAAACGAAATGTTAGATGGAATTGTTGTACGAAACAAACGAAACCGCGTTTGTGCAACTGGTCTGTAGCTAGACAGGGCCATTGGACTCTCAAGAAGGCACGAATTGTATGGAAAGTGATTCTTAAAACTAAGCGAATAAAATGACAGTATATTTTATCATTTACAAGGGCCCTCATCCGCTTACAATTTTGAAAATTACTTTCAGTAATTCTTGTCTTCTTGGACAGGAGGTGCATTAAACTTTTTGGTGTAGAAACAGACAGAATGCCCGCCTACCTACCACGTTTGAAAGAAGGTCATAGACAGACAAGAAAGTAATTTTCAAGAACGCAAGAACGGCAGTCGACATGGATATTGAGCAACGTGTGACTGAGAAATACAATCGGAACAAAGGACAAGATTATTCAAGAAACAGTAATTTTATAAAACTTCCTATAATTAACTCAAACTCAGTTCATCCTTTTATCCTCTTTTGTTTGTTATACTTTTGTATTATTCATGTTTTATATCGCTTTTCTGCCACTTGTAGATAATCGCGACTATGAAGATGAATGATGATCATATTAAATCTATGAAGGGATGTTATAAAAAAAACAGCCATGCCCAGATGTCTACTCGAACTTGAAATGTTTGGTACGTACCGAGTGTATGAATGGATTACTAAACGACTTCGGCCTTCGAGGCTACGGTTTCAGTTGCAACATGCAGTATAATTACGTTTCTACTACTCTGAATTGACCAAAGCATGTGGTATGTATCCTTCATTTTACTTAAAAAGCCCCCTTTATACATGAGATACTACAAATAGTTTCAGGCATACCCTTGAATTCTGATTGCCTGGCACTTTTTTTTTTTAACTAAGTAATGAAGTGACGTTTATATTCATATTAGGCCTACGACTAGCTCGAACTAAAAACTCTTGTGAAATACTGTGTATATGTTATCCTTGTGAAGTGAGGAACTTCATATTTTGCTAAGAAAATATGTATGAAAAATTATATTTGTAGCTACTACTTGAAGAATTCAAATTATTATTATGATGGAATTTCAACTTACGTACAATCTGCATATAATGTGTTATCGGAGAGGAGTTTTTGTCTCGCAGTCAATTTATTTTTAGTTGAGGAACTCGAGAGTAAGCTGGAAATATATAATGACCCACGTTGTGGTGTGCTGTTCGATTAATCAGAATTGGAGTGAGAGAAATCTGTAGTTAAGTTCATTCAACACGTCAATTTGTAACTGTGAATGCAAGTTTTCTTTGATTTAGCAGGAAATCAGTCTGCTATTGTTGTAAGTAATAAATGGAAATATATATATTTTCTGCTCGAGTAGGAATCCGCAGCCGTTATCCAATCAATCAGTTTCTCTGTGTGAAACTTCTGTCTAGGAAAGCTACATACAATTTGCTTTTAATAACAGCAGCTTCAAAATAACCTATCCATTCTTGTCATGCCAAGTAATGTTTGATTTTGATTTGTTATATTTAAATTTGGTTTTATGCCAGTTTTGGCTAATCGCGAAGACGAGGATGGGTGATGAAATGGCAAAATTGATGAAAGGACATCACAAAGAAAATAATGCACAGGCTGTGATCCGAACTCGGAACCTGTGGCGTCGTATTGCACTGTGCTAACCACTCCGCCACGGAGCTCTGCAAAATAATGTTTGACCATACATTGTTCATGAAATAAAAACATAACATATACAGTGGCTCACATTAGTAATCAAATACGTAGCATCTTGCTGCATTCCTTCACAATATTTGAAAATTAACAACATGTACATAAATATAAACGATGGTGAAATATTTATACGCATTTCTTAAAGTTATATGTAACTTTTTTTAAAAAAATTTGGGTGCGTCAGCACTTAGGCTATTTTGCACCCGCCACGTTATACGGGGTGCAGCCCCTTACCATAACAAATAACATAACTGTAATGTCGCATAACTGAAATATTAAAATATTCTGACTTAGGTTAAAAGCTGAGGCTGTAAAGAGGCACTCAGCGCATATGACAGAAAGCAGGAGAACACACAGAATTATACTGGCCATAGGGCCAGTCGCCAGAGTCTCGTTAGTCTGGAAAGAGCAGTCCAGGGCGTACTACGTGGAATGAAGTTGAGGATTGGATGTAATACGTGGAAGGTCACCCCTTACACCCCTGTTACGTTTAAATATTTGAAAATAGTTATTTATGTTTGGGTGTGAAAAAAGAGATCACTTTAATATTCAGACAAATCGTGAAAACCTTCTGTTTCTGTTAAGCTACGTTTCCATTCTGACAAGTTCCAGACCCATGACGCGCAACATGTGCAGGCGCATGTTGCGCGTCATTCAGTGCACTGTTTCCAATTCAAAACTACTTCTGCAAAATACGCCTACAACAGCACCGGAGTGCAGGACTTGAGTGTAGCGTTGTTCCATTGTGCTTTAGAGTAGTCAGTGTTTCTTCTCTTGTATTGTAATAATTTGGTAGTGATTTAACTTGTGTAAAGATGAACAATACAACTATGGCGGGTTTTGTGGTTATGGCAGGCGCGTACCATGAACTTGTAAAAATAAGAGGCGAAAACGACCTAGATGGTGGATTAGAAGTTTTCTAGCGAAAAGAAATTCGGAAGGAGCATATAACTCGTTGATGAGAGACTTACGTCTTCAAAGTGGATACGAAAACTTTGTAAGAATGACTGTAAGTGATTTAGCATTGTTATTAAATCTTGTTGGACCACAGATTGTAGTCGCGTCGTCTGTTTCTACTCTAGTGCGCATGCCCCAGGAACTTGCTGCAGGCTGTTTCCATTGTCCGCGGCGCATGTTGTGCGTCTTAATTGTTGGGGCAATTTTGTCCCCGGCACTTGCGCCGCGGCATGTTGCAGACAATTTCCATTTCAACAAATGCTTGGCACATGCAGCGTCGCATGCCGCGCGTCATGTTGCGCGGCAAATTTGTGGTAATAGAAACGAGGCTTTACATCGTTTTTTTTACTGGTCAACTACAGTGCGGGGAAGGAACAATTGATGCTACTTCCTGACTACATTTGTTACCAGTAGCTGCATTGCTCCCTGACTGAAGTACGAGAAAAATGGGTAACAAAAACAAAAATACAACATTTGACGAATGGCAGCTATTTATTTTTACCGTACCTAACCAAAGGGTACAGGGAAATTGAAAATGTTAAGTAGTATATGTAAGCGTACCGTGGGTGATGCAATAAAACGTAATGACAAGCAAAATGAGGTAGATTCCGTATCTCAGAAAATTCAACCAAGAGAAATAGGAGACTGAAATGAAGGAGCTTCAGTATAAAAAATCAAGACCCTTTCCTCATCCCGACCCCCTTTCCAAACCAAGAGCTCCGAAAGCAGCTGTGCAACTTGGAGTAGGCATTGGGACTGCTGTACGGTTCAGTAGCGTTTCGTCCGAAAGCGAAATTTCTAGAAAAATGCTACAGTTCGTCTGCGACGGTTTAATGAGTTGCGTTTTGTTCGATCCTGGCTGATGATGAGTCACACCTTGACTAACCACTGGCAGCGATGGAATTGGTGACTAGTATACCTCGGTTTACAACTTTTAAAACTACATTGCATAGACAGCGGAGTGCAGACTCAAGACAAATTGTCGAGAGAGAGGTCCCGGGTTCGATACCCGGTGGACGCACAAGTGGTTCGGATCCCACTTTAAACTGTAGGTCCAATCCCTATTAGCCTTAATGTGCATAAAGTGGACTTAAAACAACAAATCAAATCAAAACAAATCGTCGAGAGGAAGTGAACTTGGATCTAGAAATTTTAGTCATGGCTGATGGCAACACTTTCTTACTATCTGTCAACTACGAAGGTGAGATTTGCAATTTCCAGAGGGAAAGAAATATTAAAACAAAAAAATATATATTTTCTTCGATGGAGCATTTAAGAGTGTTAGCAAGAGTTTGCTTCATTAAACACTATTAGGATGGTAGCCCTCGGACGAAACGCTACTTGGTCAGGTAACCGTAAGTTGCCTGTTCCTGGAATTCGGACGCGAAACGCTGCGCCAGGTGCTGTACATCTGGCGGTTCAGAAAGCGAAGATGAGCATGAGCGACGAATGCTGAAACTGACGAAGGGACACTCACAGAGAACACTCATGTGCAGATCGGGATTCGAAACCGGGACCCCTGGCGTCGTAGTGCGCTGTGCTAACCACTCTGCCACGTAATATTTTTTATTTACTCATTTATAGCTACTTCCTTTTAAACTAACTAACTAACTCTCTAGCTTTCTTAAACCCGAAGGTTCATGGCTGCAGCAACACAGGCCTTCCATCTGTCCCTATATTGAGCAAGATCTATATACTCTTTTCCATCCCTACCGATTTCCTTTAGGTCCATGTCAACGTTGTCCCTCCATCTTCGTCTTGGCCTTCCTACAGGTCTCCTACCATCAGGTTTCCCAACAAGAATCCTGTAAACTCCTCTTTCCTCTCCCATTCGTGCCACATGGCCTGCCCACCTAAGTCTTCTTGATTTAATTATTCTAATAACATCTGGACATGAATACAAATTATGTAGTTCTAAATTATGTAACCTTCTCCACTCACCTGTCTCCTCATCCCTTTTAGGTCCAAATATTTTCCTAAGAACCTTATTTTCAAATACTCTCAATTTATGTTCCTCTTTCAATGTAAGGGACCAAGTTTCACACCCATTTAATACGAGCACTACATACAAAATTACTGTTTTGTATATTTTAACTTTTAGTTTCTTAGTTATTAAACTAGAAGACAAAAGTTTATGAAGAGAGAAGTAACTTGCATTTCCTGAATTAAGCCTACTCTTTATTTCCTCTTTAATATAATTTTCATTGGTTAATATTACTCCTAAGTATTTGAATTTGGAAACTGGTTCAAACGAGTTGTTATCAATAATTATATTTTGATTATTACCTAACACTTGGTTTCGGCCTGTAAGCATATATTTAGTTTTCTCTTTGTTAACTTCCAAACCTATGTCTTTAGCAGTTTTGAAAAGTATTTTAGCATTATTCTTAATTGTATTTATATCATCCCCTAATAAGTCTACATCATCTGCATATGCTAACAACTGAGTCACACCATTTAATTTTAGTCCTTCGTTAGTTTCTGTTACCTTCCTGACAGCATATTCTAAGGCAAAATTAAAGAGCAATGGATATAATGCATCTCCTTGTTTTAACCCATCATGAATTGTAAATTTGTCAGACACATAAATACCCACACGAATTTTACTTTCTGTTTCACTGGTGCATACTTGTATCATATTAACAAGCTTCTTAGGTATTCCAAATTCGACTAATATATTATATAATTTATCTCTTTTGACCGAATCATATGCTTTTTTGAAATCAATGAATACCTGATGGACATTTTGATTATATTCCCACTTTATTCAAGTGACTTCCTTTTACCTACGCTAAAAAAAGAAATTTTAAAAAATGAATATGTCTTTTTTTCAACATGTCCATTGAGAATGTAAATGATCTGTCCCTTTTTTATTTTGTCAGGAAACCTTTAAAGTTTGACATTATAGTTCTTGGACTTTTGTCGCCATTGCACTGAAAGTTTACATCATTGCAAAGGTTGATATATCTATCTACCAGATAGAACACTGGAATTGAATGAGATTAGGTAGTTGTTCTGTAATGGAGATAACACAATTCCATTATAACTTTGTCATTCGGTAAAATAATCGATTACTTTGATTTCACTATTATTCAAAATGTATCTATCTGTTAAAAGCAAAAGTAAGAACCGAAGTCCACCATACCAGCAACACTACTACTTCTAAGCAGCTCCCACAATTGACTGAGGTTAGAATGAAAGTTTGTCTTGTTTTAACCTTTTGACGCCCAAGACCTTTTTCACAAGTAAGCCTCTGGGTACCGAGCCGATTTTGAGCAAAATGCAGAGTTTCAATTAAATAAGTGTAGATCGGAAGCTAATTGTCCTAGAGAGATGAGTGATATACCGTTGTACGCGGAATGAACCAGAGATTCAGACTATATGAAATTTTTGCAAATATGTGGCGAGGGGGAGGGGGCTAACTCTCAAAATTCCAAAATTTCGGGATAAAAATTGTGTTCCCCCACCCTCCCCTCAAGCATGTTCATGCAATAATTAACATATATTATTATAGCTAAAATGCAATTGCGCGATATATATAATTTTTGGTTGACTTTCCTTTTCCAGGTGGTTCGTGCCCTTGCCTTTTTTTCGGACATTCATGCAAAGGTTCTATTTTTATTTCGCATCTACCACTTTCGGTTAATCGCGATGATAAAGGATGTGATAGGTGATGGAAGTGGTATAAAGACAAATGACCCATCCATATTTTCTAATCCGACATTAGACTTCGCAGTGTATTACGCTAACTAATTTGCCACGGGATCGGCTTCTTCGTGTTTGTCTACTCATCAAATGATTGATTAGTTATTCAAACTATATAGGTAGGAAAGCTATATAACATAACGAAACAGAAAAAAAAATCCACTTGACGTCTTCTAGTACTATCATCAGCCTACAATTTCATGCTCTCAAATCCACACAGAAAACTTCTTGTGGCATTAGTTTTACGGAATGGCCTTGGGGAATAAAGATCGCCCATTTCCTGGTTCAGCTCGAAACAATCAGGTGCCTTATCGAAGCTGCTGTTGAGCACGCAGGGTTTCTAACCTACTTCGCCGTAATTCAGTTGTTGTATGTATTGTAGAGCCAACCGCAGATTAAATAGGAGGAAAAATACTTTTTCCGACGGAAAATAAGTTGGCAATGCTACGAACACTGAGGCATTCTTGATAAGACGCCTGAGGAGGGTCGAGAAAACTTTCCTGAAAAAGCGCAACACCAGTATCGAAGGTCATGCTACACGTGGATTGGCAACTTTCGGGAGCATGCTGTCTGTCTACACAATTCTACCCAAATACCTGTTTGAAAATGAATCTTCTGCTCGCATTTTATTTTTCAAATGTAGTTCTGACATTGTAGTCATTTTGCAATTATTTTTATTTGTTCTTATTTTGCTTTGCTTTTGTCACTTTTATAATTAATCGAAACTATGAAGATGGATGATAAATAGATGAAATTGATGAAGAGACACCTAAAAAAGATATTTACAGACCAGGACTCGAACCCGGGACCTAAAGTGGATAGGTTGGGGGGGGGGGAGACCGTCAATAACTCCCGGTCACGAACTGGCTTATAATGTTTGTAATTTCTCAGGAGTATTTTTTGTTCTGTTCATGCATAATGCCTGCTTTCGGAAACTTAATTTATAAGTGACACACTTCGTTCGGTGGGGACAAGCCACGAATTGTTTGAGAGGAGGGACAAATCTCATTCATATACTAGATACAATCATGGACTATACTTGAAATGGCCTCCCCGATGGCGCAGTGGTTGCGTCGTCGCCTAGTAATCAAGGGGTCCCGGGTTCGATACCCGGTGGATGCACAAGTGGTTCGGATTCCACTTCAAACTGAAGGTTCAGTCCCGATTGGCCTTACTGTGCATAAAGTGGACTCAAAACACCAAATCAATCAATCATATACTTGAAAAATGACGTGCTAAACACTACTTTCGGAGATCAGATGGACATGGCAATTTTGATATACAAGATGCACTTTTTCTACTTAGATTGTTTATGTCCAAATTGTATCCTAATAGATAATCTCGCAACAACGCAAAATGTTTAAATTGACTCGAATTCACAATGACTCATATACAGTGTGTTTATAAATGAACGGTGCGGCTTCAAAAATTAATAATAAATCTATTTATTACCTTACACGGACAAAACTTACACCGTAATCAGCAGCAACTGTCCAAGTTTATATAACTTTTTTTAAAATTGGTATAAAGATAGAAATCGAGAGGGGGCAATTGCCCCTCTGTGCCCCCTTGCAGGTGCTCTTGCCGTCTGGAAGAAATAGTGCACGAAAGACGTGAAAACTAAATCCATCTTGAGTATCCTTTTGTCTTGCTACTCTTAGATTCTGCAACCTTTCTTTCTATAGTCCAATGTTTGCCTTCCTTACCTCCTAGAATTGATTTCTGTACAAGTTTGAGGGCTAATCTACCCTGCCCCCTGTGGTTGTGCCACAACACCTTCTTCCGCCGTTGTTCCTTTGTGAACTTTCATCGGCTTCAAAATACTTCATTTTCTTCAAGAGCATAATATCGTTTAATAACCGGCGATATGATTCCTCTACCCTAAATTTCTGGAATAAAGTATAATAATATAAGGGCATGGAAATCTGGAAGGGGGGCGAGGATGGCCACCTCTCCCCTTTAGAAAACGAATGTCAGCTAAAAGTATATATTTCACACGTATAATTTGATTTGTCATAATAATTTACATTAATTATTATAATGGGGATGCAGGAATGCGATAATTTCGAATTCAAGTGGTGTTTCTTGAGGGGGAAACACTATTATCGGGTTAATATGCAATTGCATATGGCATATTTCTCTGATGTCCATGACGAGGGGGGCATTTTACCCCTCCCCTTGCACCCCGTGCGCACGCCTATTGCTACTCCTTTCTACACTAGTTGGAAGCTTTATTCAGTTTCGAGCCAAAAATGTAATTTAATATCAAATCAGGGTTGTTAAACGTCCACGAACCCATAAATTCTAATGGGTTCTATTGGGTTCCGCAACAAGACTGGAAACTTTTTTATCGCACAGTTTAAATTCGGTCCAAGTTGCGTATTCTTTCATTTCAATATGGAACTTAGACCGTCTTTTAAATTGATCCGGAAAGAAGGTCCCTTTGCCGTATTTCAATTGATCAGGAGAAAAGGTCCCTGGAACGATCTGAAATACATAAAAAGGCTCTTTACGGTCCAGATCCATTTATGCTTGCTAATATTCCCTGCTGAACCGGAATTGAATTGATTTAAAATTCCTGACCCTTTAACAACCCTGGTTGAAATTCATTTTTTTACAAACAACCATATTTTTCACGGCTATTTCACATTAATCCCATACGATATACTGAGTTATTTTTCGCAATGTTCCAATGAAAGGTAAGAGATTTTGGCTATTCCTTTTTCTTCCGTGATGTTAAATAGATTATATTCGTCACGCGCCTATAACGTTACTAGCTAACATTTGTGAATTGTTCTTTCCTTGTAACGTTAACATCTACCATACTGAATTTATTTACGTTCCTTATGTAGATGGTATGTACCCAACTGCATTTTGTTCCGTTCCGCTACAGTGGTTTACATTTTGTTACATTCCTATGTAACGTTAATTAACCATATTGCCTTTCACTTCATTCCGTTACGGAGGATTGCATTCATTACGTTCCTATGTATACCGTTATTTACTACCATGTTGCATTTCGTTACGTTTTTTTGTAACGCTAGTATATACCATATTGCATTTCGTTACTACGTTCCTTGTAACTTGTAACGGTAGTATATACCATATTGCATATTACGTTATGTTCCAATGTACTCATTTCGTTCCGTTCCTTTATAACGTTAATATCTACCACAATACATTTTGTTACGTTCCTTGTAACGTCAGTCTATAACATATTGCATTTCGTTACGTTACATGGGTACCAGCAGTGGAACCATACTTTTCCTCCTACAAAATGGAACGTACCGTGTAACGCAAATTGGGTACGTTACGACTCCCTGCTTCAGATGCCTCTTTATTCCAACACCATTTTTGTTTAGCTTTGAGAAGCTCATACATGGGTTGGGCAAACATTGCATAATTTTTTATGTATTTACTAATCCAATTTAAGGAACCTAATATCTTTTGCAATTGTTTAATTGAGCTAGGTTCCGGTAACTCTATTATAGACTTGACAAAAACTGGATCTTTATGATACCCTTCTGGGGTAATGATGTGACCCAAAAACTTTATCTCCCTGCAGCAAAATTTACATTTCTCTATTTTAAGGGTCATGCCTGCTTTCAGTAGACAATTAAATACACTTTCAACATGAATCAGATGAGAATCAAAGTCTTTGGATCTTATAATGATATCATCCACATACACCACTACAAAATCCTTACAATCAGCCAAAACTCTATTCATTGCATCTACAAAGACAGCGGTGCCATTCACTGATCCAAATACAACACGTTTAAATTGATATAACATGCCTTTGAATGAAAATGCTGTGTATTTTCTACTTTGTTCATCCAAAGCAATTTGCCAAAAGGCATTACCTAAATCTATAGATGAGAAATAATTACAACCTTGAAACTGTACTAATAACTCATCCATTTTTACGGGATGAATTTGCATCAACTTTACATGCTTATTTATCCCTTTTAGATCAACACACATTCTTATCCCTCCACCTGGCTTAGGTACAACCAATAGAGGGGATAAGTATACAGAGTTGGACAATTCAATCACGTCCCATTCCAACATGGTGTTGATCTGTTCTCTAACTTCGTCCCGGTATGAAAATGGAATAGGATAGTTTCGACCTACCACGGGTTTGTCTGTATCCAGTTCCATTGTGTGCACATAATTTTTACATAAACCTGGTTTAATGGAAAACAATTTTTTATATTTATACAATATATTTAAAAATTTCTGTTTTTCAACTACCGACAACATCTCAGTTTGATCCAACTGAGCAGAAATTTTTAATATTGTTTCATCATCCACATTATTACCCTCAGAACTTGACACAAAAGAACATTCATAATAATGATCCACATCTACAGTATTTTCCAATGGAACGAAACGGGCAAGTACATCATATTTATCATTATCACATACAAGTGCCTTCTTAGAGAAATCTAAGGTACCTTGCAATGCATATAGAACATCTAAGCCCAAGATCATATCCACCTGCAGATTCTGAACCACTAAAAATTGTACCAACAAACTTTGCAAACCGATAACAATCATAAGCCTAGTTAAACCTAAAACTTTGTTCTTTTTAGAGCCTGTAAAATCCACTAGTCTAATGTTTTTAGTACTCAATAATCTTGGCCTACTGGCTGTAGAAGAGATATTTTTCCACACCTGATAGGAAAGCAAACTAATTTCTGCTCCACTATCACATAGAGCCAAATGTTTATGATCTAGAATATTAACCCAAATTTTTGCAGTATTCGAACCATTAGGAACATTATTGATTGGTCGGTAATTTTCTTTCATGTAATTTTGATCTTCAGATTCTAATCCTTTTTCCCAATCACCAACATTAACAACTGCTATGGCAGGGTTTATAGCATACCCTCTGTCACCTGCCTCAAGGCAAAGGGAATTGACTAGTTTTTTTGATTTTCAGGAACGTGAGATCTTCCCTGATTTAAGTGTCCAATCTTGTTGCGCTCTTTGTCACCTATCTCAGTTGCATGAACTGACACTTCAGTCTTAAAAGTATTATGCACACTTTTGACAGGCAACCGCATATTTCGGATGACACTCATACTATATAAAAATTGCAACAACTTGCACATGCCCGCACGATTCCAATGAATCATATCCAGACGATTTTGTATACGAGGACCAATGTACTGTTTATACAGAGTTTCATTTATCTTGTCATCATCATCAAAGAAAAGAGGAGCAATATTTAGCACTTTGACCTTATCCTCATCTTGAAGAGATAACAGGTGAGAATTGTACCTTTGCCATCTGACCCATTCTGGATCCCCTCTAGAATGCATAACTTTCGGAATTGGTGGTAAGGTAAGTACAATTATATTCCTTGTCTTATTTTTCATGACCTGTATCAGTCTGTTAAAGCTTTGTTTGATATCATCCTCATTTCTCCGTTTCAGTAGATCATTCGTGCCAATCATTAACATTACCTGGTCTGATAACTTATTGTAAGATTCCATTCTTTGTCTTAGCTGATGTATTGTTTGACCTGAAACACATAATCCAATGTGCCGTGTACCATCCTTTTCCACCTTCACAGGTTCACCTAAGATATTTTGTGAAAGTCTAAGCATCATGCTATCTCCTACTAATTGATTATTGTCAAGTATAGGAGTTAGAATGTCTGTTTCCATTGTGTTTCTATTATAGGCAAATCTATTCTTATTTGGAGGATTTAATACATTATTAGCACCCATGTTACCTCCCCCAACATGAGTCCTCATCAGTTTTCCGCTTGGGAAACAACACCATTAGCTACTGTGGGAATCTTATCTGTTCCACGATTGTAGCTCTTAACCCCAAGGTTTGTTTTGTCATAGTTCCTATGAAAATTAGTTCTTGTGTAATTTGATTTGCGAGAGTATGTATTCTCTTTATCTGCACTAGAAGCTTGTTCCACAGCCACTTGAGCTACTTTAGCTTTAAAGTTTCGATTTTTTACACCATATTCTGAATTGCTCATCCTAAGTGGGATGTCTCTAAGCGATTCAAAATTCTCTATGGCTTGCAATGCTCTTTGCAATGTCTCAACATTATTTACCACAAAGTGCTCTCTGATCTTAAATGGCAAAAGCGTAGCCACTTGTGCAATCAAGTGTGCTTCCTCCGCATGAGGCTGGATGGATTTGAGCAATTTATAATTCTTGTTTACAAATTTCTGTAAGTTACCATGTGCAGCTCTAGAAAATTGAGTATTCAGTATCCGAGTCAATGTGACACTCTTCCACCTAGAATTCTCATAGTGAGACAGAAAGGCCTTTTTAAAATCATGGTAAGTATTGAAGGAAGATTTATTCTGAGTGTACCAACTTTTTGCACAGTCTTTGAGTAACTTAGGTATATATTGCATGCAATCCTTTTCCTTGATATTGTAAATATCCATCATTTCCTCAACTTTCTCCAAAAATTCCGATGGCATACTGTCCATCGAGATTCCATCAAACTGTGGAAACTTGCACAATTCTTGTGGCTTTATGAAAGATTGTCGGTGCGGTAAAGAGTTGTCATATTGAGTACTAGTCGCAAAAGTTGCACTTTGAGAAGGACCATTTACATCACTCTTATTTATGTACTTATTATGATGCAAACAAGAATCACTTTTTACATAATCTTGGCGATGACCAGATGGTGTTCCTCTACGGTCATTAGTAGAATCAAATAACTTTTCTTCTGAGCCAGATGACTCAGTTTCAGTATTAGTGGCTTTATCACATACCTTAGATACATGCCTGCGCACTACATGCTCATCAACACAACTATCAGAACTATTCACTACTGTAGGAACTTTTGCACGTTTTCTCTTTGTAAGAGTTCTTCTGCCAGCTGATTCTAACCTACACTGACTAATGGGTGACAACACTTCTTTTACCAATGTTAAAACTTCTAGCTTTACACCCATTATTTGTTCCTGCAGAACCTGGTCCTGAGAGAGATCATTATTCACTAATTTGCAATCACTTGTCACAAGTCCTTGCATGGTTTGAATAAGTTCATTAGGCATATTTCCTGCTGAACCATCCTCTTCATTATGAAGCACTTTGTACTGAAATTGATCAGAATTCATCTCTTGATTAGATTGAATTTGTGGAGAAGAAGCACCATCACACACTGAAGGTTTAGGTAAACTTGAAAGAGAGGACAAAGTATTTGCTAAATGCTGTTTAGTTTCACACCATTCCTTTTGCATGTGTCTCATATCAACATGCAGTCGCTCTGCCAAATCTGCATGTGCTTCTTGTACAGCACCAACCTGCTTACCCAAATTTTCCATCTTTTGTTCCACAACATAGGATACTGCAGAAATATCAGTATCCACTTTCATGGATAATGCTTTTATATGAGATTCCACTTTCTCTGTTCTTATCAAACACTCCTTCTTATATTGAGCAAGATCAATTCTAATTTCTTTTAATTGAGCATCAGAAGATTGCTGAAGAGTTGTCAGCCCAGATTTAAGCACCATCTGGCTAGCATTCAGCTCTATCAATTGAGCATCAGTCTTTTCCTGATTAGCTTTGAGCTCTGTTTGGCCATCCTTGATAGCATTGAGAGCAGCCATAACATCTGCCAAGCAGAAATCACCCTTTGGATCTGACATATTTAAAGGTAAAAACACCTAACCTCAGAAACCAGAACAAGAAGCAAAACAATACAAAGATTATTATAAGCTTGAACCTTTTCAACTAATCACCTGACGTCTCATAATCTTAAATATGTAACAACTTTGTCAGTATAATTTAAACTCAGTATTGGCACAATAGGTAACTATGGTGCTATGTTGAAAAGGAAATTTAAATTTACATATACTGATAACTTTATAATTATTATATTGATAAAAATGAAAAAAAAAAACAAAAAAAACTAGAAACAACAAAAATTACAATAGCATCAAATTATGCAATTATTTACAAGAACATTTATAACATATAAATGTTATTTATATGTAGAAAACATTTCTTTATTATCTCCTTGTGAGACAGAGCAAGTTTTTCACTAAATATTTGAGTATGCTTCAGTTCTACATCTGAGCACACTCAACATGTCAGATTCCTCAATCAGGTCCACAAGATGGCTTCCTTCAATTTTCAAAACTTCACATTTGGCTTGTTCACATTCAAAATGCAGAAAATATTACACTCACTTAGTCTTATTTCTCATAACATTTCATTTTAGATAATGCAATATTCATTTACTAGCTAGTTAATGCTGATGCCAGCAGATAATAATTTCCTGCTCTCAATTATTAAACTAGGCACTTTACACCAGTTCCAAAACTTTCCTTTTTCGTTATACAGATTATTCCATTATAAAAGCATTTTCAAGCTTCTGTTATCAACAAAATGTCTCTATATAGTTTCAACAAACTATTAAAGATTAACTTATCAAGTATAATCTTTCAAAAGATCCAGATTTTTAATGATATCAAACCTTCACCAATCGTCACATTTTTACTTATGTACCATCCATCTTGAGATTTTTTTAAAAGTCACCGACAACTAGTATTAGAGCAACTAGTTCAAGCCAGATTTTTTAGTATGTTATCTTCAATTGTTTTTGTTTTATATTTTTGTCCATAAGTGCTTAACAGCTTGAATGTTTGTGTTGTAAATGTACATATTTGCTCTGTTACAGCTATTTTACTATGTATATCACAATATACTTATCTAATGATTACAATTACCATTTTTTGAATGTTGATATAAAATACCAAGTATGACATCATATAAGACATTGAACAATTTTAAAGAGTTGACCTTTGTATATAAACCTTGATGTCAATGCAAATGTACATAATTTCAATAAATTTAATTATAAATTTGAATGTAACTTATCTGTTTTTTTCTTTCTTGCATGCGAATTCAATATATTTTACTTGAGTAGTTGGAAAGTGATTTTGGAAATGTGAATGTGGGATGAGTGTTTTTTGGAGTGAAAAAATGGCGTATTGGTTCAATAAGCAAGATTATTCGCTACATTGAATCGAATGTTATGTGGATTTAATTGAAGGACTTGTGTAGTAAGATTAAGTAGTGTTTAGATTATTATCTATTGTGATAGAAAAGGACAAAAGTTGATTGATAATAATCAAATCTATTACAATTTAAGACGTTCAATATCCCTTTGGATTGTATTAGAGATGTGCTTTAACTGTCTCGTTTATTTATCATAATGGATCAAAAGGGAAGCAATATTGATGAGGACGGACATAGTGCTATATGCAATAATACTATAACCAGTGATAATATTGATATAATATCATCTGATTCAAAACATGAAGAAAATGATGTAAATGATGTCATGGACATTTCACACAAAGTAAATGGGCCGAATAAAAGAAAGAACAATACAATACAAAATGAAATGGGTAACAAAAGTTCTAGGATGGAACACACTACCAATCATGAAGAAAAAATATACCAGTATGACATAGGTGCCAACGAACCCTATTTAGTGATAATAGAAAGTAGAAACCAACAGTTAGGAAATTTGCATCCAGTTAAAGTTGGATATATGTTGATGGATAATAATGTGAAAGTAAAGTATGTAGATCGAAGTGGACGAAATAGAGTTCGAGCATTATTCAACACGTCACAAGAAGCTAATAACTTTGTGAAAAATAAAGTGTTATTAGACAAGTTAGGAGTAAATGCCAGAATTCCTAAATCTTTAGTGGAGAAGGAAGGCCTTGTGTTTGGAATACCCACAGAATTTGAAATGCAGTATTTGGAAAGCAGTATAGAAAGCCCAGTGCTAGTGACTAAGATGGAAAGAATGAAGAAGAAAATATGGCGGAATGATGGGTCATTTAAGCTTGAACCTACTCAAGTCTTATGTGTAACTTTTAAGGGGACAGTTTTACCACAATACATAGCAGTTGGAAAACAAATAGTTGAGGTAGTGCCACGTGTGAAACCAGTGTTGCAATGTAATAGATGTTTCAGATTTGCTCACACAGGTCAACAGTGCAAGGGTAAAAAATTGTGTTATAAATGTGGCCAAGATTATCACGAAGGAAACTGCGAAATGAGTGAAACATGTATAAATTGCAAAGGAGATCATAACGCTTGCAACAAAATGTGCTCAAAATATCAGGATGAAAAGCAAATTCAAATTATTATGGCCGAGAAAAACATCTCATACTATGAAGCAAAAGGTATTGTGACGGGAAATAATTCAAAAAAATATATCATGTGAACAAAAAATTAAATTATTTAGGGATCAATTTCAACATGAAACTGTTCGAAGAAGCGGATTGGAATTCCCTCCCATCAAAAAGAGTTATGTGAATGAGAAGAATGCACCAACAAGTGATAGTTGCAAGGAGGGCAGAGAGAGTTATTGTGCGAGTTTTGTAACTCAAATGGCGGAACAAAAGAAAATAGCAAAAGAGAATAGTGGTCAAAAAATGAGAGTACAATACAGCAAAGTTGTTACATCACCTCCAAAGAAGATTATGAAAACGGCTACAAGACGTATTGTACAACTCCCACGGGAAAACAAAAAGGATGTGAACGTGGATTCTTCATCCTCATCAGACACAGAAAAAGAACAAATAAAATACAAATATCCAGTATATTTGAGAGAATCCCCTTATAGTAAGCAAGAACAAGATATGGACAATATAAATTGCAGAAGATATTCGGATCGTAAATCAGTTTCTTGTAGACAAAAGGAAATATATCAGTCATTGTTGGACCTTTTACCAGACATGATTGAATCAGTTCGTGATTTAAATGATTCCAGGAAGAAACAGAAGATTTTAATTTCAATGCAACAAATTATAGGAAAGATAATTGCAATATTATCAGAAAGTTAAACTTGTAGAAGAGGATCAATAGGTATGTCTTTTATAGTGCAATGGAATATAAATTCATTTACAGCTAGAAGATTAGAAGTATTACAAATTATAGATGAGCATCATCCAGGTATATTGAGTTTGTCCGAATTTCGTGGTAGACAGCATCAATATTATCAAATACCTCATTACGAGTTAATATCTAATTTACATACTAAAGATACAAGAGGTGTAGGTTTATATATACATGAAAGTATAAAATTTAAGAGAGTAACATTACCAGAATCATTAGGGTTGATAAAATTATTTAATGTAGAATTAATAGCAGTGAAAATTAAGATGAACACATTAGAGTGTACAATAGTTTCAATTTATATTCCATCGAGTTATAAATCTCAACATATTAAAGTAACACACTTTAATGAATTATTATATTATGTCCACGACAATGTCATTATCACAGGTGATATGAATGCTCATCATGAAGCATGGGGTTGTAATTATAGAGATGCATTAGGATGTAGTATTTTGGACTGGATTAGTGATCGATCATTACATTTCATGAACGATGGGTCAGCTACTCATTATCCATGGAATGGTAAATCACCAACAGCCATAGATTTAACTATTGTGTCAAATAATATAATAAATAAATTGTTTTGGGAAGTAGATTTTGTGAATAGGGGTAGTGATCATTTGCCAATTTTCATTACACTGTTAAATGATGCACACTCAGTACCTAAAATATATTCATTACCAATTAGAAGGTGGCAGGTTAAAAACATCGATTGGGAATTATATTCTATAATTTTGGACTCTTAAATCTCAATGGAAGATATTAAGCAGGAACAAAACATAACGTGTCAACGTTATTTACAATTAATAACATATGCAATGGATATTGTAGCTAAACGGAAGAAAATTAATAATAAAAACAACTTTCCTACTATAAGTTGGTGGAATGATGAGTGTCAAGATGCAAAAGAAGAAAGAATAAGATTGTCTGAAATATTTGCTGAACAACCTTTGCCAAATAATTGGATAAATTTAAAACAAGTAATTGCTAAAGCAAAACGTATCTTTAATAAAGCAAAAAGGCAAGCATGGGAAGAATTCTGTGAATCATTATCACCATCTGTTAAAACAAACACAATTTGGAAAAAAATAAATTTTCTTAAAAAAGGACATACAATTAGAGTTTCACCTATAACAACAATTTGGCAAGAACATTTTGAAAAAAAGTTTACACCTAGTTATGTAAGAAATAAAATACCTGAGATTATAAATAATATAAGTTCCAGTGATGAAATTTATTCAAAAATAACATTGCAAGAATTAAGAGAAACTCTAAGTAATATAAAATCAACTGCTCCAGGATACGACGGAATAACGTATGAAATGATAGGACATCAATCGGACAATGCATTAAAAGTACTTGTAAATATTTATAATAATATTCTGAGAAGTGGAAATGTGCCACAAAACTGGAAAACACATCTGATACTACCTATACTTAAATCAACTAAAGATCCGAAAGAAGCTGAATCATATCGACCTATTACGTTGGCTCCTACAATTGAGAAGATATTTGAAAGATTATTATTAAAAAGATTAGAGTGGTATTTTGAGAAAGAACAATATTTTTATCCCTATCAGTTCGGTTTTAGGCTAAACAAGGGTTGTATTGATGCATTATCAACATTAACATTGCATGTTCAAAATGCAATGTATAAGAAACAATATACATTTGCTCACTTTATAGATATACAAGGTGCATATGATAGCGTTGATCCTCATATATTAATTGATATGTTAAATCAGACAAATACTCCGAAAATAATTATGAAGATAATATGGAACTTGATGATAAATAGGAAAATATTATTTTGGTTTCAGGACACACTTAGTGGGCCCCGTACCACTTCACAAGGATTACCTCAGGGAAGTCCACTGAGTCCATTATTATTTAATATATATATGAGAGGAATATTTCAATTTCATAATTCTACAATAAAAATAATTCAGTATGCAGACGACTTGTGTATATTAGGATCATTTTGTAATCCATATGAAGGTATTCAGAAAATAGAAAATAATTTTTATAAAGTGAAATGTTGGCTGGAGAGAATGAACTTTATCATATCACAGAACAAGTCAGCAGCTGTATGTTTTAATAACAAAAGTGAACATAAATATCCAAATACGTTGACACAAATTGCTGGTATTCCATTTCAAAATAAAATAAAATATTTAGGAATTAATTTTGATAGAAAATTAATGTGGATGGATCATATAAGGTATTTACAAGCTAAAGGTGAAAAAATTTTCAACATGCTTAAAATTTTAGGAAATACTAATTGGGGTGCTCACCCAAGAATAATGCTTTTATTTTACAAAAACTTTTTTAGGCCTAAGCTAGAATACGGATGCAGCATATATGGAAATGCTACAGAAAGAATTCTATCTAAGATAGATAGTTTAGAAAGAAAAGTCTTGAGGAGATCATTGGGTCTCATGAATTCAGCTCCCAATGTAGGAGTTTATTTAGAATCCATAGAAAAACCTTTTAAGTATAGATGCAAATGGATTACAAATAAATTCGTTTTCAAGTGCTGGGAAACACAAGAACATCCAGTAAATAAACTTATGCAAGACCAATGGATTTTATATCAAGAGAACAAAATAAAGGGACAATATTCAACTTTCCTACAATGTAAAATAGAATTTCAAGATTTATTTTCTACAATAATAATGCATAGCAAACATCCAATTTATGAAATTTCATATGATCAAATACCGGTAAGGAATGTTTCATTAACAAGTTATGCAAATATTCAATTATATTTACAAAATTGGGAGAATTATAGATTCATATACACAGATGCATCAAAAAATAAAGAAGAAGTAGGATGTGCTTTTATTGACTCTTCAAATGGAAATATTAAAAAGTTTAGACTACCTGGAGAGTGTTTTATTTTCTCGGCAGAAGCATATGGAATATATCGTGCATTGATGTACATTAATAATATTCCAGATAAAAGGATATTAATATTAACAGATGCTAAAAGTGTTTTGTACAGTGTGCAATCTTCATATAAAAAGTTATATAAGGCATCAGCATTGGTACTTTACATAATAAGATTGTATGGTAAGTTAACTACAGAGGGAAGGACAATTCATTTTGCATATATACCAGCACATTCAGGGTTTCATTATAATGAACTGGCAGATAAAAATGCTAAAGAAGCAAGAATTATGGATCACAGAACGAATATATTATTATCATATACAGATATGTTACCAAGAGTTAAAAACAAAATTCAACAAGATTGGGAGATATGGGTCAAACAAAAATTTACATATATGGGTCATTCATATAAAAATGTACTAAATTTAAACAATAAGACTCCGTGGTTTTATACATTTAATATACCCAGAAAGTTTTTAGTTTTAATACTAAGATTGAGATCAGGTCACATACGTTTAAATCACCATTTATATAAAATTAATTTAGTAAATTCACCTATGTGCAAGTGCAATCTAGATCAGGAAGATGCTCATCATGTTATATTTCAATGTCCACTTTATACCACTCAAAGGGAGATGTTATTCAAGAATCTAATAAATAAAGGAATACCTCTTCCAACTTCTTTATCCTGTTTAATATCGTCACCAGATGTAACAATTGTATTTATCATTTGTAGATTTTTTCATGATATTAATATAGACATATGAAAATTGTAAATATTCAAAATGTGTAACTTGAGATAGTCACCAGATATAACAATTGTATTTATTATCAATTTTAAATTTGTATGATAATGATGTAGATAAATTATGTATAAGAAAACTGTATATATTCAAAATTTGTAATTTGTGTAACAGTGTCATGCATGACATATTTTTAGGACACTTGGTGTAGAGCTGGTATAACAGCTAAAACCAATAAAGTATGAATGAATGAATGTAACTTATCTTGCTTGCCTGAAATAACACATATGATGGAAGATATTTGTTTTTTCATATTGTCAGTCAAAAATAACTGTTATGAATATGAATTCAGAATATTGCACAATTTGATAATTTTGTCATGATATACAAATTGGCTTTTTTAAACATCATATTTAATGAAATTAGTTTAAATAGTAAATTCAGCCACTTCATTGCATTATATGAATAAAATTTTGAGCAATCATGACTAAATTATTATAGATATAGCACAAATGTGGAACTTTGGACTTAGCCTAACCATTTTCAAATGTAGTTATGACAATGTATTATTTTTATTGTCATACACTCGAGCATGGGAGACTTGAATGAGTACAAGCAAGTGAAAGTTGTTCCATGCAGTACTCTAATATGTATCATCAGATTAAGCTGATGAAGAAAGGTGAGAGGCCAAAGGAAGAAAATTTCTGTGCTAGTTATTAAAAGTACAACACCAACATTTGCCAGGAGTAGCTGTGAAAAATCATATGTAGCAGGGGCAAGAGTGAGATTTGGATCTACATCTTCCTGAAAGGTGCAGGCTATGGATCACTAAAACATTAAAATATAAAAATAGATGAAAAAAGCAGTATGAAACTTACCAGCAAGAATCTTCCTGATGACAAAATATCACATTATTTAATATGGCTTTGCTGACCCCCAGAGCTTGGTACATTTCAGAATTCACATCTGCACATCGGTGACTGATGCTCACAGACTGTTAAAAGAAAATTATACGTATTGTAATAAACATTTCATACAATCTGGAAATGAAAAACAAACCTGTCTTGATGGCATAGAGTATGATAAAACTGATTGTCAAATAGGAGTAGAAAAAATCTAGAATAGTGTTACAGCTGGTGAAAAATGTTCTTAGCCAGTAGAAGTGTGTGGATCGGAAAGAGGAGAAAAAAGGGTAGCAGTACTGTCAAGAATTACAAGAACAATTTTATATGACATTTGAAATTACACCACAAATAATAATTCATAATAATAAAGGAAAAAATTAGGCAATGGGCATTTTGGGAGGAAGAAAAATGGAGAATCTTTTATTGTGGTTCTTAGCAATGCTAATAATATTTTCTTATTTCTTTTTGTTGTAACTCCTAAACTAGCATGTTCTCCCTACCTTTACTTATAGTTTCATATTGGTCAAAAGTTTATGCTACATTCTGTAAACATACATCGATCTATCCATGTCTCTCTCTCTTTCTCTCTCTCACACACACAAGAGAACGGGATATTCCTGTTGAACTAGTTTCAACGGTACAAATTTCCCCGTATTTCAAGAGAAAACATTTAAAGAATTATAAAATTATATGTAATCATGTACTTAGAAAGAGCCACAGTAACTAACCTCTCAGCAGGGACTAGCTGAGAAGAAAAGAAACAAGTAGATGTCATCCATACAGATATCTCAAAGGCCTTTAATGTTGTAAACCACAATACTCTGTTAAGTAAAATCTTATGTTATGGCCTCTCCACACATGCAGTTTCCTATCCCATTTTTCTAGGCACAGTAAAATGGTTTAAAACCCACTTTACATGCAGATGGACTAATCAAGACAACCCATAATTCAAAAATGTGGCTCAAACCATTAAGCATGCTCAGAACTTCATGGTTATAAGGTTTATCTGCCATACAATCTGACCTTTTTAACTCCATACAGTAATTGCTTGAAAGATTATTCCACAATGTGGGAAGAAAAAACAACTTATAAATGGTTCCTACTCCAAAATTTATTTTCATATTTTGGCTCTATTTCTAGGGCTTTCCCCAATATTCCCAGGAGTTTATAACATAAAACATTTTTCAGTGAGCTGCCAATCTCAAACCTTTTAATGTTTTGAACTTTTTACCTTCCTTCTTGCTTTAACCCATTTCATGGAAAACGGTCAAAAGAATAGGAAACACTTGTACGAGGGTCATACTGAAAGTAATGAGCAACGATTTTTCATGAACCAAGTTTTGGTTTTATGAAAGAAAAACATGTTACATTATAATCTACAGACTTTTATTTACTTTTGAACAAAATCTCCATTTCGTTTAATGCATTTTTTCCACCTATCTGGAAGCTTGAAAATACCCTTACGGTAGAACTCCGCCCCAGCTGCTCACAGACACTGCCACACTGCTTTCTGTATGTCCTCCACCATCTGGCAGCATTAGCCTCGTAACTGCTCCTTTACAAAAACGAACAGATTATAGTCAGAGGATACAATGTCGAGACTGTAGGGAGGGTAAGGCAGAAGTTCCCACCCCATATTCTTGAATTTCTTCCCTGGTGAACTGAGCAGAGTGCGGGTGTGCATTATCATGTTGAAGGATGATTTTCTTTCCAGGATGTTTATCCTGCATTGCATGATGGAGCTTGTGAAGTGTTTGGATATAACAGCGAGCATTTATGGTTTCCTCAGGCTCAACCAGAATGCACCCCTTTGTATCCCACTCTAACAAGGAATTTGATCACAGCATGTTGTCGAAATGAAACATCACTGTCAGCCATTTTGAAACAACTGGCTGCGCTCATGCGATCAAAGCTAATGACGTCACAATACCTCAACGCATTCAGTAAAGTCTATATTTTGTGATGATGTATTTTGTTTGCGTGTATTGATGGATTCTGATTTTTAAAAAAAATGTTGCTCATTACTTTCAGTGTGCCCCTCTTACATACCTTTTTCATTTTCTCATTGAACAGTAAATATTACCTCCCCAGTAACTTTGTTCGTCCTTGTTATGGTGCTATCAAGCGACTTCACTTCCAGCCTCTTTGCCTTTTGATTGGCCTCCAAAGAACGAACCACCACCACTCTCTCACCTTTCAAGTCCTTCAGAAGCAGCTTGACTTGTGCCATAATCTGCAATAAATAGATAAATAAAAAAAAAAAAAACGTATGTAAATTCCAAAATTAAATTCTGTAGATATCTTACTGCTGCAGAAACAAAATCTGCAAATACTTGGTTCTAACTATTTTTGCACATTAGATGACATCCTACTACTAGCTTCTCTCATTGGTGCTCATCGTCGCCTTGTAATCAAGAGGTCTCGGTATCAATACCCGGTGAAGGCACATAGTGGTTTGGATCCCACTTTAAACTGTATCTCCAGTCCAGGATTATCCTTACTGTGCACAAAGTGAACTTAAAACACCAAATCAATCAATCTCATTGGTGCTGGGAGCAACCCAGGCCAATAGTGAGGGGTAGGCTAGGGGGAAATATCTAGCTACGAGGCTGGAGCAACCAATCGGGATCACTCTTCGATAGTGTTACTTACATCTTGTGATGCTGTATGGGAACCCACCGGGGTACACATCACAGAGTTCAAAACTAGACTCCAATAAATCAGTGCACTATTTAGAATCAGGCACAACAGGGAATAAAATTAATTAGGGGTGGAACTCTGATTCTGGAGTTCTTAGGAAAGGCATGAATGTGTCCGTGAGGAGAAAGGCTTGTAGATTCCTACCCTTCTGTGTAAATTTTGTGTGTGACAGCTGGACGATATCGACACTGCAGTGACTTGCTTTATTGGAAATGACAGAGAATAATGGACAGCAGGGCATAAACAGAGCTGGTCAAATGAGCATTATTATATATCTGTATTTGTATATATTTCTAGATCATTTTTCTCCCTCTCCAGGTTAACTCAAACAATAAGAATGTTGTTTACATGAAATTGAATCAACACACCGATTTTTTGGTGTAACTGCAACAATTTTAAAAGGCTTGCAACATTTCAAAAACTTATTCATCATCTTTTTTTGCATCCTCTTGGTGTAGAAAGAATTTCACATAAAATTTCACAAGCCATTTTAAAGTGCTATAATGCTACATGAGAATAATTTGAGTTATTTAATGTAATTAATAGAATGTGATGTGATGAGTTGTTATGACTCTGTAACTAGTCTTTGTTATTTTAAACTGGAATTATATAGGCATCAGCATCAGCTGGAAATGGTCAGGGTATCAGTATCGGCTCAGCCCTAATTAAAATATGTAAATTAACATTGTACTGCTCTTATTTCACGAATATGTAAAAAGATGGTACAAGAATAGAGATATAACAACACATTTTGATTACCTAGCTTATCTGTAATTGCCAACATTTGTATAAAAACAACTGCTCTGGCAAGGAAATCAATGTCAAATAGAAAAAGAAGTGAATATTTATTGGATAACAAACAAGGATGTTAGATCCAGTTGACGAAAATAATGAAAATTAAAGTTCTTGATTAATATTTATGCACATTATAATAGGTACTAGTGTGCATAAATCATCTTTGTTATTGTCATCCAAAGCCGTATGATATCAATATAATCTTTGCCTTCCAAAAAGTTTGGCAAAAATAAATAACCCTCCATCATACAACAGATGCTAAACAAGTATATTTTTATAATTGTTTGTACTTGGTAATTCTTATGGGGTGGGGGTCTGGACCCTCTCTAAATACGTCCTTGCATAACACAGTTTTCCCTAAAAAAGGAAAAATAAAAATAAACAATGTACATACTTTAACTGAATGAGCCATTTTTGGATCATGTACAAATGTCTGTCCTTTATTTGTTCCTGGAGGAAAATCCCCTGTTGTAGCATACTTCAAGGATTCAATTAGGGTCTGTAAGATAGAAGAGATTAAATAGAAAACAAACAGTATTCAACAGTTAAAGAGTTGAAAATAAAAGTCACACATATTCCATTATTAGCATTTTTTAATATTTGTCACATGCATTGCCTTATTGATGTAGATTTTAGATAACGTTTGAAAGACTTGGATATTGTGTACTTAAATCAACATGTAAATTTAATCAGAATTTTAGGGTGTGACACATAATTGCAGCCTTTGTTAATTTACAGCTCTAATGTCTTAATACGAAATAAAGCAACACTGTATATTACAAATGAAGATTATCACAATTTACTATGTTTACTATGGTGTTAATTAAGGGAAAAAACATATAATGAAAAAATTGGAACGTACAGAAATTACTTACTGTTTTTCCACATCCATTTTGCCCTTGAATTAAGGTCAAAGAATTACGAAAATCAATCCACTGTGCATCACCATCCTCACCTCCGAAGCTCCTAATTCCAAGAATTTTCAGTCTTTCTATTCGAGCCATTCTTTCTAGGAAAATACACTATCTTTCTAAAAAAGAAGGTAAAGGTAATTGAGACATGAATTATAATACTGAACTCATTGGAGAACAAATACATTCAAAATACCAAACAACACTGGCAGTTCCAGTTCTGATTGCATATTAATAATATACCAACAGGTATCTGGTTTAACAAATTACAGTAATAAATAACTCTGTTATGGTTTCTACAATAGGTAAAGTGATAACAATTGTTACTTCGCATAGGACATAGTCTACCCAGAGGAGATAAAAATTGATCATAACTAAAGGAGTTGAAATGAAAGTTGCAAAAAATCAGGTTTTTTGGTAAAAAGTTCATGTGTACTTGGGTCATGTCTTCAAGGTTTTGGACAGTAATACTCAGCTGTGTGTTTATGTATGTTAGGGTGCTACATGCAGATTCTGTGAGTTAATGCAGAAGAAAAATGTTCTGACCACATAAAAAAGTGAAATAATGTAAATTAGTATCACAGAAAATAAAACGATTTTGTAATTTTCAAAGTGAAGTCAATTTTGCACGCACTACCCTGTATGTGAAGGTTGATTGTGGCCTGCTCTTGATAGAGACAAAGGCCTTGGCTCTGATAGTATTCTAGGATACTACTAAATAATTTCAGCTCAAGACCTTTCTTCCACATGTTTATTATTTTCAAAGAGTGCTTTCTTAAAATTCCTTGCTTGTCCCTCTCTCTCTGGATGCTTGCATACATAGGCCCAACCAAAAGGTTTTTAACATATAGTCCAGGCAAATTAGAAAAAAGAATGGAAAAAATTCCAACAGAGATAAAAATTGGTAGATATCACCAATATGGTATTTCAAACAACATACTAAAAGTCCCCTACAATCAGAGTTGTGCTCTGGCCGCCATATTGGAAAATGACGGATGAACGATGACGTTTGATCATAATTGCTTTATTAACTAAAAATGGTGAAGGCTGACCGAAAATGTGTTCAGACATAAATTAAAGAAAATGAAATTTCCAATAACAGCAAGAAGATAAATTTTTGTGATTTAACCAACCATTTCACTGTTAATAATATATGTAATTTCTTTACAGGTGCTGCCCACTGTGGAACTTGGATGTAATGTATGTGATCATCGGAAAACAAACTGAATAACCTTTTTGGCAAGGCAACAATGGATATAACCCAATATTGTATTATTTGTGAACAAACGTTGAGTGAAGGTGACACTGTGGTTGTGATAAAAGGCTTAAATGCTATAAAGAGCAGCAGTTTACGTCGAAAGGATGGAATATTTGAGACATTGGAAATTGAGACGAATGTGAGGTTACATATTAAGTGCCGTAAAGACTATACTCGTGAGAGTAGTATTACTGCTGCAAGTAATCGTTCGCCACAAAATTCAATACTCCTTCGATCAGCAGTACATATATTTGACTTCAAACGTGATTGCTTGTTTTGCAGTGAAGTTTGTGATTTTCAAGCAGAAACGAAAAAGAATGTGAACAGACGAGTTAAAATATTTGAAGTTCGATCCTTAACATTCAAGGATCAAATCAATGAAGCTGCCATCAAGAGGAAAGATGAATGGGGAAGGACAGTGCTTGATCGAATTCGTACCATTATTGATCTAGTTGCAGTTGAGGCTAGGTTATCACCATCCTTGTTTCACTAAATTTTACACATCCTCACCTACATCGGAAAAACGTGGTAAGCCTGAAGATGAGTGTATTCTATAGCATTTCTGCAGTTATAATGATATACCTTGATAATGATAACGACGAGTGTCAGTACTCGATGATGAATTAACTTATGACGAAGATGAAGGAATATCTTCCATAAGATACTGATGTCTCAGAAAAAACTCTTAAGAAACACCTATGTGATCACTATAGAGAAGACATGATAATAAAAATAGTAAAGGGCAAACCGCTACAGTATGTTTCCGTGATACAGGATATAAAATATTATCCAAAAGTTAGTACACACAGAAAGAAGAAGATCCAAAGAACGAAAGACTTAGAATTGTCGCAATAATTCGGGAAGATATACGATCTGAAACATATCCAAACATAACATGTATCCAAATCCACATTAATGCTTGAAGACAGTTGATGATATGGTTCCAGAGACATTAAGGGTCTTTACAGAGGGTGTGATTATGAAACGAATAAAAGGAAATGAAGACTCCATCAAAATATAATGTGTGTGTATTGAGCATGCTATTATATCAGCAGTAAGACCACGGTCATTCAATTCAATGATTCAGATTGGACTTGCAGTTCATCTACATAAACATTTTGGTTCAAGAAATATTATTGATACGTTATCAAGCATGGGTTTATGTTCATCCTACAATGAAGCCGTATTGTATCTTAGTTCTGCAATGTTAAGTGATGAGGAAATTGTTGCTGACAAGGAATTATTGAATCAGTTTGTTTTTGATAATGCAGACATCAATGTTCGGACCTTGGATGGACTAGGAACTTTCCACAATATGGGGAGCATTATGTGCACTACTCCTGCAAGATCTGTTCATCCCAGAAAAGAAATTGTTTGATTGAAGAAGCAACCACCAGAATGTTATCTTGCCAAATTTGGTAATGTTCCATTACACACATACGTTGTGCCTGCTGTCCGTGGCCTGCAGAAAATCAATATTAAAGAAATTGAATACGCCAAACAGGTAGCACCATCAGTGCATGTTGCATCACTTCATGATTTTGTATGGATGTGTGGAAATCACCTTACCTTGTCACCAAGTCCAAGTTGGAGTGGTTGTATGGAGCTTGCCACTGAAGGTAGCAATGAATATCACATTTCTGAAATAAGTATATTACCATTTGTAAAGCTGCTGACGACAAGTCCAGATGCCATATACTAATCCCTTATGTTCGCAGTTGAAGAATGCATGAAACGTGGTCAAAAGACATGTATTGTTACTTTCGACCAACCTCTATATCTGAAAGCCTCTGAAATTGTTGCGGCTTCTCTAGACAACGGAGATCTGTCGTCAGTTGTCCTTCGTCTAGGTGGATTCCACATGCTTATGTCGTACATGGGAGCGATAGAATACATGATGAGGGGAAGCGGATTGGAAGAAGCTTGGTCAGTAATATATATTATTCGTTACAAGTCACGAAATAAAAGTGTAAAACTTAATAAACACCAGGCAAATTTGATTACAAAATAATGGGAAAAGTTTCCACAGAGTTACATTTATTTTTTACATTATTGGATTATATTGGTTAAATTTATTTTTTACATTATTAGATAGGTTGGTTAAATGACAAAAAATTATCTTCTTACAGTTATAGAAATTTTATTTTCTATAATTTATGTCTGAACACATTTTCGGCTCAACCTTCACCATTTTTAGTTAATAAAGTAATTATGATCAAACATCATCGTTCATCCGCCATTTTCCAATATGGCGGCCAGAGCACAACTCGGATTGTCAGGGATTTTTAGTATGTTGTTTGAAATACCATACTGGTGATATCTACCAATTTTTATCTCTGTTGGAATTTTTTCCATTCTTTTCTGACATTTTGCCTACTTTTACTGGACTAATAGGTGAGGCTGCTGAAAAAGCATTTTGAATGTCAAAATTGGTAGGAAAATAATTACAATTACTTATCTTTTAAGAAAATTAAGTACAAAGAGGGATTTTATGACCACCATAACACCTCTTTCTAGTTTCTATTTGTTTATTTAGCATCTCTGTTGTATCTATTTAATTGTAATGATGTGGACTGTTGAATTTTTTTAGTGAAACTTCATAGAGGATTCAGGTTTTGAGCTAAATTCTTTCGTCTGTATTGAAACAATATTGCCATCTATGCATTTTGGTGTGTGTTGGGGTGGGTGAGGGGGTAGCAGGATGATTTAAATACTACCCATAATCAGTTGCTACACCAAGAGCCAGGGTCACCACACATCACTGGTACTTATGCATAGACAAATCAGTAATCGTGAGAAGAAATTTAGTCAACCACCCAAAATGCTAGACAACCAATTCCATTTCGGGTCAAGAATGCTGGTGGATACGTTTCATATATTTATTTAGCTACTGGCTAACAGTGAAGATGTCAAGGAGTACATACAGACATTCCTTTCCTGAGAGTCAAAGACACAATTATTGCAGTGTGGCATGGTAAATACTTTTGTGCATAATTCTACTAACGGATGATTAACGGGAAGGTATTTTATAGTTATTGTGTCCTGACTTGTTTTGACCTTCCATGTGATTTTACACCCCCTACAAATCTTACGGCCTAGCCTGCGTTTACTTAGCTCACCGGTCAATAAACTACAGGGTGGCGCACGAAATGATCCACCATTTTGTTGTTGAATAAAAACTATATTATAAAGAATCTCTCAATGAAACATAAATGACACAAAGGTTATACTTTGGAAAAACGTACTACTGAAATACCTGCTCAATATGGCCACCGTTTTGACTTTTAACCTCTGTCAAGTGAACACTAATATTTCCAATTACCCTACGGCACATGGATTCCGTAATTTCACTGCAAGCCTGAATAATAAGTCTTCGCAGTTCCATTAAATCTTGAGGTTTTTCCCGAAAATCTTGTCCTTCAAAAAACCCCAAAGAAAATAATCACAGGGGTTGAGATCTGGGCTATATGTAGGCCAGGATTGTCCACCAGCGATACGATCAGAAAATCTGTTTGAAATTACACGAAGATTGAAAATGTCGTGCAAAAAATCCAGCACAATATTTGCTGTGTGTGGCCTTGCGCCGTCTTGCATAAACCACTGCGTATTGAACAGTAAAGCTGTGGCAAGAAGCTATGGAATAAAACTATTGCGGAGCATGGTCAAGTAACGTTCACTGTTTACTGTCTCCTCAAAGAAAAAGGGTCCGATCAGACCATGACTGGAGATAGCGGCCCAGACCGTAACCTTCGGTGCATGGCTAACTTTTTCATGAAGCACTCGTGGATTCTCAGCTGCCCAAAAGTGCACATTTTGTTTGTTAACCACACCATCCAAATGGTGCGCCTCGTCAGAGAACCACACGTTGTACAGTGTTGCATTGTTACCCTCGGTCCAATTAGCGAAGGTCAATCTCTTCTGTTTCTATTCATTTGTGAGTTTTTGCACCACGGTAATCTTGTACGGATACATGTGGAGATCACTTTTAAAAATTCTTTGAACAGAACGTCTTGATATCCCAAGTTGTGTCGCTGCTTTTCTGGTCGATTTGCCAGGACTTCTCTGCACAGCGACGCGGGCGGCTTCAATATTCTCAGGCGAACGCACAGGTTTACGGCAATCACGCTTTGATTCCAGTACTGTTCCTTCCACTAGAAACTTTTCATGCAGTTTGTGCATCGTTTTACTCGAGGGGGCCACCGAGTTTGGAAATGTGCACGAAAGCGCCTCTGAGTTCCCACAATGCTCTTCGTTTCGGCGAAAAATAGCACAGTTGCTGATCGCTGTTCCGTCGTAAGTCCTCCTTTGTCCGCCATGTTGTATACTCTAGCCCCCTGGGGACAGGTGGATGCACTACGCTTCAGTTTTCATCACACGATATTTCCAATGACTACTGCAACTGCTGTTGGCACACATGACGTCATTCCTCATCTCAGATCTGAAGAAAACAAAAAACAAATGGTGGATCATATCATGCGCCACCCTGTAAATGTATTTTTTCCCCTGTTGGATTCTTACAGTGATTGTAATAATCTATGAATGCTTGAATTTCATTACTATGAATAAAATACTTATATATCTGGAACGTCCAACAAAAAATACAGTATGAATATCATGATTGGCATGCAGACAGGGAGGGGGGTAAGATTTTTCCAATGGAGGGACAAACAAGGTATTTTTCCAAGGGGCATATTACCCGATAATAGTGTTGCCCCCTCAAAAACACAACTTGAATTTGAAACTATAGCATTAATGTAAATTGCTGTGACTGAAATGAAATTATATGTGTGAAATATATACTTTTTAGGTTGGCATTCGTCCATGTTCCTACATTGTTATACGTGTACTTTCACCTAGAAATTTAGTGTAGAAGAATCTTCATTAAACGATATTATACTCTTAAAGAGAATTAAGTATTTTCATGGCGATAAAAGTTAAAAGCAACTACGGGGGATGGGGGTGCAGTGGTGCAACCACAATCCCCAAACTGGGACAGAAATCAATTCTAGCGGGGTTAAACATTGAAGTAAAAGAAAGCAAGACTAGTAGAATCTAAGAGTAGCAGGACAAAAGGATACTCGAGATGGTATTAGTTTCCACGTCTTTCTTGCCTAATTTCATTCAAACGGCCAAGAGCACCTGCAGGGACAACACAGGGGCAATTTCCCCTCTTGATATCAAAATTTATAAATAAAAATACATTTCGGAAAATGTAATGCTCGCTTTGCTTGCAATATCGGTAAAAATTTACTATCCTTCGGACACCTCTAATTTTTTCGTTTCGTCAATTTTTGACATTCGTACTTACGTATCTGCTTCGCGGAACATTCCTGAAGGTGAATCAACGTTGTTTTGATGAAATTAATTGCAATTTTTCACATTACCAGTACTTCTTTCTGGTAGGCCTTTTCGCAATTATTTCCAATTTCTAGATCCTGATACTAACATGACACCAAATTTAAACTGTTTCCTAACCTAACCACGTGCCAATGGTTTGTGGGGCTAGTGCTAATGGTTCATGGGGCTAGTGCCATTGGTTCGCAATTAAAACCCCCTGGATCCTCCACACCCGGTACAAACTTCACCACGCATCCAGGACACGCCATCCTTCTAACTCTCTTTGCAAACGCAGACAGTTCGAAACACTGGATACCCAATGAACATGAACAAAACACAATCACGACGCATGATGGTGTGCGAAGGTGTACGCGTCAAACGCTATTCTCCGTCGAAGAATTAATTTTCAACAAACAACATGAATTTCAGCTATGAAACATTCCCACATCACAGAAAACACCTTCCCGATGTTCGACAATGCTACAGGAACTTATTACAGTAAGTAGTTTCTTCTGTA
Organism: Lepisma saccharinum; assembly: GCF_977018435.1. NCBI lineage: Eukaryota > Metazoa > Arthropoda > Insecta > Zygentoma > Lepismatidae > Lepisma > Lepisma saccharinum. The sequence continues at coordinate 45,085,362 of NC_139242.1, forward strand.
AAATTAAATAAATGTGTCCGAAGGATAGTAAACAAGTACCACTAAAAATTCTACAATTAATATAATACAGTATGTAACATTGTTATTCGTACACATAGAATTTCCAAGGCAAAAATGTCATATCTATTAGTAAATATAATCGTTTTCATATGTATCTGGAAATTAATGTTAATGAAGGTTTCACCAACAAATGTCAATAAAAATGTATGTTCAAAGTGTATAAACAGAGCATATAATTTGTGTGAAAAGAGAAAAACACGCTGTTTCATGCAACATTGTTATTCGTACAGGCAAGAGTTTCAATCTTCCTCTCATACAGAGCCACCACTATTCGGGCAATTTCGTGCAGTTTGCAACTTCGTAACAAGTTTGAACATGCAGGCATGCTTCCCGTCAAGCGGAATGATGGCGTAGGTATTGTTGTAGGCCTATTGTCTGTCTATCAGCGTGTTCGAAATGGGCAAGGTGAAGGAACTTAGTTCCGATCTGAAGAATGTTATTATAAATTTGGTTCTTAGAGGTTATTCGTTAAGAAAAATTGGACAAACAGTCAATAAATCACACTCCACAGTTCAATACGTAGTAAACAAATTTAGAGAGGAAGGTTCAACACAGAATGTGCCGAGAAAACCAAAAGAGAGACGGTTGAATAAATGTGATGAACACTTTATTTTAAAAAGAGTGCGAAAAAAAAACCCGACTAAGTGTTCCTCAGTTACGACCGTTAGTAGAAAATGTTGCTGGCAAGATGATGTCCGATCAAACTGTTCGACGTGCCTTGTGGAAGCATGGATATCATGGCAGAATACCACGAAAGAGGCCATATGTAAATAAGGTGAATCGCAGGAATAGACGGTATAATTTAACAATACAGGGAATTTCTCCAATTTGTTTGAATTTTCGGTTACTTACTAATTTGGGTCTCCTAATCACGAATCTGCACTTAAAATTTGGCGCTCACGTATAAATTTGGCGCTTATTTGGGGCAGGTGAATCCGGCCACTTTCTAACATGCCCTTAACAGGGAGTCTATAGATATAGGCGGGAAGCCGGAGCGGAGCGGAGGCGGGGCCGCGATAGCGGTTGGGGGCGGTAGGTCGATTACCCCAGGGGCGGAGCCCGGAACCGGCGGGAAATTCGGAAATCGAGGGTGTGGAAATAAGAACTTAATTTCGATTATTTTGCTATTTCCACATGTGAGCGCCAAATTTTGACTGCAGATTCGTGATTAGGGGGCCAAAATTAGTGAGTATGCCGAATTTCAAACAAAATGGAGAAATTCCCTGTATTGTAAAATCGCTCCGAATAGACTTTCATTCGCGAAAGAGCACATCCACAAGGACAAGGTATTTTGGGATAGTGTCATATGGTCAGACGAGTCCAAGATTAATATATACGGGTCAGATGGGATAAATAGGGTCTGGAGAAAATCAAATAAAGACAATGATCACATTAACACAGTTCCAACAGTTAAACACGGTGGTGGATCATTAATGATTTGGGGCTGTATGTCGTCCAAAGGTGTTGGTACCATCCACTTTATTGATGGTATCATGGATGCATGTGTCTATTTGGACATATTGAAGAACAATGTAAAGCAGAGTTCCCAAAATATGGACATGCCGCCTATCTACAGATTCCAACAAGACAATGACAATAAGCATAAGGCGCAAGTTAACATGAATTTGCTAATATGGAAAGTGCCCAAACTACTACAAACACCAGTTCAAAGTCCAGACTTAAATCCCATTGAGCATTTATGGGTAATTTTGAAGAGGCGAGTCCATAAAGCAGGCGTCAAGCCCAAACAAGAGTTCAAAACTGTTGTGCAAGCCGAGTGGAATAAAATAAGCTCTGAAACATGTCGGAAACGGGTTAATTCTATGAAGAACAGGTGTCAAGCAGTAATTAAAGCCAAAGGATACGCATCAAAGTATTAGAACTGTCAGTCAATTTGCTCTGAACATACTTTTTTCTTTTATATTATTAAGTGTACGAATAGAAAAGTTCTACAAAAAAATGGCATGTTTCTCTTTCAGTTTCATTTAATTTATTATTGTCATTGGTTATACAGAATTTGGGTAGATTTTATGTTCTTAATGATATTAGTTATTGAATAGTATAGAAACAATTTCAAAAGAGTGTATTTCCTTTCAGATATTAAAGCATTTTCTTTGAAAATCCGTGTGTACGAATAAGAATGTTACATACTGTATTAACAATGGAACGGTTCGTGTTCTAACATGTTGAAAGCTACGTGTAAACTAGCATGGCTTTGTAGATTTAAAAAAAAAAAATCACATACATACGCTAAATAATAGATAAATATTGAAAATAATTCAACACAATAAATAAGGCGCATCCGATTAGCAAGTACTTCACAGAAACTCAGTAATACTTTAGCTTTGCTTACCACGTAAATAAATTTACGCCCCTGTAACAAAAAAGATTGAAACTTTGCGGCAAATTTTCGGGACGTGATGCCGATGCTATTTGTCCTACAACCCAATCGGCGGTGCGCAACAACTCTTTGAACGCGCGTAAAATATAACAGGGGTGAAGCAACAAATGAATAAATTAACAGAAACTATATTGTTATTATTTTTGTGCATGACATTGCCGGCCCTGTCTGTAAAAGTAATGCAATTCCAAACATATGGGACCGTAGACACTAAAAGGCAAGGAACACAAGAAATGACAAGTTCTCCGACTCACACAAATGTGAAGCACAAAGCACCGCCCACAGATTAGATATAGGTTGCACCGCCCTTCGATGTAGTAATACGTCTCAATAGACAAAACCTAACGAGAGAGAGAAAAGGGTTAAGAGAGGGGGAGGAGGAGAAGAGAGAGAGAGGAACTCTAGGCATAAAAAGTATCATACATCCATGGTTAGGCATGTCATGGTTTGCATTTACTTTTGAAATGTATACCATCGAAGGGTGGGGCTTGTTGTTTATATTTGTGTCCATAGACAAACCATATATGCTGGATTTATGCCTGTGTCCCGAGGTATAAGAAATACTGCGATGAGATAATTCGGGGAAGAATGTCAATTACCAGACACCAACTTTCGGATAATGCACACACACACAGACACAAATAAATAGAATAAAATGGGTTGGAAGTTGGATGGTCGGAACATTGGAACTATCCATCTGCTCTTTCCTATGTCACTGCTTGTCCATCTTTGCAAAACGGCATATTATTTGTTATTTCTTGCGCCTAACAAATATAAAATGTGTGATTTGCTTGTAAATAAAAAGAAAATTTTTCAATTTCATAGCGAAGAGAATAGAGAAGGTGTACTTTAACAGTAGTATTTTGTTATTTTTTTAAAAATGTATGATCCTCTACTGGTCAATTTGTGTAACCAGTTTCCTTCTGTCTTCTGCTGCCATATTGAATGTAACGCAGCTGGAATAATTTCCGTTTTCGTGAACAGGAATGGCTTGCCGTACACCAAAATATGCCTTATTAAGATCAATATCGGTAAGTTAGCGTAATTACGAGTATCTAATTTATTTAATGAAAGTAAATGTTCTGTAGTAGTAAGAAACGAATACGAGTTAATTTTAGCAAATTTTATGATCAGCAAGTTCAATAGCAAGAACCAAATTACAGCGCTCTAACCTGAGGCAAATGTAATGAATGCATTTATTTGATCATATATTCAACATGCCAGCAACCTTTTCCGGAGCAAATTACAATATAGAGATATTATCCAATTTTGTTAATATTTCGCATACTCACTAATTTAGGCCTCACAACCACGAATCTGAAATTAAAATTTGGGGGTCCATGATCTCAACCAACAATGTAGAATTGCTTGTTATTTATCGCAAGATCTATCGATTCACAACGAAATATACGTACATATTCCTGATATACTACAATCACAAATGTTAACTATGTTTGCCTAACCCAACTGCAACTAACCTAACCTTACTGTGAATGGTGCGTGACCTATGCATGCATGGTTCTACAACCCCAAATTTTAACTATGTTTGCCTAATCTAACCTAACCTTCCTGTGAATGGTGCGTGGAGCTATTCACCAATGGTGCGTGACCTGCATGCATGGTTCTACAACCCCAAATTTTAACTATGTTTGCCGAACGTGGTACTACTTTACTATAGGTGAGACACCTTTAAATCATTTGTTTCGCACTTTTTTACATTGCGGAACATTTTTTTAGGGGAAATAATGAATTTCTTATGAAAATAATGTCTATTTTTTACATTAACTACTACTTACTGTTCTTCCTTATTTCCACACACAATATGGCGATAGCTTACCCGTTCATCGTGCGTTGTGCCAGTGTTTTGTCGATTTGGAGTATGCATGCAGTGTTGCAGCCTTGTTTACCGAAAAATACCTAAATTTAAAAAAAACATTAAAAACACCACAAAATTTTTTCATAAAAAAAAGTTCTATTTTTGACATAAAGAGTAATTATTAAACCATTGAGCTCCCAAAACCATCCACGGGTAGCCCCAAAAACCATTGATGTTAGCCCCACGAACCAGCATGGGGACGAGGTATGCCTACTGGGTTAGGTTAGGCCTGTTAGGTTAGGCTCCATTAGCACTCCTTTCGTTCAATTTAGCATATACGGACAACATCAGTTTTTCTCGATTAAAGAAAATACACGGAATTCTTTTAATTTTAACTTTCCATGTCCTGCAATCCACTTCTTTCTTCAAGATTCCGTGTTGAAGTACAAATTCCATGGCATCTTTCACACCCGGCAACAACTTCATGATGCATCCTCGACACATCATCTTATAGCGAAAACACGGCAGGTTGAAACACTGACTACGGAGTTTACGTCATCTAACACACAGAACATTGTGCTCTCGTGCAGAAATCAAATGGCGGCAGCAGCAATAGCACGTCGGAAAGAGATTTTCGTAGAAAACCACATACATTCACATTAAAATGGATCAAAACTACATTCCCGAACTTCAACAACGCTACAGAAAATGATTTGCGTAAGTACTTTCTCCTGTAAATTTGAAGAAATCCGTCTCACCTATCCTAACCTAACCTTCCTGTGAATGGTGCATGGGGCTATTCGCCAATGGTGCGTGACCTATGCATGCATGGTTCTACGACCCCAAATTTTAACTATGTTTGCCTAACCCAACTGCAACTAACCTAACCTTCCTCTGAATGATGCGTGGGGTTATTCGCTAATGGTGTGTGACCTATACGTCCATGGTTCTACGCTTTTGTAGCATGTAACTGGTGAAGAGACATTTTAAATCAAAGGAACTGAATCACCGTTTTCAAACTTACCTCTAATTAAAATCCGCATTCCACATGCTCTTATCAGTACACGCACGGTTTCTGTACAATGTCAAAGCGTGCCCGTGTGGATACATGTAACTACCCTCCTTCGGCAGAACACCAAATTCCATCAATTTGTTAACCAAACCACGACCATCCTCTTCTACACTCCACTTATATAACTGTAGCACATTAACAATCTTTTCATTTCTCTCCACCATTCTTCCACGACCAATGCTGTGAACCAAAGGGAATCGTTCTGAACAGCGTCGCAACGCTCTAGACAGCGGAACGGACGTTGATAGTCATTTCTTCACATCATCAAACATGGTTGCTATGTTTGTTTATGGGGAATCATTGCGATAATTAACAACGTTATTTTACAAGTTCTACAACTCAACGTGCAATTTAAACACGTTACCCCCAAATATTATGTGCATATACGTAAGTGCGACTGCATATTTAGTGAGTATAACAACTAGTAAACTGATTACACAATACATCTACAGGGTGGCTCAATAAGTCACTTAACACCCCCAGTAGAAGGCCACTGCAGCGTGCAACATGGAAATGGTGATGACCAATCGTTATCAGGCCAAGGGGGAACCACATTGACGCCACCCACACGGTCGGTGGCCATTTTGATGTCCGCCATCTTGAATTCAACTTCAGAATTTTAAATGGGAAGGGGGTCGTGCGACATATCAAAATGGGCTAGAATTTCACGAGAAATGCAATGGTGGAGGTTTTTTCGACGTATCTTTAACCAGTAAAAATTTATGACTGAATTCTTGTACCAATTTGCTCCTTTTCGAGGTGTTAGAAAAATGCCTTAAATTTGTTTAGCGCTTCGGTAATGCATCGAGATCAAAGTGACGTCTATGGAGAGACGTTCGCATGCCATTGCACATTATTTTAATCAGATACATCCATGAAGAGCTGTGCATTATGAATGGTTGTCGCGAACAATTTACAGTGTGACGCTTCCATTGAATTAAAAGTCCTTCACAGTGACAAGGCTAATGTTTATGTTCATAAGGAAGTTGTAAATTGATCGCGAGCAAAATGCTGGCGTAGGTATTGTTGTAGGCCTATCGTCTATCTATCAGCATGTTCGAAATGGCAAGGTGAAAGAACTTAGTTCCAATCTGAAGGATGATGTTATAAATTTAGCCCTTAGAGGTTATTCGTAAAGAAAAATTGGACAAACAGTCAATAGATCACACTCCACAGTTCAATACATAGTAAATAAATTTGGAGAGGAAGGTTCAACACAGAATGTGCCGAGAAAACCAAAAGAGAGACGGTTGAATAAACGTGATGAACACTTTATTTTAAAAAGAGTGCGAGAAAACCCCCGACTAAGTATTCCTCAGTTACTACCGTTAGTAGAAAATGTTGCTGGCAAGATGATGTCCGATCAAACTGTCCGACGTGCCTTGTGGAAGCATGGATATCATGGCAGAATACCACGAAAGAGGCCATATGTAAATAAGGTGAATTGCAGGAATAGACTTTCATTCGCGAAAGAGCACATTCACAAGGACAAGGAATTTTGGGATAGTGTCATATGGTCAGACGAGTCCAAGATTAATATATACGGGTCAGATGGGATAAATAGGGTCTGGAGAAAATCAAATAAAGACAATGATCACATTAACACAGTTCCAACAGTTAAACACGGTGGTGGATCATTAATGATTTGGGGCTGTATGTCGTCCAAAGGTGTTGGTACCATCCACTTTATTGATGGTATCATGGATGCATGTGTGTATTTGGACATATTGAAGAACAAAGTAAAGCAGAGTGCCCAAAAAATGTACATGCTGCCTATCTACAGATTCCAACAAGACAATGACAGTAAGCTAGGGTGTTAGTTAACATGAATTTGCTAATATGGAAAGTGCCCAAACTACTACAAACACCAGCTCAAAGTCCAGACTTAAAGAACAAAATATATATTCCTGATATTACTACGACCCCAAATTTTAACTGTTTGCCTAACCTAACTTTGCTGTGCATGGTTTGTGGGGCTATCCGTGAATGGTTTGTGGGGCTACGCATGCATGGTTCGTGGGGCTACCCGTGCATCGTTAGAGGGGTTTAAGGCTAATTGCAACCAGGCACCATCAAGAAGCTTTGTTAAACGGGATATATATACACACATTCACGTAATGCGTATACTTCTCCATATGTGTTGTGAACAGTAAAGATTTTTAATTGTCCCAAAACATCGAATATTTTGATATTAAAATTTGTTTCATATTTTATGACATCAACATTTAAATTGAGACACAAACATGTAAAAGCTTGTTTTAAGTCCATTTCATGATCAGATGTGCTCATCAGGACTACATGTTTAGTCTGTAGCTTACCCATTCCTTACGAGAAACTTACATACCGGGAGACAGCACACAAGCCCATACTTTTTATTATCACTAACATTCAAAAAAACATTTAATTATTTAATCACTGCTTCCTTTGCTGATTATGTGCAGTTATTTATTAATTATAATAATTACAAAAATTACTATCATTAATAAAAAATAATAACCAATTATTGCATGCATGTCTCTCATATTTTATCATTCACTAAAACTCACAAAATTCATAATATTTTTTTTATTAATGCTTTTTTGTTTGTAGAAGTGCTGTTGTTTTTTAAATATAATAATTACAGTAATTACCATCATTACCAACCAATTGAACACTGTCACTGGCATGAGTGTCTCAAATGAGACACATTCAAAGATGGCGCCTGATATGCGCACCAAGTGCATTTTGCCTCCTAATTACACACATGGACAAAATTAAGAGAATGAACACATAATGTCATTTTCCAGGTGAGTCACTGACCCAAACGTGCAAAGATTGTGCCCCAATGAGAACATCGATTAACGGATGTGCATACGTAAGCGAATGGGATAGTGGTGGCGGCGCTGCGGTTGCCGTAAGCATAAATACTGCTGCAAGCCCACCCACCGCGTATTGCGTTCAAACAGTTCAGCGTGTACATATCGTGTTTTGAGACAGACTTGGTGAGTTGATACACAGTGTGGTTCAATGGGTAGACACGTATGCCTAGACGATGGATTTCGGGAGAATACTGGGCAGATTGGAGGCAGGCCCGGCTCAAGCGCAGGTATCCCGAGAGCTCAATGTCACCCCCAGCATCATCTGTAATTTATGGAGGCAGTTCCAGGAGTCGGGATCCATAACCAAAAGGCCTGGGCAAGGGCATCCACGGCCCACAGCAACCAACGAGGACCGTTATGTGGCACTGACAGCGAGGCTCAACGGAAAAGCCAAAGCTACACAGCTCTCCCGTGACCTCTCTGTGCCCACCGGAACCATTGTTTCCTGACAAACCTTGTCCCGAAGGCTTCATGAGAGGGGACTGTATGCCAGACGATCCACCGTGTGTGTACCGCTCACCCCCAGCCCACAAGAGAGCCCTGGTCATGAGTGGTGCCGGGAACATCAGCCCTGGACCCAAGACCAGTGGGGCCATGTTCTGTTCAGCGACGAGTCCAGGTTCAGTTTGGACAGTGATTCCCAATGCATCTTCACATGGAGAGAAGGTGGTGCCCGATACCAGACCTCAAACATCGTTGAAAGGGACGGCTATGGCGGCTCTATGGTGTTATGGTGTGGGCCAGTATCTTATTGGATGGCCGCACACCGCTCCATGTGTTTGATGGAAGCACCCTGAGGGGTCACAGGTATAGGGTGGAGATCCTGGAGCCCTATGTGTGTCTTTTCCGGGGTGCTGTTGGTCCACAATTCATCTTCATGGATGACAATGCCCATCCACATAGGGTCCATCTGGTGGATGAATATCTGGAAACAGAGGATATCCAGCGTATGGTTTGGCCAGCCAAGTCCCCTGACTTTACCTGATATAGCATGCCTGGAATGCTCTTGGCAAGGCCATTGTGCGTCGTCAACCACCTCCCTGAACTATCCAGGAGCTAAGGAATGCCTTGGTGCAGGAGTGGATGCTACTGCCACGATATCCTCAACAGTCTCATGACCAGCATGGGACATCATTGTGCAATCTGTGAGGGGTGACCACATGCCCTACTAATGCCATATCGGGTGAGGTCTATGACCTCTACATTTGGAGACTTTTGGTGTGATGCTCATTGTCGATGCATTGTCATATGCTGGTGTAGGTTGTTGTATACTTATGTGTATTCATGCCGAATGTTGTTGCATTTCCTCTGCTACTTTTCGCACACGTCGCCATTCTGTGTTCATTCTCTTAATTTTGTCCATGAGTGTACATTACATTTGTTTTTATAAACAAAAATAATAAATAAATATTGGGAACATCCTAGGACACCATGAAATTTATTTTCAAATAGTTGAAAAATCTAACCCCCCCCCCTTACTCTCGGTCAGCTTGGGTTAAAATTGTATGTGAACCGTTATGCAATATGTGTCCACTGGGATTGGCCAATATCTTTCTCTTGGCTGCTACATCATGTAAATTTCTTTTAGCTAGTTGTAAAATATGTCACTACAAACCTGTAAACTCATAACAGTAACTTCAAGTGAAATAGGTTAGTGCAATCTGTGAGGGGTGACCACATGCCCTACTAATGCCATATCGGGTGAGGTCTATGACCTCTACATTTGGAGACTTTTGGTGTGATGCTCATTGTCGATGCATTGTCATATGCTGGTGTAGGTTGTTGTATACTTATGTGTATTCATGCCGAATGTTGTTGCATTTCCTCTGCTACTTTTCGCACACGTCGCCATTCTGTGGCTGGCTTTTTTGCAATTCTACTCTTTATACATTTTGAGTAGCTTTGCCACTTTGAAATGAACAAATAAATTTCTCCAAGCAAGTTTCTTCTGCAGTCATTTTCAGTATTTGTAATGCATTTCTTATTATCCTGAAATAGAAAAAATTACATAAGCAGAACTTAGACTGAACTGATTTATGCAGTGCCTAAATTTTGGCAGTTCTGGTGCAGGGTTAGTGTTAATTGAAAAAAGCACCTTGTTGTATAATTTACATGGACGCTTCCACTAACTGAGTGGCTGAGCACTTGGATCAGTTGACTCACAATTTGACTACCAAGTGGTCCAGCTTTCAGCTTCTGCATTGACTTGGCTCATCATACCATTTACACAATATAATATCTGAACTGCTGCTTAAGGACCCTCATAGCAGTGGCGTGCCCAAAAGGGGGGGGGGGTTGATGGAGGTTATAACCTTACCCCCCATTGGCTCAATATTCCTAAAAAAGAGAATGTCCAAGGTTGGAAAATATGACAAAATGAGGGTTGACTACCAAGAAAAAGTATACATAACCCCTCCCTTTCGAAAATCTTGAGCACACCACTCCCTCATAGACAATATATTAACACCCATCTACTATCATAAGATTTTGAGAACATTTCTGTGCTCAAAAATCTGTGAAAACTATAGTTGTAAACACCCTACATGCAGTGTTTGAAGTGAAAATTGTTAGCTGGGGGAATGCGTACCGGAGCATTAGAGCTAGGTAGAAAGGAAATGCTCCCATGTTTTAACATGGAGATAATGTGACAAGGAAGGCATGCTTTGCACAATTTTTGCTAGCTTGAGGATACCATTCCCCCCACACCCCCTCCACTTCGAGCACTGCATACATGTGTGCAATATCATACTTCTGAACAACACCAGCCCTTGCTGGGTAGCTGACGTTACATTAACAACTGATACGCATGATCCTAAATGACTAATATGATAATCCTATACTATACAGGGTGTCATTTTAATGGCGCCCACGGACCACAGATTCGTGTAGAGGACATCAAAACAAAGAACTTTTCTCAGTAACATTTTTCACGTTGATGCGTCAATTCGACGCTACAGCCGTTCAAAAAAGACTGTTTTGCCGCCTGGATGCTGGCAACCCAACACAACATTTCATTGTATCTGTGACGTCATTTCCTGCGGCGAAACAGCGCACGGTAGGGTTGCAAGGAACACACAAATTTTGTGAAAAATGACAAACTACCAACCACATTATCAGCTGTAAAACGAAACGAGAAACGCGTCCAGTAAACCGAACATCATAGCCTACCAGCCAGAAGATCAGCAGTCATCTCAGGGGAAGGGGGAAGTGAACCAACGATATGAGAAATGGTAAAAACGTATTCAAAATGAAGAGTCAATATCGGATTTTGTCTCAGCCTACATGTCAAATATCAACAACAATAACTTTTATTGTACTTACAACTTACATGTGGCTGTTTACGCCCAGCTACATGTCAATTATATTTGCAAATCTCGTTGCAAGGTTGATATCCAGATGCCTTGTGGTACTTTGTGCTGATAACAAAGTACAGATAATTGTGCTGATAACAATCTAATGATGAATCAGTAGCGAATATACTGCCCTGTTCAGAGTTGCAAACTATTACATGTGTATCCGGTGCGTAGATAAACACAGTCGTCGGAGAGTTTGTTTTACTACTATTTATATCCCTGTATTTTCAACCATTTTTGTCACTTGCCTCATAATGCCCTGAATATACATTATATTATGTGTTGCTTACCTTTGGAATTTTGAGTTCTTTCATTTCTATTTTGTCATCTGTTCAGTGTGTCACAGACAACTAGTATCAGAAGGACAAAGTGGATAGACTAAATTGTAGATGCCAACTTGGTAACTAGATTTGCAAATATTTGACATGCAAGCTGATACAAAATTCGATATGACCACTTCCACTTGAATTCTATTTTCTTTCTACCATTTTTTGTATCGTTTGTTTACTGCCTGTTAGGTTACAGAACGTGTTTTCTCGTTTTGTTTTACGGTACATAATGTGGCTGATTGTAGTTATGTCATTTTTCACAGAATATGTGTGTTCCTGGCAACCCTGTAATGCATCGCTTCACGATGGGATATGACGTCACAAATGCAATCAAATGTTGTGTGTGGTTGCCAGCATTCAGGTGGCAAAACAGGCTTTTTTGAACGACTGTAGCGCCGAAACGACGCTCCGAGAAAAATGTTACTGAAAAAAGTTGTTTGTTTTGATGTCCTCTATACGTTTCCGTGGTCCGTGGGCGCCATTAAAATGACACCCTGTATACACTGAAACAACGTAATCATGTTCATCTTGTTTTCCAATCCAATTTCTATTCTTTGCTACATCATAACATTGAAAAGTAGTTACATTTTATACACAACACTAAAAAAAGAAAGTAACAATTAACACTTCATATCATGGAGAGTTGGAAATGATGTCCTGATGTCACAAATGATACCACATAAAATCACTAATTACTCAGTTGTAACGCATCTCCCCATGCTAAAAATAACAGCCATTGATTTGGTTTATTTTACTTCATTTTTTGTAGCGTTGCAAAAAGCTGGCTTTTTTAATGGACGGTTCTTTTCCGTTAAAAAGCTGACTTTTTTTTAAAAAACTGGAAATTTTGGATTTATTGGCTTTTTACTAATTACGGCTAGCCTATGCCACTTGCAGTCTCAGTTAGGAATTTTAGAGGTTCATGAAGTCATATTTTGGAACTAACTAAATAATTTTACACCCAAGGGACACACATTGGCCATTTCGGCTAGTTACTAATTTGTTTTTGCCATATGTGAGTTTGTGTATTACCTACCCAGTGACAGAGTGGTAACACTGTCTTATAATCAGAGTGTACCAGGTTTGATCCTTAGTGGAGACATATTGCGTAGTGATTCGGATTCCATTTTAAAACTGTAGGCCCAGTCTTGATTCGCCCATCTGAGCATAAAATGAACTTAGCTAATCCAAATTTTCATGTGTTTATGTCGTCATATCATTGACCTTTTAGAAACAAAATGATTACTTATACTAAAGTTGCTTTCCTGTGATGTCACAAAAAATGAAACAAATGCTAATAATAAACTATTAGATGTTTCACGACAATTAAAAACTTTACTATTCACAATACGTATGCCGAACTACATGCATATATACTGCATTTAATGCTTAAGATCAGTATGCTACTACAAAGGAGATTTAGAACCCAAAGTGACATATAAATGCAGATATTCTTGTTGGATAATGGCCAAATTTTTGATTAGATGTTTTATACAAATAAAGTTAATATATTAATATAATTCATAGGTCTATTCATAATGCATAAGTTAATTGATACTGTATTGTTATTATTATATGAATAGGTAAAGAATAGAGATATAGCAGTACATATTCATTATCTAGCTTATGTGTAGTTAAGACCTCCAAAATTTGTATAAAACAACAGTACAGTTAAGAAATTTAGTGTCAAAAAGACATAGAAAAGAATATTTATTGACTAACCAAAAAGGATGCTGGATCCAGTTTATGAAAAGCAAAGTTACTGATTAATATTTTCTTGACATTGTCCTTGCCTTCCAATAAGTTCGATGGAAGTAAATAACCCTCAATTATACAACAAATGCTAAACAAGTATATTTTCATTTTCGGACTTTGTAAGTCTTTCGTGGTGGGGGGTGGGGGTCCAGAGGCCCGAAATATGTCCTTGGGGGAGGGGAATATCCAAAAACGTAGCATGCTTTGCTAAACACTGTGCCACAGTGGTCGGCAAAATGCTGTTGGAGTAAATACTAGAGCTAAAGAAGCAGTTGTAGAGTTACAGTATTATGTTCCAAAGTAACGGAATAAAATATATCCCTCCCACTCCCAACCCAACAATCAGAAACACATAGTCACTTACTGACAAAGGCTGTCATACGGCTTACAGCTTGGTGCTTAATGTTTACACTCAATTCTCAGAAGTTTTCAAATATTGTTGTGTTCTGCAAATTAACAATGGTTTCCAATTTCCTTTAATTTTTTTGTACCACTACCAGCCTTGATAATTCTATGTTTAGAAAATAATATATATAAAAATTAAATCATATGTGTTAGCAATTATTATTATAATAAAGAATATGTCTAAGTATGAGTTAACAAAAAAATAATAAAATAGATATTTTTTCACGACTGCTTCGAAAAATAGAAATTAGAATGTTTTGAGCAAGGCATTGACCTTTATAAAATGAATTTACCGTGCTGTGGTCTCACAACGGTTGAGAACCAGTACACTAGGTGGCCAAAATACATCACATCTTGTTCCATGACCAAGTTTAGTGGCCATTAAGTCAAATTATACATGATACACTTGAAAGTCAGAATACAAATATTTACGCCAAATACAAATGTAAAGGAGTTTGATATTAGATTTTTGTTTATAGACATAGTTCAAGAAGAAACACTATCATGAAAGATACATTTTATTAAGTGTTAAAAGATGTAGCAAGATTTCTTCTTTTCTTTTGCTTTATGTGCAAATCCAAATATTGAAAAGTGCCTCCCCAAGGCATAGTGGTAATGTCGTGGCCTTGTAATCAAGGAATCCCAGGTTCGATACCCGGTGGAGGCACGTTGCGCAGTGGTTTGGATCCCACTTTAAACTGTAGGTCCAGTCTCGATCCTATCTGTGCATAAAGTGGACGTGCCAAACAAGTCAAACATTGAAAACTATACTATTAGATTCTATTTACCAGGTGTATAAGCTTAAATCTGCTGTTTTGTAGTTAGAAAAAAAAATGGTTTGGTCATAGAAAGCAACAAGAAATTTATTCAAAGTACTTGCCCTCGCGAGATACACATTTTGCCCACCTCTCGGGCAATTTTTGGATACCACGCCAAAAAAAGTAATTCTCTTTCGAGGCAAACCACTCATCAAGCCATTTTCGGACATCTGCATATGAATCGAAGTGCTGCTCAGCGACGACGTGGCCCATCGACGAAAACAGATGGTAGTCGGAAGGGCCCAGGTCTTGTGAATAGGCGGGATGGGGTAGCACCTCCCAGTTGCGTGTCTCCAAGTAGTTTTGGACCAGTCTTGACGTGTGCTGTGGGGCGTTGTCGTGGAGGAAAATCAGCTTGCCATGTCTTTGTTGATAATCCGGCCTTTTGTCACACAGAGCATGGTACAATTTCATCAGTTGTTGGTGGTAGCCGTGGGCAGGGACAGTTTCACCAGATTTCAACAGCTCAAAGTAGACGATACCCTGTTGATCCCACCAAACACACAGCATCGTCTTCCGGCTGAAGCGATTTGGTCTCGAGGAAGATGTTGATGGTTGGCCGGGATCAACCCACGATTTCTTGTGTTTAGGATTCTCAAAATATATCCACTTTTCATCGCCAGTCACAATCCGATGCAGGAAAGACTTTCTTTTATGTCTGGCAAGCAAGATTTCGCATGTGTTTTGGAGTCTCTCCAGCTGCCGATCGGTCAATTCATGCAGCACCCATTTTCCGATCTTTTGAACCTTTCCCATGTCACGTAGACGCATGGAAATGGCTGCTTGAGTAAGACCCAATTGCTCGGCAAGCATCTTTTGTGTTTGGGTATCGTCCTCGTCCAAAAGAGGCTGCAATTGATGGTCCTCAAACTTCCTGGGCCGATTTTCACACTTCTTGTCCCTCAGGTCAAAATTGCCATCTTTGAACCCACGAAACCAATCCCTGCACGTTGTTTCCGATACAGCACTGTCACCATAGGGCTCCACAAGCATTTGATGCGATTCCGCAGCCAATTTCTTCAAATGGAAGCAGAAAAGCAGAGCTTCCCGCATATGCTCTTTTTCTGGCACAAAACTAGACATGCTTACCACAGGAACACTGTCTGTTGTTGTCTGCACATGGTGGCGATGTGCACTGATTTGTGTTGGCAGATGTCCAACTCATACAAACACCAGGTATGGCGTGCCCATGGTAGCTTCATACACTCACTTACGCCATCTATGAGCAAACAGCAGATTTAAGCTTATACACCTGGTACAATATATATTTATGCTTAAGTACTCAAGTTATGTGAGTGTGTGTATATAAAAACCTACTGAAATTTGAAGATAACTATCTATTCAAAGAAACAGTAATTTTTTCTAACTGCTTATGTCTAGCTATGAATTCCATGTTGAAATTTGTACTTTAAATGTAGATATGGGCATCCTTTTACAGTAGAGAGATAAATGAAAGCTGTGAAATAAGATAAACGTAGCCAAGTAATGTATTTTTATTGATTTGAAACACTTTGAGGAAAAAAGCCGAAAAAAGCCACGGAAAAAACTCAGTTTCTTTTCCAAAAAGTCTGTTTTTTCCGACCACTTCCAACTCTAATTTTTTGCAAAAAAAGCCAAATTAGCCAAAAGCTAATTGCAAAGATGAGGATGGGTGATGAGAACAATGAAATTGATGAACGCACACTCACAAACACCCACACCTATGCCAGGATTCAAACCCAGGGCCCCTGGCATTCGTTGTGCACTACACTAACCACTCTGCTGGCAACAGCAGCCATTCATATGAAGCACAATCTTCATAAACTACTCAGAACTTTCCACTTTCTCATGGGTGGGGTTATAATATATATACACGTATGTATATATATTCACTAGCACCTGTTGAATTTGAAACAAAACTTTTAAGTTTGACTCTTTTTTTCTTATTTGAAATTCTCTATTCATTAGCAAAGTTGAGCCTGTGGTTTTTCTACCACTTTATTACCAGCTATTACATCCTATCTCAAGCTTTGAGAGTATACAGCACTGGTGCTGTTCTCATGCAAATCAATAGAAAAGAATTCATATAGAAAATACCTCACTTCTCCCCTTAAATGCACCTTGCTGGTCATTCCTTAGCAGATATTAGAAACTTTGAGTAGGTTTTAAATTTCTATTGGATGGAAGTTTAGTTTTTATGTATGTGATTTAACCAATTATGTACTGTATGGATGTTTCACATGATATATGTGTGTATTTTGCACAAAATGGACTGCAACCCCTTTGAAATAAAAATAAATAAATTTTGCTTTCTAGCCTCTGATACATGTATTTATTTTTGCTATGGTTGTGCATACACTGATTACTTTTTGGTCTGTTACATATTTTTTTTAAATAGAAAGGATATGCAACAAAACCTGCAACTAGTGCAGAATGTGCAAAACCCGCTTCTTCTCCTTCTTCGGCACCCGTGGAGGTGAAGACCATCTGTCTGCCTAGTAAGCTAGCAGTTGCAAGTGTTGAGAATCATTCGCCAGTCTCACGAGTTTCAGTACTATTCAGGTACGTTTAGTGTCTCATATGGATTAAATTCTCAGTGTTATAATTACAGTGGAACCTCGATTTTACGATTTGAGAGCTGGGGTAGTCTAGTTGGTAGGATGTCTGACTGCCAAATGGGAGACCTGGGTTCTAATCCCAGGGTGGGTGATCTAAGGTCGGAATTTTTCTGGCCTTGTCTCCACATAAGAGCAGTTCTGGGGCTCACCCAGCCTCAAATCAATAGGTAACTGGGGGTAAAGGTGTCTGGAGCATGGTGCTGATCACATCACGAAAAATGGCTGAGATCGATAATGTATGGGGCCCTACCCCCATATCCCCTAAATGTGCCTTCATGGCACAGTACTATATGCACGGGGAACTTTACCTTACCTTGATTTTACGTTTTTCAGGGGACCGAGCTGAAAATACTTGAAATGCGGGAAAGTGTAAAATGAAGGAAAATTTTATAACATTTTGCTATGTTGGCATCAAGAAGATTGAATGTATAGTGCGGGAAAATGTAAAATCGGGATTCCACTGTACTTCCTTCAATCTTATGGTGTTACTGCTAATACTCTTTGAGTAGGATAGAAGTGTTGGTTTGATAGCCTTAATATTTTCATAGTTTTGTAATCTGTATGGATACAATGCTTTTCGCATGGAAGGAACATGGTGACATGCTAGCAAGATCACTTGTGCTATCTACTTTTCAGGATCTAATTCCTCATAAGATTAATATTTTTGCGACATTAAGGGGCAGAAATTATTTTTTCCATATTTATTTCTACAACCATAAACCTAACCTCATGTACAACTTGTGAAAATCATTATACAATTTAGACCATATGTATGGTCCATGAAACAAGTATGTATTTATGTAATTATATTGCTGATTAGTAAGTTCCATCATGGACTAAATCCATGGAACAACTACCATATGCTATATGATTTTACACGCTGAATTGTATGGTAGCGTTACATGCTGTGAAGCCAGGGATCCTGAGATATGTCATTGTGTTTGTCACAGATTTCATCATTAATACTTGTCATCACAAATGAACTAGACTGTTAGAAAAGTGATATAAAATAACCAAAATAGAAAAATATATAATTGTATGCATTGTAGAGAGAAATAGATAAGCTTTTATAAGAATGGAATTATCAAAAGATGCTTGCATGTACTGCAGTCATGGATAGCAGTAGCTGTGAATTCTGTGTTTCTTTTATTTGTTAAGTAATATGTACAAATGCAAAAATTCTAAAGTGACTGGCCCAATGCATTCTAGTCATTATATTAAAATTAAAACTAACCTCCACAGCACAACAGCTAAGGTCTGTAAAACAGATGGTAATTGTGTTAAATCTATTATTCAATGAAATATCCTGTTCCACATACTTATTTCTGAAACAGTCTCTGTATTATCATTATATCACTAAGGCAACTTTCCATTTTACCGAACAGCTATATTTTCTCGCTCAGAATCAAAATTTGTATGTACATTTGTGTACTACCTCAAACCTAATTGTTAATATGTTATACATTTCTACATACAGGTTATGACCTCCCCACGTAATTTACCTCTACAGATGAAGCAACTTACTAGCGACGTCTTACCACACAATGGAAAGTTATACTGGGCCCCCATTTTCCTTAAGCCATATAACTATGTACTTAGTAGTGAGAGCAACAGAACTTATCAATAAGCCATAAATTATAACCAAAGCTATCTTTTCATTCTTTAGGTTTATTACAATCAACGTATTAACAGTAAATAGAATAACTAATAACAACAATTCTAACATCATTCACGTATATATACATATCCAGTAAATAACCTTGAACAATTGGCACCTAGATTTAGTGTTCTCACCTGTGTATGGTAAAGTAGATCAATATTAATTCTTGCATTAATACCCGTACTGTTATCGGCCATGCAAATCTATGGAAGTTGTTTTCAAAAAAATAAAAATAATAAACCCCAAAATTAGTTATGGTAGTTTTAGCCCTAATGGCTGATAAGCTGACTAAAGCTGTTTACGTTATTAATTAATTAATTCATGGTTTATTTGAAATACTTAACTGCAATGGAGCTTTCCCCCAGTGTATGTGTGTAGCTTCGCTACCTGAGACCAAGTGGGCGAGCAATTCTTCTGGCTCAGACACGAGGCCTCGAGATTACGTAGCGTGACATCATACCATGTGATGATGTGTTGCCAAATCGTACAGCTATGAAATGGGATGGTGATAAAGTTGGAGAAGATTCCACATTGGTTTTGCCTCAGCATGTACATTTGACTCGTAACAATTGAAAGCTCTACATCCCGACAACATTTCTGGTTTACAAAAGCTGCTACACTTTTTGACTCATCTACTTTGATGATTTGGTGTTAAGTAGTGTATTTGGTGTCTCCACCATTTGCACTATGTTCTGGAGTAGTGTAGTCAGAGGCCTGCACAAGACCTGGAGCAGACCCGTTCGCGAGACATCGCTCCTGAAATGCCATGCAACCTGCGCAACATCCTCGCTTGAGCAGCTTGTATGCCCACCTGTCCAGATCGTTCCTGGCAGGCATTGTAGACCCGCCGGGTACCCGCAGTCTTACGATACCTAGTAGGTCTCAGTTCGTTCTTTCCATCAACTGCAGACCCCTCCCTCTGCATGACGTAGTTGCTTCGAGTAGAAACTGCACCGGGCCCACACCGTTCTGCAGTGTTGCCAACTGCAATAGATTTTCACTACTTAAAAAAGGGAACTCAAAGCTTCGTAAGCCACATCACCAATGAAATGAGATTTACGAATGTTGCCTCCCCCCCACACACACATTGAAATAGGTTTTCCGTGGCACAGGATCCATAAGTATATGTCGTAAATAACCAACATACGTATATATAGTGATATAGGGCAGGACTGAAACATGTCACGTTCGACGCTGAGGTCGCGAGTCAAACAACACACTGTTCTACTGTGAACACCAGGGCCGTAGCCAGCCAGGGGAATTGCCGTTACCCTCGTTTGGGGGGGGGGGGCAAGTACTTGGATAAACGTAACAACAACAACAATCACAATAATAGTAATAAAGTAGCATGAAAGGCATTATTATCCTCATAAATCACGCAAAAAGGGGGGTAGAAGTCGGTTCTCACGCATTTGTGTTGAAACAGAGGATTAGAAATATTTTTTTTCAACTCGTCAATTTCACATTAGCTAATAATGGAAAACAAGCACACAAACTATTTTTGAAAGAAAGAAAGTGCATGATAAATGCATTCCGAATGTACATGCATATGGCATGTAAAATTTCCATCTACAATATTTTCTTTTCAGATGGAGCGACGTATTACATAATTAATTCATCCAACTCGTAACAAACCAACATTAATAGCAAATAATATCACGGGCCGCCATAGCATTCTCTGTTTTAAAACTTTTCTCACTTAGATCGTTCGGCGCTCAGGGCCGACTCCCGCTACCCCTTTGCTACGGCATTGAACTTGATGAGACTTGTACTTTAATGTTTGACCCCCACCCTGACCCCTCCGCTAGACAATTTTCGTCCAAGGTTGTGAGCAATGCACCCTGCCCCCTCTGGTTGCGCCACTGCGTGCCTGGTTAAGGCACCATGCAATGAAAAACAATTAGTTTTCAGTGAGGAGATTTTTGTTTGCTCGATCATTCATTTAGATAAATGAAGCTGTAATATTGCGTGCATTTCCTGGCAATAAGATAAAAACTGCTTACGCTGAACTGAAATTGCTAAGTATATAAATTCTCCTTGGAGAAGAAGCTCCTCCTAGGACTTCGTAGGATTTAGTAGCTACGTAAGTAGGCAACACTGGCTGCAGCCGTCCGCGTGGTGATGAAACACCTGGAGCGACACGTTGCCGGAGGGCTGTTTCCTTCCAGCAGGTTTTGCAGGTGCCCGGGTCTTGTTGAATGCCCAGGTACCTTGTAAGCGCAGAGCACCTTGAAGACCAAGAACCCGGGTAGAGACGCAAGTCGACTCGTTGCCGTGGGCAGGCGAGCAGGTAAACCTGTTATCGCGTGCAAGCGGGCAGTGGGTAGGTAAAAGGCAGACTATGCTGGCCTCTAAGTGTAGTGCATGATGTGTGCTAACTAATCAAATTAGTGTTTAAAGCAGCAGACAGGCATTTGGTGAATCTTCTGAACTTGAACACCGCTATCGGTCTACTTGGTTGAACGTCATATCCTTGCACCAGCCTGACACCAGGATACACCTGCACTACACCTATTGTCGAAAAGTGCAACAAACTAATGGGGCCAATAAGAACATATTTTCAATCATATATATGTTATGAGTTGAACTTGGATTTTTAGGTTCTAAAAAGTGTGCTTTTAGGGTCCTAAAATAGGCTCTAAAAATCCTAAAATAGGTTCTAAAAACCCTAAAATAGGTCCTAAATATCTTAAGTTAGGCTGTAAAAATCCTGAAGTGCGTTCAAAGAAACTTAAAATGAATCAAAATTCCTGAAAAATACTGTTTAGGTATAGTCACTGGCAATGAAAATGGGACATCTATATCCTGAAATATGCTTTATCTTGCATAATGTTATGTGTGTTGCCTAACCCTACGGCCATGGCAAAACTTATCATTGGAAATTTGCTCTTAAAATCCACTCTTCGCCGTGTAGTTAGGCAACACTCTATTTTCATGTTATCTGCAGTCAAACTCCGCAATTTTGACTGTGAGGATTATCTTATATGCTGAAATGTTAGTTTGGAAGGTGTGAATGCCACAAAGCACCAAAGTGACGTGAAAGTGAGCCAGACCACTTTGGATTGTACAGGTAACAGTGGCACCAGACATTTTGCTTTGTTTAGAGCTTTGAAAAATCACCATGGACTTGGAGGAAGGGAAATCAACAGAGAGTATGTTTCAAACAGGTTCGTCAATGTTTTTGTGACCAAACAAAGCAGATGCCTCTGTGTGACATAAAAATCCTGTAAAACCTTTAAAATATATAAAAACCTAAAAAAAAGGCTTGATTTAGGTGCATAAACCTAAAATAGGTTCTAACAAGCAAAATAGGCTATTTTTAGGCATTATAAAACTTCATCAGTTGTTGCGTTTTTTATCAAAACACTGACATAACTTATTTTTTACATACCTGTAAAGGAAAAAAATAGGTTAAAAACCTAAGATCCGAGGTCTAGTTATGAGTGATTGAAAAAAATAAAGTAATTCATAGCTTAACTGTGATGCACTTTAATGATAAGTAGATGTACATTGGCATTTAATGAACTGTGTTCCTTTAACATCCTGTATTCTGATGCACCACAATTTTCAGATTTCTAGATATAAAAATACATTGGAAGCAGTTTACTCTATTAAAAAAATATTATTTTCATGAACCCTTTTATTTTGCAGGGCTGGATCTAGAAATGAGACTGCAGACAACCGAGGCATCACCCATCTTCTGCGCATTGCTGCTGGATTGAAAACTAGCAATGTCTCTCAGTTCTTGCTAATACGCAACCTTCAGCAGGTTGGAGCCTCCTTGTCATGCACAACGGGCCGGGAGCATGTAGCATACACCGTGGAGTGCACAAGGAATCAAGTGTAAGTGTCATGTACACTATATCTTGTACAGTAAACATAAGTTTCCTCAAAAATAGGAAATAGAAATTGTGTGATGATTTCATTTTGAGATTGCACATGTTAGAAGTTGTGACTAATGAGAGTTAACAAACTTACTCAACAATTACTCCCGGGTTCGAACCTAGTGGAGGCACATAGTGGTTCGGATTCCACTTTAAACTGTAGGTCCAGTCCCAATTAGCTTTACTGTGCATAAAGTGGACTTAAAACACCAAATCAATCAATCAACAATTATTGTAAGGTTCTGGAAGGAAGTTTTGCTTTCATGACTAGTAAATACAGTGCTAACGTCATTTCCAACATCTTCTGCGACAAATGTACATGATTACTGTACTTGCAATTGGAAAATATTTAAATTGAAGTAATTATAATACATGTACGTGCTTGAGTTGAGGTATTACATACATCCCTTTTGCCAGCGGTACACAGGCTGCATTTGAGCTGCACAATAACCAAATGAAGCTTTACACTTTTCATATATATGTGTATATATTGTATATTATTCTACAATAACCATAGTTCGATAATAATGCAGAAAACCAGTATATGTATATATTAACCATCTTTTTATCTATAGTTACACTGGGTATAATCTGAAACAAGTAACTAATAACATGGCACAGTTTACTCTCATCTGTTATAATGGAAGACAGGAGCACACATTGTACATATTTCTCCCCCCTCATTGAATAGGACTATATTTTTCCAAAAAAAAAGCGTGTAAGTTTCAGGTTTTTTTTTTCTAATTCAGTTTGATATTTCGAGTACCATCTCCAGATTAGTTCTTCCCTCTTGTACAGTCAAGGACCCTTCCAGGTTGTAACAGTACCATTTCCTTTATATTTGAAGAAATATTGAGGCTTAGCTATTGTTATTGAATAGTATTAGATTTGATTATAAATGAAATTGTTACAACCTGGAAGTGTCAAGGACTGTACCACTTTATACCCTAGTGGGGAGTAGATGATGCCAAAATTTGAGGTAGGACAAGTAGTCAAAATCATCAGGTACAATACTGCACATGTTGCTGTGCAGAATAAAATCAGATTAGTCCCATTCCAACAAATAAGAAATTGGCCACAGAAGTATAAGATAGAGAAAAGAAACTACCCTGGAAGACAGGGTCCCCAAACTTTTTTGTTTCATGGTGCCATTAGTGTTTCAAGACATTTCCGTGGCACCCAAGCCAGAATGTAAGCCTATCTAACACTTGCAATGTTCAGTTAATGATGTTAGGTTGCTTGCCTGAAGTTAAAATAAACACATATTACAAATTCAGAAACATTTTTTGTGCAAAAAGTACTAAATAAGCTCATATTTTGAACAATCATATAATTTCACTGAAAATAATGGAACATTTCGCGGTGCCCCTGTAAGCCAGCCAGGGTACCGCGGTGCACACTTTCCACCGCCCTACATCCTTATAAACCAGAACATTGTATAACCGATTGTTGTAGGACTTATGCTTCGGAACGAATGAGGATGAAAAAGACTTCACTCCCCTGTTAAATAATAGAATGCGAGTCCCAAAGACAATGGAAAATACGCTTATAAATTTCGGTGCGAGTTAGTTGCAACAGTCTGTGAAAGAGAGTTACAGTGTCATGTCTTTGTGGTTGATGTCCACGCGCACGTTGCTGGAAAAATGTGAAAAGTTAGCAGTCGTTCGAGCTTTTCACATTTGTTAGATTTCGTCACCGCGGAACACAAAAGTGCATTGATAGTTCGAGTCCAAAAGAGAACACGAATGGTGAACTATTAGTTTGAAAGAAGAAAAGACTTGTAGTGTGATGGATCGGCGAGAGGTGACGTCTACCCAAACTTTATAAGGATACAGACAGGAGGAATGAAGAGGAAGTGCTAACCAGAAGTTGCAGTGATTTCGGTAGTGAGTCTTGTTTAAGTGTTGAGAGCTCTCAAATATATGGCCTTTTTAGCGTCGATCATTACAAAGTTAAAAGTACAGCGCTGAACTATACAACCATGAGTAATAATTCTCAATGTGTATATTAGCTTCTATTTTGTGTTCATTTTTAAGTATGGTTACATTTTTTAACCTTCACCGAAACAATCAGGGCATTCTCCGTAAATTCCTGTATCTGAACCTTTCAGTATAGATCAGGTAAAGGAGACTTACCAAGGACCTCCTCATAATTGTTTATTGTTAATTAGAAATTCAGAAATAAAAGTTTGTAAAAGGTTATTTTCATCTCTGCTTTATACAGTAAGTCAGGTTTTGTGAAAAACTGAAAATCCTGCTTGTAGCTTGAACGAAAGTGTTAAGCTTTTTTTTTTAGCTAAATACAATTCTATCGTTATAATTGCATTATGTAAATTTTCACTGACAATTTAGTGTAACACTTGTAAATATTAGAACGTAGTTGTACTTGTAAGGTTTAGGATTAATTGGTCCAACTGCATGGTATGATTGTAATGGTTTCCTGAAAATTGATATTTTCAGTGTATTGGTGCTGTTCTTCTCAGGTAATGTAACATTTAGTGTTCTCATCTTCCTTAAATCCAAATATTCTCCATTTCCTTAAATCCAAATATTCTCCATGTCACTTTATTTTCAAGTTCGTAAGTCACCCTTGCAACAGATCCAATATTGTCATATTTTAACTGTAGATATCCTCATATTAAAAATGAGGTGATGGAATTTAATTTAATATTATGGTTTACCTGAATTTAGCCTGCTTTTAATTTTGATTTATTGTGATAATATTTAGTCTAATCAAGGGTTCGATACCTGGTGGAAGTACATTGCACAGTGGTTCAGATCCCACTTTAAACTGTAGGTCCAGTCCCAATTAGTCTATCTGTGCATAAAGTAGACTTAAAACAATAATTCAACATCATCATCATTCAGTATTTTAAAAATTTTGTACTATTTCAGTAAGCACTGATAAATGGTTGAACTTTGTACAGGTATTTCATTTAATTTTCATCGTTATTTTATTTTTCAGTGAGACCGCACTGAAGTTTTTGGCTGAAGCTTCTTGCAAACAATTGTTCAAGCCATGGGAAATAAAGGACAACTTACCTAGAATGAAACTTGAACTTGCTACGATAGATCCGCAGGTAAAAATGGAGTGATGTTAATTACAGTGATTTTTAAAATTCGTGATTTATGCAAAGTGAATTAAATAGATCCATGCTAAATTCTTAACATACAGTTGTATAATTGGATATAGCCTCCCTGATATCATACTTGTATTGATTAAAGCAACATTAATATCATACTTTTGTTTTTCAGGTTAAAGCTATAGAACTGCTTCACCAAGCAGCATATAGAACAGGGCTTGGAAATTCATTATATTGTCCATCGCATCTAGTAGGAAGTCATTCTTCTGAAGATGTAAGTATTTATGATTTTGTGGTTTATTGTTTGTATATGGGTAGACAGTTTAGTAAACATTAGATTGTAGTCAGCACGTATGTCACTCTGTGTACGAATCACCCAGCACTGCAGCCATGGGTGGGCTTTGAATTCAACAGTCAGCTTGTACTAGCCTCTCACCTTCCCACTCCAGGCTTTCAACTTTTCTTTTTTTCTCAAATCTTCCATTATGTACTTTGGATCAGGTTGAAATTTGTCACACGAGAAACAAGCATTTGGACTTTGTCTTTTTCTTTCGCAGAACAATTGCACAACAATTTGAAACCCTGACATGGGAGCTGAGATGCTAGTGTCACTATTTTAAAATTACGTGAAGACTGTAGTTTGCATATTTCCTTACATTTCAGAAGTCCTGGCGCTAGTACGTATAACTGGTATTAAAATGAACTAAATTTGGTAGACCATCTCTGTATCAATATTTTGAACTATAAATTCCTGACCATACAAATGGATTAACAAAAATGAGCATCATTTACAGGCACTTTATGCATCTTTAGCAAGTTGAATAAGAACCTTGATACAGGAAAATAATTTTATTTTTGCTCATCTTCAACAGCTCCAGCATTACACAGGCAGATTCTTCACAAGCAACAGAGGGGCAGTTGTAGGTGTTGGTGTGGATCACGATTTGCTTGTTAACTTTGCTGAATGCATGGACCTGAAGTCAGGCACCACTGCAGAGCCCCCTGCGGCCACTTACTATGGAGGAGAGGTTCGCGTTGAAGCAAATACTGAACTTGCTTATATCGCTGTCGCAGCAGAAGGTGGAAGGTAGGTTTCTCATCTGATTGAAGTTTCACAAACACAAAAGATTATGCCTGAATAATCACGCCTTGTTTCACTTTATGGCAACATTTCAGCACTTCTCTTCTTGAGGGTAGAAAATCAGGTGTATGTAGGCAACATTATGTAATCTAGGAATTTTTAAAAAAATCTCCAGTAGACAGTTTATTCATATGACATGAATAGTAATGCGAGTGTACATAAACAATGGTGTATTTGGAATGGCATTGGCAGCCATTTTAATTTGACATTATTTTAAATTTTAAAAAATAGATCAGTTGTACTGTTTCCAACAGTATTTCACTCTTGTAATTGTTGAACTTGTGCAAAAGATATTGTTAAATACAATGGAACCCTAATTTTACATTTTTGCATACTTTACATCCAATGTTGATGGTCCCAACACAGGACAGTGTTAAAAAAATTTCCCCATTTTAAATTTTTTTCAGCTTTGTCCCCTGAAAACATAAAATGGAGGTTTCAGTGTATTAACTATCAACAATTTTTGGCCTGATGAAAGCTACGTGGGGAGTGTGCTGAACTGTTTTCTTAGAGAAAAATAATACTTATTCCAGTGTAATCTGTATTTTGTTCATATTAAGTAGCTGAAACATGTCACATATGCTTCTTTAGAGTAATCAGCCACAATGAAGGTGTATGATGGCAGAGTTGACAAAGGGATACTCATAAGGGACTACCATGTCCAGGCTAGGACTTCAAAATTGGCCACTGAGGTGGCTCAACAACAGCTTTTCCTTGTACTTGGTATGCATAAAGAAGATGGGATTTCACACACTTTCTGGTTCCTTTAAATAATGAGAATATACAATTGCATACCTCTTGAATTTGTAGTGTATGCATCACATGTTCAAAGTTTAGTGAATTACGATACCACCATTGATATTTCTCCTGCATTCATGACTTGTTTTGGCAATTGTTTCAGCCTGAAGAATTCAAAGGAAGCTCTTGCATTCACCATATTGCAATCTGCTCTTGGCTTTGGACCTCTTGTGAAGTGGGGCAACATCGCATCCTCTCCCCTGTACAAGGCAGCTGCACAAGCCACCACAGAACCGTTTGGACTGTCGGCTTTGAACATTTCTTACACAGACAGTGGCCTCTTTGGTTTCACTGTGGCTGGAGACCCATGCGGTGCTGCAAAGGTAACATTTTTGTTTATTGCTGTCATAAAAGAGTAATCCTTTAATTTAATTTTATATGTTATAGAGAACCATTGTCATCAATATTATGTACAATGAGTTCCCTAGTCAACTGGGCATAAAGGGAAACTAAGCAGATGGTGCTGCTGCCAAGTCTGCTAATTGCAGATGGCGATTTCTGTCCACATTTTGCCAGCCAGGGACCTACAGAATGTTTTTTTTTTTTTTTTTTTTTTTGCGTAGCATAAAGACTTGGATCAGGTAACTGGAAACAAGTTTCACACCATCCTCATCCCAGCCATCCCAAAGAGAAGTCATTTTAACTTGACTTTGAATTGGATACAGCGGTCTCATCCATGTTGATTTGCTGAAAGGGCTGGACCATTCACTGTGTCGTGTATGTAGTGTTTGTTTAAGGCAGTGGCCTTGAATGTTTCTCCTAGAACGGGCTATATTTACATTCTATAAGGGACTGACGGGCCACACGTTCACAGATGAGCTTTACACACAAAACACTTTCACATTCTGAACTGATGTTAGTGACTGCAACACAGCAAATAAGCATAATCAAACAATGTTGTATGATATTTGTTACGAGAAAAGCACATTACACGAGAGCTTTTATTTACCCCTTTAATGACAAAATTGATGATTGGTTTTTTTTTTCACCAGCATGTCAATATTTACTTTGAAGTTTGATGAGGCTACTAGCAGACAGTTTTGATGACATGTGTCGGTCAGTCGATACTTCAATTTTGATTCCACATTCTTCATTTTGTAAAAGATCTGTTTGCAGGCACAAGTGTTACCAAATAGAGAGCAATGAACTGGGCATGATTGTACAGAACAAGAAATTCTGACTCATATTTTCAGTTCGCTGATTCACATTTTCTGTTTATTCTTTTATTTCATTACGGGCTCTATAGGGCTGCTAAATTACAGCCAGAGGGTTGAAGATCACTGGTTTAAGGGTTTGGCATATTCTTCTCGAATGTTCACGCTATGATGCCAGGGGTCTCGGGTGCGAATCCCGGCATGGATGTTTGTGAGTGTCCATTCATCAATTTAATCATATCATCACTCATCCTTATCTTCGCAAATCAGCCAAAAGTGGCACAAAAAGCAAAGTAAAATAAATCAAATCAATCAATATTCTTGAATGTGCCAATTGTACTTTCCTCAGACAGATTTAACCTTCCCAACTATTTGTCATCCATGTTATGAGATCATTATAGTGTTTCAGCAAATGTTTCTAGCTTTTTGAGAAGAGGCCTTTTACAATGTTTTTGAGGAAGTTTTTAGACTAAGTGGATGTGTTGTGTTTCTCTAATGCAGGTCCATTTAAAACTTGCACTTTTAACCTTTCTCAAGGGGCTCTTTACACCCCATTTTTAACTTTAAGATAAGGGGATTTTTTCTCCTGTGCTTAGAAGGGTGTAAATATTTGAACTCAATCAATCAATGATAATATATTTTTTATCTTCCAGGCTGCTGTGGCTGCAGCAAAGGCATTGAAGAGTGTGAAGTTGAGTGAGGAGGACATTGCTGGTGCTAAGAACAGATTGAAAGCAGCAGCCTTAATGTCGCAAGAAAGTTCAGCTGAGATGTTGGATGATTTGGGAGCACAGGCAGTTCTCCTGAATTCAGTATTCCCTGCAGATAGATTTAGCATGGCTATTGACCAGGTTCCTTCCTCAGATGTGAATGCTGTAAGTTATAATGAAGTTCTTTGTTAACTACCAGAGCTGAGCTGATACTAACTGATTTTTTACAGAGCCTGCAAAATGTTGTACGATGCTTTCGCAGTGGCTAAATGTCCTGGAAGTTATGCAAAGCACATAATTTTTATGAATTTTGCACCAGACTGCATGAGCAAAAATTTTTTTGTTATTAAAGGTCACATTTATATTCCGAGTGTCTCACATGTAGCGCTGAGCAGATACTTTGTGGCATTTTGATCGCATGCCACTTTCATGGTCTAATTATCCTGGAAATTATGTAAAATTCGTTGGTTTTTGAAAAAATACTGAATTTAGTGATTCCAGAACATGTAATTCAATAGTTTGACGTAACTCTTGAATATATTAAAGCAAAACTCTTGCATACTAATATTAATCAATATTTTGAGCAACATTTAATTATTTCAATTTTCAACCATCTGTTTCAGTGGGAATCTGTAAGTTCGGGATCGGTTCAAAGTGATATTGACTCGTTGATATGGTATAGTTATAATGAAATACTTACATATTAAAGTATAAGATAAACTACTTTAAATTGTTACAATGTTCAAGTGTCGGTATTGCATTGGTGGAAATCTAAGTCTGTCAATTTGAAGTGGTATCAGCTCATCCCTAGTAGCTTATTTGACATACTGATGATCGATTGCAGCATGTTTTATCAGTGAAACCGTTAACCTTTTGGTGCTCAAGGCCATTTTCACATGTAGCCCCCTTGATGCCCAAGCCAATTTTGAGCAAAATGCAGAGTTTAAATTAAATGAGTAGATCGGAGGCTAATTGCCCTAGAGAGATGAGTGATATACCGTTGTACGCGGAATGAACCAGAGATTCAGACTATATAAAACTTAAGCAAATTCGGCGTATATGTGGCGGTGGGGAGGGGGCTAACTCTCAAAATTCCAAAATTTCGGGGGGAAAGATGAAGTTCCTCCTCCCCCACCCCAAGAAAAAAATACATGACAGTGTCGACATGCACATGACCGCTGACATGTAAGGAACACAAAAATATTTGCATTATTATCATTTGACCAATGTAACTTGAGTTGTACCCCCCAAAAGGAATGGTCGGCACGCCACTGATTCAAGCTTCAAAATGCAGCAGTACCTTGAAATGACTTTAGCTCAGAGACTATTTGCCCTGGAGATATGAACGATATACCGTTGTACGCAGAATGAATCACAGATTCAGACGATATATAATTTATGCACATTCGGCGTATATATGGAGGGGGAAAGGGGGGAAATCCCCTGAAAAAAATGGGGTTTCTCCCCCCCCTGCCCCCCGAATAAAAGGATATGAAAAGTTAAAAATGCACATAGAAATTATCGCTGGCATGTAAGAAACGGAAAAATATTTGCATCATTGTTGTATGACCAATGTAATGCGAGTTGTACCCCTGAAACGAAAGGCTTGTACGCCACTGTCTCAAACTTCGGAATTGAGCGAACTTCAGAGTTACATTGAAATGACTATAGCTCAGAAACTAAATGCCCTAGAGATATGAAAGATATATCGTTGTACACAGAATAAATCACAGATTCAGACGATATATAATTTATGCACATTCAGCGTACATGTGGAGGGGGAAAGGGGGAAATCCCCTCAAAAATACTTTTCTTAAAAAATGGTGTTCCCCCCAAAATGTCAAAATGCACAAAATGCAAAATTTATGCAAATTTGGCATATATATGGAGGGGGAAGGGAGAAATACCCCAAAAATTATTTTAAAAAATTGTCACTTCACCCAAAAAATGTCCTCGCACTTGGGCACAAAACGACACCTACGCACAACATTCACGGACGAAAAGCTAGATGGCAGTGAAAAATGAGCGCCGATTCTTGCAGCTGCTTGAAATTCTATTTTTAGACAATGCAGGGTAACCCCTGTCGCAACTTGTGGACACTTGTGCTAAAAACACAAAGGTTTCCTTCAGCGTGCTTCGAAATTAGATTCTCACAACCAGTCTTCCCACCCCCCCACTCCCTGCTTGCAGCGTCACGGAAAACTTTCATTTTGACATCGGATACTGATAAACAAGTTTCCTTCGAATGCTGTTAACAGGCAGGAGTGAAAAGCATTGCTTTAGAACAACAAAGCCAGTCTTCCTTTGTTGGCAAAAATTTTCCCTTGAAAAGAGACGCAAAAGAGCAAGTCCTTTTCCTGCCTTTTCACCTCCATTTTCATGAAGAAAAAAAAAAGGTGCAAGAAACAATATAAAAAAAATCGAAATTCTAGCCAAAAATAGAATAGTTATAACGTAAAAACTACGACCTTGACACAGCATCTTGATCGAGTCGCTTGGTACCGGGAGGGTTACATTTGGGTATCTCGATCGAGACGCTTGGGTCCCAAAAGGTTAATAGTTCATAATTATATTATGTACTGACAAATATAATGCATAAAATATGCATGCTTAAGGAAAACTCTTGTGTGGGAGTCTTCAGAATATTCTAGATTTTTTAGTCATTATAGTGGAACCCTGATATTATATTTTCCTGCATTTTAAGTATTTTCAGCTCGTCCCCTGAAAAACACGATAAGAGTTTCAACTATATCAAGAAATTTGAATGATGATGTACAGTAAACATCAATTATGTTTTTTGGGGGATTGCAGATAAATAATTCACAAAGTGGGGAAATGTATAATCCAGCAACATTTTCTTCGGTTTTGCTTTGCTGGGACCAGAAAAGTGAAATGTACATAGCAGGAAAATATAAAATCTGAGTTCTGCTGTATAGTTACAGATATTACATGTAATTTTAATCAATGAAATATCTGTTAGAAGTTGGGCTGAGCCAATATTGATGCCGATGTACCGGTATTGGGAAGTATCAGTTGGATTTTATTTGCTGATATTTTCCTGGTGTTTTGATTGTGTGTGGAGTAGAGTATTGCATGGGGCCACTTTCAGTGGATCATGCTTGTTAGTTTCCCATGCTCGAGTGTATAGAATCAAATATCATTTCAATGTGACAATAATTGTAGAAATATATCTGTAAACATCGACCCTGGTAGTTTCAGCCCATATTCACCTATCGCTATGTACTGGTAAGATAGAATAAACTACTAATTTTTGCACTTATTTCCTCAAATGAAGTCCAATAGTTCATGTGTAATACATTTTTGTAGCCCTGAAAAACATTGGAAAGCACTCGTCTAAGGGGTTAGCATTGTATTAGGCCAGGAATCCTGACATGAATATTTTGAGATCATTAGGGAAGTAGAAGAGCCATGTAAAATAATGGAAATACATATTTTAATGTAGTGCAATCCAAGTACTTACTTCACTATGGAGTTTTTCATTCCCTGAAACATGAACGAAATCCATACGTTATAAATGCAAATTATGTTTGGAACTTCCGCTAGCTTTGTAAAATATTTTAGGTTTAATATAGTTTATCACATAAACATGCAAGTGTTTATTGACATGCTTCCATGGAACTTCTGCACTAAAACAATTTCTTTCTTTCAGGCTTTGAAGAAAGTTGCCAGTGGAAATCTGTCCATGGGAGCATATGGAAATATAGTTTTCACTCCATACCTTGATGGATTGGAGTAGAGCAATAAATCCAGTGTATCCGTTAGTGTTCATAGAACATTTTAATCAATAACCTGTATAAAAATGTTGTTTTGAAACATTTGAGATTGAAGATATGATTTGATTAAAGTTTCATCTACATATTTATGCCTGTTGCTGTAATTACAAGAAATTGTAGAATAAATGTGGTTTCTTAATTAGTGTGAAGTAATTGCCTAAGCTTTGTACCTTTTCTGGATGTAAAAGCTTCAGGTGATTTGATTAGTATGTTCCATCTAGAAACCCAATGATCCACACTCCAGGGCAGCAAAGTGAAACTTGTGGCTAACATATTAAGGAAATCATCCATTGCATTTTTTTTCTGGTTTTATCAATTCTTGAACTTGCAAGAATTCTTTGAACAATTAACTTGGATATGAATTGTTTTCCCATTTGGCATTGTGCAGGAAGACTAAAACAATGTAAAAAATAAGTTCATACAAAGGCTATACATAAAAAATAAATTTATTGCATGTTTCCTAATCTCTTCAGTACAACTTCAATACTTCTATTGAATATGGTGTGAACACCTTCCTCATTTTCAACTTCTGTCCTTGCTTAATGTTCAGGATCAATGAAGCCAACTTTTGTAACTGGTTCACAAATGAGATCTGCAAGTACAGAAAAGAAAAAAATATATATAACAAAACCAACCTACAGAAATCGATACAGCGGAACCCAGATTTTATGTTGTTAGACTTTACATTCTACCACAAGTTTTTTCAGCTTGGTACCCTGAAAAACAAAATCAAGGTTCCACTGCAGAAGAGTCGATACATTTCAGCAGTATCTATTCTGGTGAGGGAATAAAATTATTTAATTGTGATATGAAAAATAAACCTTGAATCTTTTCTGAAAGTTAGCCAATAGTGGCAGAAAAGTGACAAAAGAAATCAGTCTTAATCCCCACCAACCCTTTTTTTTATACGTAGCACCAAAAAAAGTGTCGATATGACCTCCTCCCGCTAATTCTTCTAATGGCTGTTAATATATTTTTAAAAAAAGAATGCACTAATGATTTCCCAATTACATTAGTTTCATGACGAAAAATTTGTAAAAAGTTTATCAAGCAACTAACATGCAGGCCTGTCCGATATGTGGAGGCACATAGTGATTCGGTTCCCACTTTAACCTGTAAGTGCAGCCCCGATTAGTCTGTCAGCATAAGAAGTACACTTAAACAATATCCAAAGAATCAAATTTAGCTGCTGTAATTATATGTGGTTAAAATTGCAATTAAGAACATTTTAAAATTTCATAACTTATAAACGAAGTAATGCTAATAATGGAATATAATGCAACTCAACATAAAAAATTAATTTTGATTTGTTTTAGTTATAAAATAAAATAAATCAAGATCAACCAGTCAGTGCCTTCTTATATTTCTGGGGGGGGGGGGAAGAGCCTAAAATTTTCAACAATCGTCTGTGACCGTGCTACCTAAGGCTCTGGGTTGTCGGCCGGTGTATAGGACCGGTGGCAACCCACCATCGTGAAGAAATTTGGGAGCTACGAGTGAATAGTGTAACAAAAATCTCCTTTAACGGCTGAGGGTTCAACATGCAGACTCCACGTCACCCCATTACCAGTTGAAGATCTCCACACTTCTAGGTAGGATTGTGGGAAGGAGACTGGCAGTCAAAAGATAGACCAAAGCCCTTTCAGGGCTGTAGAGCCATGGGATATGTTAAAATTTCCAACGTTTTGTTTTAAATTCATTTTCAGTTTGATTGGTTACCTAGGTATATATTTAAAATTTACAATGACACACACTACTACTATTTACCCTTAACCAGGCTTTTAGATGCCTTCTATCTCTCTAGAAACTGGCATTTTTCTTATTTAACGTCGCTTCTCTCTGCCACTATTGCCCAGTCGCAAGAATAAAAATGATTGATTGTTGGGTGAGATTTGTGAAAGGACACTCCCAATGGACATGCCTAGTCCAAGCTGAGACTTGAACCTGGAACCTTCGACGAAGAGATCGTGAAGAGGCAGCAAAGGTTTTTGTTGTTTTATCGTCGCTTTTCTATCTCTCATGTTAATCTCGACTATGAAAAGGATGAACTGATGAAATGACGATGTGCACAAAAACATTCATGACTGACCAGGGTTCGAACTTGGGACCTCTGGCTTTGCAATGCATTATGTTGTCCATTTGTCATTCCCCTATATTACTTGTAATAAACATATTTTTTGTAACAAGATCAACATGTCAAGTGCTGTTTGAACTGACACAATTTATTTACGTGTGTGAGTGAACGCACAGAAAAACACCAGACACACACATTTGTCACTATCATATATAAATCCTAACTCCCACAGATACACGTAGATTCATTCCAATGTTGCATTTGTAAAGCCACACCTCTTTTCCTAGTATGGTGACATTACAGTGAAATGATCCTGTAATTAACTGTAGATAAGTCGCAATTAGTAGATCGAATGAAGTTGTTTTCAGTTAAAAAAAAAAAGTGTTATACTTGATGTATTGATGCCGGCACACACGAATAAAATCAGAACACATTTTTAAGGTGGGCACACACAAACTGATATTTAAATATGTGAATATATCTGCAACTGCATCACTAATGTATTTGTGTTTTTAGTTATATAGTCAGTTTTCTACCACTTCTGGCTAATGCAACGATCAGGATGGACAATAATTAAATGAAATTGACGAAGGGAACTTCACAAAAAACATCCATGTGCAGGCTGTGAATCGAACCTGGGAACTTCGGTGGCAAGATCGAAAATAAACTATGTAATGGCTTTTGCTGTCGAAGGGAAATTCATGCTTCTCAGTGAATATCAGCAAATCTAATCACCCCTTCCTCCTGTAGGTTGTGTCTATCGAGTTCGTTCAAGCGATAAGCAGGTGGGCAGTGTGGATGGAAATGAGGCCTCAGACATGCTTTCTTACTAGCCAGGACTGCCTTGCATAGCAAGGCATTATCAGATTAGATGCAGGAGTTCTTTCTGAGCTGGCTGTACATGCAGAAATTTCAGATCGTTTTGTGAGGACAGATATTTAACCGTGAAAACTGTCAAAATTCCACAAACAGCCATATTCGAGTCCATGCTTTAAAAAAAGGATGTTTTTGTAAGGAATTTTCATTTGCAGGCCTACTGATAAAAAAATTGAAACCTAAGCCAAACAACGTCATTAAAAAAATCTGGCTTAAAAATTCCATTTTTGTAATGATTGTTACCCAAATTTTTGCAGTAAAAGAGTGATTTTGAGCAAAATTTACTCAAACCGTAAAAAATATGCTTGAATAGCTATTTCAAGTCTAGCTCTAATGGTTTCCAAGGTATGCATTAAGATTTCTGAAAACAGGCATGCAAGTAAAAAAAATGCCACCAGCCATGTTGGAAAAATGGCCATCTCAGGTGAATTATGTGGAAAAAAAATTTAAACACTGAA
Organism: Lepisma saccharinum; assembly: GCF_977018435.1. Classification (NCBI taxonomy): domain Eukaryota; kingdom Metazoa; phylum Arthropoda; class Insecta; order Zygentoma; family Lepismatidae; genus Lepisma; species Lepisma saccharinum. The sequence continues at coordinate 45,122,457 of NC_139242.1, forward strand.
TCTGATATTCTAAATCATGTACAGTGGAACCTTGATTTTATGTTCCTCTGTTTCACATTCAACATTCATGGACCCAATAGAGCAAAATGCTATAAAATGATCCCCGATTTTTATGTTTTTTTTTCAGGTTTGTGCCCTGAAGAACGTAAAATCGAGGTTCCACTGTATAAACCTATGCATTAAAAAGATTTTTTTTTTAAATGGCCATGCAACAAACTATTTTAAATTGGATGATTTGGTATGCTTACCTGATTGTCAACTGCATTCCTCAGAGCTGAAAAAAGTTCCAACACTTCAGCATCCTTACTCAACACAATCTTCTGGTAATGAGCATCTAAGAGCACATTTGTCCAGTTCAACACATTTGCATAGACTTTAATTTGTTCTTCACCATAGGAGTTCTTGCGGGACAAATAATAATGCAGATACTGCATCAATTGCAAAACACTTGACAAATTGAAGTCTTGTAATTGTGTTAAAAGAAATGCATGATTGAATGGCATGCAAAGCACCTGAGAAAGAAATTTCGATTTTCCTGGTGAAAATGGATTCTTGCTAATTCGATTCTTGATACTGTTTGTTCCATTTTCATCAACCTTTTTACCTTCACTGCCTTCTTCACTGTTATTACCATTTTCACTTTGACCATCTTCATCAACATCTTCACTTTCTTTGCCTTCTTTCCAATTACCATTTTCCCTATGATCATCATCAACAGACATATTGTCGTCACTGGCAAAATCTTCAAACACAGTATCATCTGCTTCCATACAGAACCTCAACACTTGAACTAATGACTTTTCAGGGATGTCGGTGAAATTGTTGAAGCACCACAATATGCTACTAGTGTCTTTATTTTCTATTAGTTGTGGAATAAGATATCCACATGTTCTGTGAAGAAAAGTAAAAATATATATTAAAATTATCACTTGCAATGACATTTTTACTTCTTTTTATAAATAAACTATTTGTGTTGTTAGCATCTTAAGCAGAATAAATAATTAATGCCCAGAGTTTCAAGGTTTTAACATTTTACCTAATGCAACATATTTCCGTTCTCAATCCCTGATGAAGCCAGGTGGGTTTGAAAATTTGGATCACTTTGAAGGTATATGTCTGTACATTAGAAATTTGTTCTACTTATTTACTTCTGTTTCATAATTATATAATAGGCATAAACGGACATGAAATTTTGGCCGATACCAATAAAGTATTGCTATACTGATACCAATAGCTGATATTCTACTGATCCCATATAACATTCCAAATAGTTCACTGATCTCCTTAATAAATGCATGTTACCAGATGAACATTTGCTTTAAAAAAGTATGGAGATTATTACATGTTTATGCCCAAAAAAATATAACAAAATGGCACAATATTGCACTAAATTGTAAGATATTTATAAACATATCGAATGAGTAAAATTATCCATAATTTTACCAATACACCAATATACCTAGCTCGGCTGATACCAATAGAGTACCAATTAATGTGTCCCATTCCTAATACATTAGGGTGGATCAAATGAAAACAGAACAGGGGCCACAGAATGAAATCAACAAGGTTTATTTCAAATGTAATCTCCAAAATTACACAAGCACTTGGCCCACTGTCTCACCAAGCGTTGAATACCCTGCTCGTACAACTCCTTTGGCTGAGATCGGAACCAGTTGCGAACATTGTCCATGACTTCATTGTCCGAGTGGAAGCGCCAAACCTTCAATGCCTTTTTCAATGGACCTAAGATATGTAAGTCACATGGCGATAGATCAAGGCTATATGGTGGGTGTTCCAACACTGTCCACCCAACTGTCGCCAACGTGTTCTTTGTAACTGTCCACCCAAATATCGCCAATGTGTTCTTTGTAACAGCTGACACATGTGGATGCACGTTGTCATGCAGCTAAACCACACCAGAGGACAACAGGCCGGGCTTTTTGGCTTGCTGCTTGGCCGATACTGCTGCCCAACCACCTACACATATCACGTGCGACTATCTAGGGTAAGTCCATTATGCAGTAAGGGTTTCCTTCCTTACCTCCCGCTCTACCTCTACACAGGATTGTCGCCACACACATACATAAATATAACCCAATACATCCACTGTTCCGTTTTCATTTCATCCACCCAAGAACCAAAAACATAATATTTTATAGAATGAAACATATAATATGAATACTGAGGTAATTATGAATATTGTTTTTACAATTTCATTTTATACCTATTACAAGTGCAAAACAAGAAAAAAATGAGCAATACTGAAGGTCACTGCCAGAGGTAGACTGCAACATTTTTTACCTTTCACCTCCAGTTTTCAAGTTGCCTTGCAAACAGTGCTTAAAAGAAAAGTATTTCAACCTCATTGCCTGAATATGTATTTAATTTCTGCCACCTATTTTAGCATCCACAATGCCACAAAATTATTTGAAAACACAAAAATAAGTAACTTACACATATTCTGGTTCCCCATTAATACCAGAAGATTGAATTATTGTCTCAATGCTTTGTGGCATACTTTCTTCTGGAACTTGCATTTCAGAATCCCAAGAGACAGCCTTTAGCTCCATATCCTTCACATGTGCACCCCCTGAATAGGAAAGAAAAATGTTGTGTAGCTGCACAATTTTTAGTGGACAGTTTGAAAGAAAATGCATGTAAGAAGGCTGACTCGATACCAATGCTGATGTATGTTTCTCTGCTGATACCAGTGGTATAGGTTGTATTTTATTTATGGACATTGGCCAATACTTTTCTGATGTTTCGACTTTGTACCAATATTGCATGGAAAGCTATATTTTGTGATTACATAAGAGATATTTTAATATTCTGATGTAATTCTTGAATATTTTGAAGCAAAAAACTGATAAATTGATTTTTACAATTGGAATGCAACAATACAGTGGAACCTCGATTTTACGTTTCTTAAAATGTGGGAAAATGTAAAATCAGGGAAAATTTTGTAGCATTTTGCTATGTTGGGACAATCAAGATTGAATGTATAATGCAGAAAAAGTGTAAAATCCGGGAACGTAAAATTGCGATTTCACTGTACTTATTATTTCATTACACTTATTATATATCACTAATATTATTCAATATTTTGAAATTACAGTATTACAAATTCATTTTTTATATATTTTTTAAAAGGAAACTTCATCTACGAATTCATTGTGGTTGTGGTAAACACAGTTTTAATATTGCACATGTAAAGTTTTGTGTTTATGCATTGCAAATTGAATTTAATCGACCAAGACAATTTTTTATGTTTTCTTGCATCACATAAGAACATGTGTAAATTACAATTATTATTCACTACATATTTATAATAGCAACACCCTGATTGTCATATAACAGTTTCACAAACTTCTCATTTCCATCATCAGACCCAACGAGTTGGAAAACCCTTTGTATTGGATATTACATAAGTTGAATCAGTTCAGAGATGATTAAATTCAGCCATTTTTGCAAATGATGTAAATTAAAAATATGTATTTCTTACCTGTTAACATTTTAATGCCAATTAAGTCTGCCATGTTCTCCTTCTCCAGCTTGTATGGGGCCACCACAAGATTCTGACCAACAGGAACAAACAAACTGGACTCAACATGCCATAAGCGAGGAGGATTGTTAAATAACTTAAAATGTTGCCGACTCTGCACAACATAGTAATGAAGATTGAATATAATCAATGCAGCACCTGTTTTGGGAGAAAAACACATAGGAAAAGTTAATATAATACACACACGCACACACACACACACACAAAAAAGGTCTGTAGTCCAAAACTTTATAAAAAACATGTCATTCATGTTAGAAAACTGATGATGATATAACCATAATTGACAAAAAAGAGGCATATTGCATTAAAAAAGGCATTTTTTAATATTTTATGGGCTACAATACAGCATGTTATTGTATTTTATTTTCTTGTTGATATTGCTTTTGTAAATTATCAGTTAGAATACTGTCAATACCTTTAATAATACTGCTAATTACACTAAAAACTGAAAAAAACATTCACAAAAAAAAAAAATTCTCCTATATTTTTAAGATTACAATACAACAGATTTCAATTGTTGTATTTAACAATAAGAACATTACAGGAAATCAATACATCATGCTCTTAAAGCAGACAAGTTCACCCATTAGCATTCATGTATGAAATCAAATAGCTGGGCAGATGGGCAGGAGGGGGTGGTGCCAAACTCAAGGCTTCTGTATATTTGGATAAAAGAAAGGCAGGAAGGGCCTCCGCAATGTAACATCCTCGCCTTGTTATCAAGGGGTCCCAGGTTTGATACCTGGTGGAGGCACATTGCATGGTGGTTCAGATTAGTCTATCTGTGCATAAAGTGGACTTAAACAACAATTCAATCAATCACAGAAAGTCCTTTGAATAAAATGCTTCGGTTCGGCTTTGATATGTACAACTATGAACACACATACTTGCACTTACCTTCGTCGTTAGGATCCTCGCCATACACAGCAATGTGATTTGAACTAATCTGAGTCATGGCTGCAGGACTGAGTGGATTGATTCCACTGAGGCAATGAATTGCCTTTCCAGGTGATTCCTCAATGCATTTATTATTCAAATCCATCATGTACAGTTGCTCATTTGACCCTGCAAAATGAAAATTGCTTTTTCACATGCATTTCAGTAATTCAACTACTACAGGAAAACCTCGTTAATACGAAGTTCAAGGGACCAAAAAATGTCAACTTCGTATTAAACGACTTCGAGTTATCCAAACTTTTCAAGATGGCGCCTGTTTTCAGGTGTAAATAAAGTAGAGTATAAATTACCCCCACAAAGTATGTTTTATACTTGGTAGTAGCTCAGAAAATAAGCTTTGCATGTACTATATAATAATATTGTAGGTTTTAAAGAAAGTGTAAAAAATGTTACACAAAATGAGAATACGGAGCTTAACGCGGACGCAAAGATTCCAAGGAGACAGTTAACACCATTTATCCTGCCTAGTTATACAACCGGTTATGCACGGGATGCATGGCGTGGCAAAAAGTCTTATAAAAAACGGTATTTTCTTTTAATTGTGCAAAGTCGTTGCTCTTCCACGAAATTCTTACAATTTTAGTTCATAAGAAACCCGTTTGCACGGAGACCTACGGAAAGGAAAACAATCTCGTTTATTGCAAAAAGTGAAACTCGGAAGAATCTTGACAGTAGTCACACTGGCGCGAGCTAATCGGACAGAATGAATATTGGATTTTATGTGCGTCCACTATTCCCGTTATCACGTTCAGAAGACACAACGGCGCTTATGGAGAAACCGCACAGTGTTGCCAATACAGCGCTAGCTCATGTCGCCGGGAAATGATGACCTTCCTTCACAATGAAGGTGTTACATATTTTGTATATATAATGATAATTATATGTAATTATTAATATTAATATTATACTGTGAACGTTACAGTTACCCTTTTTACTATGATCCATTGCGATCACTACACACGCGAGTGTAATGAATGCACAAATATGACACTTCAGTAATCACTTAAAAAAGTAAAAATCACTGAGAGCTCACACAACTGAAAACACTTTTTCGGGAGAGGGAAAAAGTCTAAACAGACCAAAGTAGATCTCTTACTCAAGTAAGGGGAACCTGGCACATGGGTTAAATTCAAGTTGCAACCCAAACAAACAAATGAGTTATGGCCCACGTGAACTGATAAGACGTGAATGACTCAAGCAAGGCATGTCATATTTCTATCTTGAAGCCCCATATTTTGTCACGTGTTGGAAAGCCTTTCAAAGGTTAATATGGTGTCTATGAATTTATGTGTACGTTGGAAACTGAAAGGTGATCTTCATTTCAGTATTAATGTCGACAGTAATGTAAACGAAAACAACGTGTATTTGCGACAGCACTAATGTTGCTCACAACAGCAGCATTGGAAATAATTGTCAATTATTAAATTTAAGTAATTTCAATTCTATTGTAACAAACTGCATGAAGTTCATATTTTTACTGAATGGAAATAAAATAGCAACTCGAAAACTTGGTGGTGATAGCCGGAATGCTGCGGTGAGTCGGCTCAAGATGGCCAGACAACGTCTCCTTACTTCGCGCGCGGTTCGGGTTAAAAAGAAACTCCAAATGCATGGAAGTAATATTTCTGGAAACTTTTGAGTGGTTATAAAAAATAATTTCATTATTTTCTCCACAACTTTGTCGCTGGAAGTTTTTACTTGGAATTACAGAACAAAAAATGGCCAGCGACGACATTTTCTACTGCACGAATATAAAAAATCTCCACATACTTTATTTGAATATTTTTTAATGCGAATATGCTTTAAAGTATTGATAAATTCTGAGTACCACCATCACCTATGACAATTAAAAAACAGTGTCAATTTTTTTAATAATGAATGCTTCAATTTTACGGCATGTTTCAACGTTAGGAATGAAAACAATGTAAAAATTGTGTTTTCACGGAAAATTTGCGTTTTTAATTTATCTAAACTTATGTAAGCAAGTTACCAGTTTTTTGTGTTCACCATCGTATTCTCTACAAAATTTCCTGCAAAACTGCAGGTACCGATTTTACTTAAGCTAAATTTGTAAATCCAGAAATTTGACAACAGTGCGCTCGTATTTCCCATAAGAGCCCATTGTGTCTTCTGAACGTGAAAACGACTCTAGAACATTGTCCGTTACAGGATTAACTGGTAAGAGAAGATTCTCTTGGGAGAGAAGACAACCTTTCCCTGGCACAAAACAAAACAAAAAATTCGGGGCTGTAAATTTCGTTCTGGTTCGGCTGTCTAAAACACATCGTAAAAAAAAGTCACGTATTCTTTGATTCAGTTAACTTCATATTCGCCCCCCCCCCCCCCTTTACAGGTATCAGTTCAAACTCTTCCTCAACTTGCATTGTAATCCACTCTGAAAAAGTAAACACACAACTTGCGATCTGTTTGCACCGAATGTGTATCCTAGGACACATGAAACAGTGCCGCACTCGATAATCACTATGGTTTGGATCCCACTTTAAACTGAATATTTAGTCCCGCTTAGCTCATCAGCATAAAATGAACTAAAAACAAGCTTTACGAAACTTGCGTATTTTCAGATTAATCGACAATTTATTGTAGGTTTCAGGAGTATTCTGGAGGTCAAACACTCGCTCCGCCAAAACTTTTCCTCTCGTATTCCTACATTGAGCATTGCAGTTTTTTTTGTTTGTTTTTTTAACAGCAGCATGCTAATGGTTCTGAAGAAAAGCGGGGATTATATGGCTTTGTGAGATTCAAAACAATGAAGCTTATTCCTTCGCACTGGATGAGTCATTGGCGTTATCGGCAAGCGAGAGCTTTCCAGACGCTAGACTAAACACTGGCGCCAGCTGCAGCGTAAACACAATGAGACCGGTGTAACGGGGAATTTGGACTCCGTAGAAAAGTGACTGTACAGTCAATTTTCTACAGAGAAAAATGACTGCCCTTTTCAGTTCCCGTCAATTAAGCAGGGGGTAAAATATCCCCGTAGAAAAGTGACTGCCCAATTAAATCCTGCTTATATTAGGAGGGGGTACAATTTCCCCGTAGAAAAGTGACTGTCCCTTTAAATCCTGCTTATATTAGGAGGGGGTACAATTTTCCCGTAGAAAAGTGACTGCCCCTTTAAATCCTGCTTATATTAGGAGGGGGTACAATTTCCCCGTAGAAAAGTGACTGTCCCCTTATATCCTGCTTATATTAGGAGGGGGTACAAATTCCCAGTAGAAAACTGACTGCCCCCTTAAATACTGCTTATATTAGGAGGGGGTACATTTTCCCCGTAGAAAAGTGACTGCCCCCTTATATCCTGCTTATATTAGGAGGGGGTACAATTTCCCCGTAGAAAAGTGACTGCCCTATTAAATCCTGCTAATATTAGAAGGGGGTACAATTTCCCCGTAGAAAAGTGACTGCCCCCTTATATCCTGCTTATATTAGGAGAGGGTACAAATTCCCCGTAGAAAAGTGACTGCCCCCTTAAGTCCTGCTTATATTAGGAGGGGGTACAATTTCCCCGTAGAAAAGTGACTGCCCCTTAAATCGTGCTTACATTAGGAGGGGGTATAATTTCCCCGTAGAAAAGTGACTGCCCTATTAAATCCTGCTAATATTAGAAGGGGGTACAATTTCCCCGTAGAAAAGTGACTGCCCCCTTATATCCTGCTTATATTAGGAGGGGGTACAAATTCCCCGTAGAAAAGTGACTGCCCCCTTTATTCCTGCTTATATTAGGAGGTGGTATAATTTCTCCGTAGAAAAGTGACTGCCAATTTAAATCCTGCTTACATTAGGAGGGGGTATAATTTCCCCGAAGAAAAGTGACTGCCCTATTAAATCCTGCTAATATGAGAAGGGGGTACAATTTCCCCGTAGAAAAGTGACTGCCCTATTAAATCCTGCTAATATGAGAAGGGGGTACAATTTCCCCATAGAAAAGTGACTGCCCCCTTATATCCTGCTTATATTAGGAGGGGGTACAAATTCCCCGTAGAAAAGTGACTGCCCCCTTATATCCTGCTTATATTAAGAGGGGGTACAAATTCCCCGTAGAAAAGTGACTGCCCCCTTAAATCCTGCTTATATTAGGAGGGGGTATAATTTCCCCGTAGAAAAGTGACTGCCCCTTTAAATCCTGCTTATATTAGGAGGGGGTATAATTTCCCCGTAGAAAAGTGACTGCCCCCTTATATCCTGCTTATATTAGGAGGGGGTACAAATTCCTCGTAGAAAAGTGACTGCCCCCTTAAATACTGCTTATATTAGGAGGGGGTACAATTTCCCCATAGAAAAGTGACTGCCCTATTAAATCCTGCTTATATTAGGAGGGGGTACAATTTCCCCGTAGAAAAGTGACTGTCCCCTTATATCCTGCTTATATTAGGAGGGGGTACAAATTCCCCGTAGAAAAGTGACTGCCCCCTTAAATCCTGCTTATATTAAAAGGGGGTAAAATTTCCCCGTAGAAAAGTGACTGCCCCCTTAAATCCTGCTTATATTAGGAGGGGTTATAATTTCCCCATAGAAAAGTGACTGCCCTATTAAATCCTGCTAATATGAGAAGGGGGTACAATTTCCCCGTAGAAAAGTGACTGCCCTATTAAATCCTGCTAATATGAGAAGGGGGTACAATTTCCCCGTAGAAAAGTGACTGCCCCCTTATATCCTGCTTATATTAGGAAGGGGAAAAAATTCCCCGTAGAAAAGTTACTGCCCCCTTAAATCCTGCTTATATTAGGAGGGGGTATAATTTCCCCGTAGAAAAGTGACTGCCCCTTTAAATCCTGCTTATATTAGGAGGGGGTATAATTTCCCCGTAGAAAAGTGACTGCCCTATTAAATTCTGCTAATATGAGAAGGGGGTACAATTTCCCCGTAGAAAAGTGACTGCCCCCTTATATCCAGCTTATATTAGGAGGGGGTACAAATTCCCCGTAGAAAAGTGACTGCCCCTTAAATCCTGCTTATATTAGGAGGGGTATAGTTTCCCCGTAGAAAAGTGACTGCCCCCTTAAATCCTGCTTATATTAGGAGGGGGTATAATTTCCCCGTTGAAAAGTGACTGCCCCTTTAAATCCTGCTTATATTAGGAGGGGGTATAATTTCCCCGTAGAAAAGTGACTGCCCCCTTAAATCCTGCTTATATTAGGAGGGGGTATAATTTCCCCGTAGAAAAGTGACTGCCCCCTTAAATCCTGCTTATATTAGGGGGGGGTATAATTTCCCCGTAGAAAAGTGACTGCCCCTTTAAATCCTACTTATATTAGGAGGGGGTACAATTTCCCCTTGAAAAGTGACTGCCCCCTTAAATCCTGCAAATATTAGGGGGGTTACAATTTCCCCTTATAAAAGTGACTGCCCCCTTAAGTCCTGCTAATATTAGGAGGGGGTACAAATTCCCCGTAGAAAAGTAACTGCCTCCTTAAATTCTGCTTATATTAGGAGGGGGTATAATTTTCCCATAGAAAAGTGACTGCCCCCTTAAATCCTGCTTATATTATCAGGGGGTACAATTTCCCCGTAGAAAAGTGACTGCTCCTTAAATCCTGCTTATATTAGGAGGGGGTATAATTTCCCCGTAGAAAAGTGACTGCCCCATTAAATCCTGCTAATATTAGAAGGGGGTACAATTTCCCCGTAGAAAAGTGACTGCCCCTTTTATCTTTAATATATATGGAGGGGGTACAAATTTCCCCCTAGAAAAGTTACTGTTCTAATAATTAGTTCTTACATGAGAAATTCCATACCAAATGCTACGGAGAAAAGTTGCTGCTTACTTAATTTACTTCACAAAACAGTAGGGAAATTAGATGTACTATATTGTCGTATAAAGCCTTTATAACTCTGTTATCTGGCTCATCATTGACTTAATTATTACGTACAACTTTCTCATTTGAATGTTCAGCAAAACATTTGAATGAGTCTACCATTTGAGTAGGGTGATAAAGGTGTCCTGGGTTCAATACCCGCTGGAGGCACATAGTAATTCGGATCCAACTTTAAACTGTGGGTACATTCTTGATTGGACTTAGTGTGCATAAATTAAAACGCTAACTCAATCAATCCATCAATCAAGACATTTGAATTGCATTTTCTTGAAACATTTTGGACAACAAATTTGTACACAATGTGTGTGTGTACTGTCACAAATAAATAGGTTTCTCATCATAAAAATACTTCTTATATAATCTATGCATAACTAACAAAAAGTAAAACACTTTGTCCCTTGTGGTAATTATATTTATTTGAAAAGCACGACGAGAGCCCGTAGAAGCGATATTTTAACATGGAAATATTTTATAACTTGTAAAATATAATTGAAAGTGGTTGCTTCCACATATCCGTAGTAACTCTCGAATTTAAAAATTACATTGATGCATTTTATGATAGAACCTTTGATCAATTTTTAAAATGATCGAATACACACGTTATTCGTGTTATGAGGTTGATAAATCATAATTTTGTTACACAGAAACATATATTACATATAAACATACTTACACACACCAACATAGTTATGTACACACTAATCATATTTTCATAGGAACAAATAACAAGATACATCTACACACAGACTATAGTTTTAATTGTAACATTTTGATCAGAATCAATACGATTCAGAAACACAAGGAGTACACAAGTCAAATAAAACAATTGTTTTAACTTCAAAAAAATTGAACAAAAAAATAATATACAATGCATATAGCATGAGAATTATGATTTATCACTTTTCACTAAATATGTATTTCAATAATGCTGTAGTGCATTTTAATATAATATGTGATGTATTTCAATTTATACAAAAACTTTATCAAATACAGACATTTATAATTTCGTTGTGGTTTGCAACTAACCTATTACATATTATTCACCATGTTTAACACATGAAGGAGTCAGTGGATGATATTCTTAAGCCACATGTTTGATTTTTATGTTGTTGTTGTTGAACATACCATCATGCACAATAAGCAACCCACTGTCCAAAAAGTGCGAGACATTGTCATTTTTCTTTTCGAATGGCAGTATAATATGTACATCACTGAAGTTTTTGGCTCTCCAACCAGGTGGTCATCTGTGTAGTGATATAGTCATAAGCCACACTTTCCCGCTACGTAGGCTGTACATGCACCGTTAGAAAACATGGATTTTGGAGACAATAATGAAGGAAGTGACGAGTCACATCTTTTTGATAGTAATAGTGGAAATTTCTGGCACCCGTCAGCTAGCAGTTCAGTGTGGAACTCATCCTTCTGTACGTGTAATTATGAAATAGAGTTGTGGTTATGTTCGCTGTGGCTTGTGACTATCCGTTGAAAGTTTATATGCTGCATAAAACATTGATTACTACAATCCTCTGATCACATTAACTAAATATAAAGTATATTTTCTTTCAAGCTAGTAAATATCTATGTCAAACGTGATTAATTAAGGTACACGTCCCATTAACTTGAGCCGACCAGCTGAAGCATTGCCACAAAAATCCACACTTTCAAGGAAAAGGCAGCTGAATCGCCCACGATAGAACAGAGAGAAAGCAAAATGGAGACGTAATAGCGGATGCGAATAAGTACCCGATAAAACAAAGAGTACGGGACATGCTGTTAGTTTAAGACATTCCTTCGCTTGTTCCAAGAAATGTACGACAAATTACATACTCTCTCAGCATTTTGTCGTACATTTCTTGGAACAAGCGAAGGAATGTCTTAAACTAACAGCATGTCCCGTACTCTTTGTTTTATCGGGTACTTATTCGCATCCGCTATTACGTCTCCATTTTGCTTTCTCTCTGTTCTATCGTGGGCGATTCAGCTGCCTTTTCCTTGAAAGTGTGGATTTTTGTGGCAATGCTTCAGCTGGTCGGCTCAAGTTAATGGGACGTCTACCTTAATTAATCACGTTTGACATAGATATTTACTAGCTTGAAAGAAAATATACTTTATATTTAGTTAATGTGATCAGAGGATTGTAGTAATCAATGTTTTATGCAGCATATAAACTTTCAACGGATAGTCACAAGCCACAGCGAACATAACCACAACTCTATTTCATAATTACACGTACAGAAGGATGAGTTCCACACTGAACTGCTAGCTGACGGGTGCCAGAAATTTCCACTATTACTATCAAAAAGATGTGACTCGTCACTTCCTTCATTATTGTCTCCAAAATCCATGTTTTCTAACGGTGCATGTACAGCCTACGTAGCGGGAAAGTGTGGCTTATGACTATATCACTACACAGATGACCACCTGGTTGGAGAGCCAAAAACTTCAGTGATGTACAGTCATGGAAAAAAGTTCTTCCCCATAAGGCTTTAATAGGAGCAAGTAATGCAGGAGGGTAGGCAACACATATTGCACCCTTCGGTGATCGGGTGATTTTGCCTGTCTGAACACCGAGAAATGTGTTCCACGCGAACTTCAACATGACAGGAAAGCAAAGACGGTCACGTGACTATTGGTTATGTGGAGTGTTGTGCTTCTCCACGTCCCCAGTTCTTGATCCACATTGCAGAAAAAGTAGAGCTGCATGCAATATATGAAAATAGGTTGTTTTCAACTACACGCTTAATTATGATTTCCCCAATTGTAAATCTATCAGACGTGTCTCCCGAATTAGTCGGGACAGTCTTTTACTTTGAATTCCTGTTTGTCATAGGCGTAACTTGACGGGAGCAGAAAGGGCATTTATAACCCCCCCCCCCAAAATCAGGTTTCTTAAAGCTGCTAAAACAGGAATTAAATACTATGATTTGACGCGTCCAAAAAAAAGTATTATATTGAAAGATGTTTCCCAAATACGTAGATAGCAATTTAATACTTTGAAAGTGTCTCAGATTTGTTTATTGTCACAAGTTAGTGTGGCACAGGTCTACTACAAAAGTGGAATTTTGTAACAGAAATATGAACCCACTCCTTTTATTTCGTAGCTGATTTCATCTTGAAACTGAAATTAAGAATATTAGTTAACAATGTCATTGGTAAACAATAAAAAAATGTGTTAGACCCAATTCTTTAATACCTTATCATAATCTTTATCGCAAGTTTAAATTTTGTTGTAAGTCCACTTTATGCAAAAAAAAAAGGTAAAGTTCTCACCTGTGCTTGGCGCTACGCCATGAAGGCGTATAGGGGGTGTGGGGGTAACGCCCCACACTTTCTTGATTCGTTCGTGAGTGGGGGTGATGTGATCAGCATCACGCCGCCCAACACTTTCTTGATTCGTTCGTAAGTGGGGGTGATGTGATCAGCATCACGCCGCCCAACACTTTCTTGATTCGTTCGTGAGTGGGGGTGATGTGATCAGCATCACACCCCTGACCGCCTTTACCCCCAGGGTTTCCCCCAGGTACCCATGTCATTCGACGCTGGGTGGGCGCTGGGGCCGCTTCCAACGTTAGAACCGGCCGGGAATCGAACCCGGGGCCTATAGCATGGTAGTCAGACGCGTTACCGACTGAGTCACCGGCACAGATAGACTAATCTGAAGTGCATACAGTTTAAAGTGGGATCCGAACCACTATGTGCGATCACCTGGTATCGTACCCCAGACCCCTTGATTACAAGGCCTTACCACTACGCCATCAGTAAGGCGCACACAATCTTTGTATTTCGACCTTTTTAAACCTATATGTATCATATAAGAGGTTGTTTAACGTTGCTATGCCTCTATGGATTATATTTAGCCAGTATTCGAGCACATAGCGTCAGGTTTCATAGAATATAAGCTTCTCTTCCATGTTTATGGTTTCCTGTCTGCAGTAGAAAAACTGCCAGGTTCCCATAGCTTTTCTTTCAATAGTCTTCCAATGGTTGCATATCATATCACTCAAATTTGATTCATTCGTTTCGAACACAATCCCCGATGGCGCAGTGGGATCGTGGGCGCCTTGTAATTAAGGGATCCCGGGTTCGATACTCGGTGGAGGAACATAGTGGTTCGGATCCCCCTTTAAACTATAGGTCCATTCACGTTTAGCCTAACAGGACATAAAGTGGACTTAAGACACCAATCAACCAACCAACACAATCCCGTTATTGTCCAGATTATCGAATCCAGAACCTTCGTCGCGAATAACATAAGCAGGAAGACAACGTGAAATAACCGAACAGAAACAGAACCTAAAACCTACATCGGATAGATTGAATTAAGTCGACGATACAGCACGGGTTCTGAAATGAAAAAGAATACGAAAGTTGAAGGACCTCTATACGCACCCACTTTTCCTCCACTCAATGGGGAAGATATCCTTCTAGCTGAGAAGCCTTTACGTAGGAGTGCCCTGAGGGAACTTCAAGGCCACGACGATAAAGTGTTCTACGTGCAATGACGGGACCAAAACATACGTCAGATAGCTGTGTTCCTCCTTATTTCGTACGCCATTGATAACTGGAACACGTGACCTCATCTTTGGTAGACCAGAAGCCTGCTTGCTTGCCACCACCCTTTAGTTCAGTGACCTTCGCCCGTAGTCAGCAAGAGTGAATGACTCACCATATACTTGTTGTCTGTGAGGCTACACAAGAATAGATATTTCGTTAGTGGCTGTAAGTATTGTTTCATCTGCAGTTATATCAGTTAACATTTCTATAGTTTCCTTCCTAATGGTTACGTTAGTGATAAACATGTAAATTAGTTCTCGAGAGTGAACGTTTTATCTATTTGAACGGGGGATTTTTATACAGCCTGCATGTAATATTTTTTCCTGAAACAAAAAGAAATTCGAAGACGGAAAAAAAGTTGTATAAGAGTAGTTAACAAAAGGAAAAAGAAGAAGAAAACGAAAATGTAAATGCTGAAATAAATTATGGTAGAGATCGAGTGAATAACATTTTGTCATGGGGCCTCCTCGATGGCGTAGTGATAACGTCGTCGCCTTGTAATCAGTGGATCCCGGGTTTGATACACGGTGGATGCACATAGTGTTTAGTATCCCACTTTAAACTGAAGGTCGAGTCCAGATTAGCATATCTGTGCACCAAACCAAAACTAAGAAAGAAATTGTCACAGTGTAAGAAAATTTCATGTTCAACCAGATACGAAACAAAAGGGAATAATATGTTGCAGGTTGGAGTTCACATCTGTAGCATCTAACCAGCACAATTATGAATCGCAACATATCGTATCAGATCCATTTTTATTATACATGTATGATAATATAAGAGAAGTAGAGGAAAGAGAAAACCAAGCAAAACACGGACGCCTTCACCAGAATTTCAAATCTCGTTACATAAGGAGTCCCGAACAGGCATGACTTTCTTGTTCTTGCTCTTTTATCTGCTTCATTTCATCATAATTCATCGTTATGGTTTACCTGCAGGGGAAGAATAATGACAATAATTGCCAATACAAAGCCAATGACAAACAGAACAACTCGATTACGGAGGTGCCAAGAAGAAACGAGACTTGACAGTTTCTCCGTCTCTCGGTTTGTCGAATTGAAAATTGCTCTTCCGTTCTCGGTCTCGATTAGTTAAATATAGAAATCGAAAATGTATGTGAATGAATATACATGTATTTTATATATTCCGGTTTTGTAGGAGATTTCGTGAGAGATGAAATAAGTACTCTTCCATCGTATTTATTAGGGCCTCCCCGATGGCGCAGTGGTAGCGTCGTCGCCTTGTAATCAAGGGGTCCCGGGTTCGATACCAGGTGGAGGCACAAGTGGTTCGGATCCCACTTGAAACTGTAGGTCCAGTCCCGATTAGCCTTACTGTGCATAAAGTGGACTTAAAAAACACCAACTCAACAACCATCGTATTTATTTTTATAATTTTTATTCCCTGTTCGATGATCGCGACGATAAGGACGAGTGACCATTACATGAAATTGATGACGAAATAGTCAAACACCCCCGACAAGGACGGTACTCAAACCCGGGAACTTTGGCGACAATATCGAATGTCAATCACTTAATGAGCTTGACCACCGAGCCTGCTTAATGTTGTTTCTGTCAGGTAATTCGTAATAATATCCCACATTCACTATCATTTGGCTTCATAATTTATCTTATTGTTGTGATTAACCTGAATTCAAAGAATTAGTTGAAAGGCAAAAATGCAAGATTGAATGTCTCTGATGTTACTTCGTGCCGAATAATATGACGTGGTATTATGATATGAATTTATTAATCATATAATATGCCTATTCATTCCATTGATTGATCCCAATTGAGCACACAAAATATGGTATAATGTCCACTCCATGGAGGAGTGGTTAGCACAGCGCGCTACGATGCAATGGGTCCCTGGTTAGAATCTCGACTTGGGCGTGGGTGTCCTTGATAAGTGTCCCTTCATCAATTTCATCATAGCATCACTCGTCTTCATCGTCGCTATTTGCCAAAAGTGAAAGAATAGCAAATCTAAATAACAAACATCCAATCAAATCGAACATCTCTACCGATTTAATTCTATACGGTACCGAATTCCCACTTTATTACTGCATCTTAAGTCATTTTACAGCATCTCAATTGTTTTCCGATTCGAAAACATTTGGAATGTTGTTTTGTGCAGTTGATTGTGCATTGTTTCGTTGTTTGGATTGTTTAATTAACGTCGCATTAATTAGTTTTAGACCAATCGTGACGGGGGAAGCAAGAGCACAAAGAAAGCGAAAAAGACAAGGAAGAGACCACGGATTTCTTTAAAGATAGCATCCCGTGAATACAACTCAAGTGACTGCAGAATATTATCAATAAAATTTATTTAGCTTTTTCCTTTTATTTCTGTTTCAGTTATTTTACTTCGCTTTTCTTCTACCACTCGCGTTACTCTTGTCGGTGAGCAAGAATTATAAACTCGTGAAATGGACGATGGTACAAAAAAATATATGCCTCTCCCACGGTTCGAAACTGTCAGTACAAAATATTGTCTTATTTTTAAAATTTACGGGCAAATATGGTTTGTCACGTAGCAATTTTCGCTTATCTCTTTCTCAAGGGGTTCCATTGCCTCTCTGATGTCGTAGTAGTAACGTCTTCGCCATGTAATGAAAGGCTTCCGAATTCAATACCAAATAGAGAGGCATTTGGTTCGGATCCCATTTTAATCTGTAGGTCCAGTGCATGAACTGGACTTAAACAATTAACGTGTGGCATGTGGTCTGTGATGAGAACCATCATTTCAGCGAACCTTCTTGACAATGACTCTAATATCACTTGAAAGAATAGTATTTCCTTACGAGCTGCTCTTGTCAAGAAACCAGTTCCTGAAATTTTCTTCTGGAGGCATCGTAGCACCCAGCTGTTTGTTGTGGCTGGGGCACGAGTCATGTGACTCATGCTATCAAAGCTCAATCCTTCCCGAGAACTCAGAATCACCAGACAAACTTAAGCGAATATTTTGTTATTTGGGTTGCATAAACAACAGGCTTTAAGACGTTACGGAATTCTACGTCCCGTGGCCCAGGTATTTTTTTCTAAGACTGTACATATTATACTGCCATTCGAAAAGAAAAATGACAATGTCTCGCACTTTTTGGACAGTGGGTTGCTTATTGTGCATGATGGTATGTTCAACAACAACAACATAAAAATCAAACATGTGGCTTAAGAATATCATCCACTGACTCCTTCATGTGTTAAACATGGTGAATAATATGTAATAGGTTAGTTGCAAACCACAACGAAATTATAAATGTCTGTATTTGATAAAGTTTTTGTATAAATTGAAATACATCACATATTATATTAAAATGCACTACAGCATTATTGAAATACATATTTAGTGAAAAGTGATAAATCATAATTCTCATGCTATATGCATTGTATATTATTTTTTTGTTCAATTTTTTTGAAGTTAAAACAATTGTTTTATTTGACTTGTGTACTCCTTGTGTTTCTGAATCGTATTGATTCTGATCAAAATGTTACAATTAAAACTATAGTCTGTGTGTAGATGTATCTTGTTATTTGTTCCTATGAAAATATGATTAGTGTGTACATAACTATGTTGGTGTGTGTAAGTATGTTTATATGTAATATATGTTTCTGTGTAACAAAATTATGATTTATCAACCTCATAACACGAATAACGTGTGTATTCGATCATTTTAAAAATTGATCAAAGGTTCTATCATAAAATGCATCAATGTAATTTTTAAATTCGAGAGTTACTACGGATATGTGGAAGCAACCACTTTCAATTATATTTTACAAGTTATAAAATATTTCCATGTTAAAATATCGCTTCTACGGGCTCTCGTCGTGCTTTTCAAATAAATATAATTACCACAAGGGACAAAGTGTTTTACTTTTTGTTAGTTATGCATAGATTATATAAGAAGTATTTTTATGATGAGAAACCTATTTATTTGTGACAGTACACACACACATTGTGTACAAATTTGTTGTCCAAAATGTTTCAAGAAAATGCAATTCAAATGTCTTGATTGATGGATTGATTGAGTTAGCGTTTTAATTTATGCACACTAAGTCCAATCAAGAATGTACCCACAGTTTAAAGTTGGATCCGAATTACTATGTGCCTCCAGCGGGTATTGAACCCAGGACACCTTTATCACCCTACTCAAATGGTAGACTCATTCAAATGTTTTGCTGAACATTCAAATGAGAAAGTTGTACGTAATAATTAAGTCAATGATGAGCCAGATAACAGAGTTATAAAGGCTTTATACGACAATATAGTACATCTAATTTCCCTACTGTTTTGTGAAGTAAATTAAGTAAGCAGCAACTTTTCTCCGTAGCATTTGGTATGGAATTTCTCATGTAAGAACTAATTATTAGAACAGTAACTTTTCTAGGGGGAAATTTGTACCCCCTCCATATATATTAAAGATAAAAGGGGCAGTCACTTTTCTACGGGGAAATTGTACCCCCTTCTAATATTAGCAGGATTTAATGGGGCAGTCACTTTTCTACGGGAAAATTATACCCCCTCCTAATATAAGCAGGATTTAAGGGGGCAGTCACTTTTCTACGGGGAAATTGTACCCCCTGATAATATAAGCAGGATTTAAGGGGGCAGTCACTTTTCTACGGGAAAATTATACCCCCTCCTAATATAAGCAGAATTTAAGGAGGCAGTTACTTTTCTACGGGGAATTTGTACCCCCTCCTAATATTAGCAGGACTTAAGGGGGCAGTCACTTTTCTACGGGGAAATTGTACCCCCTTCTCATATTAGCAGGATTTAATAGGGCAGTCACTTTTCTACGGGGAAATTATACCCCCTCCTAATATAAGTAGGATTTAAAGGGGCAGTCACATTTCTACGGGGAAATTATACCCCCTCCTAACATAAGCAGGATATAAGGGGGCAGTCACTTTTCTACGGGGAAATTGTACCCCCTTCTCACATTAGCAGGATTTAATAGGGCAGTCACTTTTCTACGGGGAAATTGTACCCCCTTCTCATATTAGCAGGATTTAATAGGGCAGTCACTTTTCTACGGGGAAATTATACCCCCTCCTAATATAAGCACAATTTAAGGGGGCAGTCACTTTTCTACGGGGAAATTGTACCCCCTTCTCATATTAGCAGGATTTAATAGGGCAGTCACTTTTCTACGGGGAAATTATACCCCCTCCTAATATAAGCTGGATATAAGGGGGCAGTCACTTTTCTACGGGGAAATTGTACCCCCTTCTCATATTAGCAGGATTTAATAGGGCAGTCACTTTTCTACGGGGAAATTATACCCCCTCCTAATATAAGCAGGATTTAAAGGGGCAGTCACTTTTCTACGGGGAAATTATACCCCCTCCTAATATAAGCAGGATTTAAGGGGGCAGTAACTTTTCTACGGGGAATTTTTTCCCCTTCCTAATATAAGCAGGATATAAGGGGGCAGTCACTTTTCTACGGGGAAATTGTACCCCCTTCTCATATTAGCAGGTTTTAAGGGGGCAGTCACTTTTCTACGGTTAAATTTTACCCCCTCCTAATATAAGCAGGATTTAAGGGGGCAGTCACTTTTCTACGGGGAATTTGTACCCCCTCCTAATATAAGCAGGATATAAGGGGGCAGTCACTTTTCTACAGGGAAATTGTACCCTATTCTGATATTAGCAGGATTTAATAGGCCAGTCACTTTTCTACGGGGAAATTGTACCCCCTCCTAATATAAGCAGGATTTAATAGGGCAGTCACTTTTCTACGGGGAAATTGTACCCCCTCCTAATATAAGCAGGATTTAAGGGGGCAGTCACTTTTCTACGGGGAAATTGTACCCCCTTCTCATATTAGCAGGATTTAATAGGGCAGTCACTTTTCTAGGGGGAAATTATACTCCCTCCTAATATAAGCAGGATTTAAAGGGGCAGTCACTTTTCTACGGGGAAATTATACCCCCTCCTAATATAAGCAGGAATAAAGGGGGCAGTCACTTTTCTACGGGGAATTTGTACCCCCTTCTAATATTAGCAGGATTTAATAGGGCAGTCACTTTTCTACGGGGAAATTATACCCCCTCCTAATGTAAGCAGGTTTTAAGGGGGCAGTCACTTTTCTACGGGGAATTTGTACCCCCTCCTAATATAAGCAGGATATAAGGGGGAGTCACTTTTCTATGGGGAAATTGTACCCTTTTCTAATATTAGCAGGATTTAATAGGGCAGTCACTTTTCTACGGGGAAATTGTACCCCCTCCTAATATAAGCAGGATATATGGGGGCAGTCACTTTTCTACGGGGAAATTGTACCCCTCGTAATATAAGCAGGATATAAGGGGACAGTCACTTTTCTACGGGGAAATTGTACCCCCTCCTAATATAAGCAGGATATAAGGGGGCAGTCACTTTTCTACGGGGAAATTGTACCCCCTCCTAATATAAGCAGGATATAAGGGGGCAGTCACTTTTCTACGGGGAAATTGTACCCTTTTCTAATATTAGCAGGATTTAATAGGGCAGTCACTTTTCTACGGGGAAATTGTACCCCCTCCTAATATAAGCAGGATATAAGGGGGCAGTCACTTTTCTACGGGGAAATTGTAACCCCCTTTTAATATAAGCAGGATTTCAGGGGGCAGTCACTTTTCTATGGGGAATTTGTACCCCCTCCTAATATAAGCAGGATATAAGGGGGTAGTCACTTTTCTACGGGGAAATTGTACCCCCTCCTAATATAAGCAGGATTTAAAGGGGCAGTCACTTTTCTACGGGGAAATTGTACCCCCTCCTAATATAAGCAGGATTTAATTGGGCAGTCAATTTTCTACGGGGAAATTGTACCCCCTCGTAATATAAGCAGGATATAAGGGGGCAGTCACTTTTCTACGGGGAAATTATACCCCCTCCTAATATAAGTAGGATTTAAAGGGGCAGTCACATTTCTACGGGGAAATTATACCCCCTCCTAACATAAGCAGGATATAAGGGGGCAGTCACTTTTCTACGGGGAAATTGTACCCCCTTCGCACATTAGCAGGATTTAATAGGGCAGTCACTTTTCTACGGGGAAATTGTACCCCCTTCTCATATTAGCAGGATTTAATAGGGCAGTCACTTTTCTACGGGGAAATTATACCCCCTCCTAATATAAGCAGGATTTAAAGGGGCAGTCACTTTTCTACGGGGAAATTATACCCCCTCCTAATATAAGCAGGAATAAAGGGGGCAGTCACTTTTCTATGGGGAATTTGTACCCCCTCCTAATATAAGCAGGATATAAGGGGGCAGTCACTTTTCTACGGGGAAATTGTACCCCCTTCTAATATTAGCAGGATTTAATAGGGCAGTCACTTTTCTACGGGGAAATTATACCCCCTCCTAATGTAAGCAGGTTTTAAGGGGGCAGTCACTTTTCTACGGGGAAATTTTACCCCCTCCTAATATAAGCAGGATTTAATGGGGCAGTCACTTTTCTACGGGGAATTTGTACCCCCTCCTAATATAAGCAGGATATAAGGGGGCAGTCACTTTTCTACAGGGAAATTGTACCCTATTCTGATATTAGCAGGATTTAATAGGCCAGTCACTTTTCTACGGGGAAATTGTACCCCCTCCTAATATAAGCAGGATTTAATAGGGCAGTCACTTTTCTACGGGGAAATTGTACCCCCTCCTAATATAAGCAGGATTTAAGTGGGCAGTCACTTTTCTACGGGGAAATTGTACCCCCTTCTCATATTAGCAGGATTTAATAGGGCAGTCACTTTTCTAGGGGGAAATTATACCCCCTCCTAATATAAGCAGGATTTAGAGGGGCAGTCACTTTTCTACGGGGAAATTATACCCCCTCCTAATATAAGCAGGAATAAAGGGGGCAGTCACTTTTCTACGGGGAATTTGTACCCCCTTCTAATATTAGCAGGATTTAATAGGGCAGTCACTTTTCTACGGGGAAATTATACCCCCTCCTAATGTAAGCAGGTTTTAAGGGGGCAGTCACTTTTCTACGGGGAATTTGTACCCCCTCCTAATATAAGCAGGATATAAGGGGGAGTCACTTTTCTACAGGGAAATTGTACCCTTTTCTAATATTAGCAGGATTTAATAGGGCAGTCACTTTTCTACGGGGAAATTGTACCCCCTCCTAATATAAGCAGGATATATGGGGCAGTCACTTTTCTACGGGGAAATTGTACCCCCTCGTAATATAAGCAGGATATAAGGGGGCAGTCACTTTTCTACGGGGAATTTGTACCCCTCCTAATATAAGCAGGATATAAGGGGGCAGTCACTTTTCTACGGGGAAATTGTACCCCCTCCTAATATAAGCAGGATTTAAAGGGGCAGTCACTTTTCTACGGGGAAATTGTACCCCCTCCTAATATAAGCAGGATTTAAAGGGGCAGTCACTTTTCTACGGGGAAATTGTACCCCCTCCTAATATAAGCAGGATTTAATTGGGCAGTCAATTTTCTACGGGGAAATTATATCCCCTCCTAATATAAGCAGGATTTAAATGGGCAGTCACTTTTCTACGGGGAAATTATACCCCCTCCTAATATAAGCAGGATTTTAACGGCAGTCACTTTTCTAGGGGGAAATTATATCCCCTCCTAATATAAGCAGGATATAAGGGGGCAGTCACTTTTCTACGGGGAAATTGTACCCCCTTCTAATATTAGCAGGATTTAATAGGGCAGTCACTTTTCTACGGGGAAATTGTACCCCCTCCTAATATTAGCAGGATGTAAGGGGGCAGTCACTTTTCTACGGGGAAATTGTACCCCCTCCTAATATAAGCAGTATTTAATAGGGCAGTCACTTTTCTACGGGGAATTTGTACCCCCTCCTAATATAAGCAGGATATAAGGGGGCAGTCACTTTTCTACGGGGAAATTATACCCCCTCCTAATATAATCAGCATTTAAAGGGGCAGTCACTTTTCTACGGGGAAATTGTACCCCCTTCTAATATTAGCAGGATTTAATAGGGCAGTCACTTTTCTACGGGGAAATTGTACCCCCTCCTAATATTAGCAGGATATAAGGGGGCAGTCACTTTTCTACGGGGAAATTGTACCCCCTCCTAATATAAGCAGTATTTAATAGGGCAGTCACTTTTCTACGGGGAATTTGTACCCCCTCCTAATATAAGCAGGATATAATGGGGCAGTCACTTTTCTACGGGGAAATTATACCCCCTCCTAATATTAGCAGGATTTAAAGGGGCAGTCACTTTTCTACGGGGAAATTGTACCCCCTCCTAATATAAGCAGGATTTAATTGGGCAGTCACTTTTCTACGGGGAATTTGTACCCCCTCTTTTAAGTGGGAATTGACAGGCAGTCATTTTTCTACGGGGATATTTTACCCCCTGCTTAATTGACGGGAACTGAAAAGGGCAGTCATTTTTCTCTGTAGAAAATTGACTGTACAGTCAGTTTTCTACGGAGTCCAAACTCCCCGTTACACCGGCTGGAAGTTAGAGCAGCAGGTGGCAGAAGGGAAATCATCGGCATTTTAAAGATAACGCAGTTGTCCAAGACCGAACTTTTATCAGCAGTGTGAAAAAAAAATGACCTTGCATTACCTTTTACCATGCATCAGACAATAATACGGGCAATATTTCCTATCCAGACAGCTGCATTCAAACAAGAAAGAGGGACCTGAATTCTGCAATTATCACATTGCCATGCACACCAGTGGTGGATAATGACCTGTTGTAGGAGAAGGAAGGGGTTTACTTTTCTTTTACTTATCATGCGGTTTTTGTTCGTTTTAAAGAAGGTACTCAGAACTGTTTTTTTTTTTTTTTTTTTTTAGATGCCAAGGGAAAGGAGCCCTTGTGCGCACATGAGCAAGAAAATCGTGGCCGAAACAATTAGCAATGGACCCCCCCCCCCCCCGTTTGCTGATAGATAAAGGGGAGAAGTCACTCAGACAACAAAACACCGTTTTGGCAAATTTTATGACCGGCACAGTTGGGAAACGTATGAAGCGGGAAACTGAAGTTGCAACATACGTAAGATCGATGTCAACTTTTGCGGGAAACCTAGATGGCAACGCATTAAGCGGGTTGACGATCTTTAGTTGGCCTATGCGGCTTTGATTATCTGTAACAGTTTCCTTTTTTTTTATGAAGTTCTACAGGGCACAAAGAACACGCTTTTAATGAAAGTGGTTACCGGAAGTTGTTGGCTACCAGGCCAAAAGTTGCTCGTTCACGGGAAATTGCTGTATCTCGAGCTCAGAGCTAGACAGATGGGTGAGAATTCCAGACGCCACGCGTCTTGTATTTTGGAACATTCGTGCGATCTTATCTCGCATTTCTCATCTAGCACTGGTGAATATTTCCAAGGTGGCGCATTCAGCGGGGAAAGAGCTTGACCTCCCATGCACATTGACAAAGAATGTCAATGTCCAGCGGGCATTTCGGGCTGCTTCCCTCGAGTTGTCAGCAGCTCTTAGGACAAGGAAACATGTCAAGGTCAAGTTAAAATAACGTCCAAGCTCTCTCCACATTCGATCTTCTTTTGTCGACTTACGCAGGTGTCTACTTCGAATTAAGCGAAACCAGTTTAGCGGAAGGGTCTTGTAAACAACTTCGTATTAAAAATTATCCGTATTTAGATTTATCCGTACTGAAATACATTATAAATCCTATCTTATCGGCTGGGGAATGGGAAGAACTTCGGATTAAAGGGTACTTCGTATTAACCAATATCGTATTAACGAGGTTTTCCTGTATATGAAATAGCTTATGTGATCAAAAGGATCCTTTACAGGATGATCAGTTTGACATGTAACAAAAACAAACAAACACCAGTTTGACATGTAACAAAAACAAACAAACACGCTGCACCAGATATTCGTATTTACACTTCTCCAAAAGTTATCTGACTGCCCTGAAACATTTGTTGACAAATCATCAATGTAGCATCGCAGCTCTGTCATGTGACTGAACCAACTGTAAAATTCACCCTGAATGGGCATCCTTCCTGCTCATATTCAAACAAGCTTCTCACAAATACATACATTACCTTATCATATACAATAGTTTACTTTTCTTACATATCAAATGACATCCAATATAACTTACAAAAAAACTTGTGACAACTGAACTTGGGGCCATGGCACTCAATACAAATGCTCTGCCATTATTCTATTGAAATAAACCCTTTCAAAACTGTATTCCGTAGTGTACAACCCGCAACTTTTTGGCTAATTGCCACCACTCTGCCACGGAGGTTGGCTAGAATAATATTCTTGGATTTCTTTTTGAAGATCACAGTGGATGTGTGAAGACTCACATAAGAACATAAGAGCACTCTACAACTTACATAATGTTATAACAAAGTTTGCATCGGGCTCCTTAAAGACAAGTTTTCCAACTAGATGGGGTGCATCTTCCTTTTGCGGCCATGACAAACATGTTATGGCTATGTTATTTGTCACCACATTGAAGTCTTTGCTTAATGGAATCCTATACACAAAGGTGTTCTGAAAGAAAAACAAAGCAAATGTAAATTCATAGTTCATCCTACCCTCTGGGGGTAATCTATCAATGTTTTCTACAACATGTAATTAATCATTCAACAAAAACTATTTCATTTTCTCTACGAAAAGGTGAAATATATATTCTAATGTGCAAGATTATTAATAATATACGTATGTTATGGTGAAGAGAAAATAATGTGTGTAACTGAGAATTACTCACAAATCAGATTTAGATACCATGTCATATCATTACTAAAATACTGTTCTTGTATCTATTTTGAGGAACACGATACAGTATAATACATGTTGTTTCTGTCATAAAGTGGTAAATTAACGAATCTAAAAGTTTGATTCTTAATACATTACATTTAAAACTTTATTAGTGAACACTTTGATACTGAAATTCTATAGTTTTAGTGCACTAGAATTTTTGATACTGAACAAACATCTTTTCACTTTTAATGTTAACAATGAATCCCTCATAATATTCTTGTCACTGTAAGAAAATTCACAAATTGTTAAATTATTGAATTTATGTGGATTAGCATCCACTTCCCACATAAATTTTACTTTCTGGCCAAGAGTGTAACCCTCTTCCTTTTCTCCATGGCTGACCAGTAGCAACTGAAAATTTTCACTGAAGGAACCGCTGTTTTGTTTTTATTATGGAACACGGCAAATGTCAGCTATTGGCATCTTTTTAACGTGTGTACTTTCGTGTTGTGATTACGTACAAAAGAAAATTCATCTCACTAATTGCGGCAAATCTTCCTCCTGATTTCATGCAGTGCGCCACCTCTCCTTGCCTTCTCTGGCACACCACCATACCGCACTAGTCTTTCTCGCAACTCGAGACCGACCACCACCATGCGCACCTCTCCAGTTTCATATTTGGAACCTGTATTGTGTTTTTGTAACAAGAAATGCATACTTCTGTGGCAGAATTGTAGCTTCATTACATACATATCAAGTGTATTTCATGAAAATTAGTATGTGCAACACCGAATTACGTACACGTAAGGTTTAATTAATATGGTTTTAAATTATATTTTGCTGGGACCTACAGTAATTTACGCATAAAACAGAATTATGCACAACTGACTTATGTGTAATGCAGTCTCAACTGCATATCCATCCCAGCACCATGTGGCAACAATTAACATGACATTTCTTGAAAACTACAGTTCTGTCTTTTTTGTTTATTAGTATACATACGAAGGTATGACATACTCGAATTACCAAACAATATATCCATTGGTACTATTATTAACAAGCGTAGATTGAAATAGTGCTTTCTTGTTACCCTTGTAATACTATGGGATAGATTTATAAAAAAGGCTGTTACTCCTAAACCAATGCTTTTTTCTAAAAAAAAAATTAAAAAAAGAAATTACATGTAATACAGTAATGTGCAAAAAGCAACAATTTAACAACATGCGACAGTGAGGGATCAAGGGGTACATGAGGGCAGAGACCCAAAGTTCGAAATTTGCTCAGATCACATACATGGCTGCAATTAACATGCCATTTCTTGAAAACTACACATGATATTTCAGTTCTGTATTTCTTGTTCATTAGTATACATATAAACGTATGACATACTCAAATTACAAAACAACATATCCATTGTTACTATTGAAATTCCAGAATATTTTCTGTAAGCTAGCAACACTGCCATTATACATTGTGTATATATATATTTTTTTTGCACAAGAAGTATTAGCCTGTTT
Source organism: Lepisma saccharinum (assembly GCF_977018435.1). Classification (NCBI taxonomy): domain Eukaryota; kingdom Metazoa; phylum Arthropoda; class Insecta; order Zygentoma; family Lepismatidae; genus Lepisma; species Lepisma saccharinum. The sequence goes on from NC_139242.1 coordinate 45,150,567, forward strand.
TCAATGAAACTTTGCATGGTTGTAAAAATGTCCAACTGGTATATACTAAATTTTTTCTGCAGTCAGCCTTCGTCCCCTGGTTTCATGTTTACTGGCATTCAAGAAACTGGTTACAAGCTGCATTTCACATGTGGCAGGCTTCTTGATTCTCTTAAACATTATAAACACACAACACAAAGCATAAACACTGTGAATGTTTGCACATGGCAAGCATGCCTCGCCAAAGAATCAACAAACATCTCGCAAACCATTGTGACTGCAATGCTGCAGTGGCAATATTTGCACTTATTTTGTGTATTTACCTTTTTTGTTTTTGTGAAATATACAGCATACATAGTTCCCTTGTTCGTTACTATATAACATTCTTCAAGTGCTTCATACTTTCTTATTAAGGGGAGTTTCTCCTCCTTACGCTGTTGAAGAGCGATACTAATAGGCTCCACATACCCATTCTGGTACACCACTAGCAATTCCTCTGAGGATCTGGGCAACAAGCTGTGAATTGGCTGACTGAACTAGGGGCAAAGGAAAAAAAATACATAAAATGTTAAATATGAAAGCACATACTACATAAATAAAATACATGAAACATAAAAAGGGCACGTAAAATGAAATTTTACTTTGATCCACACCTTCATATGAGATAATTTGGTGGACAGCTGGTACACATATGTAGAGGGTGTAAAAAAAAAGATTTGATGTAAAGAAATTGTCATTATTTTCCAATGAAAACTGAAGCATATATTCAGTTCATTCAAAATGAAAATTACATTAGAACTAATGAAATGTATGAAATGATGCGTTCCATGTGAGACCCCTCACAGATAATAATCACGTGATTAAGTCTATATATAAAATTAGCCACAAAATAAGCTCATCTGTTGCATTTCCAGTTCATATGAACTTCACTATCAAATTGGTTTGATTGATTTGGTTAACTTTACTTCCGATTTCTGCCACTTTTAACTAATCACAAAGACGAGGATGAGTGTTTTATGATGAAAGTGATGAAGGGACACTTAAAGAACGCCCATGCCCAGGCTAGGATTCGAACCCGGAACCTCTGACATCATAGCACATGCCACAAAGGCCAGCCCAATCAAATTGGCAATTGACGTGTTGGTCTCACTTTCACCCCATACCTGGTGCAGAATGCACTTTGTTTTTTCAAGGCTGCTGTTGTTCTCGTAATATTCCTTCACCAGGAAGGTCCTTCGTTGGAAGGCTACAGGGTGCCATATTTGCATAATACAGTCTACTGCAGTCTGAGAACTAACAAATATGCAAGCTAACTTCCAAATATGTTAGTTTGTTTTTGTTAAGTTCTTTTTTCAACACCCTGTACAACTCTATACGAATCATTGCAGCTGTCTGAGGTTCATTTATATAGATATGATGCACTTGAATTACAATGCAATATGAGTATTGTATGTTTGTCAAAAGCTGTCCTTATTTTCTAATCGATATCAATTTTACAGAACAGGCTTTTTAAATGTGCAGATATGTTATTTTAAAAATCAGTGCATGAGAAATATTTGTTGTAGAGAGTTGAAGTTTTTGAAGTGCTTTCATAGCAAGTAAAACAAATCTTTTAAAATACAGTACCTACAATTGTGCTAAGTGTAGTTGAAAATTGTTCTATAGTTTATGTTGAAATGTTACCAATGCAAGAAATAAATGCTTGTTTACATTTATATAAAATATTGAAATTTATTACACTGAAGTAATAACTTACTTTTTTAAAAATTCAACAACGATGCCACAAAAAAAAAAAATAGCTACTTCTCTCATGGTGAAGTACTTAAATATGAAAAATGCTCAAAATCTAGGACATCACAGTTTAAATATCTCTTTATATGGTTGAATTTGCATGATGCAATTTCAAGAATTTTTAGTGTTGTTTCTATGTTTAAAAATGGAATTTGTCAACTTGTCCTATGATTTAATTGAAATTAGGGATGGGACCGATTAATCGGTACTCTATCGGTATCGGCCGATATAGGCATATTGGTATATCGGTTTATCGGTAAAATTACCGATTATTTTATCAATCCGATATATCGATAAATATCTTATAATTTAGTGCAAAATTCTGCCATTTTGTTGTAATTTTTATGGACAATCTCGATGCCCTACTTTCTAAAAAAGTAATTGTCTAAATATTCAACTTCTTTTGCACTGCAGTCACCTCGAAACACACATTTGTTAAGGAGATCAAGGAACATTTCATGTTCTTCAAGTACCATATCTAATTTTATATCGGATCGGTAGAATATCGGTTATCGGTATCGGTATTTTATCGGTATCGGTACTTTATCGGTATCTGCCAAAATTTCATATCGGCCCATCCCTAATTGAAAGAAAATGAAATGAAATTTAATTCAATTTTTTCAACTGCTACAATGATCCTAAAGTTTGCACAAATATCAACAAACACAAACTAGCATCAACAACAGTGACTGATTTTATACAAAAGTAAAGAAAGAAGTGTGTGGATGTAAAGAACTAAACTACTATAACTAATTAATTTTAAAAAACTTCTACTTGCTAGATTTATCAATATCCTATAAAGACTTCATAAGAAAATAGGTTAAGAATGATTCTTCATTCATGATGGAAATCACAATAGACTTCTTAGTTAAGTCATGGCAATTATAAATTGTGTACAAATTTGATCACAATGCAAGAGTTTGTGTGTTGTGTTATTGTTAATGTAAAGTATATATGCTTGAGAAAAAGGAAGAAAAGCTTACATTGTAAATCTTGAGTTTATCCAGTTCATTATCATCTTTAGTCCACATTCTGAGTTGGTTATTATTAAATACAGCTACATATTTGTCATTAAAAGCATCATACACTGCTGGTGATGTTAACTTAAACCTGCTACTCCAACTGTTCACTTGTTTCTGGTCATTGATCTGGAAGATAATAAAAATATATTTAATCATTGATCTGGAAGGCAATAAAAACAAATTTAATAATGACAAATTCGAATGTGCAATGGACATTTACAGCACAAAACTGCCAAATGAATGGAGGCAATCTGTAATTCTGTCTGTACGGCACTGCTTCCTGTACTAAATTTCAATTCTGCAGCATATGGAAGTCAATCAACAGTAACAAACATAGAATTTTAATTGAATTAACCAGAGCAGGAAATGGTAATGGTTCTGAATGTTTAATGATCTTTCACAAGTTTGACAGTGCTTCAGAATACTGAAAATGATTAGTTCTGGTGGATTTTCATGCAAGTCTTTAAGGGGATTTTGCACTTGAGACCGGATGTTGCGTGAACAGGTGTTGAGAACATTATTTTAATGCCAAGAGCCCTGAACTTGACCTGCCTAACCTAGCAATGAAAGTGTTTAGCATTTACACTAGATCACTGATCCCAGTACATGTAATGCAATGACGTGCCTCATTATTTTCTTTCCTAAATGGTATCGTAGGGTAATTCTTAGGTTAGGGATCCAGGTTTGGTTTTGCTCTCGTTTCTCAGATCTCACGTTAAAAAATTATGTTCATACATATAAGGAAAACTTTTTTTGTTCATTGGATTCTTACAGAACCAACCGTAATTGAAAAGAAAAAAAAATCAGGCAAGGGGTTGATAAGGATGACCAGGATTTTTTTCCAAATTTTATAGAGAACTATCAATATAAAAAAATGCTTCCACTTGCAACATGGAGATATTCATTCTCTTAATACACCCAGGGTTTCATTTTTTAGTAGCAGTGCCCACTCGGGCGATATTGAATAATAGACATAATTAGAAATCGACCCACGTACAAAATGCCTGTGCACCATGTAAAATTCGCAATTCAACAATCGGAACTCGAGCCTTTCAATTAAACTCTCCCTCGGTAACGGTTCTGATTGTTTTATGATTTCTCCTAGCACAAAGACTAATTATCGTAGAATTACGGAAATCATTGTCACACGAAATTTGAACCTTCCATAAGGTAATGAGCACTGTTTGGACTCTAAAAAAGTTATTTATGTTGAAAAATCAACTTGAAAATTACCTTACGCACTTCTCATGGACAAGATATTCTCAGTCGACAAGCGACAGTAAATATCGTAGAAGCGTGTGAATGAATGTAGAAGTAAATCGGAACCTTAGTAGAATGCATTTAGGGACTTTATTTTAATGCTAAGGGAACCAAACCTAACCTGCCTAATCTAACCACGAAAGCATATATTGAACAAAATCTTAAGTAATTGCTAAAACTCCGCAGTATGTGTTAACAGACGTACATCGAAATCGAACCATGTAAATATTGTATTCGTAGCATGATGAAATCGCAATAAAACAAAAGGAACTTGGGCCAGAGCCTATATTAGATGCTTTTTCTAAGGAATATGTGTCATATATCATTGGAAAGCTTATTGTATAAGGAATTAAAAAAAAAAAACGTCAGTCCTGATGCGAGGGAAAACAACATGTAGGAGGAAATAGAGAAAAACCGTTAATGTCCGGATATGCAGAATTGAACGTACAGGCCATTTGGTTTAGCTTGAGCTCTGACCTTCAGCTGCGCAGAAGCCTGCCGTCAGCGTCCGAGAGTTCCACTGAGAGCAGAGTTGCTAACTGCCTTAGCAATTACCTATATCCATAATCTGACTTCAGAGCTTATTGGTAGGTGTGTTCGATACTTACTGCATTTATATATATTTTAAAGAACCGACAGTTTGAGGTGATAGTTCAAGGAAAAGAATGACAGAGGATTCTTTTTGTCGGTGAAACCCCCTCAGCGAAAGAGACATCCTCCCTCTCCAGGGGGGAGGGTCCTGTTACCAGGAGTAAGGTGATTGTTGTGTTGCTTAGGGTGTTTTATTCAATGGAAGCTGGGGTGAAAACTGGACTGAATATTGGAGAAAGCAAAGTGATTCATAGTCAGAGTTGAGAAATTAACAAAGAAAGAATCTGACAATAGTCTTGCGTTTAACGTGAAACAAGTGCAAAAGGGTGTTCCGCATCTACTGATATGTCAGTAAGTACTTTGAAACGAAAATATCACTACAAAGTAACTGAGAAGGGATTAGTAACGCCTAACAAACCAGGCAGATGAAAGAAATTTAAAAGTGATGTGGACGAACATGACAAGTGTGTTATTCATAGAACAATTGACGAATTTCATGATCATGAAGGACAGCGTGCTACTTTAGATTCGTAAGTACTTTTTATGACACAACAGTGTATAGCCATTGCCAGTTTCATGTCTAGTAGAATTGTAACATCTGCATATTGCAACACTGCTCCTATGAGTCACGTGACGTCTTCTGCAGACTACAAACCTTTCCTGCTTTGCGCATGCCAGAGCTCAGGCTAAACCGAATGTGCTGTACGGAGGGAATTTTTCGATGAATAGAGTGCTAATGGAATCTAACCTAACCTCGTAGGCATACCTGATCCCCGTAAATGGCTCCTGGGGCTATCGTGAACAGAAACCGGAAAGAAGGAAAAACAAGTAAGTACTTACCAAAAGAAATGCAGCAGTCTGGAAACAAGTGAACAATAAGGGTTTTCAACGATGCACTAAATTGTTACTTGGGATAAACTAATTTCACACTATCTATAAGTTTTTCGAACCTGTTTTTTTAAACCAGTCACCACCCCAAACGGAAATGAGCGAAGCACACGCATTCACAACGTGGACGCAAACATGAGCCTGAACTTATTTGGCTGGTAAATCATGTATTTTTCGACATTAATGTATCTCCGATGCACGATAGCTCTTGCCACCATTACCGTCGACTACGTGAATCAAATGTTCCGTGCGTTCGATTATGTAACCCCCTGTTAGTCTAGCAAACACGCGGTAGTTTTACAAGATGACGTGTAAGCGGGTCTTTTTTTTCCAATTTAATTTTCTGTTTGCCTAACCTAACTGAACCTAACGTAACCTTCCGTGAATGGTTTGTGGATCAATTTTCGCTTAAAAACCTTCTGTGAATAGTTTGTGTGGTATTTTTCGGTTAAAAGTTTGGAAACACTGCATATTAGCTGACAATAGACAACGTGAGTCAAGATTTGCCCGCCATATTGTGTGTAACGAAAGCAAATTAGCAACGAACAATAAATGGTACTAGTTTACTATTGTTCGGACACATTTCTTCATTTTTACAGAAGAAACTACTTATTCTGTAGCATTGTCTAACATCAGGGAGGTGTTTTGTGTGATGTGGGAATGTTTCATAGTGGAAATTCATGTTCTTTGTTGTAAATTAATTCTCCGATGGACAATAGCATTTGGCGCGTACACCTTTGTACATCATCACGCATCGTGATTGTGTTTTGTTCATTGGGTATCCAGTGTTTCGAACTGTCTGTGTTTGCAACGAAAGTTAGAAACATGACATGTCGTGGATGCATGGTGAAATTTGTACCGGGTGTGTAAAATCCAGTGGATTTTTTAATTTAACACGGGATCGTGAAGGAAGGAAAGGAATGTTGAAAATGTAGCAGTGAATGTAAGCTACTCGTTAGAAGGAATGGGCTGTGGGTATATGCCTAATATGACGTGTCATGGATGCGTGGTGAAATTCAGGTAAGTTTCCCGTATCCTGGAAATGGATTTTTTCAAATTTAAAAGTTTGGGGCTCATTTGGGGCCAGGTGACTCCGGCCAATTTCTAACATGCCCTTAACAGGGACTCTATAGAGAAAGACGGGGAGCTGGAGTGGAACCACGGCAGGTCAATTACCCCAGGGGCGGAGCCCGGAATCGGTGGGAAATTTGGACTCAAAAATTTCAAACTAAAATAATTTTTTAGTTTAAATTTCCCACCGATTTTGGGACGGAAAGCCCCAAAAATCATTCACGGATATCGCCATGAAACATTTCAATTTTCTTCGTAAAACAATGCGAAAAAGTTAAAAAAAAAAAAAAATGGATCAGATGAGCGTTGTTCACTGGTATTTCTTGGGTTCCGAAGGTTGAAACACTGCATAACAAATGAAAATCGAAAAAACACAAGCACGACGCGCGATTGTGTAGGAAGGTGTATGCACCATATTGTGTCTCAGGCAAGAGAAGAGACTACGAGAAAGAAGTAAAATTGCAATTACTTTAATCAAAAAAATGTTAATACACCTTAAGGAATGTTCTGCGAAGCAGATAGGCGTAACACTTTACTATACCCGAGACGGATTTCTTCAAATTTACAGGAGAAAGTACTTACGCAAATCATTTCCTATAGCGTTGTTGATGTTGTCCGTATATGCTAAATTGAATGAAAGCAGTGCTAATGGAACCTACCTAACAGGCCTAAGCTAACCTAGTAGGGATACCTCGTCCCAGTGATGGTTCGTGGGGCTATCGTGAATTTTTGGGCTAACGTCAGTGTTTTTTGGGGCTACCCGTGGATGGTTTGTTGCTAACGTCAATGGTTTAATAATTACTCTTTATGTCAAAAATTCAATTCTTTTGGTGAAAAAATTTCGTGAAATGTTTTTTTTAAATTTAGGTATTTTTCGGTGAACAGGGTTGCAAAACTGCATTCACACTCCAAATCGACAAAACACTGGCACAACGTGCAATGAACGGGTAAGCAATCGCCATATTGTGTGGAAATAAGGGTAACACTTTACTATACCAAAGACAGATTTCTTGAAATTTACAGGAGAAACACAAATCATTTTCTGTACCGTTGTTGATGTTCGGGAATGTAGTTTTGATCCATTTTAATGCGAATGCATGTGGTTTTACGAAAATCTATTTCTGACGCGCTATTGCTGCTGCCGCCATTTGCTTTCTATACGAGAGCACAATACGTTCCGTATTGTCCGTATATGCTAAATTGAACGAAAGGAGTGCTAATGGAACCTAACCTAGTAGGCATTGTTTTTTAGATTCGTGCAACGTATTTTACCTGTAAATAAGGTATTTTTCGTCAATCATGCATATCCGTCGTACGATAGCTCGTGCTGCCATTATAGTCGACAACGTGAATCAAATGTTCCGTGCGTTCGGTTATGTAACCCCCTCACAGTGTAGCAACCACGCGGAAGTTTGACAAGATGACGTGTAAGCGGGTTTTTTTTCCAATGTAAGGTAAGACTCTAGTTTACGTCCTTTTCATAAGGAATACGTGTCATATATCGTTGGAAAGCTTATTTTATAAGGAATTCAACAACGTAAATCCATTTCCTCAAGGAGTAAATCGAGAAAAACCGATGTTGTCCGGATATGCGCAATTGAACGTACTGAGGTATTTTTTAGATGATGCACATATTTAGGGGTGAAATGAGTGCTAATGGAACCTAACCTAACCTCGTAGGCATACCTTGACCTCGTGAATGGACAGTGGGGCTATCGTGAACAGTAAGTGTAAAAATAAAAAGGTACTTACCCGAAGAGATGCCGGGTGCCGCCCCACGATCGTGCATTGCGAACGCAAAGAAGCAATCACCATGCAGATAAGGACCATGCAGCCTCAATTTTCGCTTAAAAACCTTTTGTGAATAGTTTGTGTGGCATTTATCGGTTCATAAGTTTTGAAACACTGCACATCAGCTGACGATAGACAACGTGAGTCAAAATTTGCCCGCCGAATTAGCAACGACCAATAAATGATTATAATGTTAAAAATAACGCTTTTTTCATGGAAAAAAGTGATCCCCAGCTTGAAAAATCTTCCGTTATGCATATGAGGTAAGTAGCAATGATTTTTATTTGAAAACAAACGAGTTTAATGTGTCTCTGGCTTATACTACTGTTACCCTAATGTCAATGGTTTTTGGGGCTACCCGTGGATGGTTTGTGGGAAATAAGGTACAACAGTAAGTACTCGTTAATGTAAGAAATAGACATTATTTTCGTTAGAAATTCATTATTTCACATAAATAAATGTTCCGCAAAGCTGAATAGTACGTTAGCAATGTAAAAAATTGCAAAATAAATGATTGATAGGTATCTCTGGTATAGTAAAGTAGTACCGAAATAAGGAACAACAGTAAGTACTCGTTAATGTAAGAAATAGACATTATTTTCGTTAGAAATTCATTATTTCACCTAAAGAATTGTTCCGCAATGCAGAATAGTACGTTAGCAATGTAAAAAATTGCAAAATAAATCATTGATAGGTATCTCTGGTATAGTAAAGTAGTACCGAAATAAGGAACAACAGTAAGTACTCGTTAATGTAAGAAATATACATTATTTTCGTTAGAAATTCATTATTTCACCTAAAGAATTGTTCCGCAATGCAGAATAGTACGTTAGCAATGTAAAAAATTGCAAAATAAATCATTGATAGGTATCTCTGGTATAGTAAAGTAGTACCGAAATAAGGAACAACAGTAAGTACTCGTTAATGTAAGAAATAGACATTATTTTCGTTAGAAATTCATTATTTCACCTAAAGAATTGTTCCGCAATGCAGAATAGTACGTTAGCAATGTAAAAAATTGTGAAATAAATCATTGATAGGTGTCTCATGTATAGTAAAGTAGTACCCAGATGGGTAAGTACAAATGTCAAATACTGACGAAACGAAGAAGTTATATTCAATCGGCTTTTTTCCAAATTTCCAGACGTGACCCCCGGTTTTTTACAACAGATTCGTGATTAGGCCAAAATTAGTTAGTACACCGAAAATTAACAAAATTACAGACTTTCTCTATATTGTCAATTCTTACCATGGAACCTAACCTTGTAGGCATTCCTCGCCTGACGTCGGAACACAATGTAGGAAAACTGTTGTGCGACAAGAAATGAGAAAGAAACATGGTTATCAATTGCTTTGTATGGAGAATCATCGTGGTATTTAACAAGGTTATTCTACAACTTCTACACGTTATTTTACAATTTCCATGCTTGACCGTCAATTATTAGATACAGATTCGTGATTAGGAGGTCTCAATTAGTGAGTATGCGAAATTACATAGAAATTGGAGTGTGGTCCTGTTTGTAAACTCATGCCGAATTTTGAAAAACATGGTTCACACATCGAAAAAAACAATTCACCAGTAAAGGACTGGGTGTTTCGAATATCAGTATATGTCGGTTGAATTCGCATGATTCAATACTTACCCTATACCGTAATATCATATTTTTTCCTAAAGTGACTACCACACATTCTGGTGAAGCATCTTTAGTAATTCCTAGAAGTGCTCGATGCTCAATCAGTGGGCATAGCATAAATTTCACTCGAAAGTTTGCCATTTTCTTAGACTGGAAGTCAATCTTACGGAAAACACATGTATACCACAGATTACATATAGTCCCCCTTCCTCACGTCCTGTGCACAGATTAGTCCGGTGTGTGAGCCAACTCCGCCTCTCCGCAAAGGTCGCGGATGAAGCCATGCACCATGTTCGTGCACCTTATTTGATCCAATAAGAGCTTCAAGAATTAAAAGAAAACTCAAAACAAGCTGTTGACAACTTCTGCACCAGCATACATAAGAATCCATCGCTTAAAAACACATAGGATGTAAGAGAAAAAATAATGAAAATAGTCATGGACAATTTGCAGGGTAATACTCATGGATCCCACTTTACGGCAGGAAGAGCTAGACCCTCCATTGGCAACTATGCTTACGAATGTTAATTTCGTTTGTTTTTTTTTTGTCGGGAAAAATGTTCTAACGATGAAGAATGAATTCGTAACACATTGTGAGTTGCTTTTATGCAATAAAATGCATTCACTGATATTAAATTAATAGAAAGTCAGGGAAAAATACTTCGCGTACCATGTAAAGTGTGGATTTCTTCGAACCCCTGCTTAATGCAACATAAACAAGGACGTATTTAGAGGGTTCCGGACCCCCCCCCCAAAAAAAGACTTATCTTGTACGAGTACTAATACCACTTGTTTATTTATTTCCACCGAACTTACAGGAAGGCACGGATTATATTGCGATCATACGGCTTTGTATGGCAGTACCAAAGAAGATTTATGCACACTACTATTTATAATAATGTGCATATATTCACGAACTTTACATTTTGTTAATTGAATCTAACATAGGTTTATTTTGCTTTTCAATGAATATTTCACTGGCTCTGTCCGAAAGGTAAAAACTAGAGACTTTACAGTTCGATAGAGCCAAGAACAAAAGTACGCAAGTGCACAGCTCGCAGTGCAGATGGTTGGTGACTAGGTCACGTGGTTTCCGCACTCGTTGTTCATGTGTTTAAAACCACGGAGGTATAAAGCCAGCTACACAGGTAGATGTACGTAATGGGCCAGCAAGTTCTTGGTTATAGTTCTTCTAATGTGTATGTGTACGAGCATTTGAAAATGCTATGTGATTTCTATGGTGAAAAATAAGTGTTTAAAACGCGAGGAAAACAACGAGTATTCAGTTCTATCTACTGATCGTATTTGGCGCTGCAGTCGAAGTGCAATTCGAAAGACGTGTACTTCCAGTCCACGACTTGAAGACCGCACTCCAAGACTATACTCGGAAGATACTCGCTTCAAGTACGATCTTGCATCTTTCGGACACGGCCTCTGTATCTTTTCTTAAAAGAATATTCCATTCTTTATTTTATGGAGGTGGTTATTCCTGAGTAAACAAAAAAATAATCTATCAGGCAATTCGATTATAGATGGCGGGGAAAGAACTTCCGGTTTGGCCAATTTTGCAATGTAAACAAGTGGAATGCAGATCGTCACCGAGCTCATTTTCTTATAAAACATGGGATACAATATGGATTACTTGAAATTTTTGAGTGATATAGAGAAACAAAGGTACCTAGAAAAGATTGGCAATTTCCCTGATCCTTTGGATGAAGATTTAAGGAAAAATAGTAGTATTTTCCAAGATAATGTTGATCTTCTACAAACAGTTTTGACTCGTGTTTAGACTTCTGCAGGTTGAAATAAAGCTTACATAAATTATAAACATTTAAATACTTCAATTTTACAACAGTAAAATGTATAACTTTCGACATTGTCTAATCAAACACAGCCCCTTGAATTTTAGATTAATTTTATCGTATGGCTTAGAGAGAGCGTCGTTAGAAATTTTTGTAGGGGGTAGAGGCCAGTAATGAAAGATGAATCGTAGAAATAATAATAATAATAATTACTAACTAACTAACTAACTCTCTAGCCTTCTTAAACCCGAAGGTTCATGGCTGCAGCAACACAGGCCTTCCATCTGTCCCTATCTTGAGCAAGATCTATATACTCTTTTCCATCCCTACCGATTTCCTTTAGGTCCATCTCAACGTTGTCCCTCCATCTTCGTCTTGGCCTTCCTACAGGTCTCTTACCATCAGGTTTCCCAACAAGAACCTTGTAAACTCCTCTTTCCTCTCCCATTCGTGCCACATGGCCTGCCCACCTAAGTCTTCTTGATTTAATTATTCTAATAATATCTGGACATGAATACAAATTATGTAGTTCTAAATTATGTAACCTTCTCCACTCACCTGTCTCCTCATCCCTTTTAGGTCCAAAGATTTTCCTAAGGATCTTATTTTCAAATACTCCCAATTTATGTTCCTCTTTTAATGTAAGGGACCAAGTTTCACACCCATATAATACTACAGGCAAAATTACTGTTTTGTATATTTTAACTTTTAGTTTCTTAGATATTAAACGAGAAGACAAAAGTTTATGAAGAGAGAAGTAACATGCATTTCCTGAATTAAGCCTACTTTTTATTTCCTCTTTAATATCATTTTCATTTGTTAATATTACTCCTAAGTATTTGAATTTGGAAACTGGTTCAAACGAGTTGTTATCAATAATTAGATTTTGATTATTACCTAACACTTGGTTTCGGCCTGTAAGCATATATTTAGTTTTCTCTTTGTTAACTTCCAAACCTATCTCTTTAGCAGTTTTGAAAAATATTTTAGCATTATTCTTAATCGTATTCACATCATCCCCCAGTAAGTCTACATCATCTGCATATGCTAACAACTGAGTCACACCATTTAATTTTAGTCCTTCTTTAGTTTCTTTTACCTTCCTTACAGCATATTCTAAGGCAAAATTAAAGAGCAATGGAGATAATGCATCTCCTTGTTTTAACCCATCATGAATTATAAATTTGTCAGACATATTATTACCCACACGAATTTTACTTTCTGTTTCACTGGTGCATATTTTTATCATACTAACAAGTTTCTTAGGTATTCCAAACTCTACTAATATATTATATAATTTATCTCTTTTGACCGAATCATATGCTTTTTTGAAATCAATGAATAGCTGATGGACATTTTGATTATATTCCCACTTTTTTTCAAGTGTCTGTCTGATGTGAAAAATTTGATCTGTAGTTGATCTGTTACCTTTAAATCCACATTGATAATCACCTATAATTTCATTAGCATATGGGGTTAGTCTTGTTAAAAGAATGTTAGACAATATTTTGTATGTTGTTGAGAGTAGAGAAATTCCACGGTAATTATTGCAGTTCATTTTATCACCTTTTTTAAACACAGGAACAATTATGGATTCTTTCCACTGTTGAGGTATTTCTTCTTTATTCCATATTAAACAAATTAATTTATGAATTTGACATATTAATGAATTTCCACCATATTTAATTAACTCAGCTGGTATTAAATCAATGCCAGGTGCTTTGTTATTCTTAAGCCTTTTAATAGCATCTTTAACTTCAGTCAAGTTAGGTTCTGGAACTAAAGGTTCTGCTGTGTGTACTTCATTTACTTCTGATTTATCTCCTACATGGACATTTAAAAGGTCATTAAAGTAGTTCTTCCATCTATTTAGAATATCGCTTGGGTCAGCTAGAAAATCACCGTCTTTATCTTTTATCAAGTTTACTTTAGGTTGCCACCCCTTTCTAAATTCATTTACACCTTTATATAAATCTCTGATATTTTTATTTTTGCTGTTTGTTTCAATTTCGTTAATTTTGCTTTTCAAGTAATCTCTTTTTTTACTTCTAAACGTGCGGTTAACTTCTCGCTTTATTCTATTATAATTGCTTAGATTTGTATCATCCGAGTTATTTAACCACCTAAGTCTAGCCTGATTTCTTATTTCTATTAGATTATGACATTCATTATCAAACCATGGCTTACTTTTTCTTGGTTTATGGTATCCTATACTTTCTTTAGCTGCTGATTCTATTGCATTACGTATGTGCTCCCAATTCTTATTTACGTCTGTTTCATTTATATTTTCATCATCATTTAAATCCTGCAAAACATCAAATCTATTTGACAGTTTAATTTGGTAATCTTTCTTAATTCTTTCATCAGCAAACTTTCCTGTATCAAATTTTATAACTTTTAGATTTTGTTGCTTATGATTTATCACTGAGAGTCTTTCTCTTAATTTAGCAATTACTAAATAATGGTCACTGGCACAGTCAGCACCTCTATGTGTACGAACGTCAATTATACTAGTATGCCTTCTCTTATCAATAAGAATATGATCTATCTGATTATGAGTTTTACCATCTGGAGAAGACCAGGTATATTTATGGATATCTTTATGTTTAAAAGTGGTACTTTTCACAATTAAATTCTTTGAGGTTGCAAAAGTAATCAATCTTATACCATTATCATTACTTAATTCATGAAGACTTTCTTTACCAATCGTGGGTTTAAATGTATCTTCTTTGCCAATCTGTGCATTACAGTCACCTAACAGAATTTTCATATCATACTGAGAAAATTTATCAAAGACCTGTTCTAACTCTGTATAAAAATCATCTATAGTATTATCATCTTTATCTTCCGTTGGTGCATGTATGTTTATTAAAATAATTTTACACCACCTACCCTGTAAAACTGCATATGATATCCTATCATTAATAAATTCTACTGTTTTAAGAGCCGAGATAATTCTATTATTTATGAAAAAGCCTGTTCCAAAATTATGATTTTCAGTACCACCATAGAAAAAAGTATAATTTTTAGTTTTACAATTCCCTTCTCCTGGCCACCTAACTTCCTGGACAGCTACTACATCTAATTTATACTTGACTATCTCATTAACTGTACACTGAAATGCCCCAGGCCGGTAAAGGCTCAGAACATTCCAGGTGCCTAATTTAATATCCTTATTCCTAACGTAGACCTTATCCTTAGTCCAGGGACCTCCCAAAGTAGTCCCCACCCGGAGATCCGAACGGGGGACTATTTTACCTCCGGAATATTTTACCTTGGGAACATCCATGGCCTTATATTTCTGTTTCTTGACATGTCTTTTTACAGTGCAGAGTTGTCAGCTCTACGCCTAACCCCCGATATGAGTGGAGGAACTACTACACAAGACAAACACAAACATATTAGACAGCACAATTACTACACAAGACGAACACAAACACATTAGACAGCATAACTACCACACAAGACACACACAAACACATCACAACTACTACACAAGACACACACAAACACATCACAACTACTACACAAGACACACACAAACACATCCCAACTATAACACAATATAAACACACACACACCAGAACTACTACACAATATAAAACAAACAAACAAACAAACACAAACACACACAAACACACACACACACACACAAACACACATTCGTGGAAGTGATCGATTTGCAATACCGGGACGGCGCCACTCGTGGAAATGAGCGACATGCAACATTAAATGTATCTAGACGTACGGGGGGAATTACTCTCAATTTATGTTCCTCTTTCAATGTAAGGGACCAAGTTTCACACCCATATAATACTACAGGCAAAATTACTGTTTTGTATATTTTAACTTTTAGTTTCTTAGATATTAAACGAGAAGACAAAAGTTTATGAAGAAAGAAGTAACATGCATTTCCTGAATTAAGCCTACTTTTTATTTCCTCTTTAATATAATTTTCACATGTTAATATTACTCGTGAGTATTTGAATTTGGATACGGGTTCAAACGAGTTGTTATCAATAATTAGATTTTGATTATTACCTAACACTTGGTTTCGGCCTGTAAGCATATATTTAGTTTTCTTTTAATTGACTGTGGGGAAATATTTTCACTTCAAGCTACTCAACAACAGCATAGACGACTTTGTCATCTTTATTTATTTCTCACAAAATTTTAACTTATGCATCTCTCTTTAAGTAAAAAAAATATATACTGCTTTGATTGTAATAACGAAACCAACAAAGTACTTGAACAGGGAGTCACTATCCTAATGCTTAATGATGAATAAATTTTGAAGAACTAGTCTCACCTCTACAAGAGATTACCTCGGTATTTAAATATGTTCTCATACAGGCATACAATTGTCACGAAGAAGAGTTAGTAATCCGTGCATCCTAATTTTGCACCAGAGTAATAAATGATTTTTAAGTACCAGTAATTATGGCAGATTTTTTTTTAAGAAAAAGAACCTTGACATAATGATCACACTACACTTTTTTGTTTAAAAAATGGCATAAAATCTGCTACGAATATAAGATAAAATACGGTATTTATCTACACACGTGACTCCATCGGATATATGCTAACGACTACATCGTGAAAAAAAACTTACAGGTGTATAAAGGGGCCCAAAGAAAGAAATACGTGCTTTTTTGTTTCGGCTAAAAAACTGTTTTAGGGGGCAACCCCCCACTCAAATGTTAAGATGAGGACAAATTGAAGTGGGAATTGATCCCTGTGACCCTTCCGATTTCCATGAAACTTGGCAGGAAAAACGGTGACTAATGTCTATTTTTCCCTCTCAGGCAGGTGAACCAATGAAAAAGAGATGCCACCATCGAAGGAAGAACGGATTGACACCATTCCGTTGGCTGGGAGTGGTACCACCCGTCATGCAGCACGTACACTCAACGCAACCCACAGAACGCAGATAACCCATGGCACCGTGGCCAAACTTATCAAGAAATTCAGAAGGATAGGTTCCGTCGCCGACGAAAGCAGGCCTGGAAGACCAAAGACAGCAACAGATGAAAGGAGGGTAACGCAGGTGCCACGGTGTCACGGGTTATCCGCGTTCTGTAGGTTGCACCGAATGTACGTGCTACATGCTGGGTGGTACAGAGGAATTCGAAAGAAACGCCCCCCTTACGGTCATGCAACCCGGTATCCTACATCGTCCAGCTTCGCCTGGTAGAGTAGTTCCCGAGAGGAGCAGTGTTTCCAAACCTATAACCGTAGTGTTTCCAACCCCTTATTGGTTGGTTGGCTGTTGATTTGGTGTTTTAAGTCCACAATTAACAGTATGACTAATCGGGACTGGACCTACAGTTTAAAGTGGGATCCGAACCACTTTGTGCCTCCACCGGGACCCCTTGATTACAAGGCGTCGACGCTACCACTACGCCATCCAAGCCTGTATTGCTTCGTAGAAGACGAAACCTTCACGTAACTTCTTCATTCGTGATTTACATTTGGTTTACAGACTCACATTACAGGACACTCTTTTCCTGTATTGCATGTTTTCTGGAGCATTTATTTTTCCTTCTGTGGAGAAAATTCTGTTATTATTTTACATCTTATTTTTCGCAGCTTCTCTACCATTTATTGGCTAATCGCAACAATGAGGATGAATGATGACTCGATGGAATTGATAAAAGGACAGTCATAAAGGAACCATGGGGAGCTAGATTCATATTTTTATTATTACTAATATATTTCTCTTTTTTTACTTTACTTTTGGCTAGTCGCAACGATGAGGATTAGTGTATGATAAAATTCATGAAGGAACACTCATAAACAATCATACCCAGGCCGGGACTCGAACCCGGGAATTTCGGCAGCGAGATCAAAAGCCGACGGCTTACCACGCTCGGGCACAGCGGCGGCCAATTATTATTAGTGATATTGTCTCAAGTAGTGTATTTTCCCACCATATTCTTTCACACAATCATGAAACGGATGAAAATTAAAATCTTAAAATACCTGCCTACGTTGTTTTTTTTTAGCTTGCAATATAAAGCCCTACTGCACGAAGCTAAATTGTGGGAATACGAAACAGAACCAAGTTAACATATCTTGGCCGTGGAAAGTGTTAATAGAAAATCTAGAAAAGAGCCATTTAACAGTTGCCTGATTGCTTTTCCATTTGTTGTATGGGAAGAATTGTCTGAAATGTGTGTGTAGTGGCAGGCAAAAGAGAATACAAAGATCGAATAGAGAGGCAACACTGTCATTGTTCTGCACTGCACAGACCACGCGTCTCGTCGAGTGGGCGGGGCACTGTGTGTGCGAGCGAGCTGCTGTTGCTTCTGCAAAAAGAACACTTACAAACAACTGAATGACGCTCCGCTTAAAATCTAGTCAATCGAGAAAGGATTTGTTGAGGAAGTGAATTGAAATATAAACGCCAGAATTTGGTCTAAGCCTATAATGGTTACTAGCAATAAGAGCTGATCAATTTTTACATGTGGAATTCCGTAATGAACGAGGCAACAAGCCGCACTCCACACCTTTAGTCTGGTAACACTAATAAATCATCTCATTATATGCGTCCGGTTATGCTGATAGTCATGTTTAATATATTACCTTCAAACATAAACAATATCATGGACTCACTCAGAGGCAGAATTCAATTTTACGCTTTACTTTCCTGAAGATATTGTAGCAATATAATCATTCCGCTCTATTTTCGTATTCTCAATTGAACTCGCACTATTTTCCCCCCTCCCTTCTCCCACCTTAAAAATTTTTGGGTGAGAGGCTACAAACTATACTAAAACTGAATTACAGACAATACTTTACGACTCAAAGTGACGTGACCTAGAACGTAGTGAAAAATCACTGGTGCAAAATTCAACGTAATGATGATAAAATGAAGGTAGGAAAATGGATGTGCTAGAAAGTTTTACATACATACACACAGTTAGCTCCGTGTAGAAGATAGTTCTTCACATTTTTCTCACCTTGGCTTCCTTGAATTCACGAAACTGTAAAGCCATGAACACGTTAACCCCCTATAATCACGGAGTCCCAGGTTCGATTCCTGGTGGAGACACAACTGCCTAGTGGTTCGGATCCCACTTTCAACTGTAGGTCCCACTTCGGGTAGCCTTTTTGAGCATGAAATGGAATTAAAACAATATTGGAACACGGTAACCCATCACAACACACGCGCAGAGAGCGTTGAACTTAATGACTGACAACTACATCGAACTTTCAGCGAAGCTGGAATAAGGTCTATTTGCCATGACAAATAGTGTGAATTTTCAGTCTCGTGGTGCTTTCTATACGAAGTGCAAGCAAGTTATCTAAAAAAATTCAAATGTGAGGGTGAGTCGAGCTATGTTTCATTCAATAAGACTCTTCACTTCAAACATATTTTGCTCTATAGCTGTCGATTTCGAATGGGCATCTAAGACTGGTTGCTTAGCGGACCGGATTTGGAAAAAATCACGGACTGTCATTGTTCCAATCACACTACAGACATAGCAAAAATTGATCGCCTGAAGATGAGAGAAGAGGTGATCTCTTGATATGTCTCGAAATATATAGATAGAATATATAGTCAATCAAAAAGAAAAACAATGGATAATGTCCAATTAAGTATAGAAACGCTGTTAGAACCGGTGTTCATTCACAGAGCAGAAGGGTTATTTTGACAAAATTCTGTTTCCCGGCTGGCTGCTTCGGAGAAGAGGGCTTTGTGAAGTTGCCGCTTCTTGCCCAAGCGGTAGACCTAATTCGTTGTTTGGCCACGAGTTCCTTCGTAGGTAAACGCGGCAACAGAGGATCACTGCCATAAAGGTGGTTCCCGCGCCGGCTGAAAGAGCGACGGAAAATTAAAGAACCATTGTCACTAACTTCAGATAGACATCTAATCATTTCCTTAGGTTTCGAAGCTGATCCGAAGGGACAACAAATACCAAAAAAACGTCATGAATTAAATGATCGATTGGTCCGTCCTTCTGTTGATGGATGGCAATCCATATTAACAATAATAATCGTAAGCTTATCATTAAAGAGTCAACAATCAAAGCTAATACGCACAGATCAGAAATTACTAGAGGGTTAAAGTTGTTTTTGTACCTCTTTGTTATTTTAAGTCGCTCTTCTGCCACTTTCGGCTAATGAGGATGAGTGACGATTAGATTAAATTGACACCATGATACCAATACTGAAGCCGTGACTCGAACCCGGAAATTTCGTGGTATCGGAAGTGGACCATTTAACGCGCTTGGCCACCAAAGGGAACTTTCTCTGCGGCCAAGCGCAGTTAGTGATGGACTAACGATCCAGACACCGAATGTTCCGGGTTCGAGTCCCTTCACAATCTAAGACATAACACTTTATCAAAACTTTATTCACCTCTCCTCCATCTCAAATTTAATACTCAATCTTCCCAACCAAATTTCCAAGCCAATTTTAGACTTCCTGTTGATATTGCAACCTCCAAAAAAGCAATCTAAGACGTAATAGTAATACACAAGAGTTGGGATTCCCTGTCCCCAAAATAATTATCAATCCAGCTACCTGAAAATCCCACTAACTTCATTAATCGCCCACCATAATTTCCCTATCAATCTAAGGCCTAATATGTAAGAGTTGGATATCGCCCCCCCCCCCACCAATATTACTTATTACCCGTAACAATTCCCCTGACAATCTACAAATTACTATTTGTATAACAGCAATGGCTAATTGATAACGTAATTAAACTTGTTCCCTGTTTACTCAGTCAAATTTCCATCACAGTCTGTGCCATAATGCCCCTCCCCCCGGGCACCACTGATTTAGAACTGTGACAACGTGATAGGTGTAATGTAACTAATAGTTAAGTGTTAGGAATGGGTGCATGTGTGCTGCGCATTTGAATTTCATGTGAATCATATCTGTCAATAATGTGAATATTAATATTATAGAATATAATATAATGGTGCAGATGTGTGAAAAAGTAACCATGAGCACCAAGGTATCAATAAAAAAGAATTGGAAACATAAGTTGCATATGGAGATGTGTGTAATTAGTAGGGGCATGCATATTTCGTTTTTGACGAAAAAACGAAATTTGAAAAAAACACAATGTAGTGTTAATTTTTCATGTTTTTGAAAGGTGTGAGATGCATTTTGTGACCATGTTTTGTCACGAAATAATGCGAAATGGACTTCAAAATGCGAAATTAACTCTTAAACACGAAATTTACCATTTATATACCGACGCGACACTTTCTGAAGTCTGAAGTATCCTGTGAGTTATGCAATTCCCGGAAAATTGATTAATTCTGCTGTTAATATTGGATAAGCAAAAATCGACTCCTTTACACAGAAATAAACTTAATACTCTTATAACTACATAAATGTGCTATTAGAAGTGAAATGTTAATTCTGTGGAATAAGTGTAGTTTTTAAATCAAATTTAGGATTATATTCACAATTTTAAAACCAAAATGTCTTTTTATATACCACTTTTCATCCAATTTTTCACCGCTATAACACCGATATTTCATTTTATTTACCGCTTTTGAACCCGAAATTGACTCAGTTTTTGTACCGAAATTTTGTTTTTTTATTTACCAAAAATATGTGCCTCTAGTAATTAGTTTTGTTCTGGGATGTAGCAAAGAACATCGGTTAAACCATGCGGGGTTTCAATACTGTGTCCACCCGCCGTTGGATTCAAGCACTGCATCTAGTCGACGAGGCAAGGATTCCACGAGCAGATGTTTGGTCTTCTCCTTAAACTCTCCCAAACATCAAACACGTGAAAATGTTTTCGATTGGGAGACTTCGCTGGCCAATCTACTCTTGAAATTCCTGGGTGCTGATTAAACCAGGTGGTGTTCGCTTTCGATGTATGGACGCTGCTGTTGTCTTGATCGAAAGTCACGTGCGAAATCTCATCTTCAAGGTGTCTCTCTCGCACGCTGGGAAGCGTGTGGTTTTCCAGCACTGCGATGTATTCCTGCGAATTCATTCTCGAGGACACTTCCACCAATCCACCTACTCCAGACGAACTGATCCATCCCCACACCGCCACGGATATCCTGCCACTCCTAGCATGGGTAGAAATGTTCTCGGGGCCGTAGCGAGTTTTGTTGCGCCTCCAAACATAAACCTGACCATTTTCGTCAGACGAAAATACTTTTATGTCGCTCAAAATTACGTTCTGCCAAAATTCTTGAGGAGCTGGTAAATATTGTAAAGAAAACTGATCCGTGCTTCGTGATGGAAATGCGTCATTGCTTCATTCTTTGCCGCTCGACGGTGCCGAACTGTTGCAGCATGGCACTCCAGTTTCAACTCTTGGCGATTCTTCGTTGTAGCCATGAAGGGATTTCCCTCGCTCATCTCAATGATGCCTGCATCTTCATTACAACTGTTATAAATGTTATACAATAAATAATTACTAAGACTAATGAAATAAACATATTTTATTCGAAATGTATTATTATTATTTATTTATTAATGCTATTCGAGTGGATATCCAGCACAATAGTTACAATACGGAAATGCAAAGTTATTTTTTTTTAACTTTTGCAAGTGTCATTCGATAAAATATTGATTTTTGATTGATTGATTGATTTCGTTTATTTTACTTCGCGTTTTGTGCCTCTTGGCTAATTTGCGAAGATGGGGATGAGTGATGAAATTGATGATGGACATTCACAAACAACCAAGCCCGAGCGGGATTCGAACCCGGGACCCTTGATGTAGTGTGGACTATAGAGTAGGGATGGCCAAACGAATCTGGATCCGGATCTGAAAATTCCGAAACAGCAAAAGGACAAAAAAGTGAATTATTCATAATAATCGTTTTATATTTGTGATTCTGATTAATTTGTGAGACTAACTATCAATTTTAGAAGAAAACATTAAAACAAATACAAAACAATAACGATGTCCAAAGTCGACAAGATAATGCTGACAGGGACAGTTAAAAAAGAGATGAAGAACTCTTTCCAGTCACAGTAAAGGATATTCACTTACTCCTCCTTCATGCTATGTTCCAGTATACAAGAATTATGTGCTTCATATACATGACGTGACAGAAATACAATGTACATCAATTGAATTTTACGACTTTGTTCAATTTTATTAGCATATTTCACAAATACATTGTGGATAATTTTGTACCTTTATACTCGGTAATGAATGTTATATTTTCGCTTTGTCGATTATTTCTGTTAAAAACAGGAAGATCTTTAATTATTGCCATGTAGTTAACAAACTAATTATATAAAAACGTGTACTTGTGTCACCAGCATTTAAGGAATTTGGAAATGTAGACAAGTTGCTAAAGTGAAAATTTACTATGTAAAGAATAACGATTATTACATTTGCATAGTCAGTCATTATGATTTCATGTAACACATTTGATTGAATTACATTTATGCTCTGTTACAGCGCCTAGAATAACGTAGTGTGGAAAACGGCATGGTTTTGCTCTCTCTCGCTGGTTCCACTCGAAACTGAAATCCGCTAGAGGCGCTGGTGTTGACACCGGGGTACAGCGCTCGACTGCTTATAATGGAAGTAAATGGGGTTTTTGCTGCAACGTCTGATTCTTTTCTTTGTAACATTTCTTTGCATCAGAAAATTGTTATGATATTTGGTACAGTAGTCGCGAAAATATTAAAGAATATTATGAACCGTCTATCATGACCTGTCCTTAAGTTTTTTATTAACAATACGGAAGAAAACATAGGTACGGATTGTAACACGTAACATGACAATTGCTGCGAGAATTAGTATTGTGTATGCATTATCCTGAAAGGTTCATTAATATTGTCATTGTCACAAATATTATTTTTATGGAAATTCACACAGACAATACTCGTTTATTTTAATTAATTAATTAATTAATTTTATTATTAATTAATTTAATTAATTTGCGGTTTATTTTCATCAAGTACAAGGTAGACATTTTACAGCCAAGTCACGAGTAAAAATGCACAGTCCTTAACACCAAAGTTCTACTTACCAATCGACACGAATGTAAAGCAATTTGTTGATAGAGATGACAAGGTACACTTCGCAACTTCTTATTTGACCGCCCTGAAAAATTTCAAAGTCCGGAATTCGTAAATTTGGCAGCATAGCGCTTCAGAGCCAACTAAGAGTAGCCAACTTTGCAACATTTCTTCTTCCTGAATGAAAACGCTCGTGAATTTTTTTTTCATTCTTTCACATTCCATAAAGTAAAGATACCCTAAAGCACTAATAAAATACATGAGTAGACAAAAAAATGTTAAGTAGAAATACGAATGTTGAAAATATTTCAAGATTCCTCGCTCTGAATTTGAAAAGAGGTAAATTTATGTGCATTTTGAAACACTGAACAAGTTCTCATCCACTTGGAAAGAATTGCCGTCACATTTGAATGCAAGGAAGCAAATTCATGATGATTTTATACGAAATTTTTATGAAAGATACCTTGCACAACACCAAACGATTCTGCAAAGTGTGTCTTTTCCTTGGTTATTGGCGAAAAATGGTTCGAAACTCCGGCACAAGGTTTCTTCAACTGAGATCAACGTGCTTTACTGAGGTTTTCGTTAGAAATCTCCTGGAGTAGTTGGTTAGATGACAACACTTTTCATTTTTTACTGTTTTCGTCAAGATCGAAACATCGTAGGTTCAAATCCCACCCCTTCCTGATTATGTTTTCTTTTTTATTTACCGAATACGAAGTGTTGTAATAACGTAATATAAGATTATATGATATTACTGTAAATATTTATGCGATGCATACTCAGTGGCGGCGATTGAGTTCCAAAACTGATGGGGCAAGGTGTCAAAACTGGGGGTTTCCCTTGGGAGATAAGGTTTAGCATAGTGGTAGGGCAACTGTTCCTCTACCCCCCCCCCCCCCCGTCTAATCGTTGCCACTGTGCATGCCTCAAGTAATATTTCTACTAATGTTCTTAAACTTTCAGTGATTGGCAGGATGTAGGAAAAACTTATCCTTTCATTCAGCTGTCATAAGTTATGTTAACACATACGCGTATTTAAGAACTTATATGTCATTAATATCTGTTCTTAAACAGGATGTTGTAATCAAGGGGTCCCGGGCTCAACACCCGGTGGAGGCACGTTGCTTCGGATTCTAGTTTAAAATATAGATCCAGTACCGAATAGTCTGTCTGTGCAGCAAGTAGACTTAAAACAACAATAGAGAAACATATACAAATCAGCGGCGTATACTCTGGGTCATCTAGGTAATAGCAGATGACCCGGCTGTATTTTTTTTTTTTTTTTTTTAAATGTATATATATACACATTTCTTCCCAATTTTCTTCCAAACCAATTTCGATGCATACATTTCCTTGCTTCCAGCGCGCGAATACTTCCAATCGTTTGCCGCCGAATGTCCGGGAACCTTTCTCCAGCCGGTGGAATGTCTACAGGGAATCTCACCCTGACGTCATTCCTCCCGCTTCCCTTGCAACCCTTGGCGAGGAGGGAGGAGAAAGGAAAGAGGGGGAGGAAACATTGCTTTTCAGGCGCGGTGATTCCGTGCCCAGGGTAAGCTCCTTCTTGTGAGAGTCCACCGGTCGCACTCTCAACCTTCAGAGCCTCTCCATTCCCTCCGCTGAATAGGGAAAACATACCCGGTAGAGTGCGAAGAACAGGAAAGCTGAATAACATGGGCAAACCAATTCTACGCTAATTTTCACTTTACATTTGCTTCTGTCTTGCTGATTTCTGTTACTTGAACATAAATTTATCAAAAGGGAAAAACTTAAATATTGAAGATGAAGCAAACTGAATTAAAATTCAAAGCTTAAGAAATTAAAGCACCTATTTGCTGACTCCCCCCAATCCTTGTATTTACAAAAATAGTGATTGTTTCTCCTCTCTAATCTTCAAAAGCAGCGAGAATACTTCTTTCACGGAACTGAATATTTTTTAAAGGGAAAGATATGAAAAATAAATTATATATATTAGTTAATTTAAGTTGCTATTCCGCCTGTTTAGATTAATAGTGATGAAGATGAACGAATTAAACATAAACGAAAAAAACACATCAGGCACGGAACCAGGTGGAGGACTCGGGGGGGCTGAAACCCCCCTCCCCGAAATCCTACAAATATCTCATTTAAAAAGTGTATAGTGATAATTAATTGTACTTCATTAGCAGGATTAAACACTTTGCATAATACGTTGTAATAATCTGAGATTCATCTTCAGGACTTCTAACCCCACTGTTTCAACTTTATGTGGCGGCTGCTAATAAGGGATGATCCCCATCCCGAAATAAAATTCTGGCTCTGACCTGCAATGATTCGAACTTTTAAAAACCTGTCATTTCGAGCTCGGAAAGGGATTTTTTTTTATCATTCATAGGGAATTTCTTTCTGAGCCAGGAAAACAACAACAGAAGTTTGGCGCGTGAAACTGAATGCGTGTAGTCGTTGGCTTCGTGTTTATTATTTATTAAGGTGTTAGTGTTTGTCGTGATAGTGCTGTGTTAAAGGGTAATGGATGTGATACAAGATTTGCTGGTGAAACCTTTTGGAACAAGATCTTTTCAGGAGAAGTTGCAAATTGTTAATACAGGTAGGCCAGTGTCATCGCTTGAACTTATTTCTACACACAAAGACAAAAATCGGGAATATGTGAGGCATATTCGCAAGCAAATTATGACAAAACACCATGGTTGACAGGAAGTATAAGTGTTAATAAGCTTTGCATTTTTGTTGGCCGTGCTTACTTTTCGGGGCTGAAAAGAATGTATGGACGCGTGGCTGATACTGTAATCTTTGCAACACTTGTGTCAAACATGAAAAATCCAAAAGTCACATAACTTCCTTTGTTAAGCTGCAATCTTTCGCAAAGACACGTATTGACGTGAACTGGACAAACAGCGTGCTTTGGATGTGGTACGGCACAAGTGATCGGGTCCTGGAGTAAGTTGAATTTTGCACTTAAATTAATATTGCGGGTTTTTATTTCACTAGTGCACGTCTTTCATTTTATATTTCACAGGCTGTTTTTTATAGCTTTATAATACTGTCTTGTTTTATTATTTGAAATTCTACACGTATAGTAAACTGCAATAACGAGAATTAATTGATTGTGATCGTAGCAATAAGACAAATATTCCGACACAATATTCCTAAATCCAATATGGAGCTTGACATAAATTGCACGGAAACTTTTGGAGTTTGAGGATCAAAAGGTCGGAGATTACCCACTCGTTAGAACCAGCATACACCACTGATACAAATAGAATGTTCTTTGCTTGGAAGTTACGAGTGAGTAGCGTAACCCGGTCATAAAAATCTTCTATAACGGCTGAGGGCTCGACGTGCTGACCCCACGTCACCTCATACCAGTTGAAGAACTCACACCTCTAGGTAGAATTGTGGGAAGGAGACTGGCAGTCGGGAGATAGGCCAAGGCCCTATATGCTCGTCAATACTCGTCAGAAATTCAATCAAATTCATTCAGCTGTGCGTCATAAGTTGTGTTAACACACATTATGAGTCAATAATAATAAGTTAAGAAATTGACAAGACGTTTCTGTACTGAAGGTAACTAGAGGTTGTTTTCTTGTAACGTCGTTACTGTGTCCAGCTCGGCATTGTGATTAAAATTACTCTATCTGCATGTTCACTTTCCTCTTACATAAGTTTTCCTTTCGCGAAAACATCGTTCCATAGTTTCCAGTTTCTCAATATATTTTTCTATGAAGTGTTGAATATAATTCTAGCCTGCTTTCCACAAGCTACACAACTTCTTCCTCTCTCTCTCTCTCTCTCACTCAGAGGTGCAATGTAACATAATTTAAGAAGGCCATTGTTGCACAAACGATAAACGAACATGTGTTAAATTCGGTAAGATCAGCAGGTAAGGGAAGCTCGATTTTAGCTGCAAATCAGTGCCTTCGTTACAGGAAAATCCCCAACAAAGCAAGGAAATAACTAATGAATGGTTATGCTTTACGATCTTTAGGGTTAAAAATAGGTGATCTAAATCTTTAAAAGAAAACCGTTTTCCAGATAGAATAGGTGTATGCATGAATAGAAAACAAAAATTAAGATATTGTATTAGCTGTGGAGTTCATTCTGTTGGAGCTTTGTGGCACATCCGGTAAAGGCACCCATTTCCAGTTCCACTTGTGTCTTTGATTAGGGTTCGAGCCTCACTTCATCTGGATATTTTTATTTATATTGAGGCCTGTAAGACAATAATATATGAAAGGTTCCAAATTATTTCTTACACGAGTGTATTTTTTTTTTAATTTGTTAGTCCTGAAAAGGACTGTTTGGGAAAATTGAACATTTATTTAATATCTTGTCCAGTAGCCACCTGCATCTATGACATGTCTCAGGCGTCGAGGAACGGATTGCACAAGATGTCGAATATACCTGTGCGAAGTGCACACTTCATTCCAGGCATTGTTGACGTGGTCAAATAGTTCATCACTTCTGCGAGGTGGTGGATCGGGCCAGCTTTCTTTCAAACTTTTCTTTATATTGAGGCCTGTAAGACAATAATATATGAAAGGTTCCAAATTATTTCTTACACGAGTGTATTTTTTTTTTAATTTGTTAGTCCTGAAAAGGACTGTTTGGGAAAATTGAACATTTATTTAATATCTTGTCCAGTAGCCACCTGCATCTATGACATGTCTCAGGCGTCGAGGAACGGATTGCACAAGATGTCGAATATACCTGTGCGAAGTGCACACTTCATTCCAGGCATTGTTGACGTGGTCAAATAGTTCATCACTTCTGCGAGGTGGTGGATCGGGCCAGCTTTCTTTCAAACATCGAACGACCTCGGCCCACATATTTTCAATTGGGTTGATGTCGCATCCCATGGGTGGCCAGTCAATTAGATGTATGTCGTTTCGTTCAGAAAACCAACGCTGAACGATGGCTGAATCATGGATGGAGGAGTGGTCTTGCTGGAAGTCAATATTTCCCTCGGGATACAAAGCTCGCACGCCAGGAACCATAACATGCTCCAAAATGTGCACATACTGTATCCCGTTGAGACGTCCTTCTATGCGGTGTAGGTCACCTCTGCCACCGAGAGATATCCAACCCCAGACAGGCACGCTCACGCGTCCACGCCGACGTGAGTTAGCAAAAAAATGGGGATCAAATCGTTGTCCTTGACGCCGGTAGACCAGAACCGGACCATCATTTGCAGTAGAAAATACTTTCTCGTCTGAGAAGATTACTCTATCCCAAATCCTATCAATATTTTCTTCAGCAAATGCTAGCCTATCAGTTCTGTGTGCATCCGTCAAGACCTCCTTCTTTGCTGCCCTTCGTGCCCGTAAACCAGAAGCAGCCAGCCTCCGCCGAACTGTCTGTGGGCAACCAGGAAAATCGGCCCTTGCCTTGAGTTGAGTGGCTGACTGGAATGGATTGGCTTCACACTCCGCTATCAGCCGATCGTCTTGCACTGGTGTCGAAACACGGCCCCAGCTCTCGCGTCTTTTCCGTGATGCCTCACCAGTTTCTTCGTATCGAGCCCACCACCTCCTTGCTGTCCGTGCTGGAACGCCATACTGCTCGCCAGCTAAACCAGGTGACAATCCAGCTCCCTCGATCAAACCGATCACTCTTTCTCTTGTGGATTTGTTGTAGTGCTCCATTCTTCGCGAGGTTGAAGAAAGAAATGTTGCATGCCTCTGTTTAGAGCTTAGTTCAAAGGAAATAAGGTCTTCTATTGGTATAGTTAATCACGTGATGCTGCAGTTGGTTCAAAGACGACTTCCAATTACATTCAGCCATGAAAAGTTTCGTACGAATTCATACCAGAAAAGGATGTCAAGAATAATAAAATAAATTTAACCATTATTTACAATTACATTACTTTCATTTAACAAATAAATAAAGAATAATTATGACAAATGTGCTACAACGAGTGCTCTTTACATCCATGTGTAAAAGTATTTGGTATTACTAAACACGCACACACGTTCGGAACATCTGTAGCGTAGTTGTAACGTTTGAGACAAGCATACATCTTCTTACGTTCATCTTTTCTCTTTGAGGTATTGGTTCAAACCCGGCTCAGCTTTCACGTTTTTTTTTTTATGTAATACTTAGTAAAGTTTTTGTCACAATTTTTTCGTCCACAAAAAAAAACAATAAAAACAATAATTAAACGATCTTCTCCCCAAAACAATAATTGCAACATCATATTTATTCACATAATAAATCTATTCCACTCATAAAATTGATTCCTTCGGGTCTTAATGCAACATCACCGAAACATTCAAGTTTCAATGTTCATGTTGGAAATTGAACAATAAACAGTTTTGGGGACACATTGCTTTATATAAAACCTCATGTTATTATAGAAATATACACAAGACGTCGAATGAAAGTATGCGTAAGGAATACTCTTGAAACTCTAGAGTTGTAATCATGCGATTTGTTTTTCATAGAGTAATCTGTTATATTCAAGGTTAATTATTTCAAATTTTTTGTATTCAGTAAATATCGTACTTCTGTGTTCACTTCAACAGAAAAGAAATTGAGCGGCTAGGATTTGAACATGTGATCTTTCATTTTAGATAAAAAAATTACACGTCTTACCAACTGTTCTACAAGGAAATAGACAAAAAGTTTCCTAACATGGTTGCGGCAACAACCACCTGCCAGTGCTCCAAACATTTCTTTGCCACAGATTGTGGATAAGTTCCTCTCTACACAAATGCCCGGTATTTTGCAGTGTATTTTAGCTCAAATTTTGCCTAAACTCATGCGAACTTTGATGAAGAGGATTTACCGGGATATCAACGAGGTTATTTCTGGATAGGCTTCCGAGGTTTCGAGAGCTCTTTTATCTTCAGGGATTGAAGGGATGACGGATAACGTGCTTGTTACTGGCAAGCGTGGTCGTAACTGCGATTCCTCATGCTGCCGAATTTTATTTTCGGAAGGAGTATGGCATCGGACGTAAAATATATATATACTGTTCTTGGATGATCTCTCTGTGTATATCAGGAGGTGGCAGTCATGATGAAGCGTTTAGAATTTTCGGAAACCATTTCAATTATATTACTGAATCACGTGCCACGTGGAATGGCAGAATCAAGTAACGTATAAGCAAGTCTGAGGGTGGCTGTTTTGAATATTGCGAATTTGGTGGAAAGTTCGTTAGATATACTTTCTGTTGAAATAACAGTATTATTTTGTTGAAATTAGACAAGTATTTTGGATATAAAGCAGTGCCGAATTAATGATCATTCTCAAGTTTTGCATTTATTAGATGTCACGTAATATATAAATAGTTATTAGTAGATTTTTATCGCATCGGCCTCGGTCGCAAAAGGTATTTACTTACGTTTATTGGGGATTTATTATTAGATTTAGATGCATTGGAAGATCGAAGTGAGGGGAACAAGAACAGTCATTACTAAATAAACGACATCACATAACCAATCTTAGCGAATTGAATACATTAAACTCTCCCGTTCGTTACAAAAATTCAATACATCAATGTAGTGGATTATTTCCTATTATAATTGTGTGTGTTTGTGTGTTAGTATTTTGAAATAATTAATATTTTAGTTGTGGAGTGAAGAGCGTACACAATACTTATCTTAAATTCCATTACTTGATTGATGATTTGGTTTAATTTACTTCGCCTTTGTGACGTTTTTGGTTCATCGCGAAGATGAGAATGGGTGATGGGATGATGAAATTGATGAAGGAACACTTACAAAGAACACCCATGCCTGACCAGGATTCGAACCCAGGATTAAATACCATTACCTACAGCATCCTGAATGCATATATATTATATGTAAATTAGTCATAATGTGTGTTAACTCAGCTTATGACGAATAGCTAAAATACAAAAAGTTTTAACCTTAAATCCTGGCAAGCAACTGAATAAGCATTAACCTTCTTAGGGAGAAAATGTGCAGAAGAGACATCCCTTGAAGTGTGCATCGGATATTTTACAGTGTTGAAATATCAATTGTCTCACACACACACAAAAAAAAAAAAAAAAAATAGAGGGTGGGATTTGAACCCGCGACCTTTCAAGTATGTTGAAAAATATGGATACCAGCGTCTAACCAACTGCTCTACGTTAACTTAATGACAACATTCCCTTACAAACACGTAGATATTTATGATAAAATCGATCTTCCTGTGTTCCAGCATGTTTTCTCCACAAGTCGTGAAATAAATGATTTCTTTTAGATCTGTTCGATATTGTGCAGGGCATTGTAAATAAAATGTCGCATAAACTCCTCAGAAATTTGCCTCTTTCTACTCAAACTTGATGGCGATTTACTCCAGGTGGAGAAAACCCCTGTTCAGTGTTTCAAACCTATGTGATATCAAGTCGAGTACGCAGAATTGTTACAATTTCGCACGATTCTCATTCTTATTCTTATTTCAATTTACTATTTCAGTTTCAGTGTGTATTATATTAGCGATTGATAGTTTATAAGTTCATGGAATGTGCGAAATTGGAATCCTTTCACCGCAGCGTTTTTCGTCTAGTTGAATGACGAACTCAAAGTTGGCTACTCTCAGCTGGCGCTGAAGTGCAATGTTGCTAAGTTTACGATTTTCGGACTTAGAATTCTTTCGGGGCGGTCAAATAAGAAGTTGAGAAGTGTACATCGTAATCGGCTATTTCAACTGCATGGAATATGAAATTAAATTCTTTCGAATATCTGCATTTCGGGAAAATGACTTCATAATATGTACGCCACGAAACATTTTTTCCCCTTCATGACACTATTTCAATTATATTAGTATACAAAAATAAACTTGTGTACACAATCCAACGTTTGACGTCCAGCCTCACATGCGATATGTTGATGCTCGTGTTGCGTTGCACATAAAACGTATTTATGTTACTTTTCTGTGTAAATTAATACCATTTCGTGACTGCAAATCACTCCACAAATATAACTGTTTCCATCAATTCACTTACCGCCTTTCTAGAGAAACAAATCTACACAATATATTCCAAAAACTAACTAAGCCGCATTACTTTCATAACAAAATTAGCCGCTGTGTCGATCGCACTGCCATCTACTTGTCATCGTGTCGGGGAACCAGTTTCTTGGGTCGTTTTCCACACTACGTTATTCAAGGCGCTGTAGCTCTGTGGAAAAGTAGGAGAGCGAGATATTTATTATCTCAACCCCTCAACCTGTTATAAATATCAAAAGCACAAGGGGAATATATAATTATCAACTTATATGTCAGCGAATATTTGCATGACACGATTTCAGTACATGTCCAGGTACAGTTAAAAGTAAATTGTCGTTATTAGGGATGAATGAAACACGCTCATATATATTAAAATTACGCCTTATCCTGAAAAAAAACTTGGTTAACTTGTCTCTTGGTTTTTACCATTATCTAGCATGCTTACCAAAAAGGAATATAATTATAAGGACTTTAGAATACGATATTATTTTAGGGCCTCCCCCATGGCGCAGTGGTAGCGTCATTGCCTTGTAATCAAGGGGTCCCGGGTTCGATACCCGGTGGAGGTACAAGTGGTTCGGATCCCACTTTAAACTGTAGGTCCAGTCCCGATTAGCCTTGCTGTGCATAAAGTGGACTTAAAACGCCAACTCAAACCAACGATATTATTTTAACAATGATCTCCTGATAGAGTATGAGGTTTATTGTATTCTCATGCTTTTTGCTTTGGGCTTCTTAATTAAAGTAAGTTGCTTGCATTAATATTCTCAACGAGTTTCATTTTCCGTGTGATCGAAAATCCCTTTTCATAGGCTTGTATTACTGTTTGGTTATTTAAGATTGGTATTCTTAGCATTTAGGTATTGCGAATAGGTTAGGCTAGGCCTTTGTTGCGTTATCATTTGTACCCTTTCTCTCTTTGCTTGCATGTTAAGATTTTGATGCGAAAAATGATTTTTTAAAAAATATAACCTACAACCAAACCACGGGAACTTGTGCATCCAAATATTTACCAGATTTCTAGAAAATTAAACATTTATCAAAATAGACACGCGAATTGAGTTTGAAAGATGGAAAGCTTATTTATAAAAAAACGGCGTACGCTTTTAGAAGGAACATGACTTCGGCCAATACCCAGCCAGTGCTGCTGCGCTGTTGCCAAACTAACTGCTAGCGCAAGGGAAGGACAGAAAATTCGCGATGTGTCCATTATTTTGATAATGCATGCACAGTATATATGAGCACAGTGAAATAATATAGTGAATATTTCTACACAGGATTATAATATTATATCACTGTAGCATATACGAGAAACCCATACCTGAAAGAAGCTTGAAGGTAATTATTGTAGAGGAACTGCCAGGTCATCATCACCGCTCTCGTCGTCTGCCTCGGTCTCCGTATCACTGATTTAATTCATTTCCGAGTCACTCTTCTGGAGGTTAATGGTTAGATTTTGCACTATGCTGTCTCGGGCCATTTCCTTGTGAAAATCCTCTTCCTGAAGCTTTTCGACGTGCGAAACGCGACTAGCCCAGTCCTGTACGGTGACCTTGTCAAGGGCCTGATGCATAAGTCTTTCAACGTCCACAAGTCGAAAAGTATTATTTTGAGTTGCAACTTCCTCCTTTACTTTAGCCCAAATTAATTCTATGGGATTGTACTGGCAGTAATTCGATGGTAAACGGATAATTTGGTGCCCCTTTTCCAGTGCAATTTGGTCTAGCTCGTATTTTTTGTCTTGTGTTCTGAACTGATTAACCTTCAGTAACAATTCTGCTCTTGTTTCAGAGGGATTGAATGATACGTTATTTTTTCGCAGCCAATCTTGAATATCCTGTTTTCTGGAATTTGTGGAGGGAAGTTTGTCAATGACTCTGGAATGATAACCAGTATTATCTATTACTATGATAGACGCTTCTTCCAGTAAATCTATGAATTTATTTACGAACCAATCTGTGAAACTGTTGGCATTCATTTCTGATTTATAATTTAATATTTTATTGCTTGGTCGGGAACGGAATATCTATTTACTCTAGCGAATGAACCCAGTACTTGCAGAACCAACATGACAAATTAAAAGCCTGCCGCCTTTTCCTACAGTGACCCTGAGCCAACCTCTTCCTGTCGAGTCTTGCCAAATGTCTTTTTTTGAATGATTTTGGTTCACCCACGTCTCATCGAGATAGAAGGTTATGCATTGTTCTCAAAAATTTAATTCTCGCGGCAACTATAACACCTCTTTCTAACAGAAATTTACGCCCATCGTTGATTTTCTTTTATATTTGAAGCCCAAGCATTTTAGTATTAACCCCTTAGAAGTAGAGGAACCAGTGTAATTAATTCTTTCCCTCATGACACGCACAAGTTTCTTGATAGAAGAATATTCGCCATTGTCATACATTTCAAATATTGTACGACGGAGTACGTACATCTTTTTCGAAGTCATCTAAGCTAGTAACACTTTTCTGTTCTGGTATGTTTCCCAGGAGATTTAAATAGGGGTTCACCGATTTCTGTGGTAGAAGTTTTATCCTGTTTTACAATACGCGACACAGTATGAACACGTACACCACACGCTTTAGCCGTAAGTTCTTTACTATGTGAAAACACTGTTTCAGGTCGCACTTCTTCCGACGACAATTCGTTGAAGTACAAATACACTTTTAAAATAATATTTCTCCACTGTACTACTGGTGCTAAAGTGAGAATCATAGAACTTCAGACCTTCTGTAAACAAAAGCACGTGTACCCTAACAGTGTTGCAAACTTATGAAAGAAAAAATAATCCACATAGATTACAAGGTGTAAAAACATTCCATTTGTCAACAGATGCGGAATAAGCAGTGTATCAATGATGACCTGTTGAAAGTTATTGAATGTATGTGAAAAAAAAGTTAAAAATGTACATCTTGCCTGGTGGCCAACTTTCAGACTCATCACCGAAGTTCCGCCTCGGGTGTTATTTGTGAGTGTCCTTTCATCAATTTCATCCGACGATCACTCATTCTCATCGTCGGGATTAGCCAAAAGAGGAAGAAAAGCAACGCTAAATTTAAAAAAATCAAATACAAAATTTACATCTTATCCCCCAGGAGTAAGACGGTTCCGTACCAAAGGATTATTTTCTCTCATATTTTACTAAAAAAACCTTGCTAGAAGAATGTGACACATTGAGATAAATTACGTTTTGAAACCGGGGTCTCTTCATTAAATTTATTTCATGTTTAAAAGTGTTATGATTTATTATTATAATGAAAGTAAGCTAATACATATGATTTGATTGACTAGATTAATAATTATTAATTAGATAAAAACAATGGAAATAACTCATTTGGTTTGATTGATTTGCTTTATTTTACTTCCCCTCTTGTGCAACTTATGGCTAATTTGCGATGGGGATGAATGATGATGATATGATGAAATCGATAAATGGAAATTCACAAACATCCATGCCCAGGCCACGATCCGAACCCGGGACCCCTGGCGTCGTAGCGCGATTTGCTAACCACTCCGTCACGGGGGCGGCTAACTAATTTGGAATTCAAATATCACCTATCTATCCCTCATCGTCTCGTAACTAATGACAAATATGCGTGTCGATCTACACCTCAATGTCACACATTCCAGTATCTTCCAAAGTGTACTTCAACATCTCTAAAGTTACTTCATCCAAAAACACACTCGTATGTCCTCATCATCCCGTTCAAAAATACTGGATTATTCAGCAAAGATACCAAGGGAAACTAAAACGGCAACTTAGAGAAGCATAAAAGTGGGGAAAGAAGATTGCAGAATACAAAAATATTTTGAGGCAGTCACATTTTATTGTAAGC
The DNA here is from genome assembly GCF_977018435.1 of Lepisma saccharinum. Lineage (NCBI taxonomy): Eukaryota > Metazoa > Arthropoda > Insecta > Zygentoma > Lepismatidae > Lepisma > Lepisma saccharinum. The sequence continues at coordinate 45,187,156 of NC_139242.1, forward strand.
TTCATATAAAACAAAATGGCCGCGGTGGCTCAGTCGGTAACGCGTCTGACTACCATGCTAAAGGTCCCGGGTTCGATCCCCGGCCGGTTCAAATCCGGGAACTTTTCTAACGATGGAAGCGGCCACGGCGCCCACCCAGCGTCGAATAACATGGGTACCTGGGGGAAACCCTGGGGGGTAAAGGCGGTCAGGGGCGTGATGCTGATCACATCACCCCCACTCACGACCGGATCAAGAAAGTGTGGGGCGTTACCCCCACACCCCCTATACGCCTTCATGGCGTGGTGCTAAGCACAGGGGAGCACTTTACCTTTACTTTACCTTTATATAAAACAAAATGCATATTTAGGAGTGAATTTTTAAATATTGTCACATTTTTCTTCTCCTTTGTTCAGAGGTGTTCATTTTAAATCAACCCCCCTCACCCTACGGCCTTCCCTCCTTCACCTGCAAAAGTATTCCGGAGTGTGAGGATGTAACCATGCGGATGGCAAACATCTCTGGATTATAGATCGACTCCTGTGTCCCACCCCCTCCCCCATCCCCGGAGGATCGTCACTGATAATGTGAAATCACACTATCATATGCCGACATTCGATATACCACTTCCGTTTCTGTACTGGACTTAGTGATAAGTATTGAGGTTGGCAACAGCCTAATAACGGATTTCTTCCGCATCATGTAGTCCGTTCTATGAAAGTAAGCTAATGGAAGAAGAATGTGTAAATTACATTGCATTATACATTTTAAAATATATTTTCATTAAAGGTTTCTGTCTATAATAATAATGCGTGGTTATTGTATAAATTACAATCGATCACGTGAACAGTAAGAAAATAGCGCCAGTTTCGAACATGGCGACTTCCATGCGTGCAGGAAGGTCTCCCGTGTTTTCAGAGTAGTCTTTCGGAAATACAGCCGTTTGAAAAGTGGCAAGAAGCACGTTGTTCTTAACGTTTATGTGACGTTGTGTCGGTGCTATCGTGAGCAAGCAGTGAAGTTGGTGTCCAAGTGTAATTGTGTGTCTGCGTCTTTGTAATTTCGGTGTGGTGAAAGAAAGGAAAACTACCGGTCAGGTTGTGATTCCCGCGAGAAAAACACGTTGTTGCTCGTATAAACAAGTACACCGATTTTGAGAAGCGCAATATAACGCGAGGTGCTTTCGTATTCTTTCAATCAAAAAGAGCCGTCCTGTCCACTGTGGGGAAGATGTTGATAGTGATGATTGATGACGATCTCCCCAATTTTAGCAGTCGACGTTAAACCGCCTCTTGTGCCACGTTGAGTTCCTTTTTGGGAAGCAAATTTGATAGACCGTACTGTGACAGGATGATGTCTAGCGCCGAAAATGCCTCAAGTTCAAAAAGGAACTGCTGAATCAAGGTAAGAAAATACATTACTTGCATGAGACGTGCGTAAATAATGTGCTTATTATCGTCTTCTTGTTTTCTAGTGCACAAGAAACCGAGAGAAAGATAAACAATCTCTTTTTATTCCCCGGCTTATCTTTGTTTAGCTTCTGCTGAAACTGGCGGTATATTTGTTGCACAAAGGATAATACAATACTCTACATGTCAACAATGTTGGGCAATAATTTGGTGGAAGAGGAAGCAATAAAACCAAAAGGCTTGAATTTACTGAAACGAATCTCTCACTCTCTTGTACGTATAACTTTGGCGCTGTCATACTGAGAGAGGAGGGGGAAGGGGGATCTGTTAATCCAGTGTCAGATAAATGGGACTTTTGGCGTAGAAAAATTGTTCATTCTTCAACAATAACACGTATTTAATCACTTCTAGAAAATTTATTATACTTCAATGTATAGATTATCAGTTAAAATACGAATACGTTTTTCCATCTTACGTAAAATCAAAGGTTGCGGGTGAGCAGCATATGATGGCCGCGTCATTCACGAACAGCTGGCGCGGAGTGATACGTTACTCGAAGTGAGACGGTTGTTTACAGAAGGTCGGAAGGTTCGTGATTCTTACTTTAGGTTTCGAGAGTGACATTATTTGAAATAAAAAGCACACACGGAACACACACTATTGCACGAAAGGCCTGTATTTAATCTTTTCACAAACTGTTCTTTGTGGCGCACGAGTGAACGATAAGCGAATAATTTTACACCGGCCTTGCTACGAAAACGCTGAACTCAAACTGACCCAGACTTTCAATGTTCGAGAACGCCCAGAACAATGGAGGGTCATTGTTTATATCGAGGCGAATTTAACACCCACAGTTTTCCCTAGACACAACAACTGAGCTGCGTCCCGGGTTCGAATCCCGCTTGGGCTTGTTTGTGAATGTCCATTCATCAATTTCATCACTCATCCCCATATCTCTTCGCAAATTAGCCAAGAGGCACAAAACGCGAAGTAAAAATAAACCTAATCAATCAATCAATCAATCAACTCAGCTGCGTCAACACAGAGGCAAAGAAAAAAAACAGGCGGAAGGAAATGAAAGGTGATGTTTCCCTTATTTTTTCAAGGAACGATTACTCCGGCTGTATGAAACGGAAATTCATGGGATTTGGACAGTCAGGTTAAAAATGTCTTTCCCCATCTTATGATGAACCTTAAAATGGCGAGTTTTATGAAAACTTCTTGCGCGCAAGAAAAATACAGAACACGCCTCAGTCTCCTAACTATACAATGTTGCACTCCTGCCATTGGCTGGTCGCCACGCACGCCCTTTGCGTGGCCCCGCCCGATATCCCATTTAAAAGCGTGCGTCGTAATACGAAATTCTAATCTTACAAGATCTTTTCTCAACCATCTGAACGTAAACGTTTACAAAATTATCTGGGACAGTAAGTTCTTATTCTACAGCAATTAGTAGCAATTATATACTAACGACGATAATTCTTTACGAACGTACAGTAAGTTCCAAATGTAGGATGAAATTTTATCTACGAGGTCTGTTAGAAAAGTAATGAGACTGATTTTCTGTAAACGATGAATTTTATTATTTTTACAAATCAAGATTATCCCCTTCAAAATAGTTCCCTTTGGCAGCTACACAGCGATGGAAGCGTTATTTTCATTGTTCGTAGCAATGCTGGAAGGCTCTGCTGACTGCTGGAATACCTTTCAGCTCGTCGGTTACGCTCTTCTGGATATTATCCAAAGTATCAAAATGGCACCCTTTCAAGTGCTTTTTGAGCATGGGGAATAAAAAATAGTCACAGAGACTGAGATCCGGCGAATATGGGACTGAGGAACCATAGGAATGCTTTTTTTTGTGCCAAAAATTCATTGATGGAGACTGCCGTGTGACATGGTCCAAGGAACAATCTTGGCGAACACTTTTCTCATGTCCAAATCTTGTTGTAAAATTTGATGGACGATAAACACGTTCAAATTTAACTCACTACTGATCATTCTCACTGTCAATCGACGATCTGACCTCACAAGAGACTCCACTCTTTCGACATTGTCATCGGTGTTTGTGGTTGAAGGTCTTCCCACACGAAGTTAGTCTTCCACTTGATCTCGGCCTTCTAAAAAGGACTTGTGCCCTGGATAGTGTATGTTCTCCTTAAGCCCTTTGTAACTTTTCATAAGTCACAGTAGCGGATTCGCCAAGCTTTACACAAAATTTGATGGCACACGTTGCTCAAACTTTTGCCAGTCCATTTTCGTAACGCACCTCACAAACACAACTTCACTTAGACGCTCTCAACAATCGTGTAGCAACTGTAGCAAGTTGAAACTTGTACTAAGTCAATGGCAAGCGTTAACCAAACTGCCGTGTGAAGGTGGAGGCAGCAGCGTTGCCGGTTCGTGCACAGTGTTGCCAGTCTCATTACTTTTCTAACAGACCTTGTATATCGCCTTTTTTCCATTGGTAATTTGAAAAATAAAGGTACTTTGTGCAAAACGGTAAAGATTGTATTTCACTTTTATCAATATTATTTACGTGTTTCCCAATGTCATATAACATTTGAAACGTTCTTCAGGTGAAAGCAACATTCTGAACGAATAAGAGAGGACTATTTACTCAGAAAACTAAATATTATACTCTTACAATGCACTTTATTGGCGGGTTTCATGTGACGTCAGGATTCGCACCACCGCCATGTTTGCGGCAAAGCTGTTTGTCGTCCGCAAGGAAATACCCACCACGCAGCGTTCGTTACACCTGCACCAAGTGCGCGTTTGTTGTTAGTACTGTGTAAAATGTCGGTAACATTGCATAAAATTCACGAAAAAGCCAACTCTAGTTCTCCTGTGTTTATTTACTTGAACCAGCTACATGGAGTCAGTTTGTTTTCGTATTTATTAGTGGTTCGGATTCTGCTTGAAATATTTACCAGTAAGTAACCCATGTTTCCCGCTCGGGGTGGGAGAAAGTGTCATCGACGACCTTGAGTACAGATTAACTGAAAATTCTAAGACTCAGCCATTATCTTCTATGTTTCCTTTTAACGTTTGTTCAAGCCCAGTAATTTGAAATCTTGAGTTGTTCAAAAACAGATGCAGGCCTCAGTGTCGGAGTGGTTAGCACATCGCGCTACGATGCTAGGGGTCCAGGATTCGAATTTCGGCCTGGGCATGACTGATCTTAACGACTAGCCAAATATAGCAGAAAAACGAAGTAAAATAAACCAAATAAATCAATCAATTTGAGATATTTTGATATATCATTAACATGTTTTAACCAAGCAGTGCTCTTTCTGACAGTACGAAAACCTACTCCAGTTACCTAATAACAGTTTGTTTTAATGAATGAAATATAAATAATCAAGTACAGTTGAATCCATAAGTATTACCGTGCAAATTGTCCATCACCACGTTCGTGCCCTTTATTTGACCCAATGAGAACTTCAAGAATTAAAAGAAAACTCAAAACAAGCTGTTGACAATTTCTGCACCAGCATACATAAAAATCCATCGCTTAAAAACTAAAAGGATGTAAGAGAAAAATTAATGAAAATAGTCATGGACAATTTGCATAATAATACTCATGGATCCCACTGTACAAGCGTGCAATTATCAAGATGAATTTATTTTTGAATGTTATCATTTTTATCGTCAAACTTATCACCACCTCTCTACCAAATAAAACAATAACAAGGAAACGCTACTTGCAAGTATGATAAAAAAAAAACACCAGTTTAATCCATTTGTACTAAAAGTCACAGAGAAATGCGATATATGAACTTACCTGAAAAGACATGTTCAGTGTTTGTTTTGTTCATTAATGTTGGCACGATTTATTCTCGCCATGACGGCGTATTCTAATCAACAATCGGAAAATTCTGTGCCGTGAATTGCACCTTCTGTTCTTTCTCGGAAAATTCTAGGATAAACGTGAGTGCCTGTTAGACCTAAACAACCTAATATTGCACAAAGTATACTATCGTAAACAAGGTTCAAATCTCACCCCCGCCCGCTTGAATTCCGTTCCGAATGTTTACAAGAACCCGCCATAATCATGACTGCTCGATCCCACAATGCAACAGTTTGTGACGTAGGTGAAACATACCTATACTTGACTAATCCTTTGACGTCACGAAAGCTGGCGAGAGGCCCGTAGTATCTCGGAGGCCCCGAGCAGACTCGGTCTTTGTTTTATCGTGATTGCATCATGCTATGTATACACTAGACGGTGTTAAAGGCGGAGCTACTGCGGAGCATGCGCACTCGTCTGGTCCCCCTCGAACATCCGGTTACGCTTACGGTGCTATGGACGTTAATATGAAAGGGCAAAGTGGAGATTCTTTTACAAGGAAATAGGGTGTCAGCTGTGTAGCATATGGTTGTACAGTTCGATCGGGAAAAAAAGTATTGAGTCAAGTATCACTTCGTAGGTTTCCGAAGGACGTAGAGAGACGAAACCTGTTGATACAATCAGAACGAAGAAAGGATTGGTACCCGGAAAGGATTTGTACGACTTGCATTTTGTTACAAACATGTTGATGGTTTATCTGCGTATTGTGTTGTGGTGAAAGGCACGCCTCTTAGTGAAGTTTCAAACCGAAGCGACACGCGACAGCAGTGATTCGTACCGAAGTGACAAGCGACACAGGCCCATTTAGTCTATAAATAAGCATTTACCGCTCATGGGAAATCAAGTCTCAGGCGGCAAAATACACGCCATTGGAAATCTGAGCGACACGTGCAGCTTGTCGTGTCGCTTCGGTTCGAAAAATTGCATTGATCACTGAGGATTCACTTTTAAGTGGCACGGAGATTACACACCGAAGCGACAAGCAACAGCCCCTTTACTCTAAAGGAAACAATTCACCTTGCATACGAGTACAACAGACCGAGGCGACACGTGCAGTCCAGTCCAAACGACACGTGCATTTTCTCGTGGTGAATTGGTATAGAAAGGAAGCTTTCAGACTGCAGCGATACGTGTCTCTTGGAAACCAACATTCAAACATAAACACTTTCCGAATTAAAGAGACACGACAAATTGGAGGTGTCGCTTGTCGCTCGGAATGGACCGTTTTATCAATACCGTGCATTGTGTTGTCTGGGCCTGTTATTTGCGCAAGCGTGACTGGTGAATGTTTGCTTTAGATCGAATGCTTCTGTGCGAAATCCTGATATCGCTTGTCGCTTCAGTCTGAAAACTCCCTTGTTTGAAGTAAATTCGTTCAAGTGAAAGTGGCATGCCATATCATAGGTTTTCCCTAAATCCCTCAGGCGGAAAGGCGACGTTGAAAGCACATATATTTACTAGCATTTGTTATATGACATTTCATTACCTCTGCAGATTTTTTGGCAAAGATTCACTTAAGCATACTTTATAATATAATAATATCTAGTTTTATAGAATTATCATTCCCTCACTTTTCCATTTATAACATAATTGAATATATCTAAACTTTCGTACGTTTTGAGTTTGTCGTGTGTGTACATGAGATACTTGTATGTAGTATGCTATACAACTGGCGGCCACAAAGACACGTCATATTTTAATAATCTGCTCTGCAGTTGATCATCCGACGGGTGCTAGACGTCCACTCCTTCATAGTAGAACCAAACAAATACCTTTCTTGACTATCGTCGCACAACTGATCAAACAAGCGCCCATTTCATACTTCGTATACTGGTGAATCTGCATTGGCAACAACGGGGACTGGCCTAAACAGGAAGTTCCGGGGTGACCGGGCAAGATCTCACTAATGTTTATGTTTACATTTTTAACACGGTCTATACACCTGTAACACATACTGTGAAGTTTTAGCGATTACTTACACAAAAATGTTTTAAGATTTTGTTCAGCGCGAGTCAAGTTTAAGTCCCTTAGCATTCTTCTAATAATAAACCTAAATACTCTCGTGGTTAGGTTAGGTTCTGTTAGCATTAAAATGATATCGGCCAAAGCAAATCAAGTCGGTTTTAATTTTTCAAAGGTTTGCCTAATTGTCCCATACTTTACAACAAGACAGAGGAGAAATGATGATGATGTGATGATGATAATACGCTGGTGGCGGTACTGTCGTCATAGCAACGGCGGACTTGTGTTTACACAACGAATTCTATTGTTTATAATAGGAATTAACGTAACAAAGGATTTATTTTTTGTACAGTGTATTAAATAAATAAAATAGATGTTCAATGTCGCAGAAGGAACTGATTTGCCGGAACGGAGTTCCGATGCGATCCGGGTCATTTTAAGCCCTGAGTATTAGTAATAACAATTTCTATTATTACAGTTATGATTGTTGTTATACAATGACTATTATAAACTCATAGATATGAACCAATTTTATTCCACAATATTATTATTATTATTATTATTTTATCCTTGGGAAGATTTTTCTACTCGATCCACAAGATGAGTGAATCTAGCACAACTGTTTTTCATAATTTGTTTTCACATTTTCTGTAGTTGGTGTACTGAAATTGAAATGCATAATTATTCTAATTTGTTACTAAATTTTACACATGTTACTGTATTCTACACTATTTTTTCAACATAATGCAGTATTTACTTTGGTTATTCAGCTCTTCATTTTTCTTATTAACAATAACTTTTTCTGTTTTTTTTTGTGACTTGAAATGAAGTACGTCAATTTCCATGGGTGTCCAAGGACCAGTTCGACTCCCCTTCTCGAGGCCCATATTTCACGCTAATATCATTTTCTTTCGAGTCCAGCAATTTCCCTGTACTTAATCTTCATCTATTGGAATAAAAATGAAGCTAAGAATACTAAATGAAAGTTATCAGTACAGCTGATAATTTTCTTACGAGGATTTCAATTATTTTCTGTAATCTCTTGAAAAATAAATTACATGAACTTGTCCACTTGTTGGTCAAATCTGATCGACCTGAAGATGTTTTTAGCTTGGCAGACCATATCATTTACAACAAATTGTTTTCATTATATTTTTTTTTTGCATAAAGAACCTGATAAGTCGGAATAAGAACGACATAATAATTACGAATAGAGGAAACGGCACGTATTGTGTTCAACCCTTTTGTAAAAAAATTGTAATAATTTCGTAACAAATTAATAGAAGTCACATTGGTTAAATAATATTAAATCTGATTCACGTTAACATCTCTTCGGTCACACACGAAGTTATTATTAACAAAACTGCTTTAGACATTCCGAAAAAGTGCTAGTCACAACATATGCGGTATCATCTGAGTAGCACTTTCCTTAATATCACATCTTTTTTGTTTCATGCTTTGTTGCACCTTTCCTTCGACATCTTATCTTACGTATCTAAAGCTCTGCAAGTGGTTTTCCTTATGTGCTAACTCTCCCTTCTTCATTGTTTTCGGCTCATCTTTCCAAACTGTACCAACGCGGAATAGCGTTTCCCTATGTGGCCCCTTAGCAACCAACCTAGCAACCGGTTGTATAAACCCAACATGGCCGCACCCATGTGCGGGCCTAACAGACGACGCCACCAGCGTAGTAGCTTGTGTGCTGTGCGGGACAGAATTTTTTGGGTCGGGACGGAAAAATGTTTAAATCCCGACATTTGGGACGGGACTTAGTCGGGAAATATTCGTGACGGTAAATGTTCGAAATTTCCCGAATCTCTGGTAATCTCGAATTCTAAATGTCATTTTCATCTTAAAGGGAAGAGGGACATTTTCCCCTAGGTCTTTCTCGCTGCGGCAGCTGCCGATCACTGTTGCCAACTTCGCTCTTTTGGAGCCAGATCTGGCTCTTTCGTGGACTCGTTTCGCTGTGAACTGTGGCACACGCCCCCTGCCTCACTATGCCACCACCACTGGCTCCTGCCCACAAAGACCAACTTTTGCCATGAGTGTACCGTAACGCAACTCCCATGCTGCGTTTGGGATCGAACCAAGAACCTCTATATTGAATTGGGTGATGTAGTTATTTCTCATTCATCTCTCAGATGGTTATCACTCGCTTGGCCTAAATGTGATAAATGCAAGAGGTTACATTTAAAGGAATGGCGATAGAAATTAACTTAGGTTAGATATGGGTTTCATACTCTCCATGACTGAACCGATATGGATTGGTTAAGAAAAGGATATTACTTGCCTTACAAACAGATGAAGATTATTCCTATACTTGTCCTCTCAAATGCGCTTGTCTGATCTCTCTGTCAGAGATCGATTCAAGCACACACCATCGTCCAATAATCGTTCTCCACTTTGCTCCTCTCTCACAATCCGCAGTCCTTACTCTCTCTCGTATTCTCGCCAACTGATCACACCCCCTGACAATTCCAACACTCATTCCATACCCGTCTCCCAAGTCAATCACCCGACCTTTGTCTGATTACTTATTTAGCATTCCTATCTCTGCTACCTGCTATGCTAAGACTTTATACTTCTTACCCAAAACCTTGGGTACGATACGGTACATTTTGCACGTGACGTGATATTGTTATATTGTCATACATCGCTTGTGTGTCTCTTGGACTGGATAGTTTTTTCAATACCGTACATCTTTATCGCCTCGGTCTTTGCATATGTTTCATTTAGAGAGATTTCAGACCGAAGTGACAAGCAACACATGCCACTTGGGAAAGAGCCAATCAGCAGCAACGTTTCACACCATAGCCGGGGCATAACAGACCGCACAAGCCTACAATCAAATAGTGAAATTATCAAGCGACAAATGTCGCTAGTCGCTTCGGTGTGAATTCTCCCTTAGATTGAAGGGATCCATGTCGCTTGTCACTTCGCTGTGAAAAAAGAATGTCGCATGTTGCCTGCCGAAGTGCCGATTGACGCAGCGGTGTGAAAGCTCCCTTACTGTTTGAAGTAAATTCGTAAGGAGAAATTACGTTCAGAAGTAAAGGCGAGTTGATAGCACACGTATTTTACCAGTATTTGTATCGGGCTCTTCAGCATAATCAGTTTTATAGATTTCTATTTCTCTCACTTATCCATTTACAAAATAATTGAATTGAATCAATCTAAACTTTTGTACGGTTTGAGTTTGTCGGGCGTGTATTGCCTTGTGGTGTACATGAGATACTTGTGTGTCTCCATATAGAACGGCCACAAAGACACACTGTTTTGAATAATCTGCACCGGTGTTGATCGTGCAAAGGTTTCAACAAGTCCACCCCTCACCTTCTTCATGTTACAACTTTAACATATAAATTTCTCGACTATCGTCGCACAACTGCTGAAAATAATTGCTCATTTCTTACTTCGTATGCCGTTGTGTCCGCACTGTGAACAACGGGACTGTCTAAAACCGGAAGTTCTGATGGAACCGGGCAAAACGTCATCAATGTTGATGCTTACACTTTTAAGTTATGGGCGCTATTCACCGGATGTTTACATTTCTGTGCTTCCTTGGCGCGGGCAGGGTCTGCACTTCCGATTTTGAAAAGAATAACATGGAATTCAAAGGTGTAAAGGCAGTGTCTTCGGAAAATGCGACAATCTTTGTGGTTTCTTTTGGTTTCAACATGAGATAGGGAACAAGCAATTGTTCTCCGATATCTATGCATTGTTTTCAGACAGACCCGATACGGAAAAATCAGTGGATTTAGGCAGTAAAGATTGGACACAAACAAGAGCGAGTAGGCTCTGCAAATGAAACTATTTTACGTTTTTCGAAAATTATAATTAGGGTCTCCCCGATGGCGCAGTGGTAGCGTCGTCGACTTGTAATCAAAGGGTCCCGGGTTCGATACCCGGTTGAGCCACATAGTGGTTCAACTAAAAGCTGTAGGTCCAGTCCCGATTAGCCTTACTGTGCATAAAAGTGGACTTCAAACAATCAATCAATCGAAAATTATAATTGTCTAACGCACATGTGTTGACTAAATTTAAAAGTTGGAACTATTTATGATCATATTATAACGTATTTGCCTTTTGGTTATTGATAAGCGCTCTCTCCATGGGCGACGGTAGATCAGTCGACCGCTCCTCCCCCACTCTGGAGATTGGCATCCTCCATTTCAAGTTGCAAAAATGCAGGAAATTTGTTATTTTTATTGTTAATAACAGAAATAATGTTCACTTTTTTAGTATTCAAACAGAGTAATCAATGTAAAATATGCATTAGATCGAGAAAATGAGTGAAAAATACAGGAACCAGGTTATATTTCCATATTCTACCATTTAATCCAAATAATATATGGTTCCACAGTTATCAGTATTCGAAAATTTATAATTTTAGATGAGGTCACATAATATAAACTTTGTGAGTATTTTTTTCTAACTTCTAATGGATTTTCTTGATTGATTGATTTGGTGTTTTAAGTCCACTTTATGCACAGTAAGGCTAATCGGGACTGGACCTACAGCTTAAAGTGGGATCCGAACCACTTGTGCCTCCACCGGGTATCGAACCCGGGACCCCTTGATTACAAGGCGATGACGCTACCACTGCGCCATCAGGGAGGCCCTAATGTCCTTTCTTAAACGACACTTGCCAAAGTTAAGAACAAAATACAATGACCGCATTTCTGTATAGTAACTAAGAAATGTAAAAGTATTAATTGAAAATAGTTGTGCTGGATATTCACTTGGCTTGTGGATCAAAGAGCATGATAATAAACAACAACAGTAATAATAACATTCTAATAAAATTTATTTAATTAGGTATATATTACACTGTTCTACAAAGGTTTTATTTCTTATATGAAAATAAGTTTTTCTGAATGAATTTGGTATTGGAAATTCAAATCCGTAATTAGAATTTCGCTATCAGGGACAGTTTTTTAGTTATAAGGAAATAAAAAGTCTCATTTTACTCAGATGCACCGTTCGTAATAAATGCAGGGAATTGTCAGATGAGCAGTTGGCAACATCTGCTTCTGTTTCAGATGTTGGCAGTCCTGTTACTAAGCTACATGATGTACCTGTAAGTTATTGGCAAAATACTAAGCATTGTGTTTGCAGCTTTTGTTTTAAGCTACATCTGCAGCAACACAAGCCTTCTATCTGTCCCTAAACGTAACACTATCCTAGGCAAGATCTATCCAATATTTTCCATCCTTACCGATTTCCTTTAGGTCCAGGGATATTATAAGAAATCCATGGAATATAATGAGAATAAGTGGAAGATAATGTGCGAATTCAAGATAGTTGCAATGATATTGGGAATGCAATATGGCTACACAAAGTATACCTGCTTCCTCTGCAAGTGGTATACCCGTGACAGAAGAATCACTACACAAAAAAGAATTGATCTCAACGAAATTGACAAGTGGGAGAAAAATTATACAGCGTGTGATGTTCCTCTTCCCCCTCTTCACACCAAGCTAGGCCTTACGAAACAATTTGTAAAGGCTATGGACACAACTTGAAGAAGATTTAAGTGTATTTCAAACAAATTGCCTCTTCTTTCACCAGCAAAGTGAAAGAAAGGTACTTGTGGGACCTCAAATTAGAGAACTTCAGCAAATCCAGAGTTTGAAGTATGTCTAACAGAGAAGGAAAAAGAGCATGATATAATGTTATATGCAATATAAATTGCAAAAAAAGTATTATATTTTTTGAAAATAAGTATTATATAACAATTCTGTGTGCGAATATTGTGTCACATATTACATTTATAACTTTTAAACATAATACGAGGGTCACTATTTATATTTTGAGCCTTGGCAACACTGAATGAAGTTAGGCGCGATTTGACGTTTGCACGGAATCGTCTGGCATTATTGACCATAACGTACTTCAAATGTTTTGTCAATAGCTTCATTTGTGTTGCTTATGTTGCCTTGGAGATTGCGCGACAACAATAAAATGGACTTAACTCGTGAACATTTTCGTGCGATGATTTTTTACGATTTTCGACGTGGATTATCAAGACAAGAGTGCATCGATCAACTTACTTCCACATTTGGCGATGAAGCCCCATCCTTTGCCACTGTGAAACGCTGGTATAACGAATTTAATCGTGGCCGCCATTCGCTCACCGACGAGATTCGCGAAGGTCGTCCAAAATCAGTTGTTGTTCAAGAAAACATTGATGCTGTGCAAAACCTAATACTGCAAGATCGTCATGTGACATACTGTGAGATTGAGGCAACCATAGGCATTAATTCCACCAGCATATATAAAATATTACATGATCATTTAGCTGCGAGAAAGGTATGTTCTCGTTGGATCCCACACAATTTGACAAAAACTCAAAAAGATGCTCGCGTCAATTGGTGCAAACAAATGCTCAATAAATACAATCGTGGTGCTTCAAAATACGTATATAAGATTGTAGCAGGTGACGAATCATGGATATATGCATATGAGCCGGAACGTAAACAGCAGTCGACTGTATGGGTGTTTCAAGATGAACCCAATCCAACAAAAGTTGTTCGCGCTCGAAGCACATCGAAACAAATGGTCGCCTGTTTTTTCGGGAAAACTGGTCATGTGGCAACTGTGCCTTTAGAGGAACGTAGAACGGTCAACTCTGAATGGTACACAACAATTTGTTTGCCAGAGGTCTTCGGTCAAATACGGAAAACAAACAAACGCCGTCGGATCATTCTTCATCAAGACAATGCCAGCTGTCACACATCTCGTCTAACAACCGACTTTATGAACAGTCAAAAAATCGAATTGATGGGTCATCCGCCGTACAGTCCTGATTTGGCACCCAATGACTTCTTCTTGTTCCCGAATGTCAAGAATAAATTGCGTGGACAACGATTTTCGTCAGCGGAAGACACCATTGATGCATTCAAAAACCATATTATGGAGGTGTCTCAAGAAGATTGGAAAAACTGCTTTGACAAATGGTTCGAACGAATGCAAAAGTGTATTGACCATAAAGGAGAATACTTCTAAAAACAATAAAGCAGTTTTCAATGCCAAATTCCTGTTTTTTCATTGTTAGGCTCAAAATATAAATAGTGACCCTCGTATACTAGGTTTCGAGAAAGGATGATTAAATTATTCCACGAGTTCACTCAGTATTTGCCTTAAAACTGCTTTTAGATAAAAATTAAAATCACGATTACTCCTAAACTATCCCTCACAGAGAAAATCTAAATACAGATTTGAAATCAGCGCAAAATTTGCAATAGGAATCACAACTTTTTCCTCCAGAAAGATGAAAAAAGTTTTTTTTTGTAAAACAGTGTTATTAGTGAAGAACAATAATTTTAACCGTAATAATTATTTTTATTTCTTTTACTGTTGTAATCGAAGTATTTCAATGTTTACAATTAATGTAAGCTTCATTTCGACCTGAAGAAGTATTTTCAAAAACGAAACTGTTGGTAGAAGATCAACATTGCCTTGGAAAATATCAGTATTGCCCCTTATACCTGCATCCATAGGATCCGGGAAATTTCCAATCTTTTTAGGTTCCTTTGTTTCTCTATATTACTCAAAAATTTCAAGTGATCCATTTTGTTTCCGATCTTTTATAAAAAAATAAACTCTGTGACGATCTGTATTCCACTTGTTTACATTGGAAAATTCGCCAAACCGGAAGTTCTTTCCCCGCCATCAATAATCGAATTGTCTGATCGATCTTTTTTGTTTACTCAGGAATAACCCCCATAAGGCTCGAAGGTTATTAATTGTCTTTTCTAGAGTTAATGGGTAATTTTTCAAATTGGGGAATATCATGTGATCTGCCCTTTCGTTTAGCTTTTTCACAAGAAATTTCGATCATATTATGATGAATTTCAACTTACTTGCGTTTATTTTAGCAAGTTAATTTGGTGTCCAGTCACTCATGGCGTTGAGGTCTATCCTATTTTAGTGTTCTCTTATCCTATGCATGTATGTAAATTTGGGTGTCATCATAGCATATTGGTGATACTGAGCATGTAAGAGGCTCTTATGCAAGTCCATTATACGAGACAAATGAAATATAAATGGAGAATAGGAGAGGTTCAAGGATTCATTGGAAGAGGGTGGGAAGGGGGAAGGGGGAAGGGGGAAGCGGCAGGAGCAAGCAAGAACGTTTCAAGTTTGTAAATAATGAAGGTTAACGACATTACTGGATGAACATTTAGGTATTCATCTGCAACATTTTTTATTTAATTACCCTCAAGCTACCTAAACTGTGTCTCAAGCCAGGGGCGGTCGCATCATTAGGACGATACGGACACCGGACTGTCACATGTATCGACAAGGAAACAAGCATTACATTAACATCCAATAGCGGCGATTGGGTGCAAAACTGGGATGAGACAACAGTTTCCATTTTCTTGTAGGACGAGGTTTAGCATTAGGAGGCCATGGTGCGGGAGAAAAAAGTGAGTGCAGGGTGCCTACTTCAAATAACTCGCCTCCTCTGCTTGGGGTAAATATTATTATTATTTTAGTAATCCATATCAATAATTACATAGATTTTATCTTAAGTGCAAATTTCACTTGCTAAAGTAACATTATCCTATCTCTTTCCGGACACCCACTGACCTCTCATTTAGTACCGAGCATTCCCTGACATTCACTACGAGATTCGGCGGCAAGCGGTCCGGCGTCAGCGCTAGTTCCCGGTGAACGGGGTCCGCGACAGTCGCAAGCTACAGTCTGTTTTTCCGCTCTCCCTGCCTTCGCTCTCTTTCCCTTTCTGTTGACGTTGCAGACTGACGCCAGTATAATCCTCTCTTGGAAGTTGTGTTGTGTCGTGTCCGTGTGGTGAAGATTGTGGCTTAATATTGCAACACAAAAGTTTACAATACAACAAAGGATTTATCTTGTTGAGTGTTACTTCGGAAAGAGGAATTGTGGAGAAGTGCGACGATGTTTTGCAACGAAATTTCCTGGTGTTCCAGTTCCACATAGGACCACTATATTAAACCTCGTAAAAAATTTAGAGTAACAGGGTCAGTTCTGAATAAAAGTGGAAAGAAAAACCCACGTGTACTTACTGAGGAAAAACTCGATGAGATAGGACAAAGGTTAGAACAGTCTCCTCGGAAATCTATCCGCCGCCTCTCACAAGAAACAAATGGGTGTTTCAAAAACCACAGCATTTAGAGCCGCTAAAATTCTTAATCGGGAGGATTACAGTAGACGAACTTGCACGTGTAAATGCCAACTTCCTTCGGATATGCCAGGAATGTGTTGCAGCAGAGGGACATCATTTTCAACACCTTCTGTAGTCAAGGTTAGTATACAATATGAAAACTGTAATTTTAATAGCCGACTCTAGCGACTGTCGCGGACCCCGTTCACCGAGAAAGACAAGCCCTGACGCCGGGCCGCTTGCCGCCGAGTCTCGTAGCGAATGTCAGGGAATACTCTGTAGTTAGTGTTATATTTTACATCGCTGCTTTTTCATGTATCCGATTCTTATTTTAGGAACAAGGAGGATGCTTATAACATAAAGTCTCGGGCTCTACTTATAACACTAACCTCAAACCCCCTTGCGAGTAATCCAGATTAACCCACTCCCCCCCTTGATAGTACACGACTTTCCAATGGAATATAAGAATTTTATACTATATCGCTAAATATAGTCCCAAAAGTATAATTTTCGACCCTCCCTCCCCGACTAAGAAATCCCTTGATAATCTAAGATTTAGCACTTTATCAAGAGCTTCAAATCTCTCACCTCCCTCAAATTTAATACTCAATCCTCCCACCAAAATTTCCATGACAATGTTAAACTTACTTTGATATCAAATGATGGACATTGCCGCCCCCCAAAATAAATTCTCAGTCCTCAATCCAGAATTTCCTCGATCGTTTAAGATGTAATCGTAATACACATGAGTTGGATGTACTCCTGACTTTAATGCTCAGCCCTCCTTAAATAAAATTCCCATCATAATCTGAGACTTAACACTCATATTCAAGAGTTGGATATTGTCCCCCCCAGCAATTAATCGTCAGTCCTCAACCAGAATTCATGTGGCAATTTAAGGTCTAATATGTAAGAGTTGGATATTGCCCCCCCTGTAAAAATACATATTACCCGTGACTACAAATGTATACTAGCAATGGCTAATTGATAAGGTAAATCAACTTGTGTCCAATGCTGTACTCTTCACTCAGTCAAATTTCCATCACAAAGAATTCCCCCTCAAAAAGTTGGGTGGATGGACTCAGCCTTTGTCCAGCTCCAGCCTCTAAGTACTTCCTTCTTTCATCTAATGCAGTGGTTCTCAAACTGTGGTGCGCGTACCCCTAGGGGTGCATGAATGACTTGAAGGGGGTACGCGATCAGCTCGGAAGAGAAATGTCGAGAATACCCTCTCGACAACAGAGCAGACTTCATTGTTTCAGATTTCATAGCTTTAACCCTGAACAGAAAACAAGGCTGATTTTGTCACTGACACTCTTACCTTCGTTTCATATGTTTTGAAACTAAATACTCGTTGAACGACTGGGTATATTATTGTTGAGGTCTATAAACATGATGCAATAATAGACAGGTACCTGCTACCTGCTGATAATACCTATTGGCAATGGCGCCGATTGGGTTCCAAAACTGGGGGTCGGGGCAAGGACAGTTTACTTTCCCTTGGTAGAAAAGGTTTAGCATAGTGAGAGGGCAAAAGTGGCAAAAAGTGGGTGGGGTGCAACTGCCCCTGACGCCCCCCTAATCGAGTGTACAACCAGACATCAATAAACTGTGTCAGGCTATGCAGGCACACCCTTCTCACTAGAAACTCTGAGGATTTACAATAACAACTCCAAACGAATGCCTCTCAGTTTGTTTACAAACATATTTTTGTTCTTTGCCTTTTTCAATAACTATGGAAAAAATATATGATAATTAAGTTTTTTAAATACTTCTTAGCAAACACGTGTTTTACATTTTTTGTAACTAATCATAAAGATTGTAAACGTAGAAACACCCAATAAAATAATAAACGTAGGATTCTAATGTTTCTTGTTTACCATCTTTCCACATACAGCCCAAATGCCATTTTGCTATATTGTAGATACACGCCTCCAACATACCAAAAACGCTCCACCAATCAGGCAGCCAAAAAATTCCCCAAAACCCACTATTCGGAGAAAACCTATGATGGGAGTACAGTGGGATCCATTAGTATTACCGTGCAAATTGTCCATGACTATTTTCATTAATTTTTCTCTTGCATCCTATGTGTTTTTAAGCGATGAATTTTTCTGTATGCTGGTGCAGAATTTCTCGACAGCTTGTTTTGAGTTTTCTTTTAATTCTTGGGTCAAATAAAGTGCACGAACATGGTGATGGGCAATTTGCACTGTAATACTCATGGATCCCACTGTACATTAGGCGTTTAGTTACGACTAAAGGGTACAGTGAGAAATAAGTTTGGAAACCGCTGATCTAATGGATTAAATATGGCACACCAAAGGTGTAAACGTTTTCACGTATATTTTAGAAAAATATATAAATGTTGAATTTTATATTATTTTAAAGACCCACCAAACGGCAGCATAACCTCCCCCACCGTGGCCACCCCTGATGTACTACGGTACTGCATCACTTGCCTTCTTCAGACAACGCTTTGCCACTGAGGTATGGTGATATGCAAGGACGCGCACAACATGAAGAAAAAGTCGCTTGTTTTACTTTGTTACTAGTAACTTAATTATATAGGTAAAAAAGTAATCATGAGGACAAGCTTTGATCTCACTCACTTGCTACTTATAGAGCATACTTTCTATTCGGCTAACGGGCAATATGGATGAAGGTAGGAATTCTTCCATGAGATTGTGGCACAGATTATACTACGATTGTGGTCTACCTGGCGGATTCCCGCTTCAACCGGAGGATTCTGAATCTCCCGTGTGCGATTAAGTCTACGCCGCGCAGTCGCGGCGATTAGTTACCAGAAAGCACGGTTGCTCCGCCAGTGAACGTTTTGGCGCCAGAGGGTGCTGAAGTGGCTTTCTCCAGCAGCGTTGTCGACTTTCAACGATTTCGCGCACCGCTTTTGCTATTCGTTTATCGTAACTTCCGCACCAATCTACGAAAGAATTAATGGAGGAGGCGCGTGGTTACAAACGTTTATCGAGTAATTTCCGGTTACCAGCTGGCGAGTTAAAGCAGTTTGTGTGTAGATTGACGACAATTGTTCGTGTTTGAGCATTTGCTAAACTGTTATCTGCGTGTGGATTCAGAAACATGGGAATGAAAGGAATGAAATTAGCCCTGCTTGAAGACGGTTCGAAGAGACATATCTAACTATTTCTACTAAGTGATTCTGTGAGGCGGAAAACAACGTTTTCACGCCACGCAGTAGACGACAACTTTCAAGATTGACAAGGTAAGTCTGAACAGCTGTTTCATGTTTTCTAGCTGACGACCTTCTTGAGTTTACGATGCTTGTCCCAGAGTAAAATTTCATCATTTTCATGAAAGTATGGATAACCTTCCTAGTTGAACATTTAGAAACAAAGCTGTTTTGAAATTTATTGCATTATGGGAAGTTTTTGTAGTTATTGTAGTAATAAACTAAAAAACTATTGTTAATAAAACATCCATACCTTATAACCCAATAACTTTAATCATAACTGAGCCACTGTTTTTATGTAATGGATGAGTTGATTCTCACACTTTTGATTGTTGTCTGTAACGTATATGTTGTTTATATTTGGTGTCTGAATGTTTCTTATTTTTATATTACAAGAAAGATCGATAGAAGTTGATTTTTATTGCAGTTGTTTTCAAGTAGATCTATCTTCCATATGATGTTGATCAGCTTTTCTGCTTCTGTCCAGTAGGGGCGCTACTGAACAATGCCTGCCCCCTACTGAACGGGCGACAAGTACAGTCGAAATTTGTATTCAGTCGTTACTTAGCGTTTAGTAAATTTATTTCTGATGTATGTAGCTGTAACTGCGACTCCCATAATATATACGTAATAATTTAAATCATTTTGTGTCATTGCTGGAATATGATTTATTCGAACCGATTTACTTCTCTTGCATACTACACAGGTTTTTAAGGAATGGAATTGCTCTGAGATTTGTGTGATGGTTGTCAATATTGTTTCGTTTATGTTTTGTTTCAATCATTGCATTACGAAATACATTACGACACATTACGACGGACAGTTATCATGCATCACAGTTCACATTAGTAATTACGTGAATATGCTAGAAATGCTTACTACTGTTATATATATATATATAAATATTGTGATAAGGAATCTTCAATTATTTTCATTAAACTGCAGCAGTTGTTTATTATTAATAATATTACGTACTTTAAATCTAATGCAATTGGAACTGAATTAAAATACTTTGGCATTGTTGACAAGTTCAGATTTGAGTTCACTCTAAATAGAAATTGGATTCGCCTTGCCAGTGGCGGCGATTAGGGGGACGAGGGGGGCAGTTGCCCCCCAGTTTTCGCCACTTTTGGCCCCGCACTATGCTAAATCTTATATACAAAGGGAAATATACTGTCTTTGCCCCCCTAGTTTTGGTACCTTGCATCCCCGGTTTTGTGACCCAATCGCCGCCACTGCGCCTTGCTTATTGTCCATAAGCATCTATAAATTGTTTGTTAATAATTCTTTATTTCTTGTACTTTTCACGATGCACAGATATCAAACAGAGATCACTATCTGCTCTTCTTCATGGTACCTGAACCATGCTTTAACGCACCGAAGAATAGTTACTCTAATAGAAAAGAATCAATTTAAAATGACGATGCGTGAATTGTCATGGCCAGATCCCGAACTGTCGAGAAATTTCAAATGATCGTATTTCAAATGGCTTAATTCTTGTTATTTTCTGCACTATAAATATCTGAAATTTCTTGAAATTAATATTTTTTATTCCACAAGCAAAATACAATCACTTGAGGGGGCAATAGTATGTAGAATTCGAGATTTTTCACTGCGTCCGCAAATGGCGAATTTTTTCAGTCCCGATTGTCGAGATTATACAATTTTCCTTCCAATCTCTTCTCGCACAGCCCTAGTTAAGGCAGTGAATTTGTTTCTAATGTCTCTGATAAAAATATTCTGTTAGATATGGCAGTTAATTGCTGTAACTAACAGCCTTTAAATCACAGAAAACAATATTATTTGTAATACA
Organism: Lepisma saccharinum; assembly: GCF_977018435.1. Classification (NCBI taxonomy): domain Eukaryota; kingdom Metazoa; phylum Arthropoda; class Insecta; order Zygentoma; family Lepismatidae; genus Lepisma; species Lepisma saccharinum. Next base: position 45,208,528 of record NC_139242.1, read on the forward strand.
ATATCGCTACAATTTCACCATTCGAATTACATAAATATTTCCAGATACGTCAGAGGGGGCGGGGGCAAGCTCCCCTCTGCCTCCCCTCCTTGTGGGCGTCCTTGGGCCAACTCATGCTCATTCTACTGAAGGTTTTGGGTTCGATTCCATGCCATGAGAGTTTTCAGAATAATTACATGATATCACTATTCTCAACGTCGGAATTAGCCAGAAGTGGCAGAAAAGGGACTGAAATAAAATTACAAGTACTTCAATAACTTGCAGGAAATACAGTATAATATTAATTTTTCGTGGCAGCGAGAAAAAACAAACAAATTATATCATTATCAAATTATGTTGTAAGTTTAGATAAATTTCATTTAAACAACGTGGTATTAAACAGCCTTTCTATTACAAATGTTAAGTAATGCAGAAGGTTAGGCAACACACATTGCACCTGTAACACATTCAACACTAGCGTCACTGCTTCCAGCCCGGTTACAAATATGGACATAATATTAATTATTAGAATGTTACATGTGGAATCAGGCTAGCTACTAAAATCAGGAGCTTGTTTGGCGTTCATACAGAAAACTGTACCAGTCTCTGCAAATAATAAAATCAAATGGTAGATTTGTCAATCAATTTCCAAATTTAAATGATTGTATTGACATGTTTTTTTAACTCTTTGTCATTGGAAAGAACCTGAGATTAGTTTCCCATTCATTTTGTGCCGACCACATGTTGAGTTGAGATTTCTCTTTCGCTTAACCGTCTTTAATTCGCATGTGAAAGGAGGGGGGGGGGCTTGCGTACCACCTGGGCAATTGCTTGCAGTTGGTTTCATCAAACGGAACATGTGTTTTGGAAATTTCAATTTAGAACTTCATCTGGGTTCAGACAAGAGCACGATTACTGTTTTATGCACAGTTTACAATTTCGGTTGTAGTCTGTGGTCCAGTGTGGGGCATTCGGAGAGAGGAACAAGTTAAATTAATAATCGCCAGCCTGTACAGGAACTTTAATTGAATTTCAAAATTTTGCCTACAAAAATAGCAAGCGTCAATTACCGTATCACGCCGCAGGCGTTAGTCGAACCTAGGAGCCGGGCATTCTAAATAAATAAGCTAATCATGTTATAAAAAGGTTCCCGCTGAAGCATTGAAAAAGAGCTTCTTAAAAGCTCATCCGACAGCGACCTTCAGCAAAGTTGGAGAAACTCCGCTGACATTGCATTAAAAAATTAAATCAGGAATCAGCATTTCCTCAGAATTGCCGTTGCCAAAGGACGCGATCGAGGCAACCGTCGTAACGGCCGATAGTTCGAATTACATTTAATAGGTCGCCTGAGAAAATCTCCTTCTTAGTTGTCTTCCGTTTTCCGTCGGATGAAGTAGTTACAAAAGAATTCCGTTTCTAGTTGCTTTCAGTTTACGTTGAATTCAGCTATCGCGAGAGAGCTCCACAGTTGTCATAAGTTTAGAAAAAGGAGCGAACGAACGATCGGGAAGTTTGAAGTTTATCGTTTAAAATATCGGTCTACGAAAGTACAGAGTTTGAAGCCCGGAGTTGCTCCCTCGTTCGTTTTATTACAGAGTAGGGCCACATCGCAACGAGGACCAGCGGAGAAGAGATTGCAGCAGAACTACAGGTAAACGAACATTCCTTATGTCTTTCCTCACCCTGCCTGTTCAGTCAAAGGTAGTGTTTTTAAATAGATGTCCGTGTCTTATTTGACGGGGCTAGTCTCCTTGCAGTTTGAGTGTAGACGTAGCTGTACAGAGCTACCCCCTTTTTCTTACAACGTTCCTCTCGCTTAGCAAGCGAGTGACTAAAGGCTGTCATAGCCTATCTTCGATCCCCCTCTGGGTCTTGAGACGTTACATTGTAAAATTTGATTTTTGTACCCTTCTGAGCGCTTAGAAAATTTTTAATCGAAAATTTAAGAATATTATGCCAGGAGATTAGACTAACGTGTTCTCCTGTCAGATTGAACTTTTGGAGATTTCAGGTAATTCTAATTTATGTAGCTACTTGGAAAGCTTATAAAATATTTTTCAATTGCGTTATAAAATGTAAAGAGTTCACTGTTCATAAGGTTCATAATGTAAGGAGTTCACTGTTCTTTATATGCCAAGTCCTACCTCCGGCCCCCGTGGCACATCGCGCTACGAAGCCAGGGATTCCGGGTTCGAATCCCGACCTGGCTATGGATGTTTCTGAGTGTCCATTCATCAAATTCATTTTGTCATCACTCATCCCCATCTTCGAAAATTAGCCAATGGTGACACAAAAAGCGAAGTAAAATAAAGCAAATCAATCAACCAAGTCCTGCCAAGTGTTTTTTCATTGGGTGACGCGTGGTCAGCGTGTCGAGCCCCATCGCCGCTGTTTTCTATCTTTCGAGACCGGAGCACGCTACTCCTGCTCCCAAGTAGCTCACCAGTTGTCATCACGATGCTGAGTCAGCACTGAAATTTTGGTCCCACCCGGGTTCGAACGCAGGACCACTCTAGTCAAAGGTGAGAGTGCTACCGATTCAGCTACGCGGAAGCAAAGGAGTTCCCTTTCCACACAGTCAAATTATTAGCTGTCTGCCATTTGAAGCGAGCGAAGATTGCTAGCTCCAATCATTGCCAGATGATGGCTGTGATGAGACCAGCTGACTACCCGTCAACCAATGACAAAACTGTTGGGAGGCTCCGACTTTAGGAGGACTGAAGCGCCACGGAGTTTCGTTTAAATAAATAAATTTTTCCTATTCCGCGGAGCAGTCAAATCTGCTTGAAGCAGCTTGTAAACATGAAACTTAATGGTGTTAATAGATACTCCCTCTGTCCCATAATTATTGTCCGGTACATTTTTGTTTGTTGTGTAATAATAATTGTCCGATATTCAAACTGTGACATTGGTGTATACAGAAGAAGAACATGAAACACGGGAATGAGTCACACAACTTCATTACTCAAGGATCAGTACAAATTGTACTTTCCATCTGCCTCTTAGTCTGTAATTCCTGTACTACCGTTTTGGCATACCGGACTATATTTATGGGACAGAGGGAGTATTAGGTAACATGTATGGTACGAGGGACGTTCATAAAGTAATAATTATTGCCAAGAATCAGCATTTCTTCACAAACTCCACACAGAGTAACACACTTCTCCCATCCATGGTACCAACTTGCGGATGCCGTTGTTGTAGAAGTGCTGTGTCTGGCTGTCCAGTAAGTCATCCACCACAGAAATGACGTCATCATCGTCATCGAAATGCCCCAAACGCAGGGGCTTCTTCCTATCTGGAAAGAGCAAGAAGTCGCTGGTTGCGAGGTCTGTGTGTGTGTGTGTGTGTAATTTTGTTCAAAAGGGGGTGAGAAATGATCGAATTTTCCTTGGACCCTCTGCTGTATACAGATAAATAGGCACTTCATAGTGTCTTTGGTTATGCTACGACCATAAACACCAACGAGACTAACACGACAGACGTACAGATGTTACGCATGTTTTCGCACGTTTAATCGCAGAAAAGAGGCTGAATGATGCGTGGGTTGAGCGATGACATTGAGCCTCTTTCTCACGCATTGTTCAGTAGCAGATGTTCCTGCTGTGTCGTTGATGCGAGAGAGAGAGAGAGAGAGATAGAGAGAGGATCAATTGGAATCGACCAGTTGTGCTTTCACCTCGAGCATTATGCAGACAGAGAATAACACCCCCCTTCCCCAGCCTACCAAGTTAAATTGACAGCACTGTTTCCCATCCAATACATTTGATTTATATCTGCCGCTCCAGGGCTTACCAAAGTAAAACAAGTTGGAAATTGATGTCATAGAATTATGTATGCTCTATTAATCAAGGTAACATATGCAGGTGGTGTCCATCCGGAACTTCGTGTGTTCGGTAATTTCCGATGTTATTCCTTCAACATTGGCTTTGTAGTTAGCATGTTATCATTTTTCTGAACAGAAAAATACTCATTTTATTCGATATATGCCCCGAAAGCATGGCAAAGCCAATATCAAATATGTAACAAATTGAAACTTCAAGAGTTCCTTCTTTGGAAACAATAGCAGAAGAGTGGCACATTGGGTACTAGGAATCAGCAAATAATTCAGTACTTACAAATTATATTATTGACATTTTCTTATTGTTTATACTTGAAAGGATGGTTTTGTTGTGAGTCATTCCATCTCAAATCACGTAGGTAAGGTATGAATGTGTCTCTTGACCAACACTATTTTTTGAATATATGTACAGTATATATATACATACACACAAACGCGCACGCGTATATATCTGTACATATAGGCCTATATCTACATATAGGCATATATATGTGTGTGTGTGGAGGGGTGTATGTATGTGTGTGTATACTCTCCATTGACACGGGTGGGACAGACGGACTACAATTTTGATTATTCTTTTGATATTTAGGCAGCAATTTTCTTAAAGTTTCTGTGCAATGACATATGAAACTTAACACATTTGATTAAACATAACTACCCTTAAAATACTATCCCAGATTTGTAGCTGTAAGCGAATATTTTTGTGGCACGGGTGGGACAGACGAAACACTTCCCCTTCACTTAATAATAAATTTATTTAAATTTCTGTGAATTTCCAAGTGATGAAAATACTTGAATTTTTATGTATGTTACAATTTTAGATTGCCATATGAAAACATGCTTATGTTCGAAGTTATGCCATAAGCGATTAAAACTTCCGGTCTAATTTAATTGACCACTGCTTGAAACCAGTTCTTGGAATGGTGAGAGATGTTCACTTTATTTCATTTTCTGACCACAAGTATTATTGGTAAGTTATTGTTTGGGACAGAAACTTGAATTTTTCCTGGAGACACACTAACCTTTACAACAATCGTAAGCAATACGTGTATTTGTTATTCCAGGGGGAAAATAAAAATGAAAGACTTTAAAATTTCACCGGTGTCAAAAAAAACTTTTTTTTTTCTCACGATATTTGAAAAATTGATTTCTTTATCAATGTAAAAAAGACACGAAGTCTTCATCAGTTTTATCTTTCGTGACCTAATTTTGAACGAATACATGTTTTCACACGACTTCGAAAACGCACACTTTTCCTCGCATCTACCTAGGTATATATCCTGTAACTTAATAATACAAACTATAGGTGAAAGTATTTCAGGTTTTAATTCATGTCCGTACACTCTATCAAATATTTTGTTTTTTTAAAAATCGGTGATGGTCAAGGGGGCACATTTATACATACGTATCTTGCGTGCCTGATTTGAGATAGAATGACCCTCGTATATTTTATTTCTCTGATTTATATTATCATTCATTTTTCTCTGTGCACGTTTGTCATTTTTTAAATTGAAATTACTATATTATAATTGAGAAGTTAGCTCCAAAAAGGGCACATAGAGGACATGGCAGTTTTCGGGAAATCAGCTGTGAAAGATTTGTTGCAATAATACAAATACATGTTTATTACAAATTGATGCCTATTAATCAAGAAAACAAATACCATATTCTCTATACATGAAACATATCTGTTTTTATACAGATATGACAAAATTTTTGCATGCATGTTATATGCCCTTCTTATGTAGAACGACTGAAACCAAAATACATATGATTTAACAAGTAATGTCTTAAGAACTGCTCTTGCCCAAGAATACATTAGATTACTGGCTCACACATGTTATAAAAAAAACATTATGTTATTTCTCAACTTTTCAATTTCCATTTCCATCACTATCTTCATCACTAATTTCCTGAACAATGGATTCATCTAGGGAATGTGGTGCACATTCCTCTAGTAGTACTTCTATGCAGCCAATGCTCTTTTGGTCCATGAACTTGAACAGTGACCTTACATCTGCCAATTTTGCACTTTTTCTTCCGGTTGCTTTAGCACCATTTGGATGAATAGTGCGCTACACAGATCGGCCACACTTTGTTTTCCAGTACTTAAAAGAGCAAAATGTAGGTTCATAAGTAGGTGAAGCCAGCAAAGTTCCATCAGCTCTGTATTTCATTTGCACAGTATTCGGAAATTGTTCCGACCAATAGGATTTTTCAAAAACATAGGCTTCAAGGCGCTCCTGAATTTCTGTTTCTCTTGTTTACTTCTTGTTTCCATTCACTCTTGTTTACCGGTTTCTTTCCACCTAGTTTGGAAACCTTTAATGCTGGTTCTGAATTAATAGTAGTAGGCCTACTCATTTTTACACCCGTCCAATGCTGGAAAACACACAAAATTGAAGATCATTTTCATTGCGCATTTGTTCAAACAAACAGGGCTACCACACTCAAAGATTGAAATATCCTAGAGATTTTACACAGACTAGTGCAGAAAAACATGGTGAATCTTTTAAAGCGTTCTCCATAAAAAGGGCACATACCGATATGTGCCCTTATTGGAGCTAACTCCTCAATTATTAATACTGGCTTACATGGCCATATGCTTATAAGTAGGCTTGCGAGCTACAACACCAGGAGTCTCGGGTTCGAATTCAGGCCTGGGCATGGATGTTTGTGAGTGTCCAGTCCATTCAACAATTTCATCATGACATCACTCGTACTCATCTTCGTGATTAGCCAAAAGTGGCAGAAAAGTCAAGTAATATAAACCCAATGAATTATTAAAAGTACGTTTCTTTTTGGTTGTTCTGTAGTTTTGTCTTCATTGTTTCTTTGTTCTCTGTTATATAAAGCTTATATTATCTATATATGCCCTTACCTATGTAGATAATGGCTGGTATTGGGTGACAAAGCAACCGTGGATGAACTTCTTCAGGTAAATACATTATTATTGATTGATTAATTTATATTTTACGTCGCATTTCAGCTAGTTTTGGCTAAGCGCGACGATGGATATGAATGGCGATAAAATGAAAGAAATGGATGAAGGGACAATTACAAATATATATATATATATATATATATATATATATATATATATATATATATATATATATATATATATATATATATAGACGACAAGTCAAGCCCCCGCATAGGATTATACTAGTGCGTCCAGGCTCCAGAGCCTCTTTGGCCTACATTATTGCAATAACGGGATGCACTACGTGGAACCGAGGATGACTTTTGTGTTCCACACTCCAAATACATTATTATGGGGAAATGGAATGCACACAGTGGCGTGCGCAGGATTTTTGAAAGGGAGGTGTTACGTATACGTTTGTAGTAGTCAGCCCTCATTTTGACATCTTTTCCTGCCTTTGACGTTCATTTTTTAGGAACACTGGGCAAAAGGGGGGTTATGTCCCCCCTTGGGCACGCCATTGAATGTACACTACTTCTTTGAATAAAGAATAAGAAGCCATATCAACCTACAAAGCCAGGGGTTCCAGGTTTGAATCCTGGACAAAGTATGGAAGTTTCATTGTGTTTGTTCCTCATCCATTTCATCAATTCATCTTCATTGTCGCGATTAGCTCAGAAAGGTAGAAGATAAACTTAAACAAAGAGAAATACAAATATCCGGCGTTTCAAAAAGGTTAGTTCCACTTACACCACCTTGTAGTAGAAACTCGATTTCTTCTTCCAGTGAAATAACAACATAAAATCATTTATGATTTCACACCTCTGTACTTCCCATGGTTGCCATGGTGTTTCCAGAGCCTTTTAATTGTATACCGATGCTCTCTTGTTTATTTCAGCCGTCATCATCGTCATTATCTGGAAACGGTGGAAAGGCAACGTAAAATCACTGAGAAGAATGAAATAACGTGCCTACTGGCGCTTGTTAATTTTCCACATGGCGTCAACAAGGTCTGGGTTCGTGCTCGGGAATATTACATCCGAAGGTTGCAAGAATCGCACGCTTAGTTTTGTTGTTCAATGGCTTAGGAAGCAGCCATTTGTTGCCATAGCAACCAAAGACGAAATAAATTATGAGACAGGTATCCACTGGGATTTAACCCGTAAAGCTTAGCTTGAAGTAACGCATTTAAACACGAACTGTGACAAGAGGGCATGCACAACCATGGTGTTTTCCTGCAGTTGCCGCTGGTAGGGATTGTGCATATTCGAAAGCGAGACAGGTACTGTTAAAATTGAGTCGGGAACGAGACTTAGTGTTCGAGACAACCCTCCCCTCCAAATATTTTTCGCAAAAACTGAAAAACCTTATCCAATATAAGTCACAAGTGGTCTAAAATATTTACTAAAAAAAAGAAAAGAAAAAAACACTGATGTTAATGTTAATGGCACAATGGACATCGAGAGGGGGTCGAACAGCTCCGTCTGGAAATTAAAGTTACAAAAAGTAAACAAACAGAAAGCTCGTTACTTTTAATGTTAATAAGAATAATAAAGTTAAGTAAGTTATTATTCGAACAGAACAATGAAATAAAAATTGCGTTAAATCGAAAAAAAAATAAGCGTTTAATACAGTAACGAGTTTATGTTTTCATTTTCTGTCATTTAAATCACAGAATAAATGGTTTCAAAGTCTTCAAAATTCCAAAAAAAATAGAGTTTTAAGCGAGAGCTTACAGAACATAAACGCTACAGCTAAAATTTTCTCCTCACTTATAAAGCTTTTTTTAATGAGGTGTGTAAAAGTCAATAAAAAATAGAATAACTATGTATTTGTATTTCGGTACACGAACTGTGTGACATGTATGTACAAAAAATCAAACGAAAAACAGTTGTGTTGGATATTCATTCATTTGTTGAATCGAGTATACTATACAAGGCTATACTACTACCACTACTACTACTAATAATAATAATAATAATGATGAATTTGGAATAAAATTTGTTTGTTATTATTAGTTTATAAAAGTTATTATTTTATAATAAAACATAAGCATAATAATAATAATTGTTAATATTTCTACTATTCAAGTTTCATGAATTGCCCGACCCCCATAGAAAAATTTCTGCCGACGCCCATGGGTACAAACAATGCTCCCAGGACATTAACACCACATTTTGGTCAATGTTTAACTTCAGATCAATTGTTTTAATCAACATCATTGTAACAGCACTGGGGCTAAACCTTGTCAAAATGTGGTGTGAATTTCTTGGGACCACTGTCTGTGTCGCTTTAACACCATTTACAGTGTTCAGAATATAATTTTCTACAAAGAAAAAAAAAAAGTTATCTTTTCGTGAAACAGTTCCTGTAGTTACAAAATATCGACAAACATCACAATACACTTCTTCGAGGGCAGAACCGTGTTAAAAGGAAGTATTTATTTTTCAGAAAAGAGGGGCTCCCCGATGGCGCAGTGGTAGCGTCGTCGCCTTGTAATCAAGGGGTCCCGAGTTCGATACTCGTTGGAGACACATAGTGGTTCGGATCCAACTTTAAACTGTAGGTTCAGTCCCGATTAGCCTTACTGTGCATAAAGTGGACTTCAAACATCAACTCAATCAATCAATATTTCAGAAAAGAGGGGATGGGAAATAGAATACTATGCAGAAATGTACAGTCATGGACAAGTCCGGGTTGTAACATCGCAACAGACTTTCAACGGGATCATTACAACACAGATGTGTCCGTGAATGTACAGGAAGTTTAGATTTTATGTAGCAATTGGCTATATTATATTACCAGCTGTTATGTACGTACTGTATATGTTTTGTATTGAAAAATTGTCGAAAATAGGACCATTCCGATTGGTCATTTCATTTCGTCCTTCGCTAGTCTCCTGCAAGGAAAGGTCTGGAATTATATATGTGCAGACCCGGAGCGCACAGAACTTGAAATGAATCAAATCTAAGTTCATGTACTTTTGATGCATCGATTGACACTCTTAAATATATAATTTTGGTAAATTTGAAATGATCCTGTCTGATCTTCTCAATTGACCCACTTTTAGTGTATTACACGGAAGAGCAGCTGATAAAATTACCCTCTAATGCATTTCCGTGTGTATTTTGATGCACTAAAAGTGCAGTTTATACATTTTAATGCATTCTGCAGTGTGGAGTCAACATATTTGTGTCAATTGACACATTTTGGATTCTGTGTGACCTAACAACACTGTATAAACAACATATTACAATTGCAGTTATAAATATTAGTCCAAGATATATCAGGTGTATTATGTGTTTTTTAAATATTTTTATCACATTTCAAATATCTTTCTTTAGGAGGGGTGTGCAAGACTTACTGACCATAACCAAAAATGAGTACATTTGTCAATGGTATGCTCTGCACAAATATGATATAAAACAATAAGAAAACTGTAACTTAAACATGTTCTTATCTAAGTAATTAATTGCAATAATTTAAAGAAGAAATTTCCTTATGATATGACACCACAGAGAAATGTTGAAAACAGATTCGTGGTTTATTTTTTTTATTTTTTTACGTGTAAATCGGATAGGAACAAGAACGCATTTGACCTTCTCTCTGATTGTCGAGATTCCGCACTCGTCTCTTCAGCCACCCTTCCCCCTCATTCCCTTGGTTGTGGAGAATTGAGCGGGGGTGCGTTATTAGCAGTAATTAACCCCTCAGCCACATGATTAGTAACCATGGCAACGGGAAATGGATCCTCGAGAGTGTAACCGTATGTAATAATTTCACCAGAGGAGCTTCTTCAGCGGATTACACGTGTAAGCTATCAGTCCGTTCCCTTTCTCCTCTCACACTCTTTCGAGATGGGTGTCTCTACTCGATGAAACGAGAATGCTGCGGATTGACGAAATTTAATAGTGTAATTGATTTAATATTTGCTGTCTGTGACGACTAAGTATCGTTTAGTAAAATCCAAAGTGAAATTCAGCCACGTCAAGTAAGTTGAAAAGTAGCAGATGAATTATCTTCTTTTCTAACTTTGCTTCCTAATATTTATTTGTAAAGGGTTTACGTTGATTTCACAACATACAGTCACCGGCAGTGAAAGTGGAACACTCACCTAGATCTTGGAATACTCGCTTCCCTGCAAGGTGTTGTGTGTTGCCTAAATTTACGGCGGTGGTAGAAGTTGTCATTCAAAATTTGCTATTAAAAATCCACTTATCGCCGTAGTTTATTCCTGTACTGGAGCATATCTTGATGCAGTGACTAAATTCAAAGCGTCATGATTTCACATTCTGTGGATTGTTTACAGCACCCGTTTGAACGATGAATGACAAAATAATAAAGAATGAAACAGAATAAAAACAGGGCCGATCGGACAATTTAAATCTGTTCCCATTTCCTCTCCTCTACATTTATATTTCTAATAATCGTCCCTATCTTACACTCTGTAGATTTTGCAGCCTTACACTTGACATATCGATAGGGTTACCACACGTCCTATTTTTCCCGGACATCTCTTACATTGTAGTCTTATGCCCGGCGTCCGGGAGGAATTTAAAAAAAACAAACACAAATGCTCTACATTTTACGCGTCACATAATTTGAATTTAAAAAATACATGTTTAGTTAACAAAGAGAAAAGACAAAACAACATCGCGCAAGTTACAAGTCTATGGACTGCACTCCCGAATTTAATAGTGACATTTATTTTGATTCGGACATTGCAAGAAAGCGTGTTGTGCTATAACAAGGACTGAAGCTAATATAATCAGCGATTTTTTTAGGGCCACACATTCTGTTGGAATTTTTGCTTTAAGGTTTATATCGATGAAAGTAAGGCGTTTACCACCTCAAATGAAACTTATGGAACCATTTCAAATAATGTTTTGTTAATTTCTGGATATTTGTTTACCATTCTAAATATTGTAAGAGTACTTTCAAGTCTGCACAATGGACTGATTCTGCACAATTTCAAAGTTCGGCTGTTCAGATTTTGACTAAACCTGAAATTCTGAGAAATATTGGCTCAAAAATAAGAACTACGATTGAAAATACGTATAGTAAGAAGTGCATTGTCTATCACTGATTACAAATTTGGGAATTTTGTATTTAAGAAATCCTTATTCTTTAAAACTGAAAATGAGTCAATTTTACATCATTCGCTAGGACGTTCTATTTAGTGTATTATTTACTGCGAATGATTTGTGTCCTACATTTTGACGTAATGTCCTACATATTGAGACAACATGTCCTACTTTCCCATCATACCTAGATAGTGATCTGGTAACAATACTTATCAAAACCTTTCGTACGTTCACTGCCGGGGGGGGACATTTGTCACTAGGCTCTGCTGGTCGCAAGTCCAGAGGGGCCGTACAAAAATGAGACGACGAAGGGGCAGAAACAATCGACTATTAAAATTCCTTAATATTCTGATAATATCAAAATAAAACAACGTCAAGTCCTTTTACTTGCTTATTTCATGATAGAAGGTAGAAGTTTTAATCAGATTTTATGTATATATTTTAAAGTTTAAACAAGTGTTTGTAATACAGAGCATGCTATAAGTGGAAGTGGGAAGTGAAGTACCGTAATAATATCCCTGTTAATAATATAGTAATAATAATAATAATAATAGTAATAATAATATCGGCAGGGCACAAAACAAAGGATAGCTTAGGGGCACACATTTTATAAATCCCCCTGTTCGCTGCTCTCACAATTGCCAAGAGACTGCATTGCATACCCTTCTCTTGGCACAGTCTGCTTTTATCTAGTAAATACGTTTTTCAGTGAGCCCTTCGCGGAGTGGAAAATCTGAGGAGCAAGCAACAGAGACATGTCACGAATTGCTCCGAATTAGAGCAAACGAGAGGACAAAAGGAAATGCAAAACAGGTCGGGATTTCAAACAAGCTCTGCGGAAAAGTCTAATTAGGGCAGGACTTGTAAAATGAGTTCACGGACTCATCGTTGCCTCTCAAATAAAACGGAACGGAACTGCTGCAGAGCTAGGATGTATGGCATTATTCGGAACGTGAGTCTTTTATTTGTGTTTTGGACATGAGCAGGATCTAGTTCGTGAGAACAACGTATCAATTCTCACAAATGTTCAGAGCTGCAAATATGAATTTAGGGGACTGCTAGAGGTTCCGAAGAACAGACCCGGATTTATAAATTTGCAGGCCAGAGTCTAATGTCATTATGTAGCCTCCTACTGACTTCAGGCTCTGTGAAGAAGGAAAAGGAGAGGATACCCACATTTTACGAACTGATGCGGATTTTATGCTCGATATTTAAATTTTGGCAAGTTTTTTTTCTGCAGATATATATATATATATATATATATATATATATATATATATATATATATATATATAATGTCTCTATTTACAACGGTTAGGTCAGGTTTTGTTGTTTCACATTCTTTTGGTACACACACACACACACACACACATACACACACACACACACACACATATATATATATATATATATATATATATATATATATATATATATATATATATATATATATATATATATATATATAATATGCTATCCCTTTCAAAGCCATTTTTCCTTCCCAATAAAGATAATTTTGTATGCGAAGGTCTCCCTGATATAGAATGTCTTGTTGCAGCTTATATTAGTTTCATGGAGTCTGTCTAACAATGAGACACGCAAATCGATCTCATTGGACCTGTTGAATTTTATGACCTGCTCATTATACCCATTGTTCGGAATTTATATAATATTTACTCGATTGATTGATTGATCGATTGATTGCTTTATTTTACTTCGCTTTTATGCCACTTTTGGCTAATTGCGAAGATGGAAATGTGTAATGATACCATGACATTGATGAATGAACACTCACAAACATCCATGCTCAGGCCGTGATTCTAACCCTAGACCCCTGGCCTTGTACCGCGATGTGCTAACCACTCCGTCACGAGGGATATTACGTAGTTTTCAAAGATTTTCGACTCCTGGACAGTTCCAAAGGATTTATTAATTGATTTTAAACTAGTGGATCTTCAGATCTAAAATGTTTTTGTAAACAAATACTAGTTTAAATCATCTTAATCGGAAGTCGGGAGTACATTTTTTAAATGTTATGGCTGGTGGTATAGGCTAATTGAAAACTTAAACAAAGTATGAGTTTTCATGACCTGGTCATTATGCCATTTCTTTTGTATTTATCATTTTATTATGTAGTTTTTAAAAATGTTAGTCTCCCGGACAGTTCAAAGGATCCCGAAATTTGAGTATAAACATTTTTCAAATAAAAGCAGTAAAGAACTCGGGGAAAAACCAAAGTGGTAACTGAACCCCCGCCCCACATTAAAATGATTCATGATTATCATTTTTGTCTGAACAACTTTTAAAACGAAGGTTAAAAATAGTAGTAATTGTATATTCCGTCCCCGCCTCCAAATCGTAGCTATAATATCCACTTTACAATTCCAGCCCCCTCCGAAATCAAATTCTCCGTACGCCAGTGCTTGTAGTGTAATCTTTCTTTAACCTTCACCTATTTGGGTGACCTTTTCGGCAGTTTGTGTCAGTAATTGTAGTATTTTCCTTGTTTTTTATGTTGCTTTGTGTTAAGTCTGAGATTCTTACTTGAAACTGTCAGCCATCATATAAAAGTTTTCATTAGGAATTACTTTTTCTATACTTCTTCAAGTTGAAGCATTGTTAGGATGGAAATACCTTGATTCTCCCCCCCCCCCCCTGGAAGACTCCAGTGGATGCCCATGCCTCCTTGATAGGCTAATGCTTATAAATAATCATAGTGCAATCTATTGACGGTTCGCTCACCCAAGGACATACGTGGGAAGAATGATTCTTCTATTTTTTTGCAATGATGGATCTCGTCCCGTGGATTCTTGGAGAAAATAGATTTGATTGGATATATGAACCAATACCTCCGCGTCGTTATGCAGAGGAACGTGACGTGAAGCGGACAGAGTAATGAGAACGCCATCTAATTATTTGTTTAGAGTACCGATCCGTTCCTTAGATTGATGTACGGGCGTATTTCAGACTCCTCCGATGTATAGCAAACATCCATTCGGTAAACAGAGGTGTTTATCTTAGTTTCTCCTCTACAGTGTCTCAGGGCAGTGGAAACAGTGATGTCTGTCTGCGCTCCGTTCTTATTACTGTTGCGGAACTACTACTAGTCAACCCCCCCCCCCTTCCCCCAACAGACACGGAAGAGGGAGAGATTATTTCCACCTTTCTAACTCCGTCTAAACTTCTCTCTGTGTGTCCCAACCACCTTCTTTCCAAATATTGACGACCTTGTTTGCCATAAATTGAAATATGTTTATTAAAGTATTGTTAACAGTGAAACCGTAATACAACACCGAAATCAATTATGAAATACCTTAAAGACTACATAGAAAAATACATATATATGAAAGCAGTACAACATTTGGCGCAACTTAGTTCTTACCATATCACCATCACACACAATAAAATCAGAAAATAAAATTAGTATATTACTCCCTCTGTCCCATAATTATTGTCCGGTACATTTTTGTTTGTTCTGTCATAATAATTGTCCGATATTCAAACTGTGACATTGGTGTATACAGAAGAAGAACATGAAACACGGGAATGAGTCATGCAACTTTATTACTCAAGGATCAGTACAAATTGTTCTTTCCATCTGCCTCTTCGTCTGTCATTCCTGTACTACCATTTTGGCATACCGGACTATAATTATGGAACAGCGGGAGTAATATATACATTATGCAATATATGACATTACTAAGAAGTATGCATTTTACGGTTAAATTATTCAACCAATTTGCTGAGTAACGTTGAATAATTTCTGTTTGGGTATGGTTTTACATGTATTGTCATAGACATCAGTTAAAATCTTCGATATAAATTCATAACATATTTCAATGTTTTAACTTAACTTATATTGTCTAATTGTGCCCTCCTAAAATATTTTCATTAATTAAGATTTCCTCTTCTTTCCTCCACGATCCTTATCACTGAGCAAAACTAAAATGGTTAATTTAGTCGAATTACGAAGATGGTGCACTTGTCCTTTTTTGACGACTTCAATTATTTCTCACGTCTATCTACAAACTTTTAACAAGTTCCAATATTTCCTAAAGGATTCTAAGGGCGAGTAATCCTCCCTTTAATTGTCTAACGATCGAGAAAGTTTCTAAAAGGGCTTTGTGGCTTTTTCAGCCCCTTATGAAGTAAGCAGCCAGGCGGCATGTTTGTCAATGGCACACCTCTTAGAATGTTGGTGTGATACAATTTGGTTGGAGGGAAATTTGAAATGCACTTTTAAGCAAACGATTGAAACAAAAGATGTTTAGATATTTCGGAGCACATAAAAGGAGTGCCTAGAAGAGAGATGTATATGGTTAGACATTACGCGCCATAGGATTTTTAGGGAGGTAAATACATTAAACTTTTAGAATTTATAAGTGTATTTTATTTATTTATTTATTTATTTATCAGGTGGTACAATGTTTAACAGATCTTCCTAGTTCAATTCACACGTCAATATCTATATAGCTGTCTACCATTCCATTCTCCATCTGTAAGTGTAAGTACTTTCTATCTCATTGTGTTCAATAAGCTCCATCCACGGATTTTTGGTCATCCTTTTTCTGCCTTATTCCTGGTGGAATCCAATATAGTATTTACTTTGCAAGTCTATCTACTGCCATCCTCTTCACATTAAATATTTCAAATGTTTTAATTTGAGATAATCCATTATTAAATGTTGCAAGTTCATCATTCTCTCATATTTTTCATTCCTTAAAATTTTCAACATCTCTATAACGAAATGTAAAAATGATGTAACATATTTCAAATGTTGTTGTAAATTTTCTGTGAAATTTCCTCAGATCATGTATATATTTTTGTAAAAATCCAGTGTAATTTGCTGAATGTTTTATTGTCTTTTTGGTGAGGGGGGAGAAGGACTTGGTTATTTATCATGGTTCATGTGCAAGGGTATGTAAATGATGTGACGAAAAATGTAAAATCTGTTTGTTTGTCTGTGGTTTTGAAATAATAATCAATTTCGCGTTTATGAGGCAGTTCCTCCGATCATTAGTTATTACAAGATCTTACATTCTGACATCTCTGATGGCGTAGAAGTAACGTCGTCGCGTTGTAATAAAGCGGTCCAGGGAAGCACATAGTGGTTCGGATCCCACTTTGAATTGTAGGTTCTGTCCCGATTAGCCTATCTGTGCATAAAGTGGACCTAAAACAAACAACTCAACTAGAACTTTGCATTCAACACGCATCATGCCATTCTTTACTATTTTTTTCATTGATACGGTGCTTACGAAACAGCTCCAACAGAAAACACTGTTTTCAGTGCTAAAGTGTTTAGTACTACAGGGTCAGTGGTCTTGGCCTGATTGGACTGGGACCTACAGATTAAAATGGTATCCGAACCACTATGCAATGTGCCTGCGCCGGACCTCTTCACTACAAGGCCGTAGTGTTAGTCACCACTCGATCAGGGAAGTCTTGTAGTCTTGAAGGTATGTATGCCTACTTTGTTCTTCCAGTCCATGTTTCAGGTAGAAGAGAGAGAGAGAGAGAGAGAGAGAGAGAGAGAGAGATGGAGAGCAAGTGAGAGAGAGAAAGAAGGAAAGAGAGAGAGAGAATGGAGTGTAGAAATACCAACTGATATTTTGGAAAGTTGAGAATATTGTGGAAACATCTTCGCTGCATGAACACGAAAATTGAAATTCGTCTCCACCTTGTTAATTTCCTGTGCGTTTTTCTCCATTTCGTTTTGCGTCACTTTCAAGGAATCTTCTCTCATTTCCTTTCGCTCTAGGGAGAGCGCTTGATGCTAAGCAGTCTCCCAACCCAGACTCAACGTTGACACAAATTGAAAGTTAATTGACGCAACACTGCTGGGGGAGAAGGTGGGGTGTGCATCAATCATCCCCCCACCCCAGGAAAGAAAGCTGAGTCTTCTACGAGAATTGTGAAGGGGAAAAGAAATAAGGGACTAAGAGACAGAAGAATCGAACTTTATTGCTTTATTCCGTATCCTAGGAGACGATTACATTTCAGTTGAAAGCTCCTCGTCGCTAAATTATCGAGGATCTTGGATCGAACATGGAACATAGATGTCATATTTTGAAGAGCTTTCTCCTTCAATGCACAATGTGAAATTCTATTTTCCTTGATGTGCCAGGCAAAATGGAAATTTTGGTTTTGGATTACCTTACTTCATTCCTGAAACAATTTTTATCTTTTGCCTCGGGACGTATTTTAGAACATTTTTTTTAGCAAATCCAAGTAAAGAACATAATCTCCTATCACTAGTTTGTTTACGAATCTATAGCTGTCGAGCACGTTGAATGGTCGATTGAATGTTCAGGGTTCGAATCCCGGCATGGATGTTCATTTGTGCATATCCCTTCGGCACAATTTCATCTAACCATTATTCGTTTTCATCGTTGTGACTGACTTAATCAGGCAACAAAGCGACTTAAAATAATACATATAAAAAAGTACACTATGTTCTGGTTAGTGCACGAGGAGCTTCTTTAGGTGAGTGCAATAATTTCTTCATCTTTTTGCGTGTCCATAATATTTATTTTTAATCCGAGGCAATAGGGGACATTACCTCCAGTGAAATATTCCAGGAAACAAGGAGAAAGTAAGAGAAAGCCAAAACAAATTTTACTGCGTAGTAAAAGGCAGTTTAACAATGTTCTTCAGCGAGAGAAAATCACCTTTGTGTGGGTTTAAAGTCAAATGAATGATATACTGTTGTGGATGTATAAGGGGTATAGCAACTTTTTTTCATTTATTTTACCGTCGAAGAACCTTTGTATACGCTAATAGGTTGCGTCTACAGGAATCATCTCTAGGATAACTCTCTCTTATGGGGAAAACATCCGTTTCAAATGGCTTACGGTTTTATTTTTTTAAGTTTAAACTTAATTAAGAACACGCCGTATCTCGATTGCGGAATCAAGTGAAGAGCGTGTTAATGACAGGTTTAATGTAACGGGCCGTTTTTATAAAGCGTCTCCTCTAAAACTCTAGTAATCGACTCTTAATAAGTGGAAATACAAATACATTCTTCGCGTGCGAGAAAGGTCGTACCGATTCAATTAACTAACGCTCTGGCATAATTATACCCGAAGGGTTATTTCCGCTGCAGCAGAAGCTTACCATTTTATCATTACCCGAGGCACGTATCCTTGACCATTTCTACGGAATTATTTTTTTAACATTATCCTGGTAACTTCATCACTTCACTAAGAGGCACTTACCATCAGACTAACCTGAAACAAAGTGTTCCTTCCATACCTGTTGTGTCCTCTCTCTCTTTCTCTCCCACCAGGGCTGTAGTCGAGGGTATATGATGGTACACGCCGTATACCATCTGGTTAACTGTACTCAATACCATATACCTTCCGCTTTCGATTACGGTAGCCTTTATGTTTAAATGCAATCATTAAAATACTTATTTCATGATTTTTTATTTTTCAAAATCTTTCTCTAAACCTCCTTTATGCCAAGTATACCACCATCATCATAATCTCTATTCTGCCATCAATGACGTTTTCTGAAGTTAAATGATTTCAGCCATATATTTAGTACAAACAATCTAAAGTTAATGGAAGCATGGTCGCTACCTAAAGTTGCACGAAACTTTGCGTATGCACTGTGAAAATTTCAGGACTACAGCACTGTCTCCCAATCACAATTATTTCAATAACCGGGAAAATTATTTTAAGAGCGAAGATAATGCTGACTCGTGGCCTAACCACGAAAGGAAAGTAGCGGAACAAACTACCTAAAGAAATGACCACGAAGGAGGTTTACGCGAGGCGAGAACAAAATGATTTTACGGGATAACTGAGAAAGGTTAATCGCGGATATACCACTTTAGTGCCTAATCCCTCATTGAAAGGTTGGAGAGAGGTTTAAGTAAAAAAGAGGGAGAAGAGAACAACTATGACAGAGGTTGTCTCTACGTTAATTGTAATGACGAGATGCCTAATCCTGCAATCTCTGGGTTCGTATGAGGTGACCAGATTTTTAAACAAAACTGGACATTTTCAAATTTTCGTGAAGTAAAAACGGGACGGCAAAATGTGCACATTTTAATATAAAAACTGTTTCGTCATAAATATGTTTGAAAACTAATGAAATAAATAATAAATACTACATAACTTACATAATATGGTGATATGCACTGCACTCCAACCAAGCAGTCTTTTAGGCATTCATTGACATTTTGCCGATAAATGGACCTTCTTCATTACATCCTTCTTTTCAAATCATTTTGTAATCAACAAAGTTCTCGAAGTATGTACCGAAAGAGCGTTGTTATCACTGTCCACGAACCATTCATGCACGAAAACACTCGTTCAGTGGGGGCATTAGTTCCAGGTAAAGACAGGGGGAACTTCAATATTTTAAGGAAATTGGAATATGGCACATTGTTGACATTGAAATGTGAAATAATTTCATTACCCAACAGTGGGATAGTTCATGGTAATAGTAGAGAAGGTGTATTGTTGCAGTAATTCTGTGCCGATAAGTCATTGTCAGAAAAAGGTACATTTTTTCGTCCCGTTTTACGTTAAAAAAAATCGGTACAGAGACTCAAAAAAGGGACTGTCCCGGCTAATACTGGACGTCTGGTCATCTGAGGTTCGTAGTATGCTATGCTACGGAGGGACAGTGTGTAAAGAGAATAAAGCAGGGCAAGAACGAGGGAGAAATGAAGACTGCGAAAGAGGGAAGGAAAATCCAGGCAAAGAGCACAAGAGAAATACAGATAGGCAAAGATCGAGAGAGAAAGGAAGACAGTAAAAGAGATAAATACAGACAGGGAAAGAGAAAGTGAGAAAAATTAAGACAGAAATATTGAGAATGAAAAAATGGAAAAGTGTTAGGAATTAAGACGGAAAGAGCGAGAGAGAACAAGATATATACAGACAGGGAAGAGTAAGTGAGAGAAATAGAAACAGAGAAATAGTGAGAGAGGAAGGAAGAAGGGAAAAGTGAGAAAAATAAAGACGGAAAAAGCGAGAGTTTAAGGAGGGATCCGAACCACCATGTGCGTCCACCAGCAGCTCTCGAACCCGGCTGGAAATAGTTGCGGAGGAATAGTGTGAGAGAGAGAGGGGGGGAAAAGACAAAGTAAAGAAGAGTGAGAAAATATATAGGCAGTGGAGTGAGAGAGAGAGAGAGAGAGATCCGGTGGAGCGTGAGAGAGAAACGCAGAGAGAAGTTCAGTGTATTGTTTTACGTCCACTCTATGCACAAACAGGTTAATCGGGATTGGACCTACAGTTAGATGTGGGATCCGAACCACTATGTGCCTCCACCGTGTCTCGAACCCGGGACCACTTGATTAGAAAGCGATGGCGTTACACCTCGCCTTCGGGAATGCTAGAAAGAGAAACAATGACATGGAAAGCACAGAGGAAAATAAAGAAAAGTAAAAGAGTTGGATACAGAGAGAGGAGAGTGGTATCGTGATAGTTTGAATCTTCTGCAACCTGTTCTTCGACATTGAAATAAGTTGTTGAGAATTTGCAAGCCATGTGTGCTCCGTACGCCCATAACTCGTTGATGTATGGCAATTAAGACAATGTAATACTTTGGTTATTTCCATAACAAACGTGTAACACTTACTGTATTTACGCGCTTTAAAACACACATATAGGCTGGAGTTTTAATTGAAATGTGTAGGCGCGACCAACTGTTCAAATAAGAATTATTGAATTATGAACCTACAGTATAAGCGTACTCTTCGGAACAATTTCTTTTCTTTCTGAGGTGTACCCCATCGATCGGCCCTTGAAAGGAGCCGTTAATTATTCAAGCTGCCTTACAAACGAACCCATTATACCCGAGTGTCTGTTCTTGACTGCTGCGGAAGATAGAAAAGACTTTACTGCCGATAAGGAAAGCAGATGAGAATGTGTGTGTATACGGATTCTGACGTAAGAAGAAAACCAAATAATTACCTACAGCTGTTGGGATAATAATGAGTTAATTGACCTCAGCAAGCATCGTAGCCGTTTGTACAGGCTGATTCATAACTTTGTGAAACATTTTAGAAAATTACTACATATAAACGATACAACTGACAGGGGTAATTCTGTCAACTCTTTCAAAGTCTTCAAGTTTTTTTTACACATCTAACAAATGCTCTGTGTCCACCTTTACTGATGCCGCAGATATCTAACCCACACTACAGACCAGTGGCGGCCGGCAGCAACTATGATTTGTAGTGCCAACGTGATGAAGAAATAAATAAATAAAAAAAAATCCGCAATGCCCACTCCCCACTCCCGCTCCCTCCTTGAGGTTGCGCCACTGGGCAAGATGTTTATCCTCGTTTGGTAACGTGGAAAACAGTGTGTGTTTAAGTAATAACGCACTAATCCGATTCATTTTCACTCACTAACCTATCTTTGCACACTACAGGACACTTCCCTAAAAACACAACAATTTAAACAGGAAGGGAAAGACAAATCTTCTCACCTTCTCCTCCCCCATGCACACGTATTCCAACTGGATGTCGAAAATATCCTAGACATTTGTTGTAAAAAGAGATGTCAAAATGCCAAAGGAAACTCACATCACCATAGATTTTTAATTTTATATTTTTAATAAAGTCTGGATGGCCTTCTAGGCGCATCTATCTATTATCAAAATGCTCATTTAACTTTGGAAAAATACTAGGTTCGTTTCTCAAAAAGAAGGCAGAAAAGTAGATAGTACCTTTCTCACGAATTACTTCCCCCAGCGGGTCTTACAAATCCGTCGTACTTAGGGGCTTATCTCTGAAGGTGGCAACTGTGTCAACACTGCGAAAGTTCCCTCGCCGTGCCAAGCGAAAACGGGCACGGCTGGTGTCTTATGTGCTAACCCCAACCCCTGCCACTTTGTTCCCGGTTCATGGTGGAAATGTTCCTCGCTGAGATTTCTTCAACCCTCTGCACGTCTGTGAACTTGGTTAGGCCAGCTCTTGGGCGGAGCTGACCGCTGCCTCGCGAGGGTACAAAACAGCTGGCGATGCAGTGAGGAGGTTGGTGCGGTCGTCACGTCAGCTTGACCGATTGCAAGATTCGAATCTCCTTTTCTGTAAACTATAAATGCATTAATTTAACAATACTTCGGCGAGGTATGCGTTTCTTCTGAGGGTAGTGCCATGGCACGGCGGCTCTCCCCCTTGAGCAGCCGCTGCTGCAGACATGTGATAACATATTACGGTCGATCAATGCCATAGTTGCAGTTTACGGTTGCGAAGTTCCTGAGGATTAGAGGGGGGGGGGGGGTTGAGGCTCCTACTGAAATTCTGCTCGAAATCGTCCCTGCATAGTCACACCGGACAAGGTTCTTGTGTATTCCAAAACGCAAAACTCTTTTTCACGTTTACACAGCGCCATATTTGCCACTGCTGCTACTACTGCCTCCTAGCGGCAAACCATGGTAACTAAGCTCGTGCGATTTCCTCCAACGTTTAACGTTTAACGTTATTTCGGCATCAGAATTACCACTATCCTTCGCAAAGTTTATATATGGTGAATTTCTAAATTGTTTCATGGACTTTTGAATCATCTCTTTACTACCACCAAAGATTCCATGTTTTAGATCCGCCCTAGGCATAGATGTTCATTTATGTGTGCTTATAATCAATTTAGGGAAAAACTTTCTGCGAAGAACATGTGGTGCAAAATTTGCATATCAAAGCGCGCTAAATATAAGAGAGGTTTAATCGTACGTATATTTTGCACACCGCTTGAGAGGTCTTTACAGGAAGCACGTATCGCCAGCCGTGGGTGGTCTAATTGCATTACTCTTCTCTGCTTACCGCACAGAGCGAGAGAGCTCTCAGTTCTACCGCTCCAGAGGGTGCCCGCCCAAAGGTTAATTAGACCTTTACGATACCTTAGTCGGGTGACGTCACCAGACCGCAGCCATGTGATGCTTGAATGAAACATGAATCGTCTGTGTCCAGTTCTGTTTATGTTACCTCGATCAGATGCTGATGAATTTTGTTTCTGGCTACTGTATATACCGTAAAAGGTAAGGTACGTGCTCTTTGCACCATACCATGAAGGGATGTGGGGATGGGGCCGGAAAAATTCCGACCTTAGATCACCCACCTCGGGAACCGAACACGGGTCTCCCGCGTGGCGGTCAGACGTCCTACCGACTATTTATTATTATTATTAAGAAAAGGAATACCCCTAAGCGGTAGCATCCCCCCGTTTTTCACTTCTTTCTCAAGTTTTTACATTTCTCAGTTTTTCTCATTTGGTCAACACAAATATCCATGTCTTGCCCGGGATTCGAATCCGGAACAAATCGCGTCTCAGCGTACTGTGCTAACCACTCCGCCACGGAGGTCGACACCAACTAAACCACCGCGGCTCCTTACTGTGTACATTGGAGGCTACTAAATATCATAGCAATTAAAAGCATTCTCATGCGATTTTTATTCTTGCTAACTATTAGGTAACTAAAACCTTTAAACGTTATGATGAATAGAATATGCATTATTTCTAAAGTCGTTTTCACGTTCAGAAGACACAACGGCGCTTATGGAGAAACCGCACAGTGTTGCCAATACAGCGCTAGCTCATGTCGCCGGGAAATGATGAGCTTCCTTCGCAGTGTAGGTGTTACATATTTTTTATTAATATTAATATTATACTGTGAACATTACAGTTCATTAGCATGTCATTTTCCCATTAGATTTAATTTAATACACAGGCACATTTAATATTCATGTATTTATTTCATAGAATAACATTGAGATATGGTAATGTATTACATATATATATATATATATATATATATATATATATATATATATATATAAATTCATTATTGTCTATGAATTTATGTGTATGTTGGAAAGTGAAAGGTGATCTTCATTTCAGTATTAATGTCGACAGTAATGTAAAAAAAACAACGTGTATTTGCGACAGCACTAATGTTGCTCACAACAGCAGCATTGGAAATAATTGTCAATTATTAAATTAAAGTAATTGCAATTCTATTATAACAAACTGAATGAAGTTAATATTTTTACTGAATGGAAATAAAATAACAACTCGAAAACGTGGTGGTGATTAGCCGGAATGCTGCGGTGAGTCGGCTCAAGATGGCCAGACAACGTCCCCTTACTTTGCGCGCGGTTCGGGTTAAAAAGAAACTCCAAATGCATGCAAGTAATATTTCTGGGAACCTTTGAGTGGTTATAAAAAATAATTTTATTATTTTCTTCACAACTTTGTCGCTGGAAGTTTTTACTTGGAATTACAGAACAAAAAATGGCCAGCGACGACATTTTCTACTGCACGAATATAATAAAATCTTTACATACTTTATTTAAATATTTTTTAATGCGAATATGCTTTAAAGTATTGATAAATTCTGAGCACCACCATCACCTATGACAATTAGAAAACCCTGTCAATTTTTTTCATAATGAATGCTTCAATTTTACGGCATGTTTCAACGTTAGGAATGAAAACAATGTAAAAATTTTGTTTTCACAGAAAATTTGCGTTTTTAATTTATCTAAAAATATGTAAACAAGTTACCACTTTTTTGTGCTCACCATCGTATTCTCTACAAAATTTCCTGCAAAACTGCAGGTACTGATTTTACGTAAGCTAAATTTGTAAATCGAGAAATTTCACAACAGCGCGCTCGTATTTCCCATAAGAAAAGCATTGTCCATAAGAGCCCATTGTGTCTTCTGAACGTGAAAACGACTTTAGGATATCGGAGATTCATCCCTACTTTTCAAATTTTTCAAAAATAGTTGATATAAGTGAAATCATTTTCGTAAACGCTTGTAGACATCTTAGTTTTTAATGAGATTAGTTATCTAATTGTTTTTAAACTATTCTATCTCTACACAGTGCTACCACCTAGTGACAATTCTTGGAATTTGGTGCATGTAAATTTCATTCATCTCATCTTATAAGGTAAATCAGACAATTTGTGGACGATTTCTGTTGTCGAGAGTGTCTTGTTGTCGACTTTTCAACTTGCCACCAAGTGTTCCCGCCCAAGTCATCCTCATCGTCACGATTAGCGGAAAGTGGCAGAAAGATGGTGTGAAATCTTTTTTAAAAAATAAAAATTTGGAAAACGTGAAATGTACCAAACATAAAGTGTATAAAGTAGTGAATGAACCAGGATTACTTTATGGAAATTAAAATTGACTATCGAAGTGGAACCACAGATAATCGTATTATACGTATACACCGTAACTTAAAAAAAATAAAGCATGTTGTACGATACGAGAGAATAAGATTCTAGGTTCTAAGAATCCTAGTTTGAAAACCAACTCGTTGAAATACAAATGTAGTGCTTTGATCGTGATATTTTCTGAACATCTCCAACTGCCCTAGTCTAGTTAGCGAGCCTAATAACAGTGGAATGTGTGAGCGGGAGAGTTAGCGATAGGTGCTGGCTTGAGATGACGTCATCAGCTCACTTGTTGATTGGATGCTTCGAGCATTGTGACTCGCTCCCAAGCTGCAAATGCAAAACCGCTGGAGAGGTTAGGAAAATTCCAATTCTACCAAAGAGAAGGGAGTGGGGTGGGCGGACGCCTTCGGTCGACTAGTTCCGACCCCAGAAAACAAGTACTATTAGATAAACAAAGGGTATTTTCGCCCATATTCGCATTTATTGTGAGGGATTTAGGGTTAAATATCAGAAAATTCTACTATCTCCTAAGTGTGTGACGTGCATGCAATCTGGATAGAGGAACGAGTACCCATTCTCAGAATGTGGGAGTTCAGAACACAAATGATTTCGGAAACAACGTTCCAACAATTTCGTGACTGTTTATTGTCGGGAAGGAGAACCCTCAAAGAGAAGAGTAGCAGTTATTGTGCTAATTGTGAGCTCGTACGAGCTTCCTTGCAGAAACACGTATCCGTGCTGGATCCACATAAAAGAGGATATAAATTCAGCTTCTCTTGCGAACAATAAGTTCATTCTATGCAACAGGAGAGAAAGATTATTGCCGGGACTATCAAGGACTTCGCATTAAACTTTTGAAAACAGGCTCAGGAGTGAAATGGCTTGCATGTTAAGCAAACAGGCGGAAAAACAAAACAAGCACATTAGTCTTCAGAGCCAAACATGCTTATTATTCGCTGTGGGTAGCTTACTGTTATTTGCTCGCTGTTTTCATGGGAACCCAAACGACCTAGAAGCTAGTAGGTTCCTGCGTGGGCTTCCAGTAACTTACAATGTTCTGAAGCGTGACCTCATGGTGGAGGAATGATTTTGTGTTTTCCCTTTAACGCAACATCAGAAGTTTGTAAACTACTGTTTAGTTATTATACGTCGCCTTTTGTAGTACCTGTTGGAATCATGGTGATGAAAAATGACCAATATCTAATAAATTTGACATATATCTTATCTTATGTATCTTAGACTAGGCAAGGTATCGAACCTAGGACCCTTGGCTTCGTGGTGGTACTAAGAATTTCACTGAGGTTTACGAAATTGTCATAGTTTTAGCAGCCTGTTCATGTGATGCAAGTGCTCACTTTTGAAGTGGCATCACAAGAGTGCAAAATTAAAAATTGTAATGAGGTCGTTGTAAATATAATTTATACTTGTCCAATACTTTTTACTTAATATAAAATAATATATTAATTACGAAATACAAGCAATCTGCAGAGGGGGAAATTATAGTGCATTTCCTTTTCACAAACATTACATTCTTACGTGTAAAAGCAGTGTTTATGATCAGTCTCTCTTTCCCCTCTATCTGTCACTATCTGTTCTTCTTTCACTCTCTCTGTTTTTGTTTCCATCTTTCTCTCTCACTTTGTTTTTCCTCCCTTCTCTCTTCATTTTTCACTTTTTCTTTCTGCCTCTTTCCATATCACCACGTTCTTTTGTACCTTCTCTCCTTCCCTTCTACCTCTCTCTGCTTTTCTCGTCCCCCCCCCTCTGCCTATTTCCCTGCACTTCCTTCCTTCTCTGCCTCTTCTTTCATTCTCCCTGTCTACATGTTTTTCTCTTCTTCTTCTTCTTCTTCTCTCTCTCTCTCTGTCTCGATGCGTGTGTATTTGTGGAAGAGATCATCTCCGTCTCTTTCCCTACCTGCATGCTATTTCCTTCCTTCTCTTCCGCTTCGACCATTCTCCCTCCCTCCTTTCTCAGTTTCTCTCTTCGTCTCTTTCTGTACCTGTACTTTCTTTTCGCCCATCTCTGCCCATTTCTTTCTGTCGTCTATTGTATCTTTTTTCCGTTTTCTGATGAGTTCCCGTGGTCTATCTTTGCTTTATAGCATGTTTGGTACGTACATATGATATACAGGGTGTCTATAAAGTTGTTTACAACTTTACAGTTTAATAACACGAGTTTCAACTGACATTCAAACGCTTATTGTGGTTTATGTGATACACCAACTCAGAATGTTTTCATTGCATTCAGTCCACTTTGATACGTTAGCTTTTGGTGCAACGTACTTAAACAGTTTTCCTCATGATGGCCACTGGAATTATGTATATACGATAAGGCGTATGTTTATGTAATATTCATGGAAAAGATGCCACAGGCATATGTTTATGTAATATTCATCGAAGAGATGCCACAGAAGTACCTAGACCATTTTTAAAGGAGAACATATAATGAGACGTAGAGGTGGTAGTTGGAATGGAATATGGCCAGGTGCACTGGCGTACGCAAGGAGGGAGTGTGATGGGGTTGCAGCCCCCTCCGAAATTTTGAGAAAATAAGCATTTTTAATTAAAGGCCGTGAAGAACTCGAAAGAAAAAACAGAGTAGTAAACGCAAAACCCCTTCAAGATGACCCCGATTGTCATTTCTGAGAGTAGAAAATTCTAAATATACGAAATATAATATTGTGTATACCGTTCCCCTGAAAGCAGCTATGTACTGTCCACCTTTTAGAATTCCAGTCCCTCCAGAAAAAAAATCCTGCGTATGTCAGAGGTCAGATGTAATGATTGAAAGCACATTTATGAGAAAGAGGAATTCCTTTGACTGAATAGCGAAGGAGTGAAACGTTGGGCTTTAAGTCATGCTCACGCCATGACTAGCAGGATTGTAAGTGATCTATGCAAAATGGAAAAACACAAGTGTCTTGAAAAATCGAGTTTCCACCAAGAATGAAGAAAAGGAAGAATCAGTGATGTTGGAGACCGGGAGAAGATGTGGATAAAGCTAGAGTTATGAATACAGCCTTCGAATCTAGCAATGTTTGGTAAACATCCTGTCTGGAAAAGTAGCAGCCAAGGATATTAATATCGACCAGGTATATGATATATACAGTATAGCAGTGCGGAAATTTAAGGAGAGCCTCCCAAACGAGTTTTATACTACTCTCTGGAAATAGTAGATATGTTGTGAACATGAGAATAGTAAACGTCAGATTATAAAGCGAATAAACAGTACATTACTGTATCCAAAGCCATAGCCATTCAAACAAACAGAGGTATACAAATGTACGATGCATTTAAATACAAAAAAAATCTACCTGAAATCACCAATCGATAGGAATCGAACCCTGATCCGCACCGAATGGACCATCGCAGCAGTATCTCTCTCTTTTTGCATGCGTAGTTGCCAATCTTACCCTTACCCAAAAATCATATACTGTCGGTGTTACCGTCACACTCAACCTATCTTCATCCCTTATCCTTAATTTTCACCCTGTTTTTGCACTGGCCACTCTCTATCTCCAAATTCCGTAGCATTTGCTTGCCCAGCGAGTGCGTACCATATACCGCCGTAAGCTTAAGAGATTAGTGTATTGTCCTACATCCTCTAATATCTCTCTTATAAATTGCTTCCGGCTAGTATATGCTTTTAGAAAGTGCATGAGCCAGAGACTTGAGTCTGTGGAAGTTGTAGTTATCCTATTCCACCGAAACCAGCAAATCAATATTGCGGTGTTCTGTTGTTGACAACAATGGTACTTCAAGGCAACGTGATTATTATGCACAGACCAGTTCGGCCGCAAGTCGATCTATAATGCCCGGCGAGGAAAGTATAGCTGTACCTCCTACTGTCAAACCGCTGTCGCTTTAGTATCACCCACGTGCTTTCTACGATCTGTTTGTCCTATTGACTTTTCCACATGGTTTTACAAAAACTGCGTGGGTGATGTGGAGGAAATTGTGTGTAAGTATAGGTCAAAGTTTTCTCGTTACATACACTTTCCAATTTTTCTCTTTACCTATTTGTCTTTATCACTCATGTCTTCCACCCCCCCCCCCCCGGAACTTTTCCTTCCACGCTTTTTCTTGAATGTCAATTTAATTTCTCTCTTCAGCGTTATTATTATTATTTGCATTTAATTGGCTTATTTTACTTGAAGTGGCTTTTATGCCATTTTTGGTTAATCGCGAATACGAAGAAAAGTGATGATATCATAACATTGATGAAGGGACACTCACAGAGAACGTCCATACGCAGGCCTGGATTCGTACCCGGACGTCGTAGCACGCCGTGCTAACCACTCCGCCACGGAGGTCTCCTAAGCTTTCCAAAACGCATTACGTCGAGAGACAAACTAAAATTAACACGCGATCCACAAGATAATATATGGTACGATTTTCTCAAGTATACATCATGAAAGAAATGGGGGTCTTCCCCGTTGTCGCATTGTAATCATTAGGTCACAGATTCAATACCGGGTGGATGCACATAGTGGTTCAGATCCCACTTTAAATTGTAGGTCCAGTCCCTGTGCACATAGCTGCCATAAAACAAATTTCAGTCAATAATGAAATAGAGGGACAGTAACTTTTTTGAACGCGAATTTGTGGACATTTCTTGTATCAAAGAGAAATATATTTTTTTGTCCCATATTTTTCCGCCTCCTTGGAGGTTATTAATCAGTCAACTAATAAACTCGCTATCGTAAGATCCAGGTTCGAGTCCCAACCTGGTCATGAGTATTTCATCATTTTCACCTTAATCATCATTCATTCTCATCGTCGGGAATAGCCCAAATTGGAAGAAAAAGCGACGCTAAATAACAAAATAAGTACTACATTCCTAGGTTCGCGCGTAGGTAAATGGTTAGTGCTCTCTCCTTTCGTGCGAGGGGTCCCGGGTTGGAGTACCTGTGAGTGCCCCCAAAATTTATTTGTTGACCCACCATCATGAAGGCACAGGTTCAGATTGCCCCGGGCCCCCCCACCAAAAGGAAGCTGTTAAGGGCCTCCACCAAAAAAAATACTTTAACCAGCTGGCTATGCTTGTGAAAAATTACATAAGAAGTTGTACGTATATTTTTTTTAAAAAAACTTCAATATTGTCGTATGTCTACACTCTTCTGGATCCAATTGTAGCACAGCTCCCAGTCGATCTGTTTGTAGATATCTGAAGCTCAGTATACTTTATACCATGGATTGATTTGGCTGTGGTGTAGAAATAAGGCACACTTAGTCAAACAATCAATTCTCAACCTCAAATCCACCTCTCGCCTAGTGAACATTTCAGAGTGGAAAGGTTTCTACCAGTGATTGATCAAATCACCTCATCACTCGCAGACAGGATTTTTCCATATGAAACTGTCGCAAAGAGGTTCAGTATTCTAAATGAACTTGCAGTGGCAACTCCATCGCAAATTACATCTGCAGCTCGCGAGCTTGTGAGCATCTACGAGGAGGATCAGGAACCATCGCTAGAGAATGAGCTGATACAGTTTGCACACCTAGTAAGCAGTAGCAATGTCAAACATCAGGAAGACATCCCATGTCAATGTATAATATTGTATGTAAGAACCCGTTTCGCAGTACATTTTCCAATGTCGAAAATCTCTTTAGAATGTATTTGGTCTTAATTGTAACAAACTGCAGCGGAGAGAGATCTTTCTCAAAAATGAAATTAGTGAAAAACAGGCTTCGTGCTGCCATGGGACATGAATTGGACTTCGATGATATAGTAGATGAATTTTCGGCGAAAAAGGCAAGAAAAGTGTGTCTACTATAAGTGTTAAGCCTTAGGGAATTTTCTTGAAGAAAGTGTAGTTACTACAATTTCCACAATGAACCTGTCGGTAATTGTCTAGTAGATGGACCGTGCATATGTAGTGACATATTTACTCTTACTTGTAAATAATATCATTTATAATAAATTATGTACGTAAGTACAGTCTACTGCTCAGTTCTCTTGTTTCCGTCTGAACCCCCTTAGTATTTACTATATATTGTAGTTACGGTGGGGTGTTCACTCTTCATAATATTGTATAGACATTTAGACGCATAATTTTACTGCTGCTATAGCGCTACAATTTTCGTCCTGCAACTTTATTTTACTGCTCTATTCTCCCTGCAAACCTATCTGCGATATGTTCGACTGTGAATGACTACTGATTCTAAAATCAGGTCTACCATTTCAACTGCTGAAAATTGGTGGTTAACATATTCAGCTAATAAGGCGCCTAGTAAAAAATAGTAAAAAAAATGAGGGGCCTCCCATAAAACATTTTGCCCATGGTCCTCCACAAACCTTGATACGGTCCTGTGAAGGCAGTTGGGGAGCTACTGCAAAAACAGTAGCAGACTCCGGTCTAAAAAGCCAGAAAAGAGCGGCGATGGGACTTGACGCACTGACCACACGTCACATCATGAAAAAGTCGCTTGCCAAGCTTTACCCTCAGAGGGCTATTGAAGTTATTTTAGTTTTAGTTGCATTCCTACATATTTCCTGCGTTTCGCGTTCTCTCTCCCTAACTCATTATTTTAAAAGGGAAGCTGAACAACCGCCCACCTTGACCCTTCACTGCACACACATACACACGCAATCACTCACTCTCGTTCACCATCCACGTATACCTGTACGTTCATACACACTTCCCTCAAAATTTTCCCACTCAACACACCATACTCACATAGAGAGAGAGTTGTCTTTCTTTATAAAACTTATAAATATCTATATAAAACCATTAGCATCGTCCTTGTCCTTGGGAGACTTGTGGATTCTGACAGTCTGTATTTTCCACTGTACTTTACAATTCCTTCAAATATTTTGACTTCAGGAATTTAGAATTTTCCTTGTAATACACGAAACTGCTGTTCAAGAAGATACTGGTAATCATCGTTACATTATTGACGAAAATGAAGGGAGTGTCGAAGTTGGGTTATGGTACGCACTCGACATACGTTTAAGAAAAATACTACTAATACTGATACTAATACTAATAATAAAGAACGAAAATTAAATTTCTGTGTAAACTTCTTTGATAATAAATATTGCAATTGCAAAGCAATCCTTTCTTTGACACACACTACGCTGTTACATGTTACCGTAAAACAGAATCTGCTACTGATAAAATTTAATAGTGTCTGTTAATTTCCATAAAAACGGGATGCAATAGTTTTTTTTCGAGAACGTATACACATTCATGTCCTCACTTCTCTGTGCTGTGTCTACAATGAGAGGTAAATATGGCGTCAGAATGTCAAAAATATATACACTCTCTCATACACGTTGCAACTTAACTGTAAAAAGGCCCATTTCTCATATTCGACACGATCAACCTCAACTGCATAAAGCAGAATCTACCATACAGAGGAACAGTGAAACCAGACTGTTATCACAGTCCATTATTCTAGGAAATTAGTTACGAATTCAAAACCAGAAACTTAGATCTTTTCCTTTTTATTTTAACAGTGCAAGAGTACCTTTATAGAATGCTAACAAGCAACAAGTAAATATATTCCCTTTCTTTATATATATCATTAATCAGACAACTATAAGCCCTACAAATTAAATTGATAAATAATTAGGGGGCAATGCGTGTATAGTGAATGCGGCCATACGACCGAGAATTCTAAGAATAGATTCCTCAATACCCAAACTAATATTAATTTAATAAGAAATTTAGAATAACCAAACCTAATATAGAACCATTAAATAAACAAATAATCTAACTTAAAGGAACCACCATCTACGTAATTCCCCATCATTTCGCCTCGCCACACTCACCATTCCCGTTGATAGAGCTACTCCGCTCTATGTCCGATGCCTAAAGACAAAGCGTGCTCGTTTCCTCCTAGCGGCTCTGAGCAGACCAAGCATGACGTCAGTTGCAATGTTACCAGTACATTTAGTACATTTGTGGGCAGAGGGTTATAACGTCTATCGTCTATAATACAGCAATAAGACACATTAAAAAAACTCAAACTAAATTGGAATATTTTATCATGCATCACAATAGATGGTAATTATAAATTATTATATAAATTATATATTATTAATATTATAAGAAACTAAATAATTACATTAATTAGGATAATTATGTAATAGCCGTAAATACCTTGAAAACAATCATGGTCATTTTTACGATATAATATAAACTGCTGGCTGGGGAAACGACGGTGTAAAGACCATGGCCGTTTTTAAAGTATTTACTGCCATTACATAGTTAATAATTATTGTATGTTTAACGATTCAGTTTTTAAAGATATTGCGCGCAGAAAAGCAATTTATAATTTAAAGTCATTATCCGCCGTTGCCTTGTGAGCAAGGGGTACCAGGTTCGATACCCGGTGGAGGTTGATGGTGATTCGGATCCCACTTTAAACTGTAGGTCCAGTCCTGATTAGCCTATCTGTGCATAAAGTGGACTTAAAACAACAACTCGTGAAACTCATTAATCCATCTTTATGCACAATAGAATATTCAAATTTAAATTAAAAACGGCTGAGTCCTACACAAACATTAATTTTAACGTTAGATTGTTGTAAAATTTATGGTAACTTCTAATAGTGTAATTGGATGTCAGCGTAAATTGACGGTCTTAGACTGCCATATCTTCAGCCAACTTTTTACATTTCAACATTAGAATAGCAATATTAAAAAATGCATTTCTACGTTGGATTAATGCGTTTATTATTTAAAAACACACCCGCTACGGACGAGCGGATCATGAAGTTCTGGCTCAGACACGGAGAGAACGTAACACCTGTCTGTTTTGTCATGTACATGTTGAGCCGGAAACAATGGACACAAGCAATCAATCCTTTGTGTCCATGAATAGCAACAACAATGGCATCGCACATGCACACGGGACGAGCGCTTTGTAGTCACAGTTGTCTTTTGGTGTATCCATGGATCCGACACCATTTTACATAACCTTTTTTTGTGCTCCATTCAATACCTTTGATGTTCTCGAAAGTAATTATGTTGTACGATGAGACTTGCATCCTCCATTGCCCCTTAAAATTGACTGTCACATCATGTTTTTTCAGTTTTTTTATTTACTTTGAGTTGTCTCTACACCATTCTGGGTTCTCTCTCGGATAAGGTGATCGGACGTCCCGGGAAAGTCCCTTTTTTTGAGTCTCTGCACCGATTTCTTTTAACGTAAAACGGGACACGATTATGTCCCTTTTTTGTGACAATGACTTTCCGCATAGAATTACTGCAACCAGGCCCGTACCCAGTCACGGATTAAGGTGGGTGCTATTGATGCTGCAGCATTAGGCCCAGATGAACAGAGACGAGAATTTTCCGAAAGCTGAACAGTTTTCTTTTGCTATATAAACCTGAAAATAAATCTTGGAATGAAATTTGGAGCCCCAATTTCGGACGCCTAGACACAGCGTTACTTATTATACAGTTATTATTATTGTTTGAGCTGTGACGTAACTTTAACGTCGTTGTGTTTATTGTTCACGGATGATTTCAAGCATCAGGCCCAATTTCCCTGCCCGTACCCAGGATTTTTTTTGAGGGAAGTGCCAGATCCGAAAATGTTTATATGTAGATATATGTATATGTTTGTGTGTGTGTACAGCGAGAGAGAGAGAGAGAGCGAGAGAGAAAGAGAAAGAGAGAGAGAGAGTGTGTGTGAGTGAGTGAGTGTGAGTGAGTGAGTGTGAGTGAGTTTACAAGATAGTTGAAATGTTCAAATGTTTTTTAAGTGTTAGATTTTATTTCATTCTTGCTTTCTGTTAATAATTATCAATAAGATTTCATACTTATATCAGTCTTTCAATCAGTATAAAGCTGTTTGAAGTGGAATGAAGTTTAGTTCGCGCTGATAAGTATTTTGTTTGCATTTTTTGTATTTTTTCTAGACTCGAGACCATATCTAGGCTTCCCTTTCGAGATCGAGAAAGGGACTTTCTTCTTGATTCCCATGGAGTCTTGTCTAGTTGTATTGATGATAGTTAAGACGAAGGAATCCAGCTACGACGTAAGCCCGTGTCTATAGTAGGAATGAGATGAGATGATTATTTGAACTCCAATCACACGTGATGCCTGTCTCTCCTTAGTATGGCTGAAACTCGATACGTCTCTTAATCAGCAAATCGAGGACTCGGTCTGTTTCATTTAGGCAAGGAAATAAGAGAACCCACGTACACGAAAGGGAAGCTCAGATTCCTCGTCTGACGCCAGATTGATTTGGAATCACGTTGTTTAGGGAGGGAATTAGAACCACCTTAATCTCTAAAGTGAATAATCCTTGCTTTGGACTCAAGACACCCGACACATGGAAAGATTTAATTAACAGGTCTGCAAATGTAAGAAATCCTGAATCTGATATCGTAATCTCAAATCCTGTGTTGGAGTGTAAGGAGTGGCCTTCTGGTAAGAACCCAAAAGTCAACCTCACTTCCATGTAGTTCACCCCGGTAACTGTTCCTTGCAGACGAACGAGGCTATGGCGTCTGGACCTACGGCCAGTGTAGTTCTGTGTGGCGTCCTGTGTTTTGCCCCTATATGTGCTGAGTGCCGCTTTACAGCCTCAGCTTTAAAGTTAGGTAAGGAGAGTATACTTTTTCGTGTGTTGGGGAACCGAATACTGATATCTGATAGATATTGCTACACGAAGGAAATAGAACACAGCTACGGATGTGTTCGTGATGGAATTTATGATCAGCAGCTCAATTATGTTAGATTTTTCAAGATGTGTTGCATGTGTTAGTCTGAAGGTTTATTTGGTACAGTTCGCGCCATTGAGTGCTCTACGGGTTATTGTTGCCAAACTTATATTCGGTGCAGATGCAGCGACTAACCATGATGTTGCACGACGAGTCCTTTGAAAGGGTAAGCAAATGTCAGTGAGTTTTTCAAGCTCTTAGAAGGCAAATTATTTTCCTCTCGCCATTTGAAATACCTGCTGCTCATGTGACGGTTGTCTCCTCCTCCTCTCAGCTGTAAATGTGGTACCCAAGCGTTCAAGTTTCCCTCTCAAAGCCAACGCCGAGCTCTGGCTGGCAGAGAAAAAAAAAAGCAGGTGCTGTCTCCAGTGCTCTTATTGGGTGGAAGCACTCACGTGATTGTTACCAAGGTCTTACAGCAGGTAGCAGATCACCAAGCCACGAGAACTGTACAGAATAATATATCTGAGGTATACGCACTGCTAGGTGTCTATGAATGTGTCTAAGATTCTGTGTGATATTAGTTAAGCAAGCAATACGGGAAAATGGAGAGTAACGCTTTAGCGAGAAGTGATCGTAATGGTAATGTACGCATATTATAAAAGTAATAATTGGATTTATTTTACGTTGTTTATCTTCTGGTTTTGGCTAATCGCGACGATGTGGATAAATGGCGGATCAAGGGATAATCACAAACATAAATGGGCGACACAACACGAGTTTCACAGAGGATCATACTGGCTGACGTCAGAGTTATCTTGCTAAGTTCAGAGCTATCAAGTTTATTT
Organism: Lepisma saccharinum; assembly: GCF_977018435.1. NCBI lineage: Eukaryota > Metazoa > Arthropoda > Insecta > Zygentoma > Lepismatidae > Lepisma > Lepisma saccharinum. Next base: position 45,245,973 of record NC_139242.1, read on the forward strand.
GGTAGACCAAAGCTTTCTCACACACGCCATCGTGACTGACTGATTTGAACAAACACGTGTGTGTGTGTGTGTGTGTGTTGGGGACGCAGTAGTTAAAATTTATCATCTGTCTGGTATACTTTTTGTGTAAAGAAAATAAAGTGACTCTTGATCTGGAGGCATTAGCAAGGGAAAAAAGATGTAGTTGAAATTTGATAAACATTCACCATCGCTGAAGAGTCCGTAATGGATACCGAGACCCTTTCCAACCCCCAACCCCCTCACTCAGGAAAACGTAGCTGCAAATAAAGGCACAGCGATGAAAGAAGGCAAGTAATAGCAATCCCTGAAAAGGCCTGGGGGTAGGAGCTTTCATTCCTTTAATTAAAAGTCGTGGACGTTAAAAGACCAAATGTCAAGTACCAAGAGTTTTTTTTTATTATTTATTCTACAGCAAGTGATGAGAAGACGGAAAGGGTTTTTTGCATACATCATGCATTTTTGCAAGTTGCGGAAACTGTAATTAACGAGTTGATCAATTTACTGAAAATGTTATTGCCTCGGCAACAGCAGCCTTGCATCCGTTAGGAGTCAAGGAGTGTGGCGCCGCAACCCGTTAACGACAAATGTTATGTTTCCTAAAAGTTTTCCCACAGCAATACGGCAACTCGTCAAACAAGAATAATAATTTGCGGTCATATTAAAAGGGGGAATTCTTCAAGTGTAGGCACCATAAAGCAAGACATGAGTTCTAGTTCAGTTTCCTAAGCTCTTTGTAGCATATTTGAGATTTCATTTCGGGAGGTAGGTTTTTTGGGGTATGCATATGTACATATTACTAGTCAGTAAACTAAACTGCTGCCTTGCGGTTCTAACTACCTTAGAGCATAGATTATTAAATCGTATGATAACATTTACATATAATTTAGAAACATTTAATATATTGTTGTAATCCCGTTTTACCTGGGATCTGAGGTCACAGGGAAGTTTCAATTATACATTTAGGTAGAGCTTAATTGTATCTGTTGGCTGAACCTGCTCCGATTAGGAGGGTAGAGATATGGAAAGTTGATGTAAAGGTTATTCACGCTTGTTCATACCTGGTAGGTGTGTGATGTTCTTGTCCAGATGCTTCTTGCAGACCGAATTGTGACAGGTGCCAAGGTTCTATCCTGCGACCCTTGGCTCATCAAACCGAGCAATCCCTTGCGACTCGTTGCATGCTAGGCAGCCGTAACTCCGTGTTCCATCGTCGTAGTTCAGTAGTGTTAATGTGTTGTAGAGTAATCAGAGACTAATTATCCATGTGAGCGTCGATGATAAAAGTAATTCAAAAGAGCGTCGATGATAGGTGTAGTTCAAATGAGACCGAGCTCAGGGAGTGAGCTCCCTTTATAATCTTAGGCTTCGAAAGGTTGTTAAACCTTTCGAACGCGCTAGATCTTGTTTTGATCCACGCGTTTGCCTTTCAGTTCCTTGTTTAACGGAAGTTACTAAGTTAGCGCATTCTTGGGATCGCACGCTGGTCGGACAATTCCAGGAAATAAACAAGCGTGAATATTACCATGACGAGGTTTTTTCGGTTTAATAATCTCCATATCTCTACAATATTTACATTATAAGAAAACCCAAACTCATACACAAAAAAGCTTTCTAACTAGTAACATCCAATCCTTGACTAAATTTCTATCGCCAAGTTCAAATTTAATGCCCATCTAATATATCTACAAGTTTCTTGTGAAAACTTTAATACATGTAAAATATCAGCACTAAGCCATGAAAACTTAACCGTAAAACATTTGCAAAATGGTGTCCTTCTTTAATCCACAAGACTGCATACTTTTCGACAGGGAAATCTTTGATGACTGGAGGATTATTTTTAGTCTTTGAATGCTACGTCGAAAATAGACGAACATGCATGGAATGAATGACATAGAATCAGCGATGTGCGTCTACGCGTAAACAACGATAGTCTACATTCTACACGTAGAGTATTTTATAACTTATATTACGTAATCTATGTAAACAACATGGCGAAAGGTGATAATTTAGCAAAGGGCGCAGTGGAATTAAAATAAAATTATACTGCGTAGCGATGTGCGTCTACGCGTAAACAACGATAGTCTACATTCTACACGTAGACTATTTTATAACTTATATTACGTAATCTATGTAAACAACATGGCGAAAGGTGATAATTTAGCAAAGGGCGCCGTGGAATTAAAAGAAAATTATACTGCGTATCAGTTGCTGATGTGTGAGGAGAACTTTTCATACTCTTTCTTCCAAATTCGAACAATTTCTCACCTAGGAAGAAACCTAATAAAGAAAATATTCTAGTGTTTTATGGGGAAAATACCATTTTTCCTCACGACTGCCATCTGTTGTTGTTTTTTGCATACTATTTATCTTCTTCTATAGTTGATAATATAAGAGAAGAGAAATTTGTTGTAAATAGGATTCTTTTCATTTCGTTAGGAACCAATATGTTACTTTCCTTTCATGAAACCCTTGAAAATTAATTTTAATGCACTTTGGATTGTCTACGTAGTATATGTAAACTTCAACCCAATGTAATCTACGCGAAGATTACGTGTAGACAACGCATGTAGACGTAAACTTATAGTCTACGGCACATCACTGCATAGAATTCAGTGGAACAACATAAGAGCTAGAGTGCTCCATCGAGGCTTTTTTGCTCGATCGTCTAATAGTTCGCACGGATGACGCTAGATGGCTTACGGAATGGACAGTTTCTTCGCTCGAGCGAATAACGCTCGAACAGGCAAACGATCGGCATACCTTCGAAGCTCAGTAATTCACGTGTAACCGTAATTTTTCTGTAGTAGTGGGCCTTCAAATATGCTTCGTGAAGTGAAAGACGCAGTGAAATTGAAACTAAAGTAAACATGTTAAAATGTAATTTAGTCTAACTTACCAATAACTAGCAATATATGAAAATTATTAGATGATATGGGCTGAAACTACCTACATATATATTTGTACGATTATTGTCACATTGAAATGATATTTGATATTCTATACTGGGTGGCCCAAAAGTAGGTATACATACCACTGTCGGCCTGGCATTGTTGTTTGTAGGTTCATTATCCTTTTCAGATTGCTTGATACTATGAATGATGGCTGGTAATTTGAAAGTGCACAGTCGTAGTACTACTAGTAAAAATTGTTCATTAATTGTTGATGAATAAAGTCACTGGTACTGTATACCAACTTTTGGGCCACCATGTATATTCGAGCAAATCTCGCTCGAGCGTCGGAGATTCTATCGAGTTTTAGCGAACGAAAGCTGTCCAATGCAGTACTCTGGCACGTCAAAAAGAACCAAACTGGACACTGAGGAAAATTGAAGAAGCAAAATTCATAGAAACAGGCCAAAACCTTACAAACCATACCAGTGTATACGTAGAACTCCGGGGTGCGAACTGGATTTGTAGGAGAATCACAGGCCTGTCGGAAATTCAATCCCCACCACCATTTGTTCACCTGAAGATGAGAGAGGAGCTGCCCTCTCGAAACGTCGTGTTGGAATAAACATAGATAGAAGCATGACATGATGAATACTTGTTTTTTAACACCTGTGCACCGCAAGCATTGACTCCCAGTGACAGACCACGGTTTCCACGGTTCAACGGACATAGCTGTGTGCCTTGTTGCCACGTTCCGCCTATAGATTTACCCCGTTGTATAAAAATCTGTATAAAATCACTTTCGCAATGTTAATTTATATTGATAATGAACTTTATAAACAGGTGCAAAGAGCTTCAAAAGACCAATATTGTTGTAGGACTACCCAATACTAAGAAAAAGTTGTTTCGCAAAATTGAAAATAACGGTTTTTTGACAAATTTTAAAAATATGAAAATTAATAGTTGTATTTAAAACTTTTCTGCCTGCATCGTACTAAAATGTCATCACGATCGGATAACCCGTGTTTGATTTACAGAATCTCAAAGACCTTCAAAAAACCTACCCTTTCTTTGTTCTCACGACGATAAAAAATATAAGGCATATTAAAAAAATGTTAGGATAGATTAACGCAGAATTGAATAAGCTAAATTTTGATGTAACTCGTATTTTGGTAGGTATACTGGTTAATTTTTAATTGCAGTGTAAACTCGAGTATCTATAATTTTTAATCCGATAGTAGACACTCAAAACTAGATCCGAGATGTTTATCAGGAACCTAGGTTCGTAGGTTTAGATAGTAGCAAAGAAAAACCTCGTTAATATATAATCTTACGACAAAGCATAACATATTTTTTTTTTACCATAGGGGAATCACAAAATATTTTCAGATACGAGTCAACCTCTACAACATTGTCGTATGCGCACAGAAAAATGTTTTTTCTAAGACTATATTCATAAATTTGGCTAAATTTGGGTGAGGTGTATTGAATTATGCGACTTTGGACGTTTAATACAAGTAATTTGAGACGCTTTGAAAGCAAAGAGTGTTCAGTTTCAACAATTTCCGCCGCCTTTATTATTATTATTATTATTATTTTAAGAGCGCGGATGAACTAAAGTATCCAGTACCACAATATATGTTTATGGTAGTTTGAATTCTTATGAATAGGAATATAATGGACATAAATAAATGAGTTTCTCAACGTCAGCCTCTTGTGTTTGTCAAACTTTTCAAGAGGGTACAAGGGGTATATGATCGAAGAGATTAGAATGGTGCTGCACCACCTTCGCAAAATGGGGGGGGGGGGGTACAATGTATCATTGTTCCTACGCTACTGGTGGTGGGTTGAGTTCATTGTCAACAGGACAACCGCTGAGAATAACGGCAACTTGGCGACATAACCATCTGGTATTCAGACTTTTGAAACAACCCTCGTACCTTGACTATTTTCTTATCTGGTTTATTCCGTTTCTTGTGTGTGACAAGCATTTTATTTCCCCTCTATGGAAGGCTTTGTGAAAGTCTATAGCCAAAGTTTCTTTTTTTTCCTTCAAGAAATCAAACAGCAAAGTGTTCAGTGTTCCCCAATACATTTCTTTCATTTTCTAGAAAGGAAATCTTTGCAGTGGGCCCGAAGCGGGTGGTACTAGAGGGGAGAGGGGAGATGATGGTTTCCATGGCGACAGAGCTCAGTTTCTTTATCTTTAATAAACAAAAGAGGACAACAAAGTTTACGGTTCTCCCTGACCCCTTCCCTTTCACAATCCTGCAACTTGTGATTCCTTCAAACAGCACAAAGGCGAAAGCTAAAAGGCTGAACACGAAGAAAATAGCAGATGTCTGTGGTAGAACTCAGCTTATTGCCAGAGGTGCCTCTTAAAGAACAACTTCATAATGATGTTTTGCCTTGTCTTTCTACAGTTCATTTTCGTTGTTATAAATTGGTTAGGAATGTGATCTTTCATTTGATTTTATTGCTTTTCCCATTATCGAGAATTTCTATTACATTTTCGTGATTTTGTGCAAAAATCAGTGTTACACATGTTTAAACGATACAGCATAAAATGCTATTTTGATGCAAGATTATCTCTATCACACAATCATTAATCTCATCAATGGCATCATCAGAGAATTTCATTCGGGTGGATCCATGTGTGAACGACACATTTTCAAATAGGCTCTTAGGGCCTTCCCGATGGCGTAGCGGTAACGTCGTCGCCTTGTAATCAAGGGGTCCCGGGTTCGATACCCGGTGGAGGCACATGGCACTGTGGTTCGGATCCCACTTTAAACTGTAGATCCAGTCCCGATTAGCCTTCCTGTGCATAAAGTGGATTTAAAACAACACATCAAATGGGCTCTCCAACGGTGAGCATACAGGAATATATATCTCTCTCTCTCGTAACTTCTTTTACTGCATTTCTTTCATTTTCTTCCTTAATTTCTCTCTCTCGTTCTCACATAATCTCTTTTACTTTTTCATTCTTTCTTCCTCTTGCTTTATACATCTCTGCCCCTCTCATAACATCTTTTACTCACTTTCTTCCATTCTTCCTCTCTTCCCTATCTCAAAACTTCTCTTTCTTTCCTTTTTCTTCCTTCATCTATTTTCCTTCCTCTTTCTTTCTCTATCTCTTCATCGTTCATAACTTCGTTTACAGCCTTTTATTTCTTTCTTTTCTTCTTTCATCTTCCCTATCTCTCATTCTCGCTCGCATAATCTCTTTACTCCCTTCCTTTCTTTGTCTCGACCTCTCTCATAAGTTTTCTTATGCCCTAACTTTCTTCTTCTTCTGCTTCATTTTCTCTGCAGCTCTCTCTTTTGCTCTAATTTTCTCATAATCTATTATAATCTCTCTCCTCTCTTTCTTCTTCTTTATCGATCTCTCTTTTCTCTCTCTCTCTCGTTCTCTCATCTATTTTAATCCCTTTTTTTATTTCTTCCTCTTTATCGCTCTCACTCTTTTTCTCGCTCTCTCATAATATATTCTAGGCCTTCCATCCTTTCTCTCTCATACCGTCTTTTACTTCAATTCTTTCTCTTTCTCTCTGTAGTGCAGGGGTACGTCAGAGAAAGTAGTTCTTGGGCCACGAGACCTACGATGTCGTAACATCTTAAAGCCTGTTGTCTATGCAACCCAAATAACAAAATTGTCGCTTGTGTTTGCCTGGCGGACCTGGATTCTCGGGAACGATTGAGTATTGACAGCAGCGTGAGTCATACCCCCAGGCCCAGCCATAACAAACAACAACCTGGGTTCAGGAATTGGTTTCTTAACAACAGTTACTCATAAGGAAATGTTCTCTTTACTGATATTAGAGTCATTGTCAAGAAAGTTCACTGAAATGGTGGTTTTCATCGAATCATCATCGCGCAACACACATGCTGTCAACCCAGAAGTCCTTGAAAAAGATTGGAGTTAAAAACAACTACTTGACAAATGATAAGACTAATCGATATTCATTAGTCCCAAATTAGAATTTTGTGTAAGGCATGGATCATCATGTCCTATCATCCATTTCATAGCTTCATTAATCATCCTCATCGCCTTTGTTGACGCAAGTGCTAGAAAAGCAATATAAAATAAGCAAAATTAAGAAATTAATAAATGACATTTTCAGCGATTTCACGCAGCAACTCAGTTGCATGTAGACGAAGTTTCATTAATCGGGAACCAAGGGCCCCCTCGTTCTGATTCATTGTCATTTTCCCTCCACTTTGCCTGCCGCAATTAACCTGATGTTGATTAATGCAACATTAATTAAAAAAAAAAACAACCAACGAAACAATCCACAAAGTGCACCAAAGCGGCGCATATTATGAATAGGTAAACTATGTGATATTATGCTAATTTAGAATTTAGTAATAAAAGGGGAATTTTGGAAGGTTCAGTTAAGTGGCTGCACATCCATTACGCGATATCATTAAATTGTACGAAGCGTGTCCCCGTCATAGGCGTGCGCAGACCCTCTGATTAGGGGGGGGGGTCAAAAGCCTTGATGATAGTTCAGGCGGGAAAAAAATAACGTAATTTCATCTCACTTGTTTAAATTTTATTGCATTGATGGGTGTTTATACGTATATACACACCCCTCCCCCACACACATATACATACATACATACATATATATATACAACACACACACACACACACACAAACACATACATATACATATATACCAACAGTAAAAATCATATAAATTGTTTCTCAAATGTGCGTGTTCCTTTTCCTCCAAACAATTGTTCATGCACTTAAGACAAAACCTTTTAGCAGCAGTACTTCTCTCCGTGGTAATTTAAAATGCATTACAGAAAAAAAAAATTGCGAGCGAAGCGACCAATACATTTTCAGATCCAAATTTTTGCAAAATAAAAACAATATCGATTTAATATGGCGTCCAAGGTTAACTAACGCCGACCCCTAGCTACGACACTGAACTTGACTAGACTGTAAGAAAAGCAGACATTGCGAGTGAAGCGAGCAAGAAAATTTTACAAAATGTATTTATATTTGTATAAAATTTGAAATCAAGGGGGCAATTGCAGGTCTGTTATAAGCGTAAAATAATATAAGCGTATAATATCGGTTAATAACGGCGATAGGATTCATCTATCCTAAATTTCTAGGTGAAAATATAATAATATAGGGGCATAGATGTCTGGAAAGGGGGCATAGATGTCTGGAAAGGGGGCATAGATGTCTGGAAGGGGGCAAGGATTGCCACATCTTCCCCATAGAAAACGAATGTCAACCAAAAAGTACGTTTACACATGCATAATTTGATTTCAGTCATAATAATTTACATTAATTATTATAATGAGGATGCAGGAATGCGATACTTTCAAATTCAAGAGGTGTCTTTTGAGGGGGCAACACTATTATCGGGGTAATATGCCTCATGGAAAAATACCTTGCTTGTCTCTTCGTGGTAAAAATCTGCTGACGTCCATGATTAGGGGGGCATTTGCCCTCCCCCTGGCCCCACGCCTATGGTCCCCGTGATGGAATATGTAGCGGAAAGCCAGGGCTTTAAGATCAAATTTGTTTTGTTATGGTTTTTATTAGTAATTACCTCAGTTTTCTTCCTCTGAAGTTAAATTATTCATGACGACGATTTATGATTACATTAAAGACATGAATAAACATACACAATGAACCCATTTTGGTCGGAACTCGAACTCGGAACCTTGTTCGGCAAGAAATACAAATATTCATAAGGCATGAGTGTTTCATTGGAGATGTTCCTCTACTTCCGTCATTTTATCACTAATATATTTCTTTAATATACAATAATAAATCATAACTACCTAGAAATAAATATTATTTTGCATTTTCACATGCATATGTTTTTTTACGGTTAGAGTATGGACTGCCACCTGTTTATTTAGATTGTTCTTTATGTTTCGTGTGTAGTTAAAGATAGGAAAAATGCTTGAGAAACGATTAGGGTTATAAGAATTCCGTCCATGACAGAGTGGTTAGAACAGTGCACTACGATGTCTGATGTCCTGGGTTCGAATCCCGTCGTGCGTATGGGTGTACTTTGTGAGTGCCCCTTCATCAATTTCATCATATCACTTATCCTCGTCGTCGCGATTAGCAAGAGGAGAAAGAAAAACGACGCTAAATAAGAAAATAAAAAGATGTTATAATTATAATATATAATGTCCTACATTTTATAGTTGTGTCTGGCCTTCGGAAGGAATGTGAAAGAAATCTCAAATGTCTTATACGTATTTTGGGCATAACGTAACTTCAAATTAGATGGAGAAACAGAAAATCTGAGGGGAGTCTAAGATAACGTGGTTCCTTGGAGAAGTATGCTTAAATCAAAGAGTGTGCATGGTTGCTACTGGATGTTCGGAGAAACAATTACAATCCCAGCTCAGAAATTACTTCCCGATTTTCTAGATCCGGAAAAGTCCGGATATATGTATAAAAATGCTTACTTTGTGAAGTTTTATCGATACTATAAGTGTTCGAAGTAACAAGTTTCATTCCAGAAATTACATAAGCAGTCCTTATTGGAAAAATAAGGCACACAATTCTGTTTTTTTCTCAGTGTATAGTAGTTTTTTTTACATATGAATAAACAAGAACTTCCAGACTTTGTTTACGAAATTGTGAACGTTTTCCTTCCCGAATTCATGGATTGTTTTCCTGGTCCCGCATCGACGAAAAACGTTCTGTCTTACATACACAAGTTGAAATCATATACGGCCGTGCTATTAATTAGCAGTTGAGGAATTTTGAACTCAACCGTTCACTTCAACATTAATTTTAAAGCTGAAGATGTGTCATATTCTTGTTATATGCTACGATGTCCTAGTAATCTATTATATTTACTGCAAATACGTTCGTGTCCAACATTTTGAGACAATTTGTCCTACTTTCCGCTGAAAAGTGATTTGATAGCCCTGTGTGTGATGAGAACTGTTTTTACTCAATTTCTGATATAATTTATTCCAGCATTTCCTTCAACTTCTATTACCTTGGTATTACCTCCAATGTTTACACAACTTTTCCTTCGTATGCGACCTTTGGGTTCAAAAATATTTACAACACCCCCATCTCCCGCGTGTAAATAGCAGGCAACAACACTCTGGAAGACCATAATGTATACAACTTGTTTACTACATATTTTACGAAAATATTAGAATGTTAGCTTGATATAACTGTGGATTGGAACGAACGAAATAAAATACCTGTTTTATACGCACACTGGAACGAGCTCAGACCTGCTGTGAGTCACTCTGGCAGGGAAGGTCACTGATCGAAGTAGTTGGTGCTTGCTTGCTACAAGCAGGCGCCTTATCTTTCCTCAAGGAAACACGGAAATCTTCGTCACTTTTTTTTCGCCAGACTAATGGTGAACATTTACAGGAACGTAAGGAGTAGTATCGTATTCTATTGGAATTAGATTTCGTGGCATTTAAAGGATATCATAACAATATGTAAATCTCTTTTGTGACCTACACTGAACGTATGTTAAAGTTTCATTGACATGTGAAAGCGGAAATTTAGAGATCCTTCTTCCTTACGATTTCTAAACAACCGAAGAGTGTGGTGAACGTGAAACTACTTATTGTTCGCAACAACGATATGTATTATACAAATGGTCTCTAATCAAAAACCCTATTGCATCACAGGAAGTGATATTTAAGACAATTCTACCACGTATTCAACTTAACCAATATTCAGATTGATTCCAAGCCTTTATTTGGGTTATTTTGCGTCGCATTTTTACCTCTTGCGATAATCGCGACGATGAAGATGATGGGTGATGATCCGAATGCAGTGCTACATCTAAGGTTCAACAGGTTTCGAACCTGGATCCTCTGGCTTTGTAGAGAGTTACGGTGATTTTTATTTTTATTTTCATTTGGTATTTTAAGTCCACGTTATGCACACAAAGGCTAATATCGAGACTGCCTCTACAGTTTAAAGTGGGATGCGAACCACTGGAAGGCTAAGAGAGAGAGAGAGAGAGAGAGAGGGGGGGGGAGAGTGTGTGTGTATTACGGTGACTACGGTAATGAAGAATTGAAAGTAGCAGAACGACTAAGCTATTCTTTTGTCAATATTGGGATTGTTAATGAATATTATGTCAGTTCAAATTGAAAAAAAATAAACTACAAAATTTCCAGAGTGCCGTTACAAATCGTTAATTTTTCTCTTTCCACACATTACTTAGCTGCTAGATATTTGCATGCTAAGATGTAGAAAGTGCTATATTTTCAGTGTGTGGAATTGAGATTTATTTCTGAGAATGGAGTAGTGGGACAAGGATCACCTCATGTTTAGATTATACCCCCCTACCCACACACGCACACAAAATGTATCGGCTGTTGTTCTTATAAGGAAATATAACATGTATGAATTGTGTCAAGAAAAATTGGAGCCTATTTACATCCCTACGCAACTTGGAAGAAAGCCCACGTAGAGATTGGAAAGTTTTGTTCCGACAAAATCAGGATGTATAGTAAATTAAAAAGCAAAGTGGTACCTTGTGCTTTGCACCAAGCCATGAAGGCATATAGGGGGTGTGGAGTTAGGACCCCACGCTTTCTTCATCAGGCTGAAGTTGGGGATGATGTGATCAGCACCACACCCCTTGCCGCCAGCCCCCCTTCCCCAGAGTTTCCTCCAGGTACCCACTTTATACGACGCTGGGTGGGCACCGGAGCAGCTTGAACAGGTGGACAAAATCCCGATTCTCCCCCGTCGTTGATCGAACTCAGATCTCTCGCATGGTAATAAAACGCCCTAACGACTGAGCTACTGCGGCACATATAGTATAGTAGCCTATGTAATTAAGGCAAGAATTGTTTTAGCGTTTCGTTCAACGTTTTTAGGCGAATCATTTTCGGAGATATAACGTTTAGCTCTTATCAGTTCTGCGACCTGGCTTGAGAAAAGGCGATTTTCTGACGAGCAACATTCCACCTGACAAGTCACGTGACTTTCCTACATTTCCTGTGCCTGTGGGCTTTGGCATGAAAGACGAGTTGCTCTTGAGACAGACAGAATCACCCGATCACCTAATGGTGCAATGTGTGTTGCCTACCCTTCCGGCATTATTTCTGCCATTAAAGTCTTATGGGGAAGAACTTTTTTTCTACCACGTACACATACCTTAGCTATCTCCTAAGGAAAGAGACCTGAGTCGTGTTTCTACATGAAAAATTGCAACATCCATATTTAAGTAAATGACTATGGATGTGAAAAGGTTGCAACTTCAAATAATAATTGTCATTTAACGGCGAGTTGAGGATCATTAATCTGAAGACCAAACATGATTGGATTTTATAACGAATTTCAGGATCTGTAACATCTATTTCTATTAGCAGATTAAGGAATTTTAGAAATTTGAAATTAATATCTCAAACCATGGTACGTGCTTTTTTGGTTGGACTTTTTTCAAAAAAGTGTCTCAAATCAATGAAAATACAGGAGTTGGCAGTATTTTTCCTGTTCCGTGGTTTTCGTTTATCTCCCTACTGTAAAATAGACACTCATTTCTAAATATGAAATACAATTTACAGGATGAAATTCGTAGCTTGACGTAAACAGTGTGTTCCAAAAAGTTGGCTTTTTTGAATGGCCTGTTTTTTTCGAGTGTTATCTTCATATTTCGGTAGGCTATTAAATACGTATAGCTGTGCAGTATAAACATATTCACATAACTAGAGTAGTTTTGTATGTGTTTTAAAAAGCACCTAATAATATGATATGATTTTCAATGTTTGAATTTGTTATACGAACACATACATGAGGAAAAAATAAAATACTGCTTTATCTCTTGAAAATCTAGTATCAAATCTCTCTACATTAAATTTTGTGTTCAGTAAAATATATTTGTATTATGGCTTTCCAGTACATCATGTATATGGTTAAATGGCCGCTAAACCTGGTCAAGGAGCAACTAGTGATTTATTTTGGCTGCTTGTTGTAGTGGTTCTCAACCTTTGTGACACCACAGCCCGGTAAATTTATTTCTTACAACTCCATGTCCTGATACCAAAAAAATCACTAATAAACACATTTCTGATCTTTAAATTTTATATGGACATTAAAATGCACCCTTAATTAATATTAATATCAACTGGGTGCAACGGATCTTTTGTGGCCCGGCAGATGAAAAACACTGGCACTAGAACTGAAGCAGAAGTATATGAAAAAAACCTAAGAAATCTGGACTGAGATCCGAAGCTCTCTGCCTCCACTGAGAATTGAACCCAGGGCCGCCGTTAGGGCTGTGCCACCGCACAGGGCCTCGCGCTTTGAGGGGCCTCGCACTTCCAAATCAGTTATTTGCTCATATTTTGTGCAAACGCGATTGCACTCGAATAGAAGGAAGAAAAACATAATTGTTGTGAAAAGAAAAATTGTGTCGTAACAAAGTTGTATTACTGATAACGGACAACTATGTCCCCTCTTGTCAAGCCACCAGTGAAAATTCGCAGACAAGGATCAACGACCCATTTGTGACTCCAACTTTCCCTGATTTCCTGCCTAATGTTCGAACGTATGTCAAGTGGAAATCGCCATATATTAATAAATTATAAAATTATATCTCAGACGTTTGTACATCGTTAGCACATGAAATCACACTATTTATTTTAATAAGCACACAAATATTAATAAAGATATTAATGTGTTTATTGTGGCAATTCTGTCTTGATATCAAGATAAAATCGCCACAAATTAAAATACTATTTTTGAGGAACCAAATTGTACTATCTTTTAGGCATTCGTTATCACAGGAAAGCACACAAAAATTAATAAATATATTAATGAGTTTATTGTGGCGATTCATGCTTGATATCAAGATAAAATCGCCACAAATAAAAAAAAATATTTTTGAGCAACCAAATTGTACTATCTTTTAGACATTCGTTAACACACGAAAGCACACTATTTATTTTAATAAGCACACAAATATTAATAAAGATATTATTGAGTTTATTGTGGTTTGATATCAAGATAAAATCGCCACAAATAAAAAAAAAATATTTTTGAGCAACTAAATTGTACTATCTTTTAGACATTCATTAGCACACGAAAGCACACTATTTATTTTAATAAGCACACAAATATTAATCAAGATATTAGTGAGTTTATTGTGGCGATTCTGGCTTGATATCAAGATAAAATCCCTACAAATCAAAAAATTATTTTTGAGCAACCAAATTATACTATCTTTCAGGCATTCGTTAGCACACGAAAGCACACTATTTATTTTAATAAGCACATTATGTGTTTGAAACTAACAATCTCTTGCAAAATTACAAGCTCACTCTAAGCTTTAAAATTAATTTGAAATATCAACTTATAAAAATAATGTACATGTGATTTTTATTACTATTGATTATTTTATTTTAACAGTTCGTAGAAAACTATTTTTGTATGGAAAAATTTAATACGAAATTATTACTTTGTAAAATTTGTAAGTAATTGCTCAATTTTTTAATATCATGTAGTATGTGATACATTATATATGCATCAAATTGGTGGTTAGCACATCGCGCTGCGACGCCAAGGGTCCTGGGTTCGAATCCCGGTCGGGCTTGGTTGTTTGTGAATGTCCATTCATCAATTTCATCATTTCATCACTCATCCCCATCTTCCCAAATTAGCCAAGAGGCACAAAACGCGAAGTAAAATAAACTAAATCAAATCAAATCAAATGCATCAAATTGGGTGTCTGTCATGAAGATGTCTAGTGAGAGTATAGTCTCGCAGCACACACAATACTGTATATATAGCTAACAAAGTTGTTAACATGGAGAATGTGTTGTCCCTTAATTATTGCATAGGTTTTAGATAATATTTTAATTAATGGAATAGAAATGGTTTTATTCCTTGTAATGTATTGTTTCAAAATTATCCAATAATCTGTATCTATTGTAATGTCGCCAGAATTAGTTCATTAATATATTGGAAAATATTTGCATTTCAATTAAAATAAATAGTGTTCTAACGAAGGTCTAATAGAAAGTACAATTTTGTTGCTCAAAAATATATTTTTATTTTAACGATTTTATCTTGATATCATGCCAGAGTGCATTAATATCTTAGTTAATATTTGCGTTTTAATTAAAATAAATAGTGTGCTTTCGTGTGTTAACGAATGTCTAAAAGATAGTACAATTTGGTTGCTCAAAAATATTTTTTTTTGATTTATGGCGATTTTATCTTGATATCAAGACAGAATCGCCACAATAAACTTACTAATATCTTAATATTTGTGTGCTTATTAAAATAA
Source organism: Lepisma saccharinum (assembly GCF_977018435.1). Lineage (NCBI taxonomy): Eukaryota > Metazoa > Arthropoda > Insecta > Zygentoma > Lepismatidae > Lepisma > Lepisma saccharinum. The sequence continues at coordinate 45,261,154 of NC_139242.1, forward strand.
ATAGTGTGCTTTCGTGTGCTAACGAATTCCTAAAAGATAGTACAATTTAGTTGCTCAAAAATATTTTTTTTAATTTGTGGCGATTTTATCTTGATATCAAGACAGAATTGCCACAATAAACTCATTAATATCTTGATTAATATTTGTGTGCTTATTAAAATAAATAGTGTGCTTTCATGTGCTAACGATGTGCAAACGTCTGAGATATTATTTCATAATTTATTAATATGTGGCGATTTCCACTTGACATACGTGAAGGTCCGGGCTCTTTACTATATATGTATATAATACAACCTCTCGTGTTTACAACCGCAGCGGCAAGATTAAACCGTCTACCGAGTGTCTAATAATTACTCCATTAGTGCAAAGCACGTAACGCTCTTGTTTTCGAGAATAATGGGTAGGGGTGCGGATTTGCAGTCACCAAAAACCTCTAAATCAAATAGGCACCCAAAGGATTAAAAATACATTTCTCTGTTTTATGGCCTGATCGTGGCGACGATAATGAATGGTGATTAGATGAAATTAGGAGAACGTTATTTTATATTAAAGAAATAAATTTAAGCGTACCTATTACTGTGAAGAGGGCTCCCGGCAAGTCTACTGGTTAACAGTCTAGATTTTGGTGCGAGTGGTCCCGGGTTCGATTCCCAGTACGAGCTCTCAAAAGTTCGGATTTGAACCCAGCATCGTGAGAACAATTAAAGAGCTACTTGAAAAGAAGCAGTAGCGGGCTCCAGTCTCGAAAGCCAGAAAATAGCGGCGAATGGGATTCGATGCGCTCACCAAGGGTCACCCAAAGAAAAGCTGACTGGCAGGCTGTGCCCCTAAGACGGCTCTTGCGCCACGGAGTTGTTTGTAGCAGCAATCTGTGAAGAATTTCGAGATTAAAGATAAGTTTAGTTCTTTTGCTTCACTCATATCATCCCATTTTTTAATTCCTACTATTCAAATATAGAATTCTCAAAAAATGCATTCGCTCGAATCCTGACGTGGGCTAGGTTGTTCCTCTGTGAGTGTCTCTTCTTCAATTCTATATAAGCGTCATTCATGCTCATCGTTACGATTTAACTAAAGAGGCAGAAAAGTGACGTAAAATAAGAAAAGTAGACATAAACATAGTTTGAGAACAGTCCCATTGCTGGCACAATTAATAATTTGCCTTTCACTTTTATGCACTGAAGTGTGACTGCAGTATTTAAGCAAACCTCAGTTTACAAGAATTCATTTTCATTGGGTTTTCATTTTAGCTTTTTTGCATGTATAATAATTTCCCGATTTCTTAGGCAAGTAATTCGCAACACAGGATTGGCGTCAATCTTTTGCCCCTTATTTGGTGATATTCCAAGCACTTCAGATTGTAAATAGCGCTTGTAAAAAAATGAACGGCAAATTTAGAATTTGCCACGTCAAATTTGTCTTCTCAATAATTTTTCGAAACTCCTTGTCGGAAGGAAACATTGAAAACAATATCAGTTTTTTAATATTGCGTTTTACTGTACTTGACGACAGTATTTATGTCTCAAACATACGTAGATATGAAATGAGAATCCTACAAAAGTAGATCATAAGGAACACACGAATACAGAAACAAAAATTACACAAGCTTATTTCACTTTTCAATAAGGGGTGTACTGTGTTCTCTTCCGCGGGCTTTCTTCCCTCTGACGTCAAACTTTACAACTTCATCCATTTCCAAAAAGGGGCTTCAGAAACAGGCCTCTCAAGGCAAGCGGTGTTCAGGTCAAAGGACCTTGGGTCGGCATATTGCCCCCACAGATGAAATGGAAGTAAAGATCTGGAGATATGAGTGCTTTATTTTTATTGCCTCTCAAACGCTCCCAGAGAAGGAAGGTTCCCAGATTTTGCCAGATATTACAACCATGCCGAAGTGTCAACAAATTTCAAGTCATTCTTGTTTGACACAGTAGTTCGTACTGGTGTGTAGAATCGCGATTATAGGAATGTCTAGGGAATGGGACAAATTTCGTAAATTTGAATCTGGATTCCATAAGGCTAAAAAAAAGGAAAAGAAGGACGCGTTTTTAAAAAGCCAGAAGGGTGCCTTCGAGAAAATCTTGCTGGCTGTGAATACAATTTCAAATTTCGCCACGATAGACGAAAATAATGTAGATATACTTGACGTCAAGTATTTTAGTGTTAGCGATGATGGTGGTTTTACGGAGTGTGTTCGCGATGTAGTCCAACAAAGTTGTGTGTAGTACCAGTGGCGGCGGTGACCTTAAATGTAGCTCGTCTGTGAACCAGGTGCCAAATGTAGGAACTAATTGCGAGGAGGAGTATGTTTCATGTTCTCATCTTCTAAGTCTGGTGACAGATCGCCTCTGCTTTTAGATCCAGGTGAGTGGACGTTAGTTTTAAACAGTTCCGAATTTAATTCAATCATTCAAAAGAGCCCTATTCGCATCATAAATCATGATTACCCAATTAATGGTGATAATAGACACTTTTCACCTGGACATTACAAGCGTGTTATACAAAATCTTTGCGCAATCGGCAGAAAAAAAAAATGGAGAAAAAACGACGTTTTGCAGTGTAGATCCGTATGAACTGGACAATAACGAAATTTTAAGGGGCCTAAACTTTTGCCCAACTGTAGTTCACGTGTGTTTATTTACTTGACCCAGCTATCTGGAATCCGTTTGTTTTCGTATTTATTACTGATTAGGATTCTGCTTGAAACATTTACATCCAGTAAAGATTAACTGTAAATTCCAAGACTCCGCCATTATCGTCTGTTTTCTTTTTTAAGATTTGTTAAAGCGCTGTAATGTAAAATTTTGAGGTGCTCGAAAACAGTAATTTCACTCCTTGCTTTAACAATTTCGGCCACCGTGGCAGAGTGGTTAACACAGCGCGCTACGATGCCAGGGGTCCCGGGTTCGAATCCCAACCTGAGCTTGGGTGTTCTTTGTGAGTTTCGCTTTATCAGTTTCAACATATCATCACTCAGCCTCGTCTTCACGATAAGCCAAAACTGGCATAAAAGCGAAGTAAAATAAACCAAACCAATCAATCAATTTGGGATACTTTCATAGCAGTGTATTTTTTTGACAGTACGCAAAGCCTACTAGCGGCACTTTTCTCATGGATCGAATAACAATTAATAACAGTTCGTGTTAACGAACAAAATATAATATATAACTAAGTACAAAAGTACAATTGTCATTTTTATCGTCAAACTTGTCGGAAGTATCATCAACACCTTTCTACCAAAAAACAAGGAAACACTATTTGCAAGTATGATTAAGCACACCAGTTAGATCTATTTGTACTAAAAGTCAAGACAGAGGTGACATATGAACTTACCTGAGAGGAAATGTTCACTGCATATTCTGTAATGTTCGCTTTTTTCATTAATGTTGGCACGATTTACTTTCGCCAACCGGACTACGCGGTATCTTCTGATAAGTATCAAGTCCCGTGCCGTGAAGCGCACCTTCTGTTCTTTCTCCGAAAATCGGAGGATAAACGTGAGTTTCTGTTAAACAACAGAAAACTACACAGTACCATCGTAAACAAGGTTGAAATCTCCCGCCCGCCCGCTTGAATTCCGTATGTTTACAAGAACCGGCCTCAATCATGGCTGCTCGATCCCACAATGCAACAGGTGACGTAGGTGAAACACATCTATAATATGAGTGAGGTTATGCTTTAAGTGTTTAGGGTGAGTTCGGCAATTCTGTCTAGTAGCTCTGTACACATTCGTTTATAATTTTCTCGCCCTTGGTGGATTATGTGATAGTCGTGTTCATCCATCCGTTTCAACTGTCTGTATCTTCGAAACTAAAAGAGATGTGATGGCAAAATTTGGTGGATAGATAGAGGAACGATTGTTCTTCCCCTGCGTATTGAATTACTCCTTACACACATGCTCTCTCTCACTCCATCCCTTCCTTCCTTTTCTCTCCCTCTCTCACACACATTTATATATTAAAAATAAAACAACCTAATTTCTCCTCAGTTAATCAAGTAAACGTAATGTAGTACAAGTATTTCTCGGCAAATTGTCCATGACTTCACTCATTTTACCCGTGTAACTTACGTGCATTTTTACAGCAGCTTGTTTTGGGATTTGTTTCAATTCTTGAAACTCTCATTGCTTCAAAGAAAGAGAATAATCATGTTGATGGACAATTTGCTTAATAATACTTACGCACTGTACAGTGTCAAGTTGTTTAATGTTAATTTTATTAAGAGCAATATGTTGAACCTACTTAGAAGTTGAATTAAGTTTTAATTAATATTCTTCCAAATACTTGGAACGTAGTGAAATATTAGCTGAATAATTCAGTCAATAGAGTATACTGCCACTGGCAGCACCTGAGAAATATGGCGTAATGACTCCATTGCAGAATTAATTAGCTGTAGTAGGCCCCTTTGTAGGAACTAAGCTAATCAAGAACAATTTGGAAGTCGATTTAACGAAAGCCCTTGAGCAAGGTCTAGAACAGAGATGCTTTTCATTACATTAAGTAATTGGAACTTATGAATTTTCACGATTCCTTGCTCATAATCTATTTTAGGTAGTACACAAGGTCATTCAGCAATGGTCAGCTGTTGATGGTACATGGTGGTTCAAATGTAAATAACATGAAAATCGGAAGAAAGTTTTCCTTCATTTTAAAATTTCATCTACCGGTAATGAGAATTTTATAATACTTTACGCTGATATACTAGAATGCCTAAGGAGAGATTTATCTCCTTGGTGTAGTGATTTTTCGTAGTACACTACCTCACTACCAGACATCTTGGTTTCGTAACCATGGTAAAATATGGTTGTTTAAATGCATGTTTGTACCTTGACAATGTATATTTTTCCTTCGGCACGATTGATCAAATATCAGATAATGATATTCACCACTTTATAACTTTAGTGAAAAGACTATCGTTTCGTTTCGACGATTTTTGAAAACAATCATTCGTAAATATTATGTTTAGGAGTAATGTGTATAGTACACAAGAGAACTACCCATAAAATATTGATATTTATTCATTTTGTGATTTGATTTGCTTTATTTTACTTCGCTTTTTGTGCCACTTTTGGCTAATTTGCGAAGATGGGGATGAGTGATGATGTGATGAAATTGATGAATGGATACTCACAAATATCCATGCCCAGGCCAGGATTCGAACCCGGGACCCCTGGTGTCGTTGCGCAATGTGCTAACCACTCCGCCACAGGGGCCGGCTTGATATTTATTCATACACGATTTCTTATCTGCAACTGAAAGGAATTTTGTTTGTCCGAAACGTGTAGGTAGAACTGACCTCCTGGATTGATTTATAGTACCCGGTGGAGGCACAATTGGGTCGGATCCCACTGTAAACTGTAGCTCCAGTCCCGATTAGCCTTACTGTGCATAAAGTGGACTTGAAACTCCAAATTAACCAACCAACCTGGATTGATTTATTGATTGCTGTGATTACTTCGCTTTTCTGCCACTTCTGGCTAATCGCAAAGATGAGTATGGGTGATGATATGGTGCAATTGATGAAGGGACAGTCAGAAAGAATATCCGAAACCTCTATCGTCGTAGCGCGCTATACTAACCACTCCAGCAAGGAGATCGGCTACTTCTGAATTATGAAGGACCACAGCAAAAGTAAATTAAAAAGTAATGGTTCTGTAATATATGTCTCGTTGTATATGAATTTTCAAAATTGTTTGAATTTTTGGGGGCAATATAAAGAAACGCACCGAAAATATTACAGGAAAAGGGGAGGGGTACCCTTTCCACCACTATCTGGACTTTATGGAAACATCACTTTTCATGATGTAGAAAGCAGTAATTGAATACATAGAAAATTTTGCACATCTTCATCTTCTGGAAAAAACATAACAGAATAGTAGTCAAGGAGATTTTAAAGTTGAAAACAAATGAAACTAAAAGGGGTGTTTTTGTTGCGGCTAGGGGAGCTCCCCTTGACCTCTGCCTAGCTACGAGCTTTATATGGACATAAGTAAAAGCGAACCACACGACATTTGCTAGTAGTCGATACAGTGGTTCTTTTGAATGATTCACAATTGAATCGATTGATCAAAAAAGGTTCTCGAAAATGAACTCAACCTCCCGGTAGTAATTTGACCAGCATCTCGAATGTCTGAAAGCTTTCAGAGATAAGGGTGGGGAGTTAAGGGGGAGCATGAGATGCTGAATAATGATACACCTCTCTCGTATCTGCTTCTCTCAGTCTAACATAATGCAGGATCATTTTTCATTTCTTTATTAAATGCTCTTCTTTCACAACTGGAGTTTAGGTAATTTCAACTACGCTGCTTACATTAAAGTATCATTAGTTAACAGCTCGTCAATGTAATTCCTTTCACATCCCTAGATTAATTTTGTTTCTTTTTCAGAGAAAAGAACGTACTTTTGCACTTGTAACCATGTTATTCACAGCAAACGGATCTCAAAAGCGCAAATTATTGATTTGTCAATCATCTGGACCTAAATGTTCAATGCTTATATACATATATATATGTTTATGTTATGTACAAGGAACACAATGATACCACTCTTGTAGACTCATGGGCTGCATTTTGATATATTTCTTTTCACTGCTTTTGTATTTCGTTTCACCTGCGTGCAGATGTTTGGGCATAAACTAGAAGAGGTTATGGCTTACCACACAGCTATTTATAGCCGTAATTCGACGTAATCTCCACATTGACGACATCAGAGCAATTCAAACACGCAGTTTCAAAAGTTACATTGCCCTAACCCTCCATACTGAAGCCACTCACGTATTTTCCTCAGCAATATTGCAACTATTTCCTCCCTGGGTGTGATGTTATTGGACCCCAAGCCGTAATGCATTTTACACCCTTTTTTTGGGTACATATAAAGTAGTATTATCCTCTCTAGCAGTTTGATCAGCATCCTCCTCCCATACTCTGGAGAGAGTCTCAGCAATCAGCCACCGTTTCAACTTCTTGAATGGCTTCATAATCTTACCCCCCCCCCCCCCCCGACAAACGATTGGACGTTCACTAGCGAGAATATCCTTTAATTTTCATCTGGAAGTTCTCAACTTCGATCCACAATGTTAATATCTTCTTCGCTTGCTGAAGATCTCTTTTGAAGAGATAGAGTGTAGCAGAAATTAGCTATAAAGTCAATAATGCTACGTTCTTTCATCAATTGAAGGAATTGGGGCAAGATGGAGTGATGTTTTGAACAAAGGTTTCTATCCATTACAATCGAAAAGCACGTAAGTACGTATATTCCTTGAAACTTTTTGTTTTAGGCTACTCAGTATAAGATACATTTCTTTCGTGGTCATTTTTGGTCCTCATCTTGGCTTTTAAATTGTTATTAGGTTATGTTGAAATTAGTGGCAGTTACTATATTAACTTTTGTGGCGACAAGTATGTTTATTTAGTCTGTGTTTTAATTTTATTTTGTCGATTTTTTGTGTTATCTTTAAAAAGTAGTAGTTTCGTTTGTACCGAAATATATGCATAATACATTATGTATTCGCTGCTTCTTCTTTTTTAAAATATAAACACGATTTTCGACAGTTTTTTTTGTTTGATAACCCAACCGATCAGATAGTATGTTACAAATTAATATGTTACAACTGAACTGAGTCCCGCAAACTTAGCTCTTCGTTGGCGTAAAGCAAATTTTTGAACTGAGATTATTAGCAGATGATTAAATCTAAACCCGTTCATCTAAACTCGTAAATGATCGGCGTTGGTGCAGTCGGCCCACAATGTCTTACCCCGGTTTCGAACCTAGGGCATCTGGGCGTCATCATGGAAACGGGCTCAAGCATCGATAAATATGCTTTACTTCTCTCTTTTTGCATAATTGTATAAATAAAGACTTTATTGTTTCACTTAGAGAAAATAACAGAATCACTTATTTCGGCGTCTTTTGTTTTTCTAAGTTCACAGGTTCACCGAACTGAAACTCCGCTCAACATAAACTACATCAAAAGAGGAAATGGAAGAATCTAGTCTTCCGTTGCCTGAACTCCAACGAGCACTCAAGAAAACGGTTTCCGCGTAGGCTGCCGCGCCGTGACCTCGGCGGAAGATTTAAATAAATAATCAGGACTCTACAGGCGGTAAAGACTAAAAGGTCAACGAAATTTCCTGTAGAAGTGAAACCGCTTTACTTGGCTTATTTTCTCCACTAACTTTCTGTACGTTTCTTAAATGACACATGAGAAATTCGTCATTGAATTTGTATGTTAGAAGCCAGTTTCATGACGAGTAATGTCCAAAAGGGAGGGAGGGTTTTGTTTATAGTCAGTACTGTATTTTACTATTTTTCCATCATAAGACGATTTTTTTTCGATTTCGGAAAGCCAGTTAAACGATAGCTTATAGCCTATTGCCATGCAGTTCATTGTCTTTTCAAATTTTATTGCTTAGAGTTTTAAGCAATGAATTCACTTTGATCAGATGTTACTTTCGATCGTTGTATTTGTTCTGCAGGAATACCCCAAAGGTGGATCAGAGTTTCAAGTGCAATAGGAAAATTTCATAACAAAAACGAAATACAAGTATGTAGATAATTATGAATATAATGTGAACCTTCATTTTTTGGATCATGCAAGAGATATATGAATATAAAAATAAATTTTTATTTGAAGATATCCCCCTCCCAAATCTTTCACGTTCATTCAGTGACCTACCCACACTTGATAAACTGGCGTCACCGTTGTTGTTTTGAGGTATCATCGTACTTTATAAATATAATTTCAAAAAGTCTGGACATGTATAATACTTGTTATCTTACCAAGTTGGTTTGCGGTTAATTTATTTAGAGTTAACTTTATTATGATGATGCAGGTGTCGCAAACTTTACATAATCATGCCGGGCGGCACGACTAGATATGTATATAATGTTTGAAAGAAACGAGTAATATGTCAAACATATTTCTTTAGAATTACTGTAACTGAGTTTCTTTTGAAAATACATACATACACATGGTTCATGAGGGTATGTAATTACAAACAATATATGATAATTGATTCGAAAATATCCACCTACAAACAATAAAACTTCTGTTTTAACAAGTTCTTTCAAAGAATGTTCGATCTGCTCTCTACTCGTTTCTCGAGATGGAATCGTCTGTTCCTTCGGGGTTTCAGTTCTAATCAATGTCTAATAACTCTGAAAGTGAAATCTTATTGACATTATCTATTAAACGAACAGATGCTCTACAAATAGAAAGTTTTAGGCGCACCCCATGGAGTGCTGGACTTCAGATCTCAGGGCCGACGGTCCCAGATTCATGTCCTAGCGTGAATCACAATTCTTCCCCATCGTCGCGATTAAACTAAATATGCAGAAATGCGACATAAAATACAAATATAAAATTTACTAACTTTTTTTACTTCTCTGTACATTTAAAATTAAAATTGTAAGTTGAAACTGGGAAGGACAAAGTACTCTGTTCCCCCTCCCATAGGGCTTTGAAGTGAGTGTAAAGTACCTTCCTCACCTTACTCAAGCTGGCGCCTATTGATTGATTTGTTTTATTTTACTTCGTTTTTCTGCCACTTTTGATTAATCGCGAAAACAAGGATGAGTGATGATAACTTATGATGAAATTGATGATGGGACACTCACAAAGAACACCCATGCCCAGATCGGGATTCGGGAACCTTGGCGTCGTCGGTGTGCAAACACCATTTTACTACTACATAAGTTATAGCCAATATTAGATTTCTGGAACAGAAAGTAGATATAAATAAAGGATAACAGATGAGAAAAATAAATGCAAAAATCGCGGATAGCTATCCGGAACATTTTGAATACATCATATGCTTTAAACACTAATTTGACCTACATCGTAATAGAAAATACGTTTTAATTCCTGAAAACGTACGGATGTAACCGAATGCATTCTCGCATATAAACTAAACTAGAAATTAGAATGCATAAACGAGAAGCAACTTTTCCAGTTGTGCTTTCTGGAACAAGTCGGGATCAATTTTGAACGAGGCTGGAAAGTTCGTCAGAATATTTGACGTTAACAATTGTGCGGAGCTTCTAAAGACAATCCTTCGGTCCTATGCACTCGCCGCTGTTGTTTCCCCGTTAAGACTAAAACTCTGCTTCCAGTTGTCAAATTTAGAAACTTATCTATGCATTCAGCGCATTAGTATCACAAGTTCTTGCCTGTGGATTCTCTTGAAAGTTAGAGACGTTGTTGATCCAACTTCGTATGGTGGAGATGTTTCGCACTGGAGGAGGCGACGTATTTTACACTAGATACGTGATTTTATATTTCTAGTTGTTCAAGTTACCGAGAAACCAAGTGAACCTCCCTCTCTGTACTTTAATGTCGTATTATTCATGAGCTGCTTGGGTGGCCGAATGCATTGAGTCAATTTGAATGACTGGTTTGATTGTTTGATTCGTGTCAACGTGAATTTGTAACAGTTTGTGAATCATACAGATCAATTGCTCAATTCAAGCCACATGAACCATTTTTTCATCATGTCAGTGGTTTAAGAAATGCATTTGTGTTAATTAACAGACTGAGATGGGGACATATCTGTATATCATTTATTCCGATTTGGAATAACGAACAATAAGAGATGTGAATGTGACTGAGAAAGTGAAGGCGTGCAACACATAATAATGCTGTAATGTTCAAAATATAATAGGGAGAGAGATACCATATAAACATTTTTATATAACTTAAAGGTTCAATTTCTAATAAATTTGACAAGTTCGGTTGTCACTCCAGATGTTCGATCGGGATATAGTTTGTCAACATTCATAAGAAAATGTAAAAAACATTTGTAAATGGGAACGTTTTTATTATTGTCTAAATAGTGCTAATATAACTTCTGTGAAATAAGGAGAATGAAGATATTTTTAGTGCAAAGCAATAATGTATATTCTAGAAAAATGTTCATGGACCAAAAACGGCTTAAAAGCTGTTAGGTCCAAAGTAAAAGAATGAATGAAAGAATTGTAGTTTTTTTATGGTTGTCGTGGAAGGACTGATCAAAATAAGTCTAGGAAGACTTTATAATGCTACTTAGAAAGACAGGAGTTATTTATTTTCGCTGCTATAAATTGATAAAGTAACAACACAACATTAATAACATACATATATTTTGTTGCTATTTATATTGTGATAGCAAAATTTGCATTGATCTGTATTAGGTAAGGTGTAATAGTTTAAAAATGATACAAATGTAAAAAAAAGGAATAAAAGTTTTGAGGTTCTACACTTCTACATTTCTTTCAAATATACGAATACCCTCTATTTTATCTCTCACATTTTTCAAAAGTTTCTCCACTCTTTCCAATCTATTTCAACGCTGCGTTTTCGTTTCGAGCTTTGGGCAATTCGCGCGGAACTTTGTGAAATGTGACTCCCTTGTAAGGTTCTCAGATTCCCCTTTCTTTCTCGGAGGATATTCGTTCCGAGAAGTTCTCCACGTGTGTCGACTCTCACGTTGAATCTTCAAAGGCAACTGTAGGCAATCATCTGCAGTTTCCACGTGGTGTTGTTACGATGAATTCAGAGAATTTGGAACACGTTAAACAGTAAATCTGTGCGAGGATTACATGTGCCGAACTCTATATATTCACTATTGATATTTCTCAGAAATTACTTATGCTAGAGAGGAAAAAATGTGGCGATGTGGAAGACCAACCAAATGCTGGTTTAGACATCGTTATCGGGTTCAGAAAGAGAGTTTTCTTTATCTTTGTTATTTACCGTCACTTTCCTGCCGCTTTTGGCTAATCTCCATGAGGATGAGTGATGATATGATCAAACTGACGAAGGGACATCTACAAAGAACATCCAAGCCCATGCCAGAATTCGAACCCGGTACTTCTGTCATCGTATCGCGCTCTGTTAACCAGTCCGCAACGGAGGTAGGCTCAGAGAGAGAGAGAGGAAAGAGAGAAAGAATGAAACAGCGGTATATATATATATATATATATATATATATATATATATATATATATATATATATAGAGATATATATATATAAGACAAGGAGAGAAAGAGAAGATAGAAGTGCACAGAAAGACGAAAGCAGGAACGAGAGAGAGAGAGAAGGAATGAGAGGGAGAAATAGTGAAAGGAAAAGAAAGCATGAGAGAGAGAAACAGTGAATAGAAAAGATAGAAGAAAAAGAGAGAACTAACCAACTAACTAACTCTCTGGGCTTCTTAAACGCGAAGGTTTATGGCTGCAGCAACACAGGCCTTCAATCTGTCCCTATCTCAAGCAATATCTATCCACTCTTTTCCGTGCCTACCAATTTCCATTAGGCCCATCTCAACGTTATCTCTCCATCTTCGTCTTGGCCTTCCTACTGGTCTCTTACCATCAGGTTTCCCAACAAACCCTGGAAACTCTTCTTTTCCCTCCCATTCGTGCCACATGGCCTGCCCACCTAAGTCTTCTTGATATAATCATTCTAATAATATCTGGACATGAATACAAATTATGCAGTTCTAAATTATGTAACCTTCTCCACTCATCTGTCTCCCCCTCATCTTTTGTAGGTCCTAATATTTTACTAAGGATTTTATTTTCAAATACTCTTAATTTATGTTCCTCTTTTAATGTAAGGGACCAAGTTTCACATCCATATAAAACTACATGCAGAATTACTGTTTTGTAAATTCTAACTTTTAGTTTCTAACATATTATACGAGAAGATAAAAGTTTATGAAGAGAAAAGTAACACGCATTTCCTGAATTAAGCCTGCTTTTTATTTCCTCTTTAATATCATTTTCATTTGTTAGTATTACTCCTAAGTACTTGAATTTGGAAACTGGTTCAAACGAGTTGTTATCAATAATTAGATTTTGATTATTACCTAACACTTGGGATCGACCTGTAAGCATGTATTTAATTTTCTCTTTGCTACCTTCCAAACCTACCTCTTTAGCTGCTTTGAAAAATACTTTAGCATTATTCTTAATTGTAAGTATTTACACCATCCCCTAGTAAGTCTACATCATCTGCGTTTGCTAATAACTGAGTCACACCGTCTAATTTTAGTCCTTCATTAGTTTCTTTTACCTTCCTAACAGTATATTCTAAGGCAAAATTAAAGAGCAATGGAGATAATGCATCTCCTGGTTTTAACCCATCATGAATTGTAAGTTTGTCAGACATATCTTAATTTTTGTTTCACGTTGTATACTTTTATCATATTGACAAGCTTCTTAGGTATTCCAAACTCTACTAATATATTATATAATATACTATCTCTTTTAACCGAATCATATGTTTTCTAAAAATCAATGAATAACTGATAGACATTTTGATTATATTCCTACATTTTCTCAAGTGTCTGTCTGATGTGAAAAATTTGATCTACAGTTGATCTATTACGTTTAAATCCACATTGATAATCACCTATAATATCATTAGCATGTGGAGTTAGTCTTGTTAAAAGAATGTTTGATAATATTTTATATGATGTTGAGAGTAGAGAAATTCCACGGTATTTATTGCAGTTCATTTTATCGCCTTTTTAAACACAGGAACAATGATTCATTCTTTCCACTGTTGAGGGATTTCATCTTTATTCCATATGAAACAAATTCATTTATGAATTTGACATATTAACGAATTCCCACCATATTTAATTAACTCAGCTGGTATTAAATCAATGCCAGGTGCTTTGTTATTCTTTAGCCTTTTAATAGCATCTTTAACTTCAGTCAAGTTAGCTTCTGGAACTAAAGGTTCTGCTGTGTGTACTTCATTTACTTCTGATTTATCTCCTACATGAACATTTAAGACGTCATTTAAGTAGTTCTTCCATATATTTAAAATATAGCTTGGATCAGCCAAAAAATCACCATTTTTATCGTTTATCGAGTTTATAACCAGAAAAATAGAGAAGCTGGAATAAAATGGAAAGGGAGAACAAAGAAAGAGAAAAAGAGAGGAAGGAGAATAGAGAGAAAAAGAGTAAGAAAGTGAAGAAAAACGGGAAAAGATGAAGATAAATAAGTGGAAGAAAAACGGAAATAGAGAAAAGAAAGAAGAAGAGGAAGAAAAGATACAAAAGAAGACACAAATAAAGAAAAGATAGAGAAAACAGTAATGAAAGGTAGAAAGAGAGAAACATGGTTAAAATGAATGGAAGAGATAACAGAGGAAGAAAGTAGAATAGAATAGAGAAAGAGGAAAATGGAAATGAATTAGTGAAAAAAGAAAGGAACAGAGAGAGTGGAGAAAGAAAAATCGTAGGCGATATGACAATGCCAGTGCTGCAACCCACCATGTCTACTATCGGATTAAAAATTATGAGTACTCGAGTTTGGACTCTAAATTAAGAATTAACCAGTAGACGTACATAAACGCGATTTACATCAGAATTTGGCTTATTCAAGTCTGCGGGAAGCTATTGTAACCATCTTTTTTCGAGTATGCCTTCGATTTCTTATCGTCGTGAGAATGAAAAAAGTGTCGTTTTTTTTTTTCAAACTATCACTCTCTTTGAAGTTTTACACTGCTCGCCATTAAAATTGCAACACCCAGAAGGAAATGAGATAGAAACACGAAACTTGGCAAATATGTAGTTCATAATAAGATAAGAAAATGATTACAGTTAGAGCTCGGTGGTGTGACATGTGACACGTAGAACATGGTTGCATAACCCCAAGGAGCTAGTAGCGTGTACAGCCTCCACGGGCGGCAATAACTGCTGCAACACGGCGAGGCATGGACAGAATGAGTCTATCGATGTCTGCTTGCGGTATGGCGTCCCAAGCGGCTTCCACACGGTGCCAGAGGTCTTCAACATTACGTGCCGGAAACCTGAGTTGGGCCAGCCGGCGACCCACCATGGACCAGACATGTTCAATTGGCGACATATCCGGCGAACGTGCTGGCCAAGGAAGCAGGGGCACGTGGTTAGCTTCCATAAATGCGAGGACATTCCTTGCAACATGGGGACGCGCGTTATCCTGTTGAAAAGTGGCATTATGCAGTGCATGGATTAATGGGACAGCAACAGGGGTGAGAACCTGTGTGATGTACCGTTGGCTGTTCAATGTCCCTTGAATGCGTACGAGACGCGAACGAACACCTATGGCGATGGCACCCCATACCATGATACCCAATGAAGGCCCTGTGTGATGATGCATGATGCAGGCGTCATGAAGCCTAGTGCCACGGTGCCGCCACACGCGTGTACGTCCATCATGATGTTGTATACAGAAGCGGGATTCATCAGAGAACACTACAGCATTCCACTCCGCCATCCATGCACGACGGTCTTGGCACCATCTCAGACGCAAACGCCTATGCTCTAGCGTCAGAGAAATCCGCAACAGTGGGCGCCGGGAAAAAACTCCCCGGTTCGCCAAACAACGAAGCAAGGTTCGTGGGGACACTGGACGTTGTAAAACATCCCGTACTTCATGCGCAATCCTCGTTGACGTGGCCGTTCTGTCTGTAAGGGCCATGCGTATCAGACGCCTGTCCTCTCGTTCCGTCGTCCGACGCGGACGTTGTGAACCTCTAAGTCGCTCTACAGTGCCTTCCTGGACCCACTGGTTCCATACACGGATCACTGTGGATGCATTCCGTCCTACACGGGCACCGATCTCACGGTAGGATAATCCGCATTCACGGTATGCAACAATTTGGCCGCGATAGAACTGGGAAACCTGCTGGAATCGCTGCCGTATTCGACGACGTGGCATTGCTGACCGATTTTAACACACTACACTCACGACCTTGCACTTTCACTGCTCTTCTGCACCTATCTGACCTGCTACAGGTACCACTTACCAGATGGCGTGGCAGGCGCACATGACGCACGACGGCCTTGAACACCTAATCATTTCCTTCTGCACCTCTCCTCTACACACTGTGCACATTTCGTCCGATTCCGATTACTCCTTCTGGGTGTTGCATTTATAATGGCGAGCAGTTTATAAATAAAAAAACTTGTCGTCTGATCGTGATAAAATTTAAATACAGTGCAGATAGAAAGGTTTCTTAATTTTCCGATTTTTTAAATCCACTAAAATGTTTCTTATCAATTTTGTTAAACAACTTTTTCTTATTATTGCATAGTCCTACAAATACGGCCTTGGTCTTGTTTTGATGCTCTTTGCAGCTATTTTTAAAACCCATTATCATCATAAATTCACATTGCGAAAACGATTTTATGCAGAATTTGATTCAACCGAGTAAAGACCTATGTTGAACAGGGTTGGCAAAATTTGAGTTTTTCTTGAAAGGAAAGAAAACAAACAGTTTTTTTTGTTTTAAGCATGTTTTAAATGTTTTAAACAGTGTTTTAATCACGAACCAAAACATGTTCTAAATAAATAAAATTTCAAACGTAATGCCAAAATCAAGTATTTTCGAAGAATAATGATTAATATGGAATCTGTTCATCCAATAAAGGACTGTGTTTCTAGTTATAAAGTAAACACTTGACTATCTTCTTAAAATACATAATTATGTTACTCTTAAATCTCGTATGTAGGCTGTTCGAGAAGGTTCAATTAGGTTCGCATTTGGTTCGAGAAGGTTCACATTTACTAGGCCCCATTCAGTCCACGTGGTAGCAACTCTCTTTTCTGAAATACGATATTTTATCGTGAATGGAATGCAACAAAATATTGACATTAACAACTATGTTCAGTATGTTAAATAAGAAACAAAACTTTTTCATCCATATAGTAGCTATTCCATTTTTAAAAAGATTAAACAGTACAAAAACATAGTGAGGTGTTTTAAACGTGGCCCACGGGTATTCATCACGATATGTTTCTTTGTTAATTGAATAATGAATATACGTTTTCAGCCACTGGACACATTTATGTGCGCAGTAAACAAAGTTACATGGATTGAATGAAAATATAAAGTTACAAAACACGCAAATAATCAGACTGTCAAATATCAAGTATCAAAATGTGTTTTAAACTAGTCTAAAATAACATACTTAAAACACTGTGTTTTAAACGTTTTAATGATTTGTAAAAAGAAACAAAGTCGTGCGTTTTAAACGTTTAAAACAATTTGTTTTAAACATGCCAACCCTGGTGCTGAACGCGGCAGCACCCCTCGCAGCGACAGAGCGCAGTTTCTACGGTTTAACGGACATCACGGTAGCAATAGAACTGCATATCCAGTCACATTTATCCTCTTTAACTTTTGTATTCCAATTCTATGTCTGGGCACTGACTCTGAAGAGACGAAACCTTGGCCTTGAGGGTGAATACACGATTCCGTATTTCCGCTGTTGATATGCAGATAAGGAAGTTGGACCTTCGTGACTTTTGCAATCGGAAATCCGAGTTATCGGAAGCTTCATTATTTAGCAAGTGGTTCAGTTGTCGGTTTTGTTACTAACCTGTGTTGCGATTTTCTTGTCTCGAGTGTTGTCCCGTGCCATTAGTTGTGAAAAGTAAGGTAAGTTTTCCGTACATTGACTTCTTCAGTTGTTTTGTTTTACTTCTGATTTAACGTCACTTTTCTACACACATTAGGCATACCTCGCTACTCTCGAAAATCACGATGAATTACTATAGTCCTTCGAATAGAAGGCTACATCATTAGCAAGCTCATTATCTATTCAAATGTCACCGTTTTGTTTATATTGAAAGGTTATAGTTTAATATCTAGGTGCCTGAATATATTTGATGTAGCTGTATGTTAATATTTTATTTCTCCATAATGAGTAATGAAACATTTATGTTGGGATTATGGAGTAAATCGCATTATTCCTATAAAGGAAAATGTGTCCGTTCATGTATGCTGCGGACCATCTACTAAATCATAAATGAATTTTCACAACCCCTTCAACTAATGCAGTGTTTCAACCAAATTATTGATTTAATTAAAGGATCAGTGCAAAATATTTACTAAATCAGTGGGCGAGGTTTGCTCCCCCATCATACATGGTCATAAGGCCAGTGTCGACAAATTTCGCGATCCAATATTGTATTCCAACAACCTCACCACGCATGTACACAGTACTTCAACATTTCATGCATCGCAATGCTATAGTACGTAGCACGCATCTCCTGCCTTCAATATGGAAGCAAATCTTTATGCAACAAAATTATTTAAAATGTCACGAATCCGTGAGACGCTGAAATACTGTTTGCCTCGGCCTCGTAATCAAATACCAGAAGTTGCAATCCAAATGCCATTACTCATTTATGCGGCATCTGCCGCGTTCACGGCGGTGCATCATTTTGCAATCTCTACTCCTCTAAAGCAATTATTTTTTAATTATATTTTTTTTTCGTGAAACCACTCACTGCTCTGACCAGGAAATCCCTGTAAACCTGCTTTTGATGCAACGATTAGAGAATAAAAAATAAAAAAATCCACCGCACTGCATGCTCAATTAATTTACTTTTTTGAAACAATATCCATTGTATTTTGAAAGTACGCCTTCCCTGAATGTCTGCTTTGACACAGAATATGGTTCAAAACATGTCTGTTGTGAAGGGAAGTTCTATCATACTATGTAATAGTCACAATGGCACAGAGGCGTGTGTTCATTAATTTCATGAATAAGGGCACATTCATAAGCAGGTAGGTGTTATGACTTGTTTAGTAGTGATGTGTTTAAATCATCTCATTTGTTTAAAGTTCTGTCAAAATGGGGTTATAATAACCATCTCCGGAGAATATATTACGAATAATAATAACAAAATATTTAATCTTTATTTAATCATTGATTACATTACTAGAAATAATAACTTATTAATTAATGTATTTATTCAATGAGAGAGTTCCAGCACATGCTATTCTGGTAGTTAACGCTTGTTAGGATACTATACTAATACGATTACTCTTGTATAAATACAAACAGTATAATTGATTGATTGGTTGATTTGGTATTTTAAGTCCACTTTATGCATAGTAAGGCTAATCGGGACTGGACCTACAGTTTAAAGTGGGATCCGAACCACTATGTGCCTCCACCTGGTATCGAACCCGGGACCCCTTGATTACAAGGCGACGACGTTACCACTGCGCTATCGGGGAGGCCAAACAGGCATAATTGTATTAGGCATTGAAAATAAGGCATAAAAAAGATAAAAAGACAAGAATTAGATAAGGATGCCAAATATAATTAAAAGGAAGATAGTTATACGGAAGGTAAAAAAATATGTAATTGTATGTGTGTATGCACGTACAGTGAAGAAGAAAGTCTTCCCCCATAAGGTTTCAATGACAGAAAGTAATGCAGAAGAACTTCAGAACATCGTCTGTTATCGAACCAAGTTGCAGAACCAACAAGAAATGCAAATGATTGACTTAAAACACGTTGAACGAAACGCTTAAATAATTATTACCTTATTGCAAAGCCTACTACACGTCCAGATTTAGTTGGAACAGTAGTTTCTATCTAAACCCTATACCCGCTTTTTTACAACCGCGATGGGAACGTGAATATCAACCGTGAGTTTTCCATACATACAAGATAGGAAATACCGTACTTCAAGAATTCATATAGTGTGGAAACGAAACATCAAGGAGAAAATCGCTATTTCAGAAAAGTTGTTCATCTTGATGTCCTCTACACTGTGACAAAATTTGTCTGCTTTATACGGCAACACCCTGTATATAATCTTGTGTATTCTCCCTGAAAAAACAGACACGTGATCATTTCTTGTAATAACTCTGCTCAAAACCTACTTTTGAAGAGAACATTTTTAAAACGCAGTGGAAATTGTTTCATAAATTAATTTAACTGCAACTGCAGTTCAGTGGAAATCTTTTTTTGGTTTTTGTAATCCTTTACTGCGATTATGTAGAAAAGGAAGTATGAGGTTGCATGCACGCAAAAACATACATGAAAACCCCAACCAGCTCGTATATACGAGTATGTCAGTTTCTGTCAAAACGCCAATATAGAGTAACCTATGATATTTCATGACCTGTTTTTGGACCTATTTTTAATTTGTCTGTGAATTGACCAGCTATTTGCTGTTTACATCACTGCATGTACACAACGGCTATGATATCGAATCTACTTTGTTGTTTATATCATGTTACGTAATATAGCGTCCAATTAAAAACATTATTGACAGGAGGGAATTGAGTAAAAATGAGAAATAATCTAACAAATATTGCATTGTGCCATTAAGTAATAATGATGATGATTTCAGAGGCAGTGGGTGGAAGTATCCAATTAGCTATCTGACACCTACTGGCAGGCAAAAAAGGCTTGATAATTAAACGGATCTCATCGCGAAATATGCATTTTTCGTGAAATATTTAGAGGTTTTATAGATTTCATTACACTCAAAGCATATTCTTGTCGATTTAGTGGGACTTTCGGCCGTGGTCCCTTGCGGTATGATGAAGAATGCATTTTAACTAAGCAGATGCGGCAAACTTCCCTTCATGTTTATTAAGATTTACACTCTGCCTCGGGAATCTGTGGAGCAAGGCCACACATGACGGTAAAGAAGGTGAGAAAGCGAACGAGCATAGCAAAGCAGTGCGTGTTGCTAAAAACGACTGATAGCTGGAGCCACGTTTTCCCCTCCATGCACTCACTTCCTCTCTCACGCGTCCCTCTCGAGACGTACTTTCTCAGAGACTTGTTTCCGTTGGCTTGCTCCACAGACTCCTGAGACAGAGTATACTGTAGTTACTTGTGACCGAAAAAGCACAAACAATACAAATACTGCGATATCCAAGAAACTGAATTTTCGTTTCGGTGATATTGTACCCGTATCTCGTTCATGTGTGTCGTTTCACATGCTGTGGTATGGATTTCTCTCCTCAAAAATTCGAAACCAATACATTAATAAGTGCTTTCTCACAATTGTTCCTAATTTCTAGGGCTGTTGAAAGAAATGAAAGTTGTCACAAAATTCTTCTGTTAGATGTATAACTTAACTTCTCTCTAACTCTTGTTTTCCCAGATGAAGCAGGAAGCTCTGCTGGACCGAGTGTGGAACTGGATGTGCTGTCGCTGTTGCGAGTGCTGCGACTGCTGTGATTGGCTGGGCAAGAGCAGGGAGAAGAAGAAACAGGACATCACGTATTTCCTGCAGGTGAATATACTCCCAGCTTGGGTTCTTAATTCAATTACCCGTTTTTTTCTTCTGCTCTAGTTGTTTTAGAATTCCATTATCGACAGATTTGTACTTAGGTACTTAAATCTGGATAAGAATACAATGTTTCCATCAACTTCCGAGGCCTAGTAATAAAATTAATAACACATGTAAAAGTACTCTTTTGCCTCTTTTACTCTGCTTTTTCTAATTTCACTTTCTATTTGGAAGACAATGCATCTATGAGTGCATTTTACAACTCCGGCCTGTCTCCAAGGTGACAGTTTAAGTTTGTTTTCCGCAGTGACGCACTGGCGGTCAGGTTATTGTATCACTAGAATGTGAAACAAATGAAACGAGAGTGTCGCCTTTGGAAAAGCGAATACGGAAGTTACTGGCGTCATCAAACGTTTTGACGGCAACTTTAAGTTACAAAACCATGGACAAGTAACTAGATTTGAGATTAGTTCACGCCAACATGGAACTCATAAAGTGATTTCTAAATTTCATCAAATTACATTGTATTATTTGTATTACATTTTGTGTTGATATTGTAAAATATTGGAACATAAAATTCTTATTGCTCATTTTAAACATCGGGCAATAGTTTTTATTTCGTGTTATTATGTAAAATAAGTACCAGTCACTATTATCGATTTATCTGAAGCCAGAAACTGTAAATGGATTTATTGTTTATAAAGAGGAAAGCATATTGTGTGTTCGATTTCTTGTGTTCAGTTTCTGACTTCTTTCCAATTTGCATAGTGGGCCTCCCCGATGGCGCAGTGGTAGCGTCGTCGCCTTGTAATCAAGGTGGAGGCACATAGTGGTTCAGTCCCGATTAGCCTTTCTGTTCATAAAGTGGACTTAAAACAATCTATTTGCATAGTGCAACACTAGATCATAATTTCGAATTCGTTTTCTTGGATAAATTCACTTCTAGCTGTCATTACGTCATCATGAGAAAACAATCTATCTACCTATCTGCCTATACTTCTAATAACCTTGTGCATTTGATAACTAACAAATCTATTGCATGCTGTACTTACTTTTAGAAAGTCAGACCAAAGACATCAAGTTTCAGACCGGAAAAGATGCGTTAATAAAGGTACCCATTGCTAACGCATAGCAAGGAATTCGTATTCCCGATTCCATTAGTAGGCTATATAAAACAGAAAGTAGAAACGTAGCTTCTTCGACAATGACTGCTATTTTGGAGCTTCGAATTGATCAATGGACAAATGTGTGTGTGATGCATTGTAGTTCGTGATCTAGAATTTACTATTCTTACTATTTCTGAACACATTGAATTTTTCTATTTGTTGGTTACTACTTCATATGCTGTTTGCTTCTCATACGTAAAAAGATAAAATCCAGGATTTTAATTATATAAATGCTGCTTTTTAAATGTTTTACGAATATATGACACATAAGAAAAGAAGAGTTGTGAAGTGTGCGCCCTTTTATTTCGTTTCATTGAAGTTCAAACAAGTTTTCTCTATAACTGGCACAATTAAATCACGACTTCTCTGCAGCTTTTATATGAACTCAATAAGCAGCTAGACAGTCCAATACAATGATTTTTCCATTGTTTGATTAAGAAGTGGGGAGGGGAGTGAAATAAGAACGGTCCTTTAATTTCTCCTCGAATTCAATACTTGCTGTTTTCTTTTTGCTATATTTCCATATCACGTTTTATTACTTTCCTTGCATTGTCATAAATAAATAAATTCCACTTTTCTTTATCAATGCATTTTTGTGCCACAGCTTCCCTTTCCATCCTTGTTTGTTGATTTACTAGGCCAATTCCAATAGAATTTCCTTATACTTTCCTTGATTGTCAAAATTCCCATTAGTGCTCAATTATTTACTTTCTATGACGTCTTTTAAGGATTTGGCATTTGTTAACTTGGATATTTTCCAAAGGATCGACAAGGAAACATAGCTTTCTCAAAGTGAAAGTTCCGAGTAAGTACTAGGTTTTCCAAACTAAACATATAAGCTGTTCAGACTTCGAAAATATTTTCGCCCTATAATTTTGATATTAGGGATAAAGACGCACAATAAAAGTAAAATATTTTTTACAGTCTGTGTTCTGATGTTGGTGTTGGTGCATTTCATACGAGCAGTCCTGAGTTTCATTATCGGAGAGAAGATTCCGTTTCGTATCTCCTTTTTTCTTCATGCTTCTCTCACTTCTTTCTTCTCCTTTAATACTTTTCATTCTTCTTTCCTATCTCACTTTCTTGAGATGTACGATTAATTTCCTTCTTACTTCCCTAATTATCTCTTAATTCCTGTGTTCGTGCTGTAAGGTAGCCTTGCCAACAATAGTCAATTCCGATTTAAAATTTTCTTTCTTCTTTTTTATACTGAAAGTTACGTGTTTTAATCATTCAGATAAATATGACGACGTATCTATTTGTCCATCTTGCAGCATATTTAAGCTACATTAAAAATGCTTTGTTTGTTGGATGTTACTGAATAAAAGCCATGTGTTGATGGAAAATATTGCAATATATGCAGTGCTACCGGCACCTTTTTTTCTCAACATAAAAACTAATAGATAAACAAGACGTAATAAATAAATAAATATATAGTCCTTCGTGTTAACGAAACAAATATGTAAAAATATGTCCCAGGCTAGAAATGGAAATTTCATCAAACGCAACGCTTTACTTCCCTTAACTAGGGTTGTCTTTTCTGTCTCTGATTATTGCAGCGACAAGATTAACGACTAGTGAAATGACGTTCTGTATTAAAATTAAAAAAAAAAAAGAAAAGTGCTCCCCTGTGCATAGCACCACGCCATGAAGGCGTATAGGGGGTGTGGGGGTAACGCCCCACACTTTCTTGATCCGGTCGTGAGTGGGGGTGATGTGATCAGCATCACGCCCTTGACCGCCTTTACCCCCCAGGGTTTCCCCCAGGTACCCATGTTATTCGACGCTGGGTGGGCGCCGGGGCCGCTTCCATCGTTAGAAAAGTTCCCGGATTTGAACCGGCCGGGGATCGAACCCGGGACCTTTAGCATGGTAAAATTAATAATAGTTAATATTAAAATATTTACATAAACATCAAATAATGCAAAATTGGACAAGAGGCTTCTGGAATTTTCTTCTCTTTAACATTTAAATAAGACGGAAATCGTGGATGGTAGTCAGCTCGCCCAAAAGGGAATAAAATTGAATTAAGTGTGCGTATCCTCAACATTCTATCTTAATAATACTTATTACAAATCAATTTGTGTAAATGAAAGATATTTCAGTAGTGCTGTTTTGCGTGTGATCAAGGATTTGGTTTATTATTTGACTTATTTGAAACTTTACTGTTGGGATAATCGAGGCAAAGAAGAAAGAACGGTAGAGAAGCATTGAACAAGGGACATTCAAGAGAAAAGGAAATACTGCAGGGAAAGATGGCGTGCTGGTTGCAGTTCCAGGGCTCCATACTTGTCTCCAGGGACATGGACGCTGTCATCTCTACTAACTCCCTCTCAGCAATACATTTCCATGTGTAGGAAGCTTACGAGTATATGAATGCTGCAACATTTAGTTCACAGTGATGCCATTCCTGACGAAACGGAACGAGACGATTCCAGATATTTACGAACCGGAACGCCATTTCGGTCCGCTTCGGTCCATTTTCAGTCCTGCACACACACCCTGAGAAAATATTCTTCGTATGCTAATGTGATTTAGCGTTGGCTGACGAGGAACCATTGTATTTTTATTGGCACTATAAGAGAGAGCTCATGGAATCTGATATTTTGATTAAGAACAAATTACAGGTGTGGAAATAATGCCTACATAGGATTGGTATTTGATTTTGGTGGCAAGAAAAGTTTATCAATATCATTCAATTAAGGTTCGACTGGACCTTTGGTCGCTGCCAGAGCAGATGTTTTCATTTTTTCCTCTTCTTTTGAAAAATCTCTATGATATTCCAAAATCTGAAAAATTACGTCATGTAAATTTGGTTTACTTTCGCTGTTAGCTAGATATTATCAATAGTTTCGTGATTACGTAAGTCTATTAAACTATCGACAATATCTAGATAACAGCGAAAGCAAATCACGAAAATTCACGTTTAGGTTGTAGAATGAATAATTCTAAGGTGCTGCAAGTTTTCAAATTTTGGAATACCATGGCAGTTTTTCGAAAGAAGATTAATATTTGAAAACAGCTGCCCTAGCGGGGGACAAAGCTTCAGCCTAGCCTTAACTCATCGGATCAAATATTTTGATCAAGGACAAAATACAGGTGTACATTGATTGGTATTTGATTTTGGTGGCAAAACACGTTTTTGAATATATAGATCATATATATTGATACGTATATTGATTGGAATAGAAACACTGTGATAGTGAACGAAATTCCAACTTATTTTTTTTCTCCCTGAAGGAGGACAAACGAGCAGATTTTCAAGGCTGAAAGAAATGTTGCGTTTCAAAAAAGAAATTGAAGAGTTTCCCTTTTCCTTCAGCTCATGGCGAATATTATCCATTCAAAAAGGTTTTCCTCTTTCGCTCTAAATAAAATTCAATATTTAAAACTCTTTCTCGGGAGGAAAAGGGAAGAGAGGGATATTCAGCCTTTATTTTCATCTTAACTGGATTGAGGATGTTTCCTCTAAAGACTGGCAGGATGAGGAGAAGTTTTTTGCATCTTGTATGCGAATAGAACAAGTTCGACTTCGTTTCCCATTGTAGTCAGGTGTGAAATACCTTTTCCTTTTATCCTTGGTTAGAATTTCTTTTCTTTACTTTCTGAGAAATCGGTTGAAGATTAGGAGAAAGTATTCTTATGCAGAGGTATACATAGAGTGTAATTTGAGCTATGTATTACCTTCATGCGTTAAATCTTCTTTTGGAAGAATATTAATATGTGAGCAGAGAGAATGTTTTGAAGTGTAATAATTAAATCATATGTACACCGTCTCAGAAAATGAAATCTATTGTAGGATTTGTTTTAGCTTATTTTAGCACAAATGATTCGAGTATAGATGGTTCTACAAGTTGAACTAGCCACCTTGGTGAACCGTAGAGTCGCGTTCTGGCCACCCTGCCTGGGCATCAATTTTATGAAATTATTATTCACACTCATCGGCACGATTGTCACAATCGGCAGTAAAGTGACGTATAATGTGAAAAATATAGTTTAAATTGGTTCCCGAAGCAATGAAATGTGTCCCACATAGCGAATAGCGCATTAACCCTTGAATACAAGGCAAGTTAACTATTGTGCCCGACCCTGTGGCCGAGTGGTTAGCACATCGCGCTGCGACGCCAAGGGTCCCGGGTTCGAATCCCGGTCGGGCTTGGTTGTTTGTGAATGTCCATTCATCAATTTCATCATTTCATCACTCATCCCCATCTTCGCAAATTAGCCAAGAGGCACAAAACGCGAAGTAAAATAAACTAAATCAATCAATCAATCAATCAACTATTGTGATATCGCCGAAGACAATGTGAGGAGCAATAAATCGTAAACTTCTATGATAAATTTCCATTGCGAACTGGTAGGTAAGGAAGTTGTGGCGGAGCGGGCAGCACAGCGCGCTACGACGGCAGGGGTCCTGGGCTCGAATCATCGCCTAGGCAAGGGTGTTCTTTGTGAGTGTCCCTTCATAAATTTCATCATATGAACACTCGTCCTCATCGTCGTTATTAGCCAAGAGTGGAAGCAAATTGACTCTAAATAAGAAAAGAATCAAATCAAATGAATCTAAGAAAGTTGTGTCGATAAGTGCTCTAGTATTTGTAAAATGGTTAGAATCAAACACCGTTTGTTTAAAATATAATGCCATAAAACCCACAGACATCTATGATCAGCTGCTTGCATATAGCACGGTTCTGATGCTCATTCCGAACGGTAGAAATCTTCTCAGCATCATTGACCAATACTGAAAGGACATTTTATTCCGAGCTGATACTAGACGCCTGTGTCGAAACCTCTTTTTAGACATTCTTGTCTCTTTGTCGTTACAGACCTCGGAGGAAGGTTACCACGACAACGAAGGCTACTCCACCGACAGGAAGGAGTCAGTCTCCTCCTCGGCCGCCAGCAGCATCTCCAGCAACAAGGACCTGAAGAGCGACCTGTACCACCAGATTGAGGCCCGGCGGTCCAGCACGGCCACCCGCGTCACCCCGCTCATCGACGTCCGCCCGATCCAGTTCTGGCCATCGGGCGTGAACAAGGAAGGGATCCAACCGCGCAAGCCGCAGGTGCAGCCTCAGTTCTACTCGCAGGACTCGAGCGACGACCTCGGGAGCGAGCTCGATCTGGGGCGGCTGCACTTCAGCCTACAGTACGAGATCCCCAACCACCAGCTGCTGGTGAAGGTCATCGAAGCGAGGGACCTCGCGCGGCCTCTGTACCACGACAACGCGCGGCAGGACATGGCACACTCGAACCCGTACGTCAAGGTGTGCCTGCTCCCGGACCACAAGAATTCGCGACAGACAGCGGTGAAGCGGAAAACGCAGTCTCCCGTGTACGAGGAGACGTTCGCTTTCGATCTGCCCTTCAGGGAAGTCCAACGACGGACGCTGCGCCTCACCATCAAGGATTTCGACAAGTACTCCCGCCACTGCATCATAGGGCACATTCTGCTTCCCCTCTCGGAGGTCAACATCGTGAAAGGGACTCATCTATGGAGGCCGGTGACGCCGAGCGAGAAGGTAAGTGGAAATGCATTACTTTCACCGCTCTTCTCGTATGTACAGTGCCCTGAACATTGTTCATATTCTCTCGTAGGTGTCACCTCAACTAGACACAGTGCATAGACCAACCTGAGTAGATATTAAACTTACTCAACTGGATAGAGCAATCAAGGATAATACATTATCCTTGGAGCAAACTTTAAATTACACCTGACAACGGGATTTAAAAAAACAAATGGGTTATTAACTGTCAAAAAATATCCATGGCAACGGATTAACCTTAAGCTTGTAAAAACATAGGAATACACCTTTTATTAAGGTTAAATCGAGAGTATGTGTCCGACAGTTCGACTGGAAATCATTACATCACACATTTCGTCGCGTTTCTCATCACCAATTTTTTAAAAGAATAATCGCTAGGTAAGCACCTCGAGAATTCCATTAAAATGTAACAAGTTCGCAATCTGATCATAAAGTAACACACTCTGCGAGAAACACAACACATTCGTGAGTAACAACGAATAAAACAAGTTTGATGCTGTTTTCCTCTTGCTACTTGCTAACTCCATGCATTACTTTAAATCCGCTGAAAAATCTTCAAGAGAGAAAAGACTCTTGGTGGAATATTTGCGTTTTCCTTTAACATTATTTCTTCGGAACTCATGACAGCATCATTTTGCATAACCTTTTATATTTATGAAAATGTGTTTGCTCAATGTTTCAACAATTTAAGGTTGCTCTTCGTGAATAATTTACTCTAATAACAGATTACTCTATAATACCCACTTAGGGTGAAGTAGCTCCTATCTGCGGAACTTTGTTCTCTAGTAAATAAAGAATCGATCTTAATCGAAATACCTATCCTCAGTGGAGTGAGAGCAATGATTCCAATTTCCATAATGGCTCTCCCATTCAGTTCATGCTTGACTAACATTATAGCCTCAAAATACAGGAATTGTACGTTATTTTTTAAGCAATCGTAACTCTTGGTGAGTTATTTCCGTTCTTAAAATAGGGAACTTGAGGAAATTATCCGAAATGAAATTATTTTCCTGAAGTATTCAGATAGCATTGAAAGATCGCACGCAAATTAGACATTGTGTTTTTCCCTTTAATATACTAACGTCATTTGTTTCATAATCCGGCCATATTAAACGGCACGGCGCTAGTAAAAATCCTTTAATTCTAATTTTGTTTTGGTTACTTCACGTTGCTTTTCTGCCTCTTTCAGTTAATCGTCGATACAAATTAATGATGAACACACGAATTAAATTTGGGACTATGCCTGATCAGGTTTCGAACGTGTGACATCTGCTTTGTAGTGCGGTACGCTGACCACTCCACCACGGGGACCGGCAAAAATCCTTAAATTGCAAATACCGTAATGTATTAGTGAATAAAACAACGTGCTACTTTGAATCCAGATTTGCAACCAGAGAGAAGAACGCAGAAACCAGAAGGGGAAAAATCTCCCACTTCTTCTACACATCTCTCCCTCCCTCCCCCTCCCTTCCTCCCTCCCTCTCTTTCTCCCTCTCTCTCTCTCTCACACACACACACACACACTCTCTCTGTATGTGTGTGCGTGTGTGTGTGTGGTGTGGTTTGTGTTCTTCACTTCATATTTCCTTATATAATTTTTTGTGGTGTTTCAAAACAGAGCCAGCACTTCCTTGAAACTGGTTTGAAATTATCTCAGATTGCCTTGAGATAATTCCTTTTAAAATTAGAATTTCCTTGTTTACCTGGGCAAGCAGTTACTGAAGATTAAAATGTTAATCTCAGTTTGTACAAGAATGTATTAAAGAAAATGTCCTTCTTCTCTTTTCTTTCTTTCACTCCGGCAGAGACAAAGGTCCAGAGTGGCGAGCGTGAACACATCCTGCAGAGGCTGAGATCTCCTTGGCACGAGAGAAAATTACTCTGCAGAGGAAAGAACGTCGCTTGTCATTCACATATTCCTTCCAGCCGCTGCTTCCACATGGCGCTTTCGTTGCATCTGTCGTCTCATTAACCTGTGACATTCCGCTTCCATATCTTAATGTCCTTCTTCCTTCTGCCAACTGCGAGTAATCTCAAGATTACGAGCACACAAATGCCATGAAATGAAGCTTTACGGGACGCTATTTTCTTTTCCGTAAAGCTGAGCGCACGTGCACGGAAATATCGCATGTACTGCAGGAAGAAAGGGAAGATAGAATATTATATAAGAGAAGCAGAAGTGGTAATAATATATGGAAATAAGTGAAACGAACCAAAAGGAATTTCATTTAAGATGCAAATGAATAAAAATAATTTGTATATATAAGGCATATGAATTTGTATAAGAGGCACCTTTCTCTTCACCGAGAATAGTTTTTCCTTCTTGCTCTGATGTTTTATTTTTCTAGATAGGCCTGGCTTTTAACCCTCCAGTTCCCGAAGGTACATGTGTGATAGAAAATTTATACTTTTCACATTTTTGGGATGTAATTGATATCTCTCAATGAATTTATTTCTCACTTTATTAACTTTTACAACGCTACATACTTTTACAGGGGCGTCCCCTGTAGGGGACACTGGGAAGTAGATGAACATTAATGAAAAAAAGTGTTTCCATTTGAACACTTATGTATTATTCAACATATACTGATACAAGAATACAAATCATTGATAAACCTTTTATACACTTTGAAACATAGTAAAATAATTGTAGTTCTGAATTAGCATTCCACTTTTACTCTCACTTTTTCATATGGAACTCATACCAACATTGAAGTTAAAGGCCAACTTTATACTTCTTACACATGACTCTCGTGTGTTTGTGACACTTGGCACATCTCTTTTGTGAACACTCCTGTCGAATGTGTTCACTGATATCTCCGTCGTTTCGTACTTCATCAGTCACTCTACTGTCGGCTGGGGAAGCACATGTATAATGTCTCTGACGGCATGTGCCATGGGCTTCACAATGAATACGCACAATGTTTCTGCGAAAATCGCAATATGTGTAACTCTTGTCTTTACATTTTCCGAACAAATACCAAGCATTTTTGCATGCGGCATCAAGGCCAAATGCAAATAGGGAATGCCACCACTTTTTACCTCTAAGGCCAACACGAAGTGAATCGATATTTTCGTCGAACCTATCAACTTCACCCATGTATCTGTTATACATTTGAACGACAGACGGACAGTCAACTTGTATCTTCTTCCTCCTTCCGCCAACAACTCCAACTCAGTCAACCTTAGAAATTGGATGAGCAGAATGATAATTTGAAGCAGGTGTTACAATACTATTGTCATGCCACTTCACTACCATCAAATTTTCAGTCGTCGTGAAGGACATTGTACCCCATGGTTGCTTTCTGAGATCAGATGAATTATCAAGTGGACATTTCTCAAGTCTGTTTTCTCTAATAGTGCCAGTTCCTATACTTCCGTGTTCACTGAGTGTTGAAAGCAGTCGGAAACTAGTAAAAAGATTATCAAAATAGAAGTTGTAGGGTCCAAATTCCTTGGGCATACGTGTCTCCATTTCAAGTATCACAGCTGCTCCGAAACCAAATTCATCTTGGTATGGTATGGGAGTTTTGAAGCTGCAGCACCTTGGTAAGGTTGGAATGAAATGAGATATCCTAGACGAGTGGCTGCAGACCACATTTTATATCCAAATTTGAAAGGTTTCCCATGAATATGCTGCTTTGAAGAGTGGTACCATAGTCTCATCTATTGACACGTGACTGGTGGCGACTTTACTAAAGTGTTCAATGAAATTCTTATTTAGCAGCCTGAAATATTGGCGAACCTTTGCAAATTTATCATTTGGAGGTAAATTGAGATTATCACATAAATGCAAATTCTGCTGAATTTCAAAAATATTGTTTCTACGCATACTGTCAGATACCAGTTTGTTGTGAGTGTCGTCTTTTGTTTCCCAAAACATTCTCATGTATTTTGGTCGGATATATCCAGTAAGTAACAAAATAGCTAAAAATACTTTCATTGCACTAATTGTTACATTGAAAACACGATTGTTTTGTAAACCATATTGATTACTCATTTCAACTATAAGATTGATAATTTCATCACTGAACATAAGTTCAAAGCACTGAACTGGTTGTTTCGTCTCGATCACCCCTGCCACAAGAAGGTGAAAAACGTTTAATTTTATCTGTCCATACTTTCACAGGAGTTGGTAAAAGCTTTCTCTTCTTTATTTTTGATGTCACCTTGTTTTCACCTTTCGCTATTTCTGAAGCTTCAGAAATATTTTGAGAAGTTAATTTTACATCCACTCTTGATCTCAGCACACGACCTGGAAGGTGATTGATGTCTACTTCCGCTTCATCTCTACTCTCCTCATCTGTAATACTTCCATCATCTGGAGGAAATAGGACAACTTCCTCGACGTCATTGTCGTTCTGCATTAGAAGTTCAGCAATCTCGTGTAGTTGTAGACTGAAAAAGACAAAGAAAATTGTTAGAACGTTACGGTTTCTTACAAATATTCTACACAATAATTATTATAACAGAATTGTTTTCTTATAAAAAATCAAACATTGGATGAGTGAGATGGGATTCACATCATGTAATGCCCAGTGTCCCCTCCAGGGGACACCCATTATTTCTCAATAAATAACTCGTATTTATATTTAGTGTTTGATCTTGCTTTTTATTTATTATTTAACGTTAGCCTATTACCTATATTATAAATTAACAAACATACACAGATCTTACCTTTTGTCTTTTGCACGTGTTTTTGAAGAGGAAGACATGACGATACCATCCATCAACTCCTCGGCCATTTTGAATTACTATTTCCTGGAAGCGCCAAGAGGTGAGTCAACAGTTATATCTGTATTGGCTGCCTTCAGAAATATACTAAAATTAGAAAGAACCCTAAAAAATAATTAAAAGTTAAGTTGAAAATGAAATATTACGTCTCAAAATAGAGTCCCCTGCAGGGGACACTGGGAATTGAAGGGTTAAGTTTCGTGTTTTGCAGTTTTTGAATATTTTACCGGTTATATCTGTTAACAGCATCAATATACCAGTAAAATGTTATGCCTATAGTCCAACTAGAATATTCAGAATGATTCTATTATTTTCTAATCATTCTGAACATTCTAGTTGTGTTTCAATGCGAGAAGCATCTACGTATGTATGCATTTTTCAATTCCTAGCTGATTTAAGCCTGCGTTAACGTATGAACCCGGGAAGGGAAAGGGTAGTTTAAAGCTAGTAGTCCTGAACACATCATTTTCACTATATCGAGATCGAGAATGAGTGGTGCCCTTCCTCCACAGCTCTTATGTGTCTTCATGAATAGTGCAATGTACAAGGAGAGCAAAAGGAAAACATAATAACGATAGCAATAAATCTTGTAATACCTGGCGCATATTTACATAAACGAACATGAAGTTATAACATTGGTATTCAACTGTTTTTAACACAGATGTGTTACATACTAGTAAGATAATTACCATAATGACTATATTGCCGTTCATCGTTTGGAGACTTTTTTTTAAAATATAGAATTTCTTCTCCCCTTATTTCGAATACCAGGGCCTTCCCGATGGCGTAGTGGTAACGCGTCCCCTTGTAATCAAGTGGTTCAGGGTTTTATACCAGTGGAGGCACATAGTCGTTCGGATCCCACTTTAAACTGGAGATACAATCCCGATTAGCCTATTTGCACATGAAAAGAATTTAAAACAAAAGTCAACTCAACTTGAATGCCACCCCTGTCTCACTGCTTTAAATCGAGAGAGGTTCTTAATGCAACCCCGTCAGACGCTGAGCAGACCTTCTATCTCCTACGTTCACAGGGACGGTCTACCTCAGGCAATATCTTCCCCATTTCCTGAGATGCGCTCGTAATTTCCTGCAAAGGAACACGATAAAGGATCTCATGTCAGTCAAGCCTGGAGCAACTTCTTCCCGTGTGTCGTCTCGGGATATTATCTTACGTTGGAACATGATCTTGATAGTTTGAATGAAGCTTGCGAAAATGTTACTTTTTAACTCAGGCAGGTGAGGACCTTGGAAGAAGCCAACAAATGAAATTATTTTATCTCATTCCTGGTGATATTGCACCAGACGTAGCATTAAGAACTCGTTTATCCGATTTGATGAGAAGTGCCTGTTTCGACTAAATGAAATTTCGATTACTGAAATATACTCTATTAAACATATACTGTAAAGTAAATATTACGCAATGAACAATAAACTTTAATGCTACACATCCCTGTTAATTACACGTCCTACAGCAAGTCTGGGTAACTAGCCCTATTTGTGCAAGAGCGCTCTCGTAGGTTCTGAGTGAGCAAGGGTTGTGAAAGAAGCGGAAAGTAGGCGCTAGGGAGGAAACGAGACAGGAGGCCTTTTGAAGGCGAAAAGGTCGTGATGTACAGAGCGAGAGCGCTCAGTAGCCTACACAAATGCAAACGAGTTGCCCAAGGCTGTTCTTCAGTACTGTCCTATTGCTTTTTAAAGTAGTTAGTGTTGTTTACTGAAGTAAAGATGTATAACAGTTGCTGTTACGAGGATGTAACAATTTCAGGACGCTTTTCAATACTGATAAAATGCACCTGCGTCACCAACCGCACGGCCCTGATCGCAAATGCACGGCAGTTTCATGTCCATACGGACGTACGGTCCAGACCGTATGCTAAATGTACGATCTTGGAAAGAAATGTAGATATGCCTAAAATTATTAGCAACGATATGCCAACGTGGAAATGCAACACGACATTTCTGATTCCGGTATTGTGGAGGAGAATCGGAAAATTCTAAAATTCTTTCATCGTCGTAGACTTAGGAACACACCTAATGTTTTGCAGGTAAGCGAGCATTTCTTTCATGATCTACGTGTCCCATTTTTATTGCCTGTGACTGTACAATATTTTGTGTTTTGTTTATTTTGCGTCGATCTTCTATTTTTAGGTCAGTGGATGAAAGAGATAAGTGGCAAACACAATGTCCATGCTTTAACCGGGATTCGAACCTATGATTCTTGTTTCGCAGGACGATACACAGAGATAGGCTCGGCTTAGGTTTTATTCTTATATTTTTCAGAAAAGAAGAATTATCAAATTCAGTGGCGTCATGTGATCTCTCCATACATTAATAGTCTCATCTCTCATGAATGTTGAATTAATCCGCAGAGGGCAGCATGCCCTAACCTTAATACCAAGGAGTAATCGAGTGCTCCTTTGGGATTCTGACATCTCCTCCCACATCTTGGCTAGCACCGGGAGAGGCAGGGGAAGGTTGCGTGGTTCGCTCGCTAGTCATTTACTTTGACGCGAGGAGAAACTTCTTGATCGATGGGGATATTAAAAGTGTAGCAGTTAAAACGACACCACTTCTACATAACGATTTTATGCGAGCGGTTACCGTGAGAGGCTCTTATTCACAGTGGCGTATTTACATTTTCATTTTGGGTTGAGGTTACTCTTTTCTTGTTCTAAGTTTCTTCTCTAGTCTGGAACCTCAACAATTTCGTTTCAGTTTAGCCTTACGAAAGTTATAAGAGCGGTGAATTATAAAATAAGATGTTCTGAGGCATCATATAATAGTAATAAACTTAGTTTTCTTTCCGGGACGTTTTGGGCTGACTCTAGACTGATAGCCCCTTTTAGTCCCACATTATTTGAAGTCAGCGTCAACCCACTTGCCAACATGGGCGCCTCAATGATTGTGCACTTGAGAGATGACGTTGGATAAGAAATTTTATACACACATCCAATTTCTTAAAAAATAATCTTCTCTGTGTGTGCAAAACTGAATTCTTGCTTGCACTGGATATATAATAATAGAGCTGCCACATGCTCAAGTGGATAGCGCTCTCATCTCTGGTGCGAGAGGTCCCAGGTTCGATCCATGGTACCAGCTCAAAAATATCTGTCCTGACGGTCCTGACCCAGCATTGTGACACTAATTTGAGTTTTTTAGATAAGCTAAACATGGCTTTTAATGGACTGTACGAACGCCTGAGCGTAACGCGACACCATAGGTCCCAGGTTAGGACTGGTCAGGCACGAATGTATCATGTTTTTCCCATCACTATTTCTTCATGCCATCATACATCTTCATCGTCGCAATTAACTAAGAGATAGGAAACCGACGTAAATTGACCAAATTAGAAATGAAAATTAGAAAATGCCATAATGAAGTTGAAGGGGACGAGCACACAACTCACGGGTAGGAGACCTCTGATCACGTGAGCAGGCAAATAACAACAGGAGCAGAAAATGTTTGATAAGTAATTTTCTTCTTTATATCTGATGAACTGTTATTCACTATGTAACTTAGGATTTATATTTGTATGTCTATGCAACTTTGCCTCCTAAGTATCACATTGCTGTTGGAAATGTAGAGAAAGCACAGAAAGTCAGAACGATATGCAGAATTTTGAAACCTAACATTCGTTGAACATGCACACTATTGTAATTACAATTGTTAACAATTCTACTACATACCTCGTTTTCTTCCTTAGATGAGGGATGACTTATTCTTGTTAGCAGCAGCAGAAATTATATCTTGTAACTTCTATTACGTGTACCCAGTGATGGATCCAGAAAAATTTTAAGGAGCCCAGGGTAATAAAAAGCTATCAACTGATACATCCTCAAATGTACATAAAATATTTAATATATTACATTTATATTCTATTAAATTTTAATTAATGTGATATTAAAGATATTTAATATAATGTTTTATATTTAATTGTATTCGTGGCACTCCTATCTAATCACCGCAAGTTGAAAATGGTACCGAGACAAGTCTCGTCTCGAATCTTCGTTATGATAACGAGAACGAGACAGACTCCTGTAAAATCGAGATGAGATCGACACTTAGCTCCCGAGACTCTAGGTCAAAATTTTCTGTTCCAAATTTCACAAAAATTGAAAAATATAATGGATGATAGAATAAGAAAATTGATGATAAACAGTGTAGAAAAATGCTACCTTAAAAACACTCAAGCACATATACATAAAATTTTAAGATTTTGTCTTACAAATAAAGGAGATGAAACCGTGGACGATGTTTTTGCAAAGTTGTACAAGACTTTATCGGGAATGGCGTCAGTTTCTTGATGAATATTGCCCTTCAGTCTATTGTTACCAGAGGAAGACATGCTGGCAGCTTCACAATCGGCATTTCACTCGCGATGTGCAACAAGAAGATCTACATACACTCCGTGATTCTACCCTCTAGCGTTCACAGAAACTATATAACTACGAATTCTATTCGGACCACCAAACCTTGCTTTACACAAGCTGACATAACAATTGTCCACCAAATCAACAGAGTGGGATAAAAAACGGGAGATGTTTCTTGGAAATTGCAGGGAAGTTACTAAGGAAGGACGTGAAGTCGGTATGTTACAAAGGCTTATTACTTTACCTCAACTTGTAACTTTAAACAAAGCAAATTATTGAAATGGAGGACAGAGATAACCAAGTCGAAGCAATAAAACTCCAACCCCAGTGGTGTGCGAGTGAACCGCCTGGCGCCATCTTTTCATCCCGGTGCAGGAGAGACAAACATTAGAATTCTGTCTGATGAGTTTGTTCTCGTCCCTGTCAGGAAAGCCGTCTCTTGCCGTAAACAGCTCTTGCCGTAAACAGCTCTTGCCACATGCCAGTCAATTGGGTGGAATCTCTGACCTGGTTGTCAGGAAGAAAAGTGCATTTTCAAAATCTTTCCAACTTCCCTGAACCGAACTGGTCATAAACGCATTAACAGCAACGTCTGTCAATTTACCTGTTTCTGTGTTGGACAAGCAAGATTCAAGAAAATGAGGAGTAGAAAGAAATGTTTTACTTGTGGTTCATGACACGGAAAATTCAAGAGCAGTATTTCAAACGAAGTTTGAGTTTTTGTTTTATGTCCATTTTATTCGGTTTAAAGTGAGACCCGCACTACTATGTCCTTTGAACCCGGAACCCCTTGATTACAGGGCAACGACGATTGTCTCGAACTTTAAGCAAAATTTTTGCACAATTCATCATTAAAGTACAAATTCCCAGCATAATACAGAAAAATCTGCCGGGGCCAGATGGATGCTTGGGTAGGGAGAGGGCCAGAGCCCCGGCCCCCTTTATCGACGTTCCTGTTTACGACTGAGCAAAAATCAGGCATATGGCAACACCACAATTTGCACTTGGAAATTTACAGATCTGGAGACGAAGGTTCAGTTGTCTCATCGCTTGGGGAATAGGGGATGGATGTCCGAAACAGAACCGAATTATCCGATTCCAAAAGCCTAGATACGGAAACCGAACCACAGATCCAAAATCCGATATCCGAATCTACATTGTTCCAATTTATTAGGATTTGTCCGTCCCGAAACTGCTATGAAAATAGGCGGCTGGGCAGAATTGCGCTGGTGCCACATATGGGAAACCAAAGCGAGAGCGGGACAAAAGTCGCTGGTTCCCGCGCCCTGTGTGGCAACGTCAACCGGGCTGCGTTCGAGCGTCAGACCGACCTATCTCTGGGGCACTTTTGTGCCATCCCTGACCTTTAGAGCAATTACTGTCAGTTTGTGTCGCATGGATTACAAATACCAACTCTACAAAGAGAGCTTTAATTATCTTAATCCTCCGAATACACGGGGTTGTGCTCCGACGTGGCAACAACGCGAACTTGTGTCACCCGCCTAATGTCATGGCCGTGCGTTTAGTAAGACCCACCGCGTTTTACCCCATTTTTCGAATGTTTAGTTCATTGTAGGCGTTATAGTTTCCGGGTATAATTGTCGATTTCGCACAGTAATCCTCTGTATCTATTGAAGGTCGAGAAGCATTGCTTTCTCGTCGGAAAGAGTGGCCCGTGGGGTATTTAGAGGCTGGCGGACTCGTGGCGTGGCGCTTTCGATTACAAAACGCACGCACCAAAACCCCTTCCCATTCTATCTTCTACAGCCTGATACTTGGGAAGAGGGAAAATAAAACCAGCTGCTATTCCCACCGCAATATCGCGAAAGGAAAAAATCTCCAAGCAGTCGAAAACGTGCGGGCAGTGTTTCCAAATCAGAAGGACTTTTCCTAGATGCCCGTTACCTTTCTATTCGTGTTCTATCTCACGTTATTCTTTTTGCCTCTGTAGTACAATCGCAACCCAATAGGGTGAATGATGAATAAGATGAGATCGATAGGAGGAATTTGCAGACACGGGGCTTGAACTCGGTTCGGTGGTTTAAGTGGTGAGTCCACCACTTAACGCGCTCCAACACCGACATTTAGTTTTCGGGTGTTTAGTACGACCCACTGATTATGAACATTTTAATATCTGGAATTATGTACTATAGTAGCCGAGGAGAGTCTTGAGTTCGATTCCAAGGGAGGCCTCGCAGGAATTTTTCCGTCAGTGTCCATGTACGTATAACTAACTGGGTCTGGGGCTCACCCCACCCTTTAATAAATGAGTAACTAAAGGCGATCGTCCAGATAAAATAGCACGAGACTGGCGTTCACTATGGCCATTACTGCTTCTTCTACTGTAACCCCAACCATCAGCATTATTACTAGTGCTGCTGCTACTACCTTACCAGCACCACCGCCACCGCCGACACTACTACCACTATCACTGCAACCCACAGTCAGAAAATAGCTTGCACTTGTACAGGACAGCGAACGCTCCGTACAGAGTGATCTTCCCGCCTGCACGGCACCTCAAGGCCAGTAAACAATGGAACAGATGTGGGGGAGGCGTTGAAAGGCCACCTTTTCACGGAATGATATTCTGTTTCTTCTGCCATGATTACGATGCCACACTGCATTGTTATTCACCAATCAAACATCGAGATGTTTGCCACTGCACGAAGGTGATCGATGAAATGTCCTGCCTGGCTCACTCCACCTTGCAACGCTACAGTATCGCACCTTGGTCTGCAGTCCGCACATTCGTTATTTCATCTATGACTTCAGCAGTTCCTTTTTTTATGGATTCATTGCAGTCCCCATCTTTCATTACACGTAGGTTCTAATAAACTCGATGCATTTTAGGAATTGTGGGTACTTGTAGTCTGCTATAATGGCGTCTAACACAAGAACGATCTAGGTTGATTGATTTTATTACTTTTGCATGCAGGATGCATATTCTATGATGCTTTCTTTCATCTGACCATCATCCATTTTCATTGTCGCGATAAGCTTTTTTATTTTAAAAAAAAAGAAGCTGTAGAGGAATGGCCTTTAATACCTAAATGCAACAACACGTTAAGTTTTTTATGTTCAATGTTATGTTCTATCATGAATTTCTTCAGTTTCGATCTATTTCTGTTACCAAAATTAACAAAGAGGAGGGAGAAAAGCAATGGGAAAGACAATACGTGATATTAATATTGCTTCCGAAGAGTGGTCACTGCCTCTGCAGGGCGATAAACTCCTCTGATTTTCCTTGCATTTACGTAACCTGCAGCTCGAGTCACGTAGCAGAAGCTACGAGCAACGCTTGCTGTGGGAGACGAGACTATACTGGTCGCATTTCCAGCTGGCTGCTGGGAAGCAACGAATCGTGTTACAACGCACCGAACGCTCTTGGCGCTAGGAAACAAATGAGCGTCGGATATACCACATGAAATCAACGTGGTTTAATGGTACAACTGCACACGCACACGTGGTCCTGGACAATGGAATTTCCGGAAGGATCACCCACAGATCGGTATACAACTGGTAAGAACAGAAGTACGCTTGGCAACGTTGCTTCGGGAGAGCGATGTTATCCCTCCAGCTTTTACTTCGCAACTGAGTTTGTTGCCACCCATCGAGCAACATCTCCCCGAAGAAGATTGGGGAACAGAAAGAGCTAGAAATAGCTGTGAAGGTCAGCCGCCAGTTGGAAATGCGAACAGTATAACATAACGCGTCTTGACTTTCACCGCCATTTTTAAACAATACCCCTAAAGGGATATTATTAGAGCACGGGTTCACCACTCTTTCCCCGAAAATAAAATACTTTCGTCAATAGGATAACTCGGCACTAGAAAGGTTGCACCACTGATCTATGGGAGCTTGGGTTGTCCAAAGACTTCTTTCAAGAATTTCTTTTCGCTTCACTCTTTTCTTTCGCCATCGTCTACTTTTATTCGTCCTCTGTCTTTGCTCTTCTCCTCTCCGTTTTAGATTTACGACGCTCGTCTGCGTGTGGGACACGAATTCAGGAGCGAGGGAGCGAAAATCGAAGGCGTTGCAGGAGGTAGTTTCGGCGAATTGAGATGGATGAAAGAAAAGATTGTCTCGGGCAACTCTCGAAACATGGAGGGAGAGAGACGAGATATCCTACACTGCTTTTGTGTGCACTTCAATTACTCTCCCGCCCATGGGTGGGTCCCCTCTTTTATTTTCGTCTTTATTCCTCCCTCGGGTCTCGTTATTAGCAAGTCTTTATTTCTCTCCTATCAAACAACCCGTTGTATACCCTTATTGTGATGAGAGTTTTCTTTACCATTCTTTGCATGCTTCTCATTACTCCATACCATATGTACATAAGTAACAATTATTCGTCAAATTAAAATAATGCCTGAATCACACGAGGCTAGATCTCTTGCTGGATTTTCCAGTTGGATTTGGACTGGTTATGTGTTACTGGCTCATCTGCCAATTTTTCGCCTCACTTTTTACCGTACTTGTCAGTATTCTTTTTTTCCACAAGGCATTGCGCAGAGCAGCAGACAAGTAAAAAGATGGACGAGCGATTTGAAGAACTTTGTAGGAGAATAGCAATAGCTATGTTGTTGTTAAAAGGTAAAATTAAAAGAAAAGAATCTGCTGAAATTGGCTCGATAGGAAATATAGTACTCAAGCATCAATGTGTACTCAACAAGTTTTTTTAATGAACTCGGGTATAAATATTAATACATGAGATCCGCAGGATTTGTTCATAACAATATATTTTGTTCAACTCAATATGTCAAACATGTAATACACTGGTAATAATAAGGATTCTCATTACCGGCAAATCACATTTGTCGTACAAATCTCATCGCTTTGGACGAATTCCTAAATATCTCTGTTACTTTTTCTTTCATTGACATAGAGCAGCGAAGAAAAACAACCAACACTCGGAAGCCACAGACAAGAAACTTTTCCTTCGAAACTCGCAGATTATCTTCACATGACCGAACATTTGTTCTGATTGGCTGTGCCACAGAATCTAACAGAGAAAACCGTTGCAATTAGAAACGGTATAGTCGTCAAAGCCAGTCTAGCAGCCAGCCCGGCATCCATCATTTCCGGCCAGGTAGCTAGTCCGGCGCCAACTAGGATATTCCTACTGGAAATCCAGTTTCGTGGTGATAACCCTCCTTTACCTACCTTGACGTCCAAGACTATCAAAACCCTTCAATGAAACTATCGAGCGAGAGCTAAGAAAATATCTTCCGCCCCCGTGAAAAACGATAATTATTCCGCCATTGAGTCAATGTAATGCTGATTTTACACTCATTATTATCGCCACGAAGCCGATGCATGGTCAGACATGCATAATTCTTTGTGATCGTTCTTTAATCTTTCATCCTTTAACTGATCATCCTCATCTCACGACTAAACTTGTAGGTTAAAAGAAAGCGTAAAGTAGAAAAATTACAATATGTTAGCTGTCCACTTCCAGAATACATTCGAAACATAATTAATCCTTAAAAATACATTTTGTTAATTTTCAAAATAGTAAGGGAGCATTTTCATAAAGTAGATCTAACTTTCTCCGCATAAAGCGACGTTTGATGAACGATTCGGTGACAGTTAAAGTGAGTGAACCATGGACACTTCGCAACTGAGGGTGACTTCTTTTACACAACTCGTATAAGAGTTCAAATTGACCAGGTTCGTCACTCGGTTTGCGAACCAAGAAATCTTAGATTGAAACTTTTCATCAATTCAGAATTGCTTCCTTACACTGACAGATTATAACTCTGACTTGTAATAAATATTTAAAGTGGATATAAATGTAGGCATCCTATATGATGAGCACATAGAACAACCAAATCTTCTAGAATACCTTGGTTCGTGTTGAAAGAAAGTAACACGATTGATGAAGAAATCAAGGAGAATAGTCATACTGGGTAAGTTTTTTAAAAGTAGATAAACATCCAAAAGTGCAAAAAGTACTTAAAAACTCATGTAAACAAAAGTTGGAAGAATTTGAAAGCATATAATTGCAACAACAAAAGAAGCGAATGGCACGTAAAAGATGCGAAGAAATAAAGAGTTTAATAAAACAATCCAAAGTTAAAATATTATAAATTTTATTGTCCCTAATACCTGGTTTTGGGCATGTGCTGGATAATTGGTCAAAAGTATTTAGAGATTGAGACTAGTAAGAACAAGAGCATTAGACAGACCAACGAATAGATGGAAGGATGGCCTCCTTATGCAGGACCTGAAAGAAATGACAATTAAAAAAATTAACAGAGAGTGCATCCAGGATAGAATACAATGGACGACAATTGTTGAGAAGGCCGAAACCTTACCGATACCAGCGGTATCAGTATCGGAATGTCCGGTTGAGTTTTATTTAGCGATACAGGCAGATATTTTTCGGCGTCTTGATCATTCGCAGGGTATGCAAAAATATCGCGTAAGATTTTCGCGGAGTCGAATTATTCTGGAAGTTGGACAAAATTCGAAGTTTCCGTTCATTTTGCAACAATATTACTTAAAAAAACACTTATTTTGTAATTACATAACAGGTATTTTAATGCTTGGATATACGTTTGAATATTTTAAAGGAAAATTCTATGATGCTTATAATTGGAGTGGAATTCTCACCCACTAATATTAATCAATATTTTGAACAACTTTTAATTGTTACAATTTTCAAGCATCGGTATCGGTAAGAGTATGGGTATCGGTATGAGTATCGGGTAAAATGGTATCGGCTTATTTGTGTGTGTGTGTGTGAGAGAGAGAGAGAGAGAGAGAGAGAGAGAGAGAGAGAGAGAGAGACTGAAAATGTACAAGGAAAGTTTTTTAATTTTAATTTAATTTTTTGGCTTTAATTGTGCCGAAACAGACAAACTCAAAGCATTTTCTGATATAGTCTATGTAGAGGGAAAAAGTTTCGGGTGAGGGGCTCTTATTATAAACTGTGAAGTTTCTATTCAAGGCTCATGTGACATATGACCCAAAAAACATGACATCAAAGGTCAAGAGATTAACGTTATGTCGGGGACAAAGCGTGTAATTTGGACTAATATTTTAACGCCCACGATCTACCCACTCACAGGTCACACCCACAATCGAATTTTCTCACTGAGTCAACAGTGGGAAGATATTGTTGACACGGAAGTTAAAAAATGTCACTTTACCTGTATTTACTGGAATATTTGCGTTTCCATAATTTTTGGACTCACTTCTCAGTCTAGCCTTTTGTTTTTAGACATTTCACCTGGAATTTGGAAAATATTTCATGAAGATCTTCGTGGCAGATAATGAATTTCGTTACAAGAATTTTAACAGGTGTCTATCAGTCTAGAAAACCTGAAAATCCTGGAAAAATCAGTGAATTTAATTTTTATGGAATAGTTATGGAATGTCAGGGAAATTCGCTGTTTCTGGAAAAAGTGAACATTTTTGTAGCAGTGCACTTAAAGTAGGTTTTTTGAGCAAAACAAAAAAGGACAAGAAATTTCATATTGAATTTACGTGGATAAACTATTCAATTTGTTACACAGAGTATTACTGAGAATTACCCATAGTTAGAGTAGAAATTATATATTAAATATTCTAGGAAAAGGTGCCATGTTTTACACTGTTTTCACTGTGTTTTTTTTGTCCAGTAACTGGCTGTTGGAATTTGCCACTTTCGTGCTGTAATATTTGAGTTGTGTTTGGAAGATATTAGGATTAATGCAGATATTACTAAATTTTACTATATTCATGTATTATTTATGCTATAACTGGTATGATTTTTCTTTAAAAAAAATTCTGTGTTAACCATTAGT
Organism: Lepisma saccharinum; assembly: GCF_977018435.1. NCBI lineage: Eukaryota > Metazoa > Arthropoda > Insecta > Zygentoma > Lepismatidae > Lepisma > Lepisma saccharinum. The sequence continues at coordinate 45,305,784 of NC_139242.1, forward strand.
TAATATGTGGCAAGTATTACATAGAAGCTCACCCCTGATATCGCACAATCCTACAGTCAATTTTTGTTCAGTATGTATTCCTTCTCGTTATTACTGTTACTGTGTGAAGTGAATACTCTAATAATTTGGTTAAGTGGAATTCTAAGTGTGGTGTTTAGATAAAATATAGTGACCTTTAAGGGTAGAAAAATATAGGGCGGCCGGTCACCATGGCGTACGAATTTTCGAATTCATTCCATTTATTTCATTCATTCATTCATTCATATTTCGAGTTCGCTTATGGAAATTCCCACGACCTTTTCTTTTAAAAAAAAATAACGAGAGTGCGTTTTTTAATGTTTCTGTGTTTTGCATATCATTAAAGCAGAATAATAAACGTGCCATTATAAAGTTTCACACTGTTACTAGCCGAATTTTACAATCTGCAGTGATGTGATAGAGTCGGCCATATATTAGAATGTATTACACAGTTATTCATGCTGTTACAGGGGTGTAAGGGGTCGACTTCATTTTGCAGACTGGCGAGGCTCTGGCGTCTGGATGATCCTCCGTGGGCCTTGTATTGTGTGCCGTGCTTCATCCCTTTCATATTATCACAATTCATCCTCATTTCTTACCATCTTCTTTAGGAATGCCACTCTGAAGCAAGACTTGATTACTTTTAATCCAATCTTGTATTAATCAATAAATTAAATGTTTTAAAATAATATTTCAAAATGTGTAGCTTCATCTTAGTTGGATTCATGGCTTTCTGAGACCAGATTAGTTTTTTTCTCTCCCTGGTGACCCTCTTACACATATGTTTAAATACATAAATTGCCCGAATGACTCTGTCTGGAAAATTTTGGTTCTTCGTCTGGAAAACAAAAGTCATGGAATTTTGTTTGTGGTTTCTTTGAAATGATCGTGTCTAATCTGAATTAATGCATTTAAATGTGTGTTTTAATGCATAAGAAGCGCATCATTAGCAGTTTCTTTAATATTTTACTGGAGTCACCATATTTGTTCCAGTTGTCACATTTTGGGTTCTGTGTATACTTTCTGGATTTATTTCATGTGCCAGCTTTCAGCAAGCAAGCAAGCGCTTTAAGCAAACTTGTTACGTGTCCGTATCCCATGTTAAATACTTTGTATAGTATTGTTTGTCCATGACATCAGTTTGTACTTTATCTTCCCTGTCGTGATTCAGTTAGAGTAACACAGGATAACTAAGATACACGTGCAAATACCGTGCTGCTTGTTACAAACAGTACAAATAGTATTTGTTTTTGTATACCTAGGTAAACGAGGTTGGAAAGAAAGTGGTAGCAACAGTGTCGTCACGTCGCGTATGATGCCCTTCACAGTACCTCTAGAGCATAGTTTCTCAACCTATGGAGCGCGACCCACTGCTGGGTCCCGAGGAGGTGTTTGGTGGGTCGCGAAGTCGGGCTCGAAAATGTATTTACTTGGTTTTGAAAACCTATTACATTTAAATTACTAAGATATATTGTTTTAACAATTTAACAATTATTCACGCTCTGCCATTGCTTTCTTACCGGTATCTCTCTGATGTTCAACTCAAGTGAATCGGATATCTGTCGTCTTCGTTAGACTAGAGTAAATTAGTTTTTTAAATACATATTTACCTTTCTAGAATGGAGTATGTGTAATTTGTTTAAGCAAGCGTAAAATAGGGCTTCTTAAAGTACTTGATGTTAGCAAAAATGTGATTATAAACTGGGTGCACACCCCTACAAGTAATTCTGCCGGCGCTCATGCTTATGGCTCCAATGAAGTCTAATATCCTTCAAGGTGGGTCCCGGACTGAAAAAGGTTGAGAACCACTGGTGTAGAGGGAAGGCATAGCTGTTCAACGCTCTCATTGTCGCTAGTCGTAATTGTGTATAATTACGTGTTTTGTATTGAAATTAGATTTGTGTGTAAATGAATGTTTGGGTGTGATGTGGCCAGATCGTTCATTCCAATATGTACTGTATATTATACATCGTCTTGGGTCTCCCATGTTGATTCTTAGAGCTCAAAAGCGTATAATTTTCAAAGGAGCCAGTGAGATTTGAACTTCCACCCCTCCTCCACTAGGCGAGGAAATAAGTATAAATATGGCTTCTCTGATGGAGGACGGCAGACTGAGATACTGAGAGACAGAGTTTTTGATTGATTGATTTGCTTTATTTTACTTCGCTTTTCTGCCACTTTTGGCTAATTGAGAAGATGGGGATGAGTGATGACATGATGAAATTGATGAATGGACACTCACAAACATACATGCCCATGCCAGGATTCGAACCCGGGACCCCTGGCGTCGTAGCGCGATGTGCTAACCACTCCGCCACGGGGCCCGGCGAGAGATAGAGCGATGAGAATGTATCCTATGGGGTTTCAGTGGCCTCCGATCATGTTACAAAAGCATCAGGCATTACCGTCTTGGAGTCACATGTAGAGATAACTATGTTGTAAATTAGAGAACTTAATAGGGGTGTAAGGGGTGACCTTCTGGTCAGGCACCCAAAGGTCAACCTCACTTCCCCGTAGTATACCGTGGTAACAGCTTTTTGCAGGTCAGCGCCTGGATCCACGGCCAGGATAATCCTCTGTGGAGTTGTGTTGTCCCGTGTTTCTCCTTATGTGTGCTCAGTGCCCCTTTACAGCCTGAGCTTTTAATAGGTAAGGATATTTGAGTCCTCAGGAACAGTATAATTTTGGTTCTTTTTAAGCAATGAATAGCCTAAATGGTTTTAAAAATTGAGTGAAGAAGTTTGTAGCAAACTTATTTTCTTCTTTTCTTGTTCGCTGCCTGTCGTTAATTTCGTTTTACGGCTTACTCCCGTATTGTGTGACGGAGAAAAATAGCCATTGTGCTGAATATTAAAATTAATCAATAGAAAACGTAACTGCAAGGATCTGAAGCCTGATATACGAGATAATAAACGCATAGAGCTCATTTCTGTGACTTTTCAGCAATAACCCGCAACGTAAATTCTATAAGTAAACTTATGGGGGTTATTCCTAAGTAAACAAAAAATAATCGATCAGACAATTAGGGCGGGGAAAGAACTTCAGGTTTGGGCAATTTTCCAATGTAAACATGTGGAATACAGATCGTCACCGAGCTTATTTTCTTATAAAAGATCGGATACAAAATAGATGACTTGAAATTTTTGAGTGACATACAGAAACAAAGGTACCTAGAAAAGATTGGCAATTTCCCGAATCTCTTGGATGAAGATTTATGGAAAAATAGTAGTCTTTTCCAAGACAATGTTGATCTTCTGCCAACAGTTTCGTGTTTAGACTTCTGCAGGTTGAAATATAGCTTACATAAATTATAAACATTGAAATACTTAAATTTTACAACAGTAAGATGTAGCGTATAATTTTCGACATTGTGTAGTCAAAACAGCCCCTTTAATTTTATAATATGGCTTAGAGACAGCGCACTGTGGGATAAAATTCGAAAAAGGTGGTCATCATCAAATAACTCGAGACAGAATTGAAAAATCGTGACAATAATCGTTACTCGGGGGTTTTTGGGGTCGCTGATTACGAATCTGACAATATTTTTTCCAAAAACAAAATGGCGGATCCAATATGGCGGCCAGAAATTCACAAATGTTGATAAATATTAATGAAAATCGTTACCCGGGGGTTTTCGGGACCGCTGATTACGAATCTGACAATATTTTTCCCAAAAACAAAATGGCGGATCCAATATGGCGGTCGAAAATTCATAAATATTGATAAATATTAACGAAAATCGTTACTCGTGGGTTTTAAAAGTGTATAAATTTAAAAATATTTTTTTAAAAACAATTTTTATTGCAGTATACAGTTTCTACCGTGAAAATTTATTTAAGCGAAAGGTTTTATTACATATATATATAATTTTAAAATGACAAAGGAATGTTTTTTAATTTTTATTACTAAATGATTTAAAGTAAATAAATTATTAATACATTTAATCGCTTTCAATTTCGTAATTGCTGCCATCTCCAACATCTGATGACTCTACTTCACTTTCGGTGTCGGTATCGGTATCATTAATTATCATTTGACGTGCTTCTAGTGACAGTGATCTTTTATTTTTTGGGAGGATTTTCCGAACACTTGAAACATATGGATCGGAGCTAAGTAATAATCGATTAAATAAATCGCTCATTGTCGCTTCTCGGCTATGTTTTCTGGAGAAATCTTGTCTATATTTTTTTATTAGCTTGTTACTCGCTTCTTGCGCTTCCTCAGACATCTGACCAATTGTCATCAATTAACTTAACAAAATTGTATTTAAGTTATTCACTTAATTTAATCGTCATAAACGATATCAGCATTAATATTTATTTTTAAATAATGTAATTAGTCCAAACGTTCCCTTCAGTAAATTTGAATATAGTTATTTCAATTTATTATTTGATTATAAATAATTATAATCAAAATTAATATTTATCAATATTTGTGAATTTTTGGCCGCCATATTGGATCCGCCATTTTGTTTTTGGGAAAAATATTGTCAGATTCGTAATCAGCGGTCCCGAAAACCCCCGGGTAACAATTTTCGTTAATATTTATCAACATTTGTGAATTTTTGGCCGCCATATTGGATCCGCCATTTTGTTTTTGGGAAAAATATTGTCAGATTCGTAATCAGCGACCTCAAAAACCCCCGAGTATCCATTTTCAACAACATTCATTAATATCTAACCGATTTTCCACCCACGTACGTTCTCTTTATATTTTGTTTATGACTGCACATTGTTTAAACAATTAGTCTTAATACTAGGGTAGCAGGTTGTAGCAGCCAATTCTTTGAAATATCGAAAGTTAAGGGTTCAACAAACATTTTCCAGTGAGAATCATCGATCGAGTGAAGTCGAGTGGTTAACTTTTTGCTCAATGTTTATAAAAATGTTCTCAATAAAATGAAAAAAACATGAGTGTCTTTAATTATTAATAACTAATTTACAGTTAATTATGAATAAACTTGGATTTAATTATCGTATTACACATGCCTTGCAGAAAATAATCCGAAACAATTTATACTAATATCATATATTATGCCGATAATAACGCACTATTTCTCCGGCACTTTATATACACGCTGTATTTTTGTTAGACGCGTCCGCTTGCACGTTGAACTTTGAAATGACCTGACTCACTACTGAGTGGCATCAAACACTTGAAAACCGGTTTTCCTTGTGTTTTGGGGTTCCAACTAACGGTCGGTACACAAGGCAACGTTAAACTGGGACTTTCGATTTTTCCCCAATGGCCAGCTTTTTTCGATTCTATCCCACTGTGCAGCGTCGTCAGAATTTTTTGTAGGGGGTAAAGGTCAGTAATAAAAGTAGAATAGATCCCCACCTTGGATACGTGCTATTAACAATAACAAGGTTAAGTTGTAATAATAATTACAACTGTTATAAATATTATACAATAAATAATTACTAAACTAATGAAAAAAAACAAATTTTATTCTAAATTTATTATCATTATTTATTTATTAAATACTTTGATTGGGTAGTTCAAGAAATGTTAATGAAACACAATAAAATAATTTTAGTTGGAGATTTTAATGCTGGTGGAATTGACTGGGCTACTGGAAATTTGTATTGTTCTAATTATTATGTTAAAAGAAAGGCTGAAAAAATTGTTGAAATCGCAACACTTTCAAATCTAATTCAGCACAATGTATCGTATGACCCTTCACTGCCTTTTAATGTTTTAGATCTTCTACTTACTAACATTTCCACTTGTAACATTAGTTTTAATGGACATCCTTTATCTAAAATTGATAAGTTTCATCCACCGTTTTCATTTTATTTTGAATTGGATAGGTCTAAAAAAGACAATATAGATACAAGGGAAAATAATATTTATAGATGTCTTAATTTCGCCAGAGGTGATTATGTGAATGTTTATAACGAATTGTTGCATTTACCATATATGGTTGAAATATCTAATGATGTACAACAATCTGTTATGGAACTGACTAGAAATGTGTATGCAATATTAAAAAACAATATTCCTTCAAAAGTTAAAAGAACAAACAATCAACTGCCTTGGATGACAAGGAAACTAAAGAGAATGATCAATAAAAAGAGAAGGTATCATGATAAATTTAAACTTACAAATAAGTGTGTATATTACAGTACTTATTCCCAATTAAGGAAAGATGTTAAAAAGGAATATTCTAATGTAAAGGAGCATTACTATTCCTCCTTAGAAAACATTGTTAATGGTGACAAGAATGCTTTTTGGTTTCACTTTAATAGAAAGAAGAGAGAAAATACTATCACTGAAATTATTTATGATAATGATGTACTGTTCAATGAATATGATATTGCTAATACTTTTAGTGAGCTTTTTCACAAATCTTTCTCAAAAAGAAGTCGTGTAAACCTAATTGATGTACCTGTTATCTTGGAAAAGGATGTAAGTGATACAATTAACAAACTAAAAGGCAGGTCTTCTATAGGTCCTGATGGCATACCTAATTTTATTTTGAAAGCAAACAAAGATGTTTTTGTACCATTGTTAACTAAAATTTACAACATGTCACTTTCTTCTGGAATATTTCCAGATATCTGGAAAAATGTGTTTATTGTACCTGTAACTAAAAACAAAGATGGAAAAGCCAATTTCTTAATAATTATAGACCAATTACTATATTAAATTCCATGGCAAAGGTTTTTGAACACATAATTGCTGACTATTTGTCTTTTTCTTTTAAACAATATATTGATGGAAATCAGCATGGATTTTTTAGAAAAAGATCTACTATCACAAATTTATTGGTTTTAATAGACTCTCTTAAATCTAACATTAGGAAGCAATCCCAGACCGATATTTTATTTATTGACTTGGCTAAAGCCTTTGATAGTGTCAGCCATCAGCTATTAATTTACAAACTCGACCAAATGGGATTATCACCACGATTTCTTAAATGGTTTTCCAACTTTTTAGTAAATAGAAGTTTCTCTGTTAAGATTGGTGAAACAACTTCTTCTAAAAAAGAAATACTTTGTGGAGTACCTCAAGGGTCGCCACTTGGCCCAATTCTGTTCGCTGCTTTTATCAATGATGTTACATTATGTTTTAAATCTAGCACATGTTTACTATATGCAGATGATATAAAATTTTTTAAGAGTATTATAACAAATAATGATGTCGCTCAACTTAAGGCTGATCTCGATAGAATGACACATTGGTGCAAGATTAATGAAATGGAAATTAACTTGAGAAAGTGTAAAGTTTTAAGATGTACTAAGAAAGTTCATTATATAGTCTCCAACTATTTTATTTATGAAAATTAAATCCAAGTGTGCGACAGTCATAAAGACTTAGGAATAGTAATAGACTCCTCTCTCATATTTGATGAGCACATTTCAGAAATTTGCAAAAGAGCAAAGAGAATGCTTGGTTATATATTTTTCTCATGGAAAGTTTTTAAAAAGGAAGATACCTTAATATTCCTGTATAAAACGATAGTACGTCCTATTCTTGAATATGCAAATGAATTATGGTTTTTAACTGCAACCAGTCACCTTCAAAAAGTTGAATCAGTTCAAAAACGTTTTATCAGGTTATTATGCACAAAGTTTAAAAAAAATTACTATGACCAACATTACTCTGAATGGTTATCACAGTTGAATATGTTTTCCTTAGAAGAAAGAAGAAAAATGAAAAGGTTAAATTTTGTAGAGAAGATATTAAATTTCCAAGTTGACAGTGAATACTTTTTGAATAATATAGCTTATAAAATTCCCAGATATTCCTATAGGTATATCTCAATTCTCACATGCCTAAACAAGGCCAGAGGTTTAGTAGATCTTGTTGAAACCTACAATTTGAATTTATGTTGATGTATAAAATTGTAGGATCCACTGTCTTATTTTATAATTATGTATTCAATTTTTTAATTTTGTATAACGTAGTGGTTATTTAATCGTTATCATCACTTCAATAAATATGATCATTATTATTATTAGAACAATACACAGTTAATTGCACAATATTATATAATAATAAACAATTATTAGTATCAGAGATATAATGGATCTCATTTAAAACTGTAACTTGAGGTGTGGATATGCTAACTTGTTATGTTATGTTATTCTGCAGCTTATGTATTTTATTCGTGTAACTTTGTGCTTTTGTATTTGACTTAGTGCTGTATAAGGTTTCATACTGTGCTCAACACTTAAAATAAACGATTATTATTATTAATGGTATTCGAGTGCATATCCAGCACAACAGTTACAATAGCTACTGAAATGCACAGTTATTGTATTTTATTATTAACTTTTGCAAGTGTCGTTCAATAAAAGACTTTAGAAGTTAGTAAAAATTTTACTAATAAAGTTTACATGGATTACATTAAATTATAAAATTATAGTTTTTGGAATTCTAGATGATTATAAACAGTTTAAGTTTTTAAATATAGTCAACATATGTGCGTTAGACAATTATGATTTTCGAAACACGTAAAATATTTTAATTTGAATCACTCCGCTGATGTACTAGTATCGACTATAGAGTCTATTCCCTCGTGTTTGTGTCCAGTCTTTTCGCTTTACTGCCTGAATCCTCTGATATTTCCGTATTGAATCTGTCTGAAAACTATGTATAGATACCCGACAAAGAATATTTATTCCTAGCCTCGTGTTGTAACCAAAAGCCACATAATGATTATCACCTTTTCTTAAGACACTGCCTTTACACCTTTGAACTCCATGTTATTCTATTGAAAACCGGAAGTAAAGTTCCCGCCCGCGCCAAGGAAGCACAGAAATGTAAACATCCGGTGAATAGCCCCCATAATTTTTCGAATTCTGAAAACTGTTGAACCATTTATTCTTTGGGTGGTAGAATATGAAAATATAACTGTATTTTTCACTCATTTTTTTCACGCATATTTTTCATTGATTACACTGTTCGAATACTAACCAAGTGAACTTTATTTATGTTATTAACAATAAAAATAACAAGCTTTCTGGTTTTTTGCAACTTGCAATGAATGATTCCAATTTCCAGGGGGGGAAGGAGGGGTTCGACTGATCTACCGACGCCCATAGAGCGCTTATCAAGAACTAAAAGGCAAATGCGTTATAAAGTGATTATAAATAGTTCCAACTTTTAAATTTAGTCAACACTTGTGCGTTAGACAATTGTAATTTTCGAAACACGTAAAATATTTTCATTTGATCTGATGAAGCGCCGACTGCAGAGCCTACTCCTTTGTGTATGTGTCCAATCTTTTCGGTTTACTGCCTGAATCCACTGATATTTTCCGTATCGGGTCTGTCGGAAAATTGTTTGTTCTCTATCTCATGTTGAAACCAAAAGCCACACAAATATTGTCGCCTTTTCCAAAGACATTGCCTTTACTCCTTTGAATTCTATGTTATTATTTTCAAAACCGGAAGTAAAGTTCCCGCCCGCGCCAAGGAAGCACAGAAATCTAAACATCTGGTGAATAGCGCCCATTCTTGGATTCTTGTGAGGAACAAGGTGGGGACCCAGAAGCGAGCCAAAGTAGTTGTGTATTTAGGTTTTCCTACCAGAAGGGACCCTTGTCTGTTAACATGTTCTGTCTTCAATCTGGCTAGAGATCCTTGGAAGTTCCAACATCCCAAAAAAACGTTGGAGAAAGCGTTACAAATTGAAACACTTCACCTCAACACCTCCCGTCTTCGCATTAATTTGCAAAGAGCGACGCGGGAGCGAACAATGGAAGTCTATTAGATTACGTCGGGAGATGCAAATACAATTGCAGCCGCTTTTGATGGACGAAGGAGAAACATACGTCGCTCCTTTAAGGGGGGGCCTTCGAGAGAGGATTTTTTTTCAAAAAGGAAAAAAAAAACCTTGTTAGTCGCCCGTGGCAACGAAGGGAGAGGAATTTCTGAAGATTCGTCCACGGTCAGATACGACGTACGCAAACAGGGCAGCGTCCTTCTTCCTCCGGGGTGAGGCTAAAAATGGGACCCGGAGTCAATATTTGCTCGCGATGATGTGTGTGCTCTCGCCTCCATTCAGATCTCTCGGAGAATGCTTGTGTTTCGTTTTCTGGGAGTCTCCTAGGCTGCGAACGAATTAAGATATCTTTTTTTTGCTTCGTCAAGATGCCGAGGTTTGGAAAATGGACGATTTTTTTTCAAAAACTAACTAAAAACAGAGACGTAGTTGAGAGGGAGGGTCACCATGGTGCGAAATCCTCACCCCACCAACATCCTTGTCATAAAAGAAATCCCCCACAAAAAAATGTTGCAACAACAAAGATAAGGAATTAGTTTTGACTTCAAATGAAGGATCAGGGTCGTGTGTATATGTGTGTGTGTGTGTGTGTGTGTGTGTGTGTGTATGTGTAAATTAAAACCTCCTCCCCTGCCAGTCTTCAATGATTTTGCTTCTTGAGGGTCACCGAGGCAAGAGGGCACCGAGCGATCAAAAAAAGGAAGAGGTTGAAAAAAGTAAACGAGTTGGTCCAATGAAATTATTGCCACCCTATTGATTGACGTTGTTGGTGTCCAAACGAAGATTTAGTCAACTTTTTTGGGCTTGCAATGTGAATATTTTTATGAGACAAATCAAATTTATACGTATTAATTAACATCAATTATAAGTATCTACGATCAGTGGTGGAAGTGAGAGATATCTTCCCAGCTAGCAAGCATTGCGCAAAACATCCACCCAGCTGTTCATGTTCACCATGTTAATGTACCACAGGGGTTGGCTTCAAGGCTAGAGCAATAATGCCTGGAGCTAATAAATTCCATTTCAAGCGCTGTATATGATTTTGGTGATTGTTACACCCAATGATAACTAATGGGATGTGCAGGGTCGTTCTGAAAATCGGGGGAAAAAAACAGAATGTGAAATAGTAGGCTCTACGTGATCGGTCTTCGGACGAAGTGACGTTGATATAGATACTGGTTAAAATTAATATTGTCAGTTATTAAATAACGGTCATGAGCTTTTTATTAAAAGCTACAGCTTTAACAAATAGTCAGTTTAGATTCAAAATTTTGCAGACACCCCGAACGATCAAAACGCCAGAAAAATATCAGTTGTTAAATAATATTCAACCGAAACTCTTCGATACCGACACCACTGATACATCGGCATCGGCTTGTCGCTAGTGGGGTGAACCTTTCTCAAAACACCCAATTGCCGGCCCCCGTGACGGAGTGGTTAGCACATCGCGCTACGATGCCAAGAATCCCGGGTTCGAATCCCGGCATGGGCATGGATGTTTGTGAGTGTCCATTCATTAATTTCATCATATCATCACTCATTCCCATCTTCGCAAATTAGCCTACAGTGGCACAAAAAGCGAAGTAAAATAATGCAGAACAATCAATCAATGAAGACATCCAAATGTAAACCTCACCTCTGCATTTGCAGACTAACAAGGCTCTGGCTTTGATTGATTGATTTGATGATATGATCAAATTGTTGAAGGAATACTCACAACACCGATTCCCAGGCCGGGATTCAAACCCGGGATTCCTGGCATCGTAGCGCGCTGTGCTAACCACTGCTCCACAGAGGCCGGCACGAGGCCCCCTGGCGTCTGGGCCTATGGCCAGTATAATCCCCTGTGCTACTTGTGTTGTGTGCTCTCCATATATGTTTATCATTGCCCCTTCATCCTTATCTTCGTAATTAGCCAAAAGTGGCAGAAACGCAAAATAAAATAAATCAATTCATTTATTCAGCGTAGTATTATGGTTTCAATATTTGTTGTTTCATCTGTTTCATGTAATAATTCATCCTCGTGGTCGCACAAAATATAGCGAATTCTAATATCCCAAATACAGAAATATAAACAACATATGGATGGTTCCAGTACATGATCAGTTATATACTTTAAAAATATATATACTTTTTTAAACTTGGACGCTCCATCTCACAGATAACACCGTGGATATGACCTTTGACCTGCCGCGAAGCTGGTTGCAAATCCTCCCGGACAAGCGTTGCAGGTCTTCCCGCCATAAAACTTGTGAATACGAAATGTTTCAATGTCGTCATGGCAACGCCACCCTTCATCAACTTGGAGCCCAATTTCCACCCCCAGCTTGCGGGAGAAGGGGGTTTGCATTATGCATATTTCAGAGGCTGGAGAAGACATTGTGATAAAAAAAAAAGATGACGCCTCCTTTTCACACCGCTTCAAACGTAGCTGCTTCCAGATCGAAGGGCTTAAAGAGGTATGTTCGATAAATATATCGGTCACATCGAGCTTCAACTACTTCAATACATTGGGAAATATTGAACATATGTGTATTTTTCAGTGTTTTTCTAAAAACCTTTTTTCAGTCTGGGGTGGAATGTCATCCATTTCTGGATATGACTATGTCAAACAGTAAATTAATTCTGGTTTGTAAATATAATAAATTATAGTTTACTATAGCATTGTTGTAACGATGTCCCCTTGTAATTAAGGGGCCCGGGTTCAACACACGGTGCAGTCACATAGTAGTTCGGATCCTACTTTAAGCTATAAGTGCAGTCGCGATTAGCCTATGTGTGCATAAAATAGACTTTAACTTCGAAAGCCTCTAACAAAAACGAGAGAGTCTGACACTCGGGGGTGCCCACAAGGGGGGATCGATAATGGCACAGACCTCGCCATCAAGGTTTTAGAGGGTATTTTGTTCCATTAAAATAATATAAAATGCAACATGTATACATTTTTTTGCATGTAAAAAAAGTTTACACCTCGGCTCCATGGTGCAATATGTGCGATAAGGCAGTGAAAGGGGGAAATGAGAATATTATTAATTTATTTTAGCTGGTTCCAAGTAACTTTTGTTAGCCTACATGATATTTTATCAGTCAGATGAAGAAAAGGAAAAAAATGTGAGGGACAGATACAGTAAAGTTTTAAAAAAGTAACTTTCAGCAACAGGATAGTACATAGTAGACACATTTGGCATGATCTGGGGAAAGAGGGAGGGATCCAATGCTGACACTCAATATCATCTCGTCTCGTTTGAGAGAGGTCTGTCTTGTTCTTGGTCTCGTCTCGACAAGGGTTTTACCTCTGTATCATCCCTGTCTGTAGCGTCTACAGCTTGTACACATTCTAATCTACTTACTAAACTCCCATTAAATTCGTAAAGTGTACCCCTGACACCAGAATACATGCTCCAAAGTGCTTGTATCTCAGGCTTTCACTATGAGTTTACACGTCAGAGCAGAAAAGATTGGAGAGGAAACACATGGAGAGATAATTCCAGACTTCATCAACTCTGGAGAACTTTCCACGGCTTTATTCAGCTAATAAACTGGAAGGTTTCTTACTGTCAGCTTTAATCCAAGTTGAGGGCGTGTAAGACATGAGCTTCTAGGGGATTCTCTGCGGAGATTAATTTCAAGAAGTTTGGACCAGTTTGCTTTACAACCTTATACCCTTTCTCGAGGCGGAAGAAAGGCGCTAAAAAAGCCAAAATAAGGTAACTATAACGTTTTTAAGCTTTTCGGTTACCCAGCCCCGAAAGCATAAGTGGCGTGGTGTGTTCCTTGTGTTGTGTGTGCGTTTTACTTTTATGTAAAGGATTGCTGGCGTGCTGGGGGGAGTTTGTGGGGTTATAACCTCTCCATTTGCCAAATTTACCATTAAAGAAAAGAACGTAAGGCAGATAAGAAGCTGATAAATATAGCAGTGACTACATAAAAAAGAAGTCTCCAAAGCTTGCTTATAGTCATAACTAGGGAGACAAATTTATGGTAAATAAAAACTGAGGAGAGCGGTAAATAAAATGTTAGATCAGCGGTATATACCAGCGGTGGAAAAAAAAAATTGGCACACACTTTTTCATTATGAGAGGAAACAACATACAAAAGAGCTTTAAATTGATAAACTACTTAATTTTTATATACTGTACACATACACAAGTACTTAGCTGTCCAACCAAAAAGAAAACATCGACACAAAATCACTTCATTTCTAAATTGCATATCTCAAGTGATTTATTCATTGTATGTATTTAAAGGATATCCTTGCTGTCCAACAAATAAAATAATCACTACTGCACATACACAAACATGTTGAAAATCACTTGATGATAAACAAAATTCCTTCATGACTGAACACAAATGACACCATTGTTTCCCTTGATGTGCGGGAACAGACTAATCTTATCGCTGCTATAGCTAGCAAGTTCAATGAAACTGGAAGTTGAGTAGACATTCGGGGGAAGAAAATAATGCAGCTTGACAGGGAACGAAGTTTGCAAACTGAGATTATGTGCATGGGAAATCCCAATTTGCAGCGTCTTCCTGATGTGATCGAAGATAAAACGTTCTTCAGCTGCAAGTGGTAGGAAACTATAATCAAACGTTTCGTTACAAATCGACAGTTTTCGCGCACAACCTCGATTACCGGTTTTTGCGTGTTTTCTACTTAATTTGATGATATTTCACGGTTATTTCGTGAAAAAGCGTTTATTTCGTGGAAAAGCACACATATCACATTACTTCGCGAATAAACCTCATGCATATTTCATCATTGGGGGTGTAGTTACGTGCAAATGTTCAAAATTGCATAATTTTTTTCACATTTTGCGATTTCGCGCATCGCGAAAATTCAATGTTCAATGTCAATCACAACAAATCGATCAATTTAAGAAATTTGCCAAATTATATAAAATATTTCTTGCCATTGCCCTTTGCCAGTCTAGAGCAAACTCCCAGAGTTAACCTTGTTTGTACATACAATACAGACTCACTTGAGCTTTGGTTCATATCACTGTATGATTAGTGACCAAAATTGACTATTGTGGACCTTGCCCGATTACAAAAAAATGTAAAGCTCAAAACAGGAGATCAGAGAAATTTAATGTCAATTACAACTCAACTTTTGCTTGTGATTGTACAGTATATTGGTTTACAGATTGACCGATTGAAATACGGATGTGTCATACGAGGTTCTGCCAAAAACAAAACCTAGGTTTGATTTAATCTCATATTTTGGAGAAATCTTATCTATGATAAAATATGACGCTATGAAGAGATACCCTGTAAGTTACATGTAAGTACTAAATACATAATAACACAAACCATACCAGCATATCGTCTCAATGAGCGGCCGACTCAGGATCTCGTCATCCTAGTCCCGAGTTCGAGTCCCGCACTGGGCATAGCATGTGTTTCTTTGTTAACATCTCATAACCAGTTTCATCTGATCAGGCACACTGATCTTTCTCATCTCATTAGCGTAAAAAGGCAGCAAAAATAAAATATGTACCGAAAGACAGGCGTACATAGAGGATTATCCTTTGCGGTATTTTTCAGACCTTCTCCGATTAAATTTGTTACTTGTATGTGCAATTATTCCTAGTCTTGCCATGTGTAGAATGCCTTAACTGGCTGGGTTTTATTCTAAGGATTTAATTTTGTACCAGAACCTTGTTATCTTACAAGAATGGAGTTTCAAGTCAATCTCCAGAGACGAGACTTGGCAAACACGAGATAGAGAGTCCCGGATTTTAAGGGAACTTTCCAGAATCCACCTGCGCACAGAGTGATGCACGCTTTGGCGTTCCGTATTTCACCGGTGTCCACCAAAGCTTTCACCAGACTAAACCATAACGTCATCATTTTGCACTGGCCTCCAGAGCTGGTGCGGCATCGTCTGTTTTGAAACTTGTTCTGATTCATGATATGCGTTCTATAGGCAATAGTACGGAATGTCACGCCGATTTTGTTACATGAGGGCGAATGAAGTGAATGCAGGCATAAACTGTGGATATTTTAAATAGTACTGCTTCTTCACTTGCATGTAAAGTGAAATAAAGTATGCTGATGCATCAAAACATGTCCGTGTTCTGCTGCAACATGCAGAAAAGCCTCCATTTGCAATATTCGATATTTTTACAAACAATGCCATCTAAATTCGTAGTGCACATGCATAATGAGATGTTAAATGAAAATATATATAATATTGATAAGTGATAACAAATCTTCTGCGATTTAGTCACTGACTTTTTCTAATAAACGCGAATATACGTGCTCTTTCAAGTCTTCATTTGTTTCAGTAGTAAGCTTTTCGGATTATTTTTAGTTCACCTGTCTAATTCACGCTGGTGAATGCTGGAAGGCGCAGTTAGTCTCATTCTCGATCTCGTCTCGAAGTATATGATCTCGTTTTCGTTTCGACCTTATAACCACCCTGCCTGAAGCTATCAAACACATTTCGGGTTATACAAATAAAAAAAATACAGTTGAAGTAAGATATATATGTAATAGCTCGCTTTCATACAGCATACACTTACATTTCTGCAAACGCACAAGCAACACCTCGAAGCAACCTTGCACGTCGCAGTCTTCATACCGAACTATTTCCTTCACTTGACACTGGTACAAACGAAACAGGTAACCTCTCGCGCATGCGCGATACACAAAATCCTGTACGACAGGAAATGGTCATAACCTTTAGAAACCAGTCTCGGCCATGTTCTCGTTTCGATACCATCACTTTTGATATTTGAGTGCCTTCAGAATATAACACCCTTTACACCCGATTGCTTTATGGACTCATTGTAGGACACAATTTCAGACAGCTTCATAAAATGCCATTCCTCCACTCTAGACATATCCCTCGTTGGTCCCGCACACCATTATGTTCTGCTCAGTATTCATGGGATCTCGTAATAGGCTTCGCTAGCCCTTTTTTTAACGATGCTAGATTGGCCTTACACGAGTACGTGTTTTCCATAGAAAATCAATGCTTTGGTTGATGGAGCTGTGGCGTGTAAAATGTCACTCAATTATTCGTGGGACATGCCCCCACTTTGCACCCCAGAGAGGCTACGCTGTGTCTCTAATTGAACGCCTACGCAATGTAAAATGTGCGAATCTTCTATTTATAAGCTTGTCGTGACGTCACGCGGTGGAGAATGAAGTAATTCTAAGAAAAATAGTTATATTGTTAGTACAGTAAATTAGTACGAGTACTAGTTCTAACAATTGCAAAGTTCGAGCTGTATTCACGGCATATAATACGTAACTTTTACACACCGTAGTTTTTTTTTTATTATTATTTCCTTACTCAACATACAGGCTCTAATTCTGTACGTCGGCCCCCGTGTCGGAGTGGTCCCGGGTTTGAATCCCAGCTGTGCATGAGTGTTCTTTTTGAGTATCCCTTCTTCAATTTCATCATATTATCATTCATCCTCGCCGTCGCGATTAACCAAAAGTGGCAGAAAAGCGAAGTAAAGAAAATCAGTCAATCAATTATCACTCATCCTCATCGTCGCGATTAGCCAAAAGTGGCAGAAAAGCGACTTAAAATAACCTAATTCATCCCCTTGCAACAATTAATCAGTGAACACACACAAAAAAACTTTCTACTTGAGAAATTTCCCCACTCTCAGAATCACTGCTTTATAAGGCTTCTACAGTATTAATCAACTTTTACTTCTATTTTAACTATTAATTCGATATTTAAATGTTTGAACATCTTGTGGATGCAGAGGATCAGTCAAGAAACTTTTTGTTATGCGAAATTCTTTCATAACGTTCTGTAACTGTTGGATGAACGTAAAACAAGCATTGGATAACACATTATGAAACAGTCTTCCCAGTGCAATAAGGTTTCTCTTATTGGTGTTGTTTATGTACAGATTTTTTGTCAGTATATTGGAAATCTGTCCTCCACAGAAATTGTGTAATTTTGAAGAAGAAAAAATCAAAACGGTAGCCACAATATGAACCAAAGAATATGCTTAGTATGCTATGTTAGACCAACGAAAACAGTCAAAACGAGTAAGTTGAAGCCGGTATTCGCTTGTGTTTGTGTGTCCGTGTTGTATAAGCACACCGGACAAAAATTAGACCCCTCCAGGCGAACACGGAATGGTTATGTTCGCACCGCCAGTATCCACTATGCATGCCACTCACTGCAGCTGATAAGCTAGTCGTGAGGTACGTACGTGGCCCACAGTATCTGCATGCAGTATAGTCGTGGGTCCTGACAAGCGTGTGTTTCACTTGTGCAGGATGGGTCGGATGAAAGACGTTAGTTAGTGGCAAAAAAGAGGACACAGTGTACAGGCTACATTCGACTTCTGGACGAACAGGTGTTGACGTTTGTCCAACATCTCACCGATAATCCAACTGTGGACAAACCAATTTTTCAGGATGACAACTGCCGCATGCATAGGACAAAAATTGTCACTGCATGGTACGACGAGCATGCGCAGGAACTCTCCCATCTTCCTTGGTCAGCAAAGTCTTCACCAGATGTCAATCCTATTAAGAATCTGTGGGATCACTTGGAAGAACGGGTCAAGCAGAGAAATAGACATTCACGAAACCTCGTCAACCTCGCCGAACTTCATGACCAGTTGACGACTGATTTGATTTGATTTAATGTGATTTATTAGCATCCGCTCAACTTTTACAAAGTCTGGAATTGTCACATTGTTCATGTACAATCAGAATACATCTATAAAACTACAGGCATAATACATAATATAAATTACAATGTTTGTTTCATCTTCTACGATATTATACAGAAAACAGCATCAAATAGTCACCATCTAGATAAATGGAACCAAACTGCAATCAAAGCTACAAAGGAAAATACCTATGATAGGGCATGCAGTTTCATTTTATATTATTATTGTTGTTCCCACTTAGGGTATCGATATACTCTTGTACTGTGTAAGAACCATGTTCCCTTAGGAATCTTTTTATATTTAACTTGTAGACTGGTAATGAATTTATGTCTTTAATTCCATTTGGTAGCATGTTAAATAAGAGGCTTGCAGTCGATGTGACCCACAACCACAGACTTATAGAGCCTATGCCACAGTGAATTGCTGCTGTCTTTCGTTCCAAGGGAGGGCCAATCAACTATTAGGTACAATTTCCTTTCGGGGTCTAATTTTTTGTCCGGTGTGCTTATGTTCGAGATAGTCATATGTTAGTCAAATTAAGTCATTTTGTGGTGCAAGTCGCAGGTCATATTAAATTTATGAATAGACATTCCCTCTTACGGTTTACTAATTATGTTTCATATTTCAAATAAGCTGCTCATTAAGATAAATTTAAGTGATCATCTCTGTGTGAGCGTACACTCATGTTGTACGTTCGAGTTGACAGACATAAAACAATTAAAGGGTTAGCTGGAAGGAGGGCGAAATTCGGAAAACAAGAGTTTAAAGAAAGTCAACGAATTTTATATGCACCCTGCATCACTTGCTGAATATGACAATTGTAGGCAAACAATTGTATTGCTGAATTACTTTAAAAAAATTATGGCTACTTATAAAATGCTTCTCTGAAATCACGGCATACTTAATTCCCCTTGAGAAAACAATCACTGAGATGGACTTTCCAAATAGACTATATGTACCAGTATAAGTCTGATAGCAGGGATATTACCACCCAGCAGAAGATATGCCAGTAGCAAGCAAGAATATCAGAATCTGAGTAAAGAATAAAACAATATCTCATAAGCATGAGGAAGGAGGAATGCGACCTGTTATGTAAGAAAGGTAACAGGCAGAGACAAACTGGCATGTTGGGAGAAGGTGAAGCATGTGTGAGAACTGAATGGTGGCGGAGCATCGCTTCTCTGTATGTACCAGTAATAAGTATTTATCACTGTAATTGGAACGAATCTGTGAAATTTCATGAAATACATGGGCATTCCACTATCACGGGCGGGACACGTGGACTATACTAATTTTTAATATTAAATTTTGAATTTGAATTTGAAATTTTAGCTACGTCAGCACTTAGGCTATTTTGCACCCGTCACATTATACGGGCTCCAGCCCCTTACCATAACTGACATAACTATAATGTCGTGTAACTAATATATTCTGACTTTGGTTAATAGCTGCGGCTGTAAAGGGGCATTCAACACACATAAGGACAAAAAACAGGACAACACAAAGAATTATACTGGCCATACAGCCGGACGCCAGAGCCTCGTTAGTCTGCAAAATGCAGTCCAGGGTGTACTGCGTGGAAGTGAGGTTGACATTTGGGCGTACTACGTGGAAGGTCACCCCTTACTTGTGATATTAATACAACTATTCTACTGATAGTTAGGCAACATTTTTCTTACAGTTTCTGTGCAATGAAATATGAAACTTAACACTGTTGAATAAACATAACTACCCTTAAAATACTTTCCCAGATTTGTAGCTAGAAGTGAACAATTTTGTGTTAAGGGTGGAAAAGACGAAACACTACCTCTTCACTTAATAAGACGTTTATTTTAATTTCTGTGAATTGTCAAATTATGAAAAATAAATTATTCAAGACAAAGAGAGAAGGCAATTGACCTTTGAATATTCTAGTGCAGTTGAGGGGAAATGTAACAATTAAAGGAGACATTAATTGCTTTTTGGTGTCACGGGTGGGACACAATACAAACACAAGTAGATCAGAAAGTTAAAATAAACTATTAATATGTAAGATACCTTCTACTTTCTAACTTAATTATGTATAATACAGGGTGGCGCGGAGCCGACGGACACATTTGATATGCTCATACATGATGAAAGAAAGGAAGGAGAATAAGGAAAACCGTATGTAATGGTACATTGAAGTACGCAATTTTATTACTAACAACTTACAAGCTCATTTTTTTAAAAAAAAATTACAACAGACAGTTGGCCTCCTTCGGCATCAATGCATTGTTGCAGACGTCTCTGGAGGTTATCATACACACGTCTCCGTATTTCTTCATCAATAGCCGTTACTTCCTCAACAATGGCTTCTTTCAGTTGTTTAAGAGTCGTGATATGCCTTCTGAACACACGGTCTTTGTAGAATCCCCAGAGGAAAAAGTCAGTGACAGTAAGATCGGGTGATCGAGCTGGCCATGCAATCTCTCCCCTTCGAGAGATAAGACTTCGGGACAACCGTCGAACGAGTTCCATACTGAGTCTTGCGGTGTGGGCTGTTGCTTCATCCTGCTGGAAATAAAGTATTTTGGGATCAATACCTAGACGTCGTAACTCGGGTTCCACAAAGCGTTCCAACATTGCCACATAACGTTCCGAATTAACAGTCACTGCTTCTCCATTGTCATTTTCAAAGAAATACGGCCCAACAATCCCGAACACACCAACTCCACACCAAACTGTCACTTTGGGAGAGTGCAATGGCGTTTCATGCAGTTCTTTCGGGTTTACTGGTGACCAGTAGCGCATGTTCTGTTTGTTTACATACCCCGAAAGGTGAAAATGTGCTTCGTCAGTCATTAGCAAATTGAAGACTAAAATTGGTAAACGCTGTAAGTGCCACAATAATTCAAACACCGTTTTCCACGTTAAACTGTGAAATGTGACATGCTCTATAATGTGGTAACCGTGAAATGTGGCTGGTAGCCCTTAAAGTAGTTCAAAGGGAGTGTAAAGATTTCACTAGTGTGCACGTTCTTACGGGTTGATGTGCGAACGATGCGATTTCCTAACACTTTCGCTTTTGGCACTTACAACGTTTACCACTTTTAGTCCTCAATTATTCATGGTGTCAGGGTACTCCCTTAGCAAATTAATCATGGTAGTGCAGCATGTAACTCTTGCTTCCTTGTCTGTGTCGTAAAGTGTTTGAACAACCTGCAGTTTGTATAGGTGAAATTTGAAATCTTTTAGCATTAAAGATAAACTTTTCCTACTCACGCCTGAAGTCCAAGACTGCTGGCGTGCTGAGCGTTGTGGACTACGTTCAAATGCCTC
The DNA here is from genome assembly GCF_977018435.1 of Lepisma saccharinum. NCBI lineage: Eukaryota > Metazoa > Arthropoda > Insecta > Zygentoma > Lepismatidae > Lepisma > Lepisma saccharinum. Next base: position 45,327,494 of record NC_139242.1, read on the forward strand.
CCTCACTCTCTGCAAGTTCTCGGGCGTACACACTGTTGTTGGAGCTCATGTTTCACATCCAATACACTACCAGTTTCTTCAAATTTCTTCACCCAAGCCAATATGGTATTCCGAGACTGTACGTACGTTACCATGACTGGTAACAATGAAGTGTTTTCAGTACAATCGCTGCACTTTAACAACTGACTTCGTTTCGTAATAACTACGAATACAGAAAACGCGATGTTCAACGCTCCAACGGCCCTGACTGTTGCTGTGTTCTTATGAAATGGCGTCCTATCCTCTTCTCCCCCCCCCCCGCAATCCACTTTAAACTATAGAGCATGCGTAATATATTCATAGGCGCCGACTCCATGGGGCTTAGGGGGACTCGAGTCCCCCCCAATGTTAATGATGTGGGGCTAGAGTCCCCCAAATAATTTTGCTTAAGAGGATCTAATGTATTATTTTTCTTCTCTTGTAAAGTTCTCTGAATTGTGCCACATGAACTTAACTTTAAATACACATTTGAAATGTTCTAGACCATCAACTTTGGGGGGCTGAGACTACTAAACCATCAACTTTGGGGAGGGGGGGCTATGACAGAAGACAGCAAAACACATGACTTAATTACTATATACTAAGTATATAATTATTATTTACTATTTTACATATATTAATCAGAGACAAAATGAATTTAGCCAAGGACTTGTTAAAGACTGTTTGGGAATCCCCTAAAAGAATGCAAATATTTAGGAATATTATTGATGTGAATGAGAAGGCTGGCCATACTGGACTGCGACCACTTTTCCCTCGTCGGTGGACGTTGAGAGCCTCCAGTATGCAACAGATCTTAAGGAACTATGAAAACCTTCTCAATTTTCTTGAGAAATGTTCTGAAGAAGATTCTACTGACGCAGCATTAAAATGTGCTGGATACCTGGAGACAATGCTTCACTTCAAGACATTTTTCTTTCTCTCCCTCTACTGCCATGTGATGGGTCCAATAGAAGAGGTAAACTGTAAGATTCAGTCTCCACGCATTGGTGCTACAGAAGTGGAATCAAAACTAAAATACTTGATTGACATCTTTCAAGAAAAGCGAATGTGTTTTGAGCAGTTCTGACTGAAATGCACAGAGGGCAAACCGAGCCTAGTTAATGAGCCAGAATTGCCCCGGCAACGTCACGTCCCTAAGAGACTTGAAAATCCTGATGCTACCAAACCTCACAAGTTCTACACTCCAAAATAGTATTATAAATCAATATACACTGACGTGTGTGACACAGCAAAATCATGTGTTAAAGAAGGACATGAATCTACAGGACTACAAAAAGTATCAGCCGGTGAGAAAGAATGCATCTCAGCTGTGAACAGTTGCACAATAAACTTTCAGCAAACGCGAGAATTCTTTCGCCAAGATTTGGATGCCGATAGGCTCTCCTTACACATGTCCTTGCTTGGTGATATCGCCAAACAGAAGAAGTGGTTCTAACTACCATGCGTGACATAAGGAAGTTTCTTTTGGCAGACAGCACCCTCCAGGAGCTTCTGCTTGAAGTTGCCAAATTTATAATGGTCCACGTTAGTGAGGACAGCCACAGCCGAAAGGTCATTCAGTGCTATTCGCGACATATTTGAGATCTACAATGAGGCAGAAGAGACTAAGCAGCTTAGCGGTACTCCACATACATCAAACTGTGCTTGATAATTTGGACCTGAGACCGCTCGTTAATAATCCACTGCGTAGAGCAACTTTTGCTTTATTTTTAAATCATGTTCATATGTTTTTGTTGTGTATGTCACTTTATATCTTAGTGTAAATACTATTTTTTTATTATTGCAAAATTAAATTTATAAAGTAAAATATTGTAGCAAGAACAAAAAAGTAAAACTATATTCCTGCGAGTTGTGTTAGCATTTATGTAAATAATTAAATAAAACTCTTAAATATTGTATAAATATTCGTTATTTTATGGGTACGTCAACACTAAGGTTATTTGCAACCCATTACATATTTTTTGCGGACATTAAAACACACCCATTCTCTCGCCGGGACTCGAACCCGAGACCTCTGGATCAAAGCGTTCGCCTACCGAGGTCGGCATAAAACTGTTAGGTTGGTCTCTTAATGTAAATACATACTTTTCAATAAAAATGTTAATTGTTATCTAAAAAACAAATGAACAGACACAAAAGACATAAAGAGACTTTGAAACATTTTCTAAACGTTTTTCATGTTACATTTCATTTGCATGAGGAATATAATAGCTGCTTAAAAACTGCTATACGAAGACGTAATTTTTATTTTTAAAAAAGGGAGAGAGTGAGTCATTCATTAATTTATTTCAGTGATCAGCGCCTCCCCCCCTAGTAATTTTGACAAGTCGGCGCCCCTGAATTTATTCAACTTTCAAATGTGTCAGTCGGCTCCGCGCCACCCTGTACTTGATTTTTTATCCAACAGACAATATTTGATTGTTCAAAGATATGATAAAGTTACAGCATTGCATTTACATGGAACGCCCCGCATTCATAATTACTGATTTGAAATATTGCGCAAGCAATCATTGATCCAGTTAAATTTCAGAAAATTAAAATATGTGATTCCTTTGACGTTTAATCATCGCTGGTTTCTTTTCCTTTCCTTGATTCCATCTCGCTTTGAAAGTTCCCCCGGGGGCGAAGCTGTATTTAAAATTCCGAAACAACACGCCTTGCTGAGTCTCTTCAGGATTTCTCTACAACGATAAACATAACTAAAGGAAACGGCTCCTTCATGCCTTTTCGATCAGCGGGACCAGTGGGGCGGATAATATTCAATTCGCGGTTGCCATGGAAGCAAAGCGGGATTTACAGAAATGTTGATTTATTACACTTTGCGGTTCTCCTTCCACTTCAAGCGGGAGTTATTCCAGAATAAAATCCTTCTCCGTAAGAAGTAGACAGCGGAAAGAAGGAGAAAATTCGGCACGCTTCGTTTTCTTGGATTACAAAGTCAGGTTCGCCATTACATGAGTACGAAATGATATGGGAAAATTTATGACTGCAAGGGCTTTATACGCGCTGTCCTGTTATGCCAGTGTTGGGAAAGTTACGTCGAAAAAGATAACGTTTTTCAACCAATCATGGGTGGTGTCGCCAGAAATTTGTGTAGAGAGGGTGTCAGGACGTTGATGCAATAGGGGAGAATTCCAAAAAAGTAGCCCTAATACGGGAGTTCCCGGGAAATACGAGAGAGTTTGTCACTCTAATTGAAATGGTAACGCGTCTGACTACCATGCTAAAGGTCCCGGGTTCGATCCCCGGCCGGTTCAAATCCGGGAACTTTTCTAACGTTGGAAGCGGTCCCGGCGTCCACCCAGCGTCGAATAACATGGGTACCCGGGGGAAACCCTGGGGGGTAAAGGCGGTCAGGGGCGTGGTGCTGATTCACATCACCCCCACTCACGACAGGATCAAGAAAGTGTGGGGCGTTACCCCCACACCCCCTATACGCCTTCATGGCGTGGTGCTAAGCACAGGGGAACACTTTACTTTTTTTACTTTACTTTTAATTGAAATGGAAGTGCAACATTTCTCAGCCTAACACTTGCACACGACAAATAAAAGTTGAATTGTCCTGTCGAATTTTCGCTCCGTTCGAAACTACAGAACTTCAACAGTAGTCCGCAACGCACCGAACTGTTTGGACGGATTTAAGTGATCCTAAACAGCTAGAAGTTTCGTCTTGGCCAGATGACCAATCCCAGAACAACCTGTACAAGTCTCTCATTTCGACGCTGTTCATTGATTGGCAAGCAATCTTCCAGTTGATGTGACCATAATGAAACTAGTTGGAAACAAGCTCAAGCTATATCTAGTCACCTACTCGTATATTGTTATGCAATGATATGCCTATTGCATGCATATATTTTCTTATACGGGATGATTTAGAAGTGATGCTACCAAATGCAAGGGTGAAGAGTACATTTGAAGAAGAAAAGAGTCGTGCTAATCACGATCCGTTTGCGAGAAAATGGCGGATGATGAATGAATTGCCATGATCCGCCTCTAACGTGTTTGATGATACTCGTGTAGCGTGCACGGGTCTCCTTGCACACTTGTCTATTGACGAAAATTTGGTTCGAGTCATTACAAAAAATCTGGTGGATACTCATGAATAATTAGCCACGTGTATAATTTATGGCTCTCTTCGCACTCACGGGTCTAGTTGGTTACAAAGTGCAACACCGAGTCATCTACTACGTTGATTTGGTGTCACGTAGTGTATTTTGTGTCTTCACCGTTTGCACTACTTTCTGGAGCGGTGTAAGTGTGGTGTATGATCACGTGGTGCGTGCTAACCAATCAAATGGACGGTGAAAGCAGCAGACAGGCAGGCATTTGTTGAATCTTGTGAACTTAACACCGCTAAGCGTCTACTTGGTTGAACATTTCTTTTCACCAGCCTAACACCGGGATGCACCTGCACTACACCCATGGACGTCCGCACAATTTTTTCCACGGAGGGGCAAGCAAGGTATTTTTTTTTCCAACGGGGGCAAAGGATGAATATATTCCCCCAAAATAGTGATGCTCCCTCAAAAAACACTATTTCAGTCTGAAATTATCATGTTTCTTCAACGAATTTTTAATAATTACTGTGCCTGAAATTAAATTATGTGTGAAATATATAATTTTCACGTTTCATCGTGGTACAGTTAGTCATCGATTTTTTAGCAACAAAGCCTCGGTCAACAGTGAACGACCCTTGCATAACATTAATTAGTACGGTTAGGAAGTTGATGAAAAATCATATTTTTTTTCTTGAGCCTTTAAAACAATGATACACCTGATATCAGTCCGTTTCCCTTCAGTTATAATAAGAAAACATTGTTTTTATTTTGTATTTTTCAGAATTTTTTTACATTTTTGTTGCATTTTCCTTCATTTTTTTATGTTCATTTTTCTCTTCCATTGTTTAAATGCGTTTGCTAGCATAACTTTTATATTTAAATTTCCTGACGTAGACTTTTTAGCAAGTTCTCCATGCAAGAGCACAATATTATTTTTAACTGAAATGTTTGGTAATGGAGTAAATAATTAATTGTGGTAAATTTATTTGTCTTCTGCGAAACTTAAAATTCTTTGTGTGAAGCCTACTTTGACAGTGCTGGCCACTATATACGTATGTATATATTCTGATGTACGCGAAACAACTGTATTTTCAGATGCTGACCGACTACTGTATTGTGCAAGTTCCACCCTGAAAGGAGGTGAATGACGTATACAGAAAAACCTCGCGGTGTATTTTGTAGTAAAAAGAGTAAAGTGCTCCCCTGTGCTTTGCACCACGGCACGAAGGCGTATAGAAGGTGTGGAGTTAGGACCCCACACTTTCTTGATCACGGCCGAAGGTGGGGGTGATGTGATCAGCACCACGCCCCTCGCCGCCTTTACCTCCCAGAGTTTCCTCCAGGTACCCACTTTATACGACGCTGAGTGGGCACCGGAGCCACCTGAACAGGTGGAAAAAATCACGGTTCTCCCCCACCGGGGTCGAACCCGGGTCTCTCGTATGGTAGTCATACGCCCTAACGACTGAGTTACCGCGACTCAGTCTATTTTGTAGTTAGCACTTAATTGCTTTTTCCCCTTTGCTTTAGGAGTTGGAACCACCAAACAACGGGTTTTATCGAATTTGTCAACTACTCTTGTAATTTATGAAAAAATCAAGCTTTGATTTTAAGAGCTAAAATTACGGTATTTTAGGCCATTTTTTACAATTTTAGGTCGTTTTTTTAAATTATTTTAAGGTACATCTATAGCTCATTTTTTTGACATTTTTAGGTCATCAACTTCCTAACCCTAATTGATTAGTAAAGATGAAGTCATGACTCCCTCCACCTTTAGGTCATAGCCCACCTTATGAAATTTTCTGTCTATGCCACTGCGAGAAGCTCTTGCATTGCATGCTGTGATTGTCCCATCAACACGAAAAGCGCAACACGTACAGCTTCCCTGGAGCGGCCAGAGACGCACTCCCACTCTCGTTGCCTAGCAACCATTCCTTAATTGAAGTTGCGAGAAAGAAGGAAGACATGTGGGACATTGTTATTTGTCCAGGCGACAATGGCCAAGTCTTTCGTTTTCTTCTTCTGGTCAGGGGAGAACTGGGAGGGGGCTGGGGGAGGGAGAACTCGGGGCAGCTACATACGGAGGAACATGCTTGTTACATTCACTTCTTGTTACCAAATGATCACGGCGTACCCTTCCCAGACGTTATGGAAACAAGTTGAAACACCCGCCTCTCTATGTGGTAATTGTATTATTGCATTTCAATTTGGTCATGTGATATAACTTTTCTTTCTCATGAAGAGCAGAACAAGATCAAACATAGTGTGTCGACTTGTGTTCGACCGAATGTTTTATTACCAGTCGTTTGTAGCAGTGCATACTGCTTCGCTCCGCCCACTCGCATTCTCCACGGACTTCTGAGACGCACTATAGAGATTACATCTCCAGAAGTTAAACGTCTGCTGAACATCGTATCTCATACAACTCTACCTCTAGAAATTGTACCGAGACGAGAAGAGCCTTGGTCTCGTCGGCCTTGTAAAGATCGAGACAAGGACGGGACAACGCTTTCCAGCCTTATGGAGACAAATCAGAACGAGATAGGCTTGTACAAATACGGGACGAGTAATGCGTTCTTCCGTCGCGGGATCTGCTGTTGCCGCGTTTAGCTAAGAAGAAATTTGGAGAAACCCAGCTGATTAGGCCTACCGCTGCCTGCCTGTTTGTGCAATAAACGGCAACCCTCTCCGAACCAGACAGCAGGGAAACAGGATTTTGTGAACACATTCTGCGCTGTGAATGGGTGCCGGAAGACAGCTTCGCCCAGGTATAGTGTCCGAAACTTTGGTATAATGATTAATTACATTACCTCAAACAAATTTACTTTTCTATGCGACTTCGTCAAACAGAGAATATTGCTATACTTAATTAGTTATACATAAATCATACATTTTGCTTATAGTAAGTACAAAATCAGTTCATTAGTGGAAGTGGGGGTATGTGCTGCATTGCTGCATATACAGTATGTAACATTCTTATTCGTACAAACGGATTTTCAAAGAAAATGCTTTAATATCTGAAAGGAAATACACTCTTTTGAAATTGTTTCATTACAATTCAATAACTAATATCATTAGGAACATAAAATCTTACCCAAATTCTGTATAACCAATGACAATAATAAATTAAATGAAACTGAAAGAGAAACATGCCATTTTTGTACAACTTTTCTATTCGTACACTTAATAATATAAAAGAAAAAAAGTATATTCAGAGCAAATTGACTGACAGTTCTAATACTTTGATACGTATCCTTTGACTTTAATTACTGCTTGACACCTATTCTTCATAGAATTAACCAGTTTCCGACATGTTTGAGAGCTTTTTTTATTCCACTCGGCTTGCACAACAGTTTTCAACTCTTGTTTGGACTTGACGCCTGCTTTATGGACTCGCCTCTTCAAAATTGCCCATAAATGCTCAATGGTATTTAAGTTTGGACTTTGAGCTGGTGTTTGTAGTAGTTTGGGCACATTCCATATTAGCCAATTCATGTTAACTCGCACCTTATGCTTACTGTCATTGTCTTGTTGGAATCTGTAGATAGGCGGCATGTCCATTTTTTGGGCACTCTGCTTTACATTGTTCTTCAATATGTCCAACTAGACATATGCATTCATGATACCATCAATAAACTGGATGGTACCAACACCTTTGGACGACATACAGAACTATTAATGACCAACCACCGTGTTTAACTGTTGGAATTGTGTTAATGTGATCATTGTCTTTACTTGATTTTCTCCAGACCCTATTTATCCCATCTGACCCGTATACATATTAATCTTGGACTCGTCTGACTTTCTTTCGTGGTATTCTGTCATGATATCCATGCTTCCACAAGGCACGTCGGACAGTTTGATCGGACACCATCTTGCCAGCAACATTTTCTACTAACGGTCGTAACTGAGGAACACTTAGTCGGAAATTTTCTCGCACTCTTTTTAAAATAAAGCGTTCATCACTTTTATTCAACCGCCTCTCTTTTGGTTTTCTCGGCACATTCTGTGTTCAACCTTCCTCTCTAAATTCGTTTACTATGTATTGAACTGTGGAGTGTGATTTATTGACTGTTTGTCCAATTTTTCTTAACGAATAACCTCTAAGGGTCAAATTTATTATAACAACCTTCAGATCGGAACTAAGTTACTTCACCTTGCCCATTTCGAACACGCTGATAGATAGACGATAGACCTACAAAAACACCTACGCCAGCATTCCGCTTGACGGGGAGAGCGCATGCATGTTCAAACTTGTTACGAAGTTGCAAACTGCACGAAATCGCCCGAATAGCGGTGGCGCTGTATGCGAGGAAGATTGAAGCTCTTGCCTGTACGAATAACAATGTTGCATGAAACAGCGTGTTTATCTCTTTTCACACAAATTATATGCTCTGTTTATACACTTTGAAGATACATTTTTATTGACATTTGTTGGTGAAACCTTCATTAACATTAATTTTCAGGTACATATAAAAATGATTATATTTACTAGTAGATATGACATTTTTTCCTCGGAAATTCTATGTGTACGAATAACAATGTTACATACTGTACCTTTAGGATAAAAAGCTGTCTTTCAAGAGCTCGTAGTGTGAATCTGGAAAGAATAAGATTGAATACCTCCATGTTAAAAGCGTAATTTTAATATAGTTGATTCCAGCGCCATCATCGGGAAATGGCTGAACTACAGATTATTTACGTCCCATAGAATAAGATTGAATACCTCCATGCTAAAAGCGTAATTTTAATATAGTTGATTCCAGTGCCATCGTCGGGAAATGGCTGACCTACAGATTATTTACGTCCCATAGAATAAGATTGAATACTTCCATGCTAAAAGCGTAATTTTAATATAGTTGATTCCAGCGTCATCGTCGGGAAATGGCTGAACTACAGATTATTTACGTCCCATAGAATAAGATTGGAAATCTCCATGTTAAAAGCGTAATTTTAATATACACTTGCGTGCAAATAAATAGACCCACCTCACACTTTTAACATAAAATGTTTACTTGTTCTTACTTTTTCTTCCAACTGTTTGGAGGCACATAAAATGTTTACTTTTTCTTTCAACCGTTTGGAGGCGCTAGTGAACTCTGCATTCGCCTATCCTATTCTTCTTTCTCTCTCTTTTTTTTCTTTCTGAAAAACATTTTATGTCAAAAGTATGAGGTGGGTCTATTTCTTTGCACGAAAGTGTATTTGATTCCAGCGCCATCATCGGGAAATTCCTGAACTACAGATTATTTACGTCCCATAGAATAAGATTGTACACTTATATGTTTAAAGGGTAATTTTAATATAGTTGATTCCAGCGCCATCATCGGGAAATTGTTGAACTACACATTTATCTCCCTTTGGGAAAGGATGCATGCCTCCAAAGGGAGGTAAATAATCTGTAGTTCAGCCATTTCCAGACGATGTAGCTGGAATCAAATACTATATTAAAATTACCTTCTTAACATGGAGGTTTCAAATCTTATTCTATGGGACATGAATAATATGTAGTTGAGCCATTTCCCGACGATGGGGCTGGAAATCAACTATATTAAAATTTCGCTTTGAACATGGAGGTATTCAATCTTATTCTATGGGACGTAAATAATCTGTAGTTCAGCCATTTCCCGATGATGGCGCTGGAATCAAATATATTAAAATCGCGCTTCGAAGATTCAGGCATCCAATCTTATTCTATGGGACGCAGGGTTTTCATGTTTAAAACAAAAGGCTTTGTTTTTTCACAAATGTTTAAAACGTTTAAAATAAAATGTTTTAAACATGTTTTTTCTTCACACGTGTTTAAAACACTTGATGTTTGTTTGTTTGTAATTATTTGCGAGTTTTGTAACTTTGCATTTTCATTCAATTCGTGTCTTTCTGTTTATTGTGCATAGAAATCTGTCCAGTGACTGAAAATGTACATCGATTAACAATGAAACATATCGTAATGAATGCCCGTGGTTCACGTTTAAAACACCTGGCTATGTTTTTTTTTAAAAAGCGTTTAAAACATTTTTAAAGTTGAATACTATGTGGATGAAACAGTTTTGTTCCTTACTTAACATATTGCACACTTGTTAATGTAAATATTTAGTTGCATTCACGATAAAATATATTTAAAAATACAGAGTAGCTACCACGTAGTCTGAGTGGGGCCTGGCAACTGTGGAGTTCTCGAACAACTAACATGCGAGATTTAAGACTAACATATATATGTATTTTAGGAAGTGAGTCAAGCGTTTACTTTATAATAAGAACCCGTGTTCGTAAAGTTACTTTTAAAAATGTAACTAGTTACAGTTACTTGCTTAAAGTAACTCAGTTACATGTACTTCAAAAGTAACTGTAAGTTACTTTTACAGTTACTTTCTGTTGAAAATTTTCTTGCATCCAAATTACGCAAATCGATCATTGATTGTAATAAAATATTTTGTGAAGACTAACATGTCTTTTACTTATGTTACTGGTACACAATATAAGTCTTTGTATATTTATATTTATTACAAAATAAAGTGGTCTCCTGTGCTTTGCGCCACGCCATGAAGGCGTATAGGGGGTGTGGAGTCAGAGCCCCACACTTTCTTGATCATGGCCAAAGGTGGGGGTGATGTTAACAGCACCACATCCCTGGCATACTTTACCCACGAGTTTCCTCCAGATACCCACTTTATACGATGCTGGGTGGGCGCTGGAGAGTAGAGCAGTGTCCCCGGTTCAACGCCCGAAAATGAGGCTCGGTGAGGCTCGCAGTGTTGCCAACCCCTTACTCGAAAAAATCACCAAGGTTTTTATCTCGGTCTAACCTAATTTAAAGCAAAAAGCTGGCAATACTGCGAATCTCACCGAGCCTCATTTTCTTGCAGTGTTGCCAGCTTGAGCGAGGCGTAGCCTTTTACGGTGTATGTTAACGGTTTGCTCTCGTAAGGCATGAGCCTTATTTTCTCGCAGTGTTGCCAGCTCACCCCAAGAATATTCCACCATGTGATATTTTACAGGCGAAGCTAACCTACAAATGGGAGTTGGCAACACTGGCAACATCAATTGCGGTTCAGTGTTGCCAACTTACCTCAAGAATATTTTACCATGTGATATTTTACAGGCGAAGCTAACTTATAGTAGTAGGTGGAATGCTACGTTCTGGCGACGCCCTTTGACCTACTTTTGAAATGACAGTGTTGCCAACTTCTTACTCGAAAAAATCACCAAGGTTTTTTGTTTTTGGGTATAACCTAACCTCAAGCAAAGAGCTGGCAACGCTTGAGGCTTTCTCGCAGTGTTGCCAACTCACCCCAAGAATATTTCACCATGTGATATTTTACAAGCGAAGCTAACCTACCAATGGGAGTTGGCAACACTGATTAGTGGAGGTAGCCGGGTTCACCAACATCAATTGGCGATCAGTGTTGCCAACTCACCCCAAGAATATTTCACCATGTGATATTTTACAAGCGAAGCTAACCTACGAATGGGAGTTAGCAACACTGATTAGTGTAATCAGCTCAGTTGAGTGCCATCAATTGCGGTTCAGTGTTGCCAACTCACCCCAAGAATATTTCACCACATGTTATTTTTACAGGCGAAGCTAACCTACAAATGGGAGTTGGCAACACTGACTAGTGGAGGTGCACGGGTTGAGTGCCATCAATTGATGTTGCCAGTGTTGCCAACTCACCTCAAGAATATTTCACCATGTGATATTTTACAGGCGAAGCTAACCTACAAATAGAAGTTGACAACACTGGTAACATCAATTGCGATTCAATGTTGCCAACTCACCTGAAGAATATTTCACCATGTGATATTTTACAGGCGAAGCTAACCTACAAATAGAAGTTGACAACACTGGTAACATCAATTGCGGTTCAATGTTGCCAACTTACCTGAAGAATATTTCACCATGTGATATTTTACAGGCGAAGCTAACCTACAAATGGGAGTTGGCAACACTGACTAATAGAAGTGGCCAGGGTTGCGTCCGAATCAGCAGCAGATGTCACCTAGAGCGCTGTTCCATCCGGGACTCAGCCAATCTCTGTTGTCCGAATTTGCGGTAGACGTGGAGTCGGAGGGAAGAGCAGAGAGGCGCGACAGATGCACGCTTGAACTCGCTGTGACGCTGCGCTTGGCAGCCATATTCTAACTTTCACTTTGTACAGACAATATTTACTGATTAGAGGATGTAAAACTCAGTTATATTTTAATATTTTATCGATAATACTGAATGCAGAAAACATAAATAATGAAATAGCGTGTTATATTTTTAATGTGAGTAGTTAGGTGGAAATCATTGTCATGTTTGTTTGCGCCCCAGAGCGCGGTGGGTGAAGTTCGGGCTGACACCTGGCGGGAAAAGTGACAGCCGTACTACAAGGGGACATGCAGATTCGGACGACTTGGACGCGACTTCGAGTGCACGCGAGAGCAACGGGGGAGAACGGGATGGAGCGCTTGCCAATCCGGACACGGCTTTTGTAAACCTCTCTCGGGAACGATGTGCCACACACGCGCGCGCGCGCCTATCGGTAGATTATGTTTCGCGTATTTATTCGTTGCGCTGACACAGCGTGATGAGTAAATAATGCATTTTCTCATTTTTGAAGTACGAATGCACTTTATCGTAATCTTCCAAGTCCCGGGGACACTAATGTTTGTATATCGTGACTTTTGTAAACCTCTCTCGGGAACGATGTGCCACACACACACACGTGCACGCGCTGGCGCCTCTTATTATTTTTGTATTATGGCGCAAACACATCTAGAAAAAACTACAATTTTGTCCCCTCTCCTCTCTGCGTGTGTTATCAATGTTGACACAATAACGCAAATTCAACAATACGTAGGCTTTGGGACGACGGAAGTTACACAACGGCAAGCCTCGTCAGTACACCTACCCCGCAACATCTGGAGCGTGCAAGTACATAATAGCGGGTCGCTTGGGTGTATACAATTTGTTTTGTTTATATTTTGTTTCAGAGCAAGCGAGATAACCGGAGCATGCAGGCACACAACAGCGAGCTGGGATGGAAGATCGTCAGCATATCCGGAGCGTGCAGGTACATAATAGCGAGCTGCTTGGGCGTTAGCGTGGCTTCGCCGGATGCAATACACACGATGCTTAGGTTACAACAGGTTGTTAACATTAGCTTTGGGGAAGAATATTCTAGAGAAGATTGTCTCAGAACATTTTCATAGTTTCACACTTTTATTAGATTGGTAGAAAAATATATTAGTGGGCAATAAAATCTGAAGAAGATTTGTGTCTAGCAAAAATAAGCTAAATAGAATTACACATGCATACAATATTTATTTTTTTCTATCTACAATCATATTTTTCTTATATATTTTTTCAATTTTTTTTATAGGGTTGATTAAAGCACATATTTGAGGAAGACAACACTCTACCACCAACCGATCACATATAAATAAACATACCCAAAAAAAATGCGCTCCATGAAAAGTTGCCCTGTGTGCAAAACAGCCATATCAAGCAAAAATTTTGCAAGACATTGTCGCACCTGCGTGCCAAGCAAGCATTTGGCTGCCACCGAACTGTGTTCCGGATGCAATAAATACATTACAATTGCGTATGTCAAGAAGCATAAGCTTACTTGTCTAAGCAAAAATACATCTGGGGCCCAGCCTTCGACCTCCACCAAGAGGAAGGCAGAAGCAGCCTCCATCAATGCACCACCTGCTAAACGCGTCAAGCCTGCGATAAAAGCAGACCGGTCTGCTTTCGGTGGAATATTAGGAGATTACGTTCAATTGTCGGATGGCTCTTGCGATGTTCGTAGCTTTTTAGAGGAGAAGCGAGCAGAAATAGTTTCTATTTTTAGTAATGCACTGGCTACGCACTCCTCCACTAAATTCTACGCATCGCTTCGTTGCTGGTACAAAAAACCGTCTGATGAAATTTACAGCTTCTGCCACAACACCAAGGCGAAGATGCTGCATCTGGCGGATGTCGACAACCTCGAGGTCATCTACAACAAGTTTGTCGAGGAGCTGCTGGCAAAGCAAGAAGAACATGAAGCTAAGGGCTCGGGAGGTTCGCTGTGTGGGGAGCCTCACGAACTGCGCGTCAAACTTTCCAAGTTTGTGCCTTTCTTCGCCTCCAGCTACGTCCGTTTACCATCTGCTATTGAGGATAAAAAGGCTGTCCTGAACATTCAGAACAGTGACGCCAAGTGCTTCGTTTGGTCTGTGCTTGCGGCGTTACACCCTGTTCACTGGAAAAACCATCCACACCGAGTTAACCACTACCTACCCTACGAGCCAGAACTGGAAAATGCCATTGCTGGGATTGACTACCCGGTGGAGGTCTCGGACATTCGCAAGTTCGAGGCCCGTACACACAACCCTCGGTTGGCCATCAATGTTTATGGCCTCACTGACGAAAATGCAGTGTACCCCATCCGGGTGAGCGACGTAGAGGACAATGATGCTCGAGAAATCCATCTCCTACTCATCAAGAACGAGGCCCATCACCACTACACCCTTATTCACTCCCTCTCTCGGCTTGTTTCGAGCCAGCTGAGCAAAGACGAACACCACATAGAAGTTTGTCCCAGGTGCTTGTCTAAATTTCGTAATCGAGAACGGCAGGATTACCAGCGCATCAGAGGTCGCAACATCGCTGCCGAGAAGCTCGCTAACCACAAGCTCTACTGCAAAGCCAACGAACCGGGGGTGGCAGACTTGCACAAACCTGGCAGCGTGGAGCGTTTCCACATGCATGGTGCTATGGTGGAGCACCCTGCTATCATCATCGCGGATTTCGAGGCCTTCCTCAAACCCCTGTCCACTTGCGACCCCGATCCTGAAGTTTCTACCACCACCCCTTACCAACTCCACGAGGCATCCAGTTTTGCATATGTTGTGGTGCGACGAGATAAACACATCGCCCCCGAGCCCTACGTGTACCGTGGTCCCGACGCTGCCAAACACTTCCTCGAGAGGATGGTTGTGGAAGCCAACGAGATAGGGAAGGTATTGTTGGCCCCCAAGTCTATGCTCCCACTGTCCCCCGACGATCAACATAGACACGAGGAGGCTACTACCTGTCCTGTGTGCACCTGTGAGTTTAGCATCAACAACCGTAAAGTCCATCACCACGATCACTTTAACGGTAGGTATGTTGGTCCTTGGTGCAACGACTGCAACCGCTTGGCCCGGGACCCGCGCTTCATCCCTGTGTTTTTTCACAATGGCTCGGGGTACGACTTTCACCACCTGATCAAGCATCTTGGATACGACAATGCAAGAATCAATATCCTGGCACAAAACGAGGAGCGTTATATTAGCGTCAGCAAGTGGGCGCCGATTCCCAACTCAAAAAGCAGGAGCATCGAGCTTCGCTTCCTCGACTCCCTGAGGTTCCTCCCGGCCAGCCTCGATGCTCTCGCAGGGAAGCTGAGCAACGAACAAATGCTTATTACCTCTGCAAATTTTCCAAACTTGGACGCCGGTCTCTTCAGGCGTAAGGGGGTCTACCCCTACGAATACATCACAGACCCTACCAAGTTTGCGGAGACGTCGCTACCTCCCCAGGCGAAGTTCTACAGTCAGCTACGAGGCTCGAACATCACCGACGAAGAATATCATCACGCCCAGTCCATGTGGCGCGAGCTAGGTTGTCGAACTCTCGGAGACTACCACGATGCCTACCTCAGACTTGATGTGACGCTCCTCGCCGACGTGTTCCAGACGTTCCGGGCGACCGCAATGAACATCTACCACCTGGACCCCGCCTACTTCTATAGTCTCCCCGGACTGGCGTGGTCAGCCATGTTTCTGGTGACGAAAATCAAGCTGGAGCTTCTTTCGGACGTAGACATGATGCTGTTTGTGGAACGCGCCGTGCGGGGTGGCATGGTCCAGGTGTCGCAACGGCACGCGCGCGCCAACAACCATCACATGGCTACTGGCTACGACTCCACCCAACCGTCGAGCTACATCATGCACACGGACGTGAATAACTTGTACGGGCACTCCATGATGCAGCCACTCCCCTTTAGAGGGTTCGAGTGGGCTGACCCTTCCAACTTCGACGTTGAAGGTTTCGACGATTCGAAACATGGGTTCTTCGCCGAGGTGGACCTTGAGTTCTCCGAGAAGCTGCAGGATTCGTTTTGCGATCTCCCCCCTACACCCGAGTTCAAGTGTCCACCCGATTCCAACCAGACGAAGCTCGTCATGGATTTCGAACCCAAGAAGAATTACGTCCTTCACTACCGGAATCTCCGGTGGTTGATGCAGCGAGGGGTCACAGTCCACGCAGTTCACCGCATCCTCAAGTTCGAGCATTCTCCATGGTTGCGTCCATATATTGAAGTCAACACTGAACACCGCACCGCAGCCACGTCCGAGCTTGATAAGGATTTCTTCAAGCTCATGAATAATGCGGTGTTTGGCAAGACCATGGAGAATGTACGGAATCGCGTGGACATAAAATTGGTGACGAGGAAAGAGCGATGTCGTCAGCTTGTCGCGAGTCCATTGTTCAAGTCTCGAACAATCTATAACGAGCAGCTGGCTCTGATTCACATGAGGCAAGGTGTGGTGAAACTCACCAAGCCCATCTACGTTGGAGCCACTGTTCTGGATCTGAGCAAGCTCCACATGTTCGAGACATACTACGACATATTACGTCCACACTACGGCCACAACATCTCGCTTCTCTATACGGACACGGACAGCTTGGTGTACCACGTTCGCACAGCCGACGCATACGGGGATATAGCCACAGCTCCATCTTTGGTTAACCTCTTCGACACGTCAGGCTATCCCCAACCGAACCAGTACGACATCCTGGCCCGCAACAAGAAGGTGCCTGGCAAACTCAAAGACGAGAAGGACGGAGACGTGATTCTTGAGTTTGCAGGTCTTCGTGCCAAGGCCTATACCATCAAAGCCGAGGGTAGCGTTACCAAGAAGGCCAAGGGTGTCGGCAGACAGGTGGTTCGGGAGCATCTCACATTCGAGGACTTCGTGGATTGCCTCAAGACCAGGTCGTCGGTTCTAAGAGCAGAACAGCGCATCCAGAGCGTCGACCATGTGTTGACCACCAACCAGGTGAGAAAGGTTGCCCTGGACGCACGCGACGACAAGAGGTGCGTTCTCCAATGTGGAATCCACACACTGCCGTGGGGGCACTATCGCTTAGCAGAAAGCAAAACCTGCAACATATGCCCATCTTCAACAGAAGATTCATAAAAAAAAACAAAAAAAAAAACAAAACATTTTGTTAGTTATTACAAAAAAAAAAAAAAAACACTGACTGTTATTACAAAAAACTTTGACCGTATTCTTAAATAACCAGCATAATATGAATCTCTTTGGTTTCCGAAAACAAACCAACATGGAGACTGTACACCGCGCGACGACAGATCATGAATTTCTACCTTCCATGTTAACTAAACTCAACGGTCTACTGATTGTTCACCTTAACAGCATTTGGACGAAATTGGATGACGATGTGGGCAAGATGTTTTACGTCTTCAACAACAATTTACATTTTTACAAAATTCCGATCGATGGAAAACTTCAAATCACCGTGAATCCGGAAAACGTAGGCGAAATCAAAATATCTACCGGCAAGAACATTTTTCGAATCAAGCACGACAAGATGCTTTCTAACATTACGTACGATGTTTCTGCAGGAGATTGTTTATACGTTGAACTCCTAGGAGATTACGACAAACTTATTCCTCTCTTCGTAGAATTACGAATCGTCTATCCTATTATAAATAACCGTTAACCAAAATGCCTAATGATATTTTCGGCCACACCAAACGTGTAGACCACGCAGAAGAGATTCTCATATTGGACGTCAGAATTAAAAAGTTGAGGAGCGATTTGATCGCTTTGCAGGAGACCTTAAACAAAAGTTTAGAGTCGGAGATTGCTACGCTCCAAACGCAATGTCTGGACCCCATTCTGAAAATCGATTCCGAACTGAAAACGCTCATAAAAAATTATGTCGACGTACCTTCTTACGACAATGTTCAAAATATACAGTTGAGCGTGGATAAGCTTCAAAATGATTTGGCCAAATTACAACAATTTCAATCGAAAAATGAAGATTTGGAAAAATTGAAACTCGAAATCGAAGAACGAACTTCCGCAATCGAAAAGAATTTCTCTGAACTTCAAACCGTCGTGAAGGATATTGATGTAGAACGCTTGCATGTTGTTGTTTCCAAATTACAAGAAGAATTCGCCAGCACGTTGGAAGAAATTAAATCCAAGTTACAGACTTTGGAAGATACCATGACGAACCTACCATCGTCAGACGAACTGCAGGTCATCGGCAAAAGCGTCGCGAACATAAAAATTCAATTGGAGGCTTATCAAGATTTCGAACACATTCAAACCACCATCGCTACGCTTCAGGCGTCTCTGGAGTTGATCAACGAAGAAATTAAAAATATTCACGCTGAAGCGAACGCGTTAACGAGCATACAAGACACGTTGAGCACGGTTCAGCAGAAGATCGAATATTTAGAAAATTTGAACGTCGAATCGAACCTTGCTCATTTTCATCACGTACTGGACAACATACAGGGTGACTTGGAATCGTTACGGACGAGCGTACCTTCGAGCGAAGATTTGGAAAAATTGAAAACGGCGGTGACGGCACTATCCGATTCGAGCGACATCAAAAGTTCGTTGAGCGATCTCGAGAGTAGGGTTGCCAATCTCCCCACCTCCAAAGAATTGCACGCTTTGAAAAGAAGCATATCACGTATGCTGAAACGACTGGAAACGGAAACGGCGAACGTGGAACAGATTCGAGACGAACTTGCTTCGCTGGTGTCGACGCTGCCCACTTCGCAGAGCGTCGCCGACCTTCACACGCAGTTTACCGAGATGCGAAGCATCGTGAACGATCTCACCGAGAAAAGTTCGAAATTGAATCAAGTCGAGAACCTTCAGAGTATCGTCGTCAACATCAGAGATCAAGTTGGAGTGTTGGAATCCACGCAGGAATCGACGCTGGCCTCTTTCGGTGCCAAGTTACAAGAACTTAACGAAAACTACAAGCAGTTGAACGTGGAAGTGAAAATCAAACCGTCATTTTCTACCGTAACGGATACCATAGTCGAGCATTTGTTGCCCGTACAAAATACACTGGGACAGCTTCACAGCAACCTCGTTAGCGTCGATACTAAATTCGCTAAACTGCATTCTCTGCAAGCCATCGAAATCAACAGCGTACCCAATCAACAGAGAATCTCCACGTTCGTCGAAGGTAACAAACTGTACATGTTGCATCCTTATCATCCGTACTACAAGTTTCTCCTCGATGGCACGATTCAGATAAACGAATTTTCGTATTGGTCTCACGGCAGAAAAGCTAGCGTTCCCACCATGACCTTAATATCGAATCGTGGTGTTCAGAAAGCAGGAAACATTCCTCTGGCACGTTGGAACGAAACGCGCAACGTATATGAAATACACGAAGACGAAGATCTCACCGTTTTCGATGTGAGTGCCGGCGATAAGCTGATCATTCAAAACACGAGCGAAGTGCCACCCTCTTTGAATCCCATCACGCTGGTGCTTCTCTTCAAACGTAATCTCTAAAAAATGTCTAGGTAAGCCATCGTCGAAGAATTGCATAAACCTGCACGCCGCAACTACAAACGTTTAGCTGTGGTAACCAAGGGAATCGATGACCTCTGGCAAAGTGACCTCGTGGAGATGAGTAGCGGCAATCTAAAAAATGTGCATAAATTGAACAAGGGCAACAAGTACCTCCTCACCGTCATAGACACGTTTTCGAAATTCGCATGGGCTCTACCTTTGAAAGCCAAAACAGGAACGTGCGTCACGGAAGCATTCAAGACAATTTTTCGCGAAAGCGACAGACGACCTCGGTTTTTGCAAACAGACAATGGTAAAGAATTTTACAATGCCGTATTCCAAAAGTTTATTCGGAAACACGACATTCGACATTATTCAACCTTCAGTCACATCAAAGCCAGCATCGTGGAAAGATTTAATCGAACCTTGAAAACACACATGTGGAAACGATTCACGCTTCGAGGAAATTACAAATGGGTCGACATACTGCCGGAACTCGTCGACACCTATAATAATACGGTACACAGAACGATAGGCATGAAGCCAGCTGACGTTACGAAATCTGACGAGCAGCGTTTAATTTCCAGCGTTTACTGTCCAAAGTACACACCCACGACAAAAAAACCTAAATACAAAATTGGAGACGAGGTGAGGGTCAGTAAATTGAAGCAAACATTCGACAGGGGTTTCACACGAAACTGGAGCACGGAACTTTTTACCGTGGTTCGAGTTCTACCCGGAAACCGTCACACGTATATAATAAAGGACAGTGGCGGTGAAATTTTATTGGGGCGCTTCTACGAGGAGGAACTCTCTAAAACTAAATACCCCGACACGTACCTTATCGAAAAAGTTTTGCGTAAGAGAGGCGACAAACTTTTGGTGAAATGGCTGGGACTTCCGGACACGAGTTGGATCGATTCAAACGAAGTGATCTTGTAAGTACGTGGAACGTGGTGAAACGTCTACCGGATTCGGAAAGTCAAACGAGAAAAAAGAACGACGAGTTGCTTCCCGACAGCATCCGCTGTCTGATCGTAGGTCCTTCAGGGTGTGGGAAAACAACACTGCTCGTGGACAATTTTCTCCTCGCACCGAATTGGTTAGATTGGAAGAACAGGCACCTGTACGTGTTCTCGAAAAGTTTGGAGCAATCCAAATACCAGCAACTGATGAAACTGTACAATGGTCTGGACATTGCAACGTTCTCTTCGGAAATAAAACCACTCGACGATTGTCGTGAAAATTCAGTCGTTGTGTTCGACGATGTCATCCTGGAAAATCAAAATGAAATTCGCAACTTTTTCACGCAAGGTCGTCACAAAGGAATGGATTGCTTCTTCCTAGCTCAAACGTTTTCCAAAATTCCAAAACAGTTAGTACGCGACAACGCTAATTTCATATGTTTGTTTCGTCAAGATCACACCAACCTCAAGCACGCGTACGATGACTACGTAGGCGGAGACATGAACTACAATCAATTTTCGGAACGCTGCTGCTCCCACTGTTGGAACAGTGACGATTTCGGATTCGCGACGATCGACATGACGAGGAAACCCAACGACGGAAAATACAGAAACAAAATCAACGACTTTCTAAACGTTGCAACGTTGTGAGAAACGACGTGTATAAATAACGCTATGACGAAACGAAAAATCGAAGACGAAAATCTCAAGCTCCGCGATTACCTCGCGAAACGCTTCAAAGGTTGGAAATCCGAGAATCGCGGATTCTACGAAGAGAAGAAACGTCAAGATCAACCTGTGATCGACGCCATCAGCGATCTAGGTAAAGAAATTAAAGGCGTCACGGAACAAAATAAAAATTTGATCAACGAACTCGTACCACTTGCAGCTAAAAGTTACGCCGTACCCACGCCTATTTCGAGCATTCCTTCGACGCCGTTCGAACTGAAGGACGTACCGGCACGACGTCAAGCCATAGGTAGCACGTCGTCGTCTTTGGATAAGATCGAGTTGGGACCTTTGGCACGAGACTACCTGAGCACGGGGAAATTCGACAAGGATGAAGTGTTCGGATTGTATCCGAGCATGGAGAGCAACGAGGGCGGCGGTGTGGTTTGGAAGATTGGAAAATCGAAGGTGACCTTCGAAGGCAACGACATTAAAGTTAATTTAGGCGAGAAGAATAGTTGGAACAGGTATCCGGGTACGGTGGGACTGTGGGAACTCGTTGCCAAAAAGCAGCCGAAAGATTACACCGACGAAGATTACCAGAGTTACAAGGAAATTTTGATCATGACGGATGCCTTGTACCAGAACAACGACGCCTCGCAGAATAGGGTGAAATCGAGCAGCGGCGAGAAGTACAGAAATCTCATCAAGCCGATATGGAACCAGGTCAAAACAGGCAGCGGCGTCAAACTCTACAACACCCTACCCAAAGAGTTTGTTTGGGTGGACGACGTGCGCAAGCTCATAGACCGATTGTTGGTTATTGCAGGAGAGGAGAATGCAGGCAATCGTAATTTCTACAACGAGAAGGTAGGAATTGTGGACATGATCAGCGCCAAACTTTCCAACTTCATCGTGAACGACGACAAGGGCATAGGTTACCTCATTAAAATTATCAACACGCTGCCTCCGAGATTCTGGAACATGGCCGAAGGAAAGGGACTCGTGAACGACATCATCAACAAGTTACCTTTCGAGATGCATTTACCCGGCTACCAGTACTGTGGACCGGGTACCAAACTCGAGAAAAGATTGGAGAGAGGAGACAAGGGTGTGAATCCGTTGGATGCCGCATGCAAAGATCATGACATCGCCTACAACACCACTCGCACCGATCTGGATGCACGTCACGAAGCAGACAGAAAGTTAGAGCACGCAGCTTTCGAAAGATTCGTCAGCAGAGACGCATCACTGGGAGAAAGAGTTGCGGCACTGGGCACCACCATAGCCATGAACACAAAACAAAAACTTGGGTGGGGTATATAAATAACATACAGTAAAAAAAAACATCATGTCTTGCATAACCGATTTGCCGCACGAACTGCTATGTAAAATATTCAAACATGCAGTAAACGGAGATTGTAAGGATATAAGAAAATTTTTGATCATAGCGAGATCAACGCCGGAATTTCGCATCCCTTGTGAAATGGCTGTCAAGGATTATCTTCGGGAAATTAGCGGCATGAGGTGCGACGATCTCGACACTCTTTTTTCGGCCGCAGGGGAAAAATTAAACAATAGGTTAGATGAACTGCATGAGGCGAGGCAGGGGAGAAGACGATTCACAGATGATTGGCATAAGTCGAAACAAGAGACGGAAGATATCATCACGCACATCATCGCATTTTCCGAAGCACAAACTTTCTTCCTCTAACACAGACAAAAAAAAATCTTCGATACAAAAATCTCGTGAAAAAAAAAATATATATAAAATAACACACATCGTGAAAAAAAATAATCTTCAGTGTATATAAATAACACACATTGTGAAAAAAAATTAAATTTCTCTAACACACACACTGAAAATTTCTCTTCAATATGACGACTGAAAAAATGAGTGACCTCCAAGCATTAAAACAAATGCTAAATTTGTCAGTAGAGTATGTAAAAATTCAGGAATTGGAAGTGGACAAACCTTACACGATAACTTCCGGTTCAATTGTTTCTACCCAGTATGGTCCCAAGGCGCGTCTGTTGCTCAACGCACAATACAGTCTATTTTTACCAGATCGATACGCTAACATGTTATCCGACGAGAAGCTAGCTATTTTAATCGAGAACAAAACTCAAATCGTGTACAAGGGTACAAAGGAACTTCTTGGTAAGAAAACAAAGCACGTAATAGAATTTGTGTAAGGGCTCTGCGCGGAGTATATCCTTGAAAAAAAAAATTACACGCAACAAAAAAAATCTCAGAACATTTATATATAAATAACATACCGAAAAAAATTACACAAAACAAAAAAAATCTCAGAACATATATATAAATAACATACTGTGAAGATAACATATAGAGCATCAACATGAAGCCCAAGGGTGTTGTGTACCAGATACCATACTCCAATCTGAAAAATCTAGGTGCCCTCGATGGGTTACTCACCAAGAAACAACGCGAGAAGAAACGTTCTTGCTTGACGAAAGGACACGGAATGAAATTACTTCTCAGCACACCTCAATTGAGACGCTTGCAGCGTTCGCGGAAACAGCAAAAAATCGGAGGTTTCATATTCAGCATCCCGGCCATCCTGGCAGCATTGGGGGCCGTTGGAAGTTTGGCCGGCGGAAGCGCCGCCATCGCGAAAACCGTCATCGACTCGAAGAAGAACAAGGCCGAGCTGGAAGAACAGAAACGTCACAACCTGGCTATGGAAAAGAAGGGGAAAGGTATAACCAAAAAGCAAAAAAGCAACCTCGATGCTTTGAAGAAATATAAAAAAAAGAAGAAGCCCTGTCCAACTTCGATATTGAATCTCTAATCGAACTGTTGGGAATAAGAAACTTCAGGGGTGTTTTCATGTCCGATTCTCTACCCTCTGCTGTGAAGAAAAAGGAGTATGGCGTGGTCAACCTGGACAGTTACAAAAATCCTGGTACACATTGGATATGCTACCTCAAAATTGACGATAACAATGCATTTGTTTTCGATTCGTTCGGTGGCACACCACCTGCCAGGTTGGTGAAGTATCTCAGTGTTGCCAACCTCTACTACAATGACAAACGCGTCCAGGGTTTCACCGATGTTAACTGCGGCCACCTATGCCTTTCCGTTCTCGCATACATGTCTAAAATAAATAACCCGTCGGTGGAACATTTTCAAAAAGCATTGTGGAACCTGAAACACGATGGGCGTGTTCCATCTCACGAGCGAATCTTCAATCTTGAAACTCACGCTGCACGACGACATCGTCTATCCTAAATCCGTAGCTCTGCGTGCATTCTACAGCATGTACCTCATACCTAACGTCACGCAGCACAACAACAAAATTAGCGTCGGAAACGAACACATCATCGTCACGCCAGGCCAATACAATCTTTCCACTTTGCAAGCTCAATTACCCAAAGGCACGTATTTTTCTCAAAATTCGGTCACGCACAGAGTGGAAATCCTATCGGCGACGGAGACCGTGGACCTGGGCACCATGGGAGAACTTTTAGGTTTCGAGAACAACACAAAACTCGAAGCTGGCATCAAACACACAGCAACCAACATTCCTAAATTTCTAGCCATAGAGACTCTAAACGTTCACTGCAACGTGGCGGAAGGCATGATCACGAAATCCTCGGACGGATTGTTAGGAAGTCACAAGCAGACGGGAATCATAGCCACTTTCAAACCCAGTTCCGAGTTCATGGAACCGATCATCTACACACCCTCTTCGCCGATCTATTTTCCAGTATGTCGCAACCGCATAGACGACATAGAGTTGGTGGTGACGAACGAGAAAGGAGAGGTGGTGGATTTCGCAGGTGCCACTACGACGGCCATCGTGGAGATCAACATATAATAAATAACACACATAGTAAAAATGGAACAAATCGAAAGTTACGAATTGCAATCTTTTCCTCCGAACCGTCGCACGTTCGCTAATCTCAACGAAGCAAACAGGGAGATCGAATACGACGTGGACGTAGGGGATGGGTTCGTTCATCCTCACAGAGCAGACCTCTACCTTCAATTCGACGTGGTGAAGAAAGAAAGCGGAGACGCATTTCCACCCAATGCAAATTTGAAACTCGTGGACAACTTCGTGCCTCACCTGTTCTCGCAGGTGGAGGTGAGGAAACACAACACCGTCATCGACAGAATCGATTATCCAGGCATCACGTCGACGGCAGTGGGAACATTGAAATTATCCAAAACAGACGCGGCATACTATCAAGCGGGTGGATTCGAAGCGGGAACAAAAATATCGACGAGAAGTCACACGGTGCTCTTTCCCATGCGTCTGCTGCCGGGATTCTTCTCCGACTACAAAGAGATCATGTGGAAGGGGGGATTGCGCGTCACGTTTCGAAGAGCGGCCAACGACAACGGCGCACTGATGCGATACACCAACTTGAACGCCGACGGCACGCCGATAGCCAACACATTACCCGAAGCGGCCAAGTGCGTCATACGGAGCATGGAATTGAGAATGCCGATCGTGGAATACGAGACGAACTACGCCCTCAAGTACAAAGCGGAGATCTTGAAGAGTCCGCAGGTGCCGATTCACTTTCACGGTTACCAGTGCGTACAGAAGTTGGCGTCGGGAAGTCACATGGAATTCGACGTGACGACTCAGTTCAACAACATACAGTTCGACATGCCAGATTTCGTCGTGGTACTCTTTCAGACCGGGCGCGATAACAACCAGGAAAAAGATTCCAGCAAGTTCGACGACTGCAAGATCAAGAACATTTATCTGAAGAATGGACGCAACGAAGTGTTCCCGCGCGAGAATTACAACCTCGACATGACCAAAGACGATTACCTCAAACTTTACGAAGCTTACACGGCTTACAAGCGCGTGACCGAGGGAAACGTGGACGTGTACTACACGCCCAGCGAATTCAAAATCCGCAGGCCGATGTTCGTCATCAACACGACGAAGAGGAAGCAGGTGGTGGTCAACGATCGCACCAACATCAAAATCGTCTGCGAGTTCCACGAAGCCTTGCCCGATGACACCGTGTGTAGCGTTATCCTGATTGCAGAGAAGTCTTTCGCCTACGACGTGAAGAACGAGAGGGTCACAGAGCAGTTTTAACAGGTTTAACATCTTTTTCTTGCACAAATAATAAGAGGCGCCAGCGCGTGCACGTGTGTGTGTGTGGCACATCGTTCCCGAGAGAGGTTTACAAAAGTCACGATATACAAACATTAGTGTCCCCGGGACTTGGAAGATTACGATAAAGTGCATTCGTACTTCAAAAATGAGAAAATGCATTATTTACTCATCACGCTGTGTCAGCGCAACGAATAAATACGCGAAACATAATCTACCGATAGGCGCGCGCGCGCGTGTGTGGCACATCGTTCCCGAGAGAGGTTTACAAAAGCCGTGTCCGGATTGGCAAGCGCTCCATCCCGTTCTCCCCCGTTGCTCTCGCGTGCACTCGAAGTCGCGTCCAAGTCGTCCGAATCTGCATGTCCCCTTGTAGTACGGCTGTCACTTTTCCCGCCAGGTGTCAGCCCGAACTTCACCCACCGCGCTCTGGGGCGCAAACAAACATGACAATGATTTCCACCTAACTACTCACATTAAAAATATAACACGCTATTTCATTATTTATGTTTTCTGCATTCAGTATTATCGATAAAATATTAAAATATAACTGAGTTTTACATCCTCTAATCAGTAAATATTGTCTGTACAAAGTGAAAGTTAGAATATGGCTGCCAAGCGCAGCGTCACAGCGAGTTCAAGCGTGCATCTGTCGCGCCTCTCTGCTCTTCCCTCCGACTCCACGTCTACCGCAAATTCGGACAACAGAGATTGGCTGAGTCCCGGATGGAACAGCGCTCTAGGTGACATCTGCTGCTGATTCGGACGCAACCCTGGCCACTTCTATTAGTCAGTGTTGCCAACTCCCATTTGTAGGTTAGCTTCGCCTGTAAAATATCACATGGTGAAATATTCTTCAGGTAAGTTGGCAACATTGAACCGCAATTGATGTTACCAGTGTTGTCAACTTCTATTTGTAGGTTAGCTTCGCCTGTAAAATATCACATGGTGAAATATTCTTCAGGTGAGTTGGCAACATTGAATCGCAATTGATGTTACCAGTGTTGTCAACTTCTATTTGTAGGTTAGCTTCGCCTGTAAAATATCACATGGTGAAATATTCTTGAGGTGAGTTGGCAACACTGGCAACATCAATTGATGGCACTCAACCCGTGCACCTCCACTAGTCAGTGTTGCCAACTCCCATTTGTAGGTTAGCTTCGCCTGTAAAAATAACATGTGGTGAAATATTCTTGGGGTGAGTTGGCAACACTGAACCGCAATTGATGGCACTCAACTGAGCTGATTACACTAATCAGTGTTGCTAACTCCCATTCGTAGGTTAGCTTCGCTTGTAAAATATCACATGGTGAAATATTCTTGGGGTGAGTTGGCAACACTGATCGCCAATTGATGTTGGTGAACCCGGCTACCTCCACTAATCAGTGTTGCCAACTCCCATTGGTAGGTTAGCTTCGCTTGTAAAATATCACATGGTGAAATATTCTTGGGGTGAGTTGGCAACACTGCGAGAAAGCCTCAAGCGTTGCCAGCTCTTTGCTTGAGGTTAGGTTATACCCAAAAACAAAAAACCTTGGTGATTTTTTCGAGTAAGAAGTTGGCAACACTGTCATTTCAAAAGTAGGTCAAAGGGCGTCGCCAGAACGTAGCATTCCACCTACTACTATAAGTTAGCTTCGCCTGTAAAATATCACATGGTAAAATATTCTTGAGGTAAGTTGGCAACACTGAACCGCAATTGATGTTGCCAGTGTTGCCAACTCCCATTTGTAGGTTAGCTTCGCCTGTAAAATATCACATGGTGGAATATTCTTGGGGTGAGCTGGCAACACTGCGAGAAAATAAGGCTCATGCCTTACGAGAGCAAACCGTTAACATACACCGTAAAAGGCTACGCCTCGCTCAAGCTGGCAACACTGCAAGAAAATGAGGCTCGGTGAGATTCGCAGTATTGCCAGCTTTTTGCTTTAAATTAGGTTAGACCGAGATAAAAACCTTGGTGATTTTTTCGAGTAAGGGGTTGGCAACACTGCGAGCCTCACCGAGCCTCATTTTCGGGCGTTGAACCGGGGACACTGCTCTACTCTGGAGCCGCTTCAACAGGTGGAAAAAAATCTCGGTTCTCCCCTACCGAGGATCGAACCCGGGGGTCTCTCGCATGGTAGTCAGGCGCCCAAACGACTTTTTTCTGTTTTCTGTATTATCACATTGGAACACATTCACAAACATCCATCTCCAAAACGAACTAGAATCCGGGACCCCTGACATATAGTGTGTTGTACTAACCACTCCGCCACGGAGGTTGGTCTGAGCTACTGCGACTTAGACATTTGTATTTATTATCATTGTTGTTCTTAAGGAATGTCCTCTGGAGTGGGGGTGGGGTGTTCTAGAAACTGTATAGAAGGAGAAAGAGATATCACTCACGTAGAATATATTCTAAGAAGGGAGGTCTGTTTCGCATAAAGGGCGTGTCAGAGAGAGATAAATTTGTTGTACAGTTTCTCAAGTGTTTATGAACCAGAAAATGATAAAAATTATAATATAGGAGCCTATAATTGTGCGTTGTCAATGAAGGTGAAAACGGCATTTTAAACTTACCCCTTCAGTTCTCTCTGAGACTATTACATAAATAAGCGAGAATGATCGTTAGGGTCTTCCTGATTCTTTCGTTTGCCACTTGAGTGTTGTAATTCACTGTTGTATCAATAATAATTGTGAGATCTGTCGTATCTGTTATTGCAAGAAATGGGTTCTCATATAAATCTTAAAAGAATAACACTTAATATTACTTTTTTCAAAATGTCCAGAAATGCTGAATAATCATAAATAAGCGAATTCTAACCGGAAATATTTTTACTTCCATTTTTAAATTATCAGGAACTGAGATAAATGAAATCACGTGGAAACAATTACATTGTTTTCCATTCATATGCGCATTTGCTAGCTCTCGTCTTCTTCAATTTCGTTCATACTACCAGTATCGTTGAATTCTTTCATAAAAACACTAAAATATTGCAGTACGTCTCTTTTCAGCTTAATCCGATATTATAACAAAGAAAAACTATCGGATGCTGCTTGCAGAAGGGGAAGTTATAAGGTCACAGAGGAACAAACTACAGAAACAAGAGACACTTGACAGCACACAACTGACAATTGCAAACTGTCAGCAATAGGAAGGCATTTTCCTCCTAGAGGCTTATCTTCCCGCTTCTGGGAAATCCACCCGTCTTCCGAGGCGTGTACATCGCTTTGAAATTCAGGTCTACCAAACGAAAGATGAAACATATGATAAACCTTGAATTTCCTGGCACCTGGCTGGAGCCTACCGATTGACCACCGCCAGGAGATAAATTTAGTACAACTTTCTCTTTTCCTCTTCGTCTATTGTTAGCAAGAATTAATGTTTCAATGAATGGGCTTTTATATCACAGCAGAAACTAAATTCCGGCTCACTTTGAGTCCAAAATCGCCAATAATTTATGACACTTACAGAGCAATTTAAGTGTCGCAAAGTAACTGTTAAAAAGTTTCTTCTATCGTAAAAAAGTAACTCTGTTACAGTTACTCACTTTTAAAAGTAACTAGTTACAGTTACATTTTCTCAAAAAAGTAACTGTTACTTGTAACTAGTTACTTCCAAACACTGATAAGAATAGAGTCCATCCTTGGATGATTTAGAGATTCTTTTTCATCATTATTCTTAGAAAATAAGTCTTCTTGGCATTATGTTTTAAACGTTTTATTTGTTTAAAAAGTTTTTTTCGGTTCCTGTTTAAAACACCGTTTAAAACATTTGAAACATGTCTAAAACAAAATAAACTGTTTGTTTTGTTTCTTTTATAAAAAAACACAAATTTTGTTAACCCTGTGTAAGGTCCGTTGATCTTGGGTACCAAAATACTGAACAAAACACTGTGAGTGATGTGATTGTTGCCTAGCAGCAAGAATGTGAACTCTGGGCTGAACAACACACACACACACACAGAAAAACTGTTTGCGTTCCTCGTTCGTTCTGGACTGGTTTCATTAACGTAAGTTCAATAGTTTATTTGCAATAAAGTTTTGTAACCCCTCAATTATTTCTGAAACACCTGATATTATACGTTTATAATTCGAGACTCGACCTCGGCGGCGGAGTGGTTAGCACAGCGCCCTACGTACGATGACAGGCGTCTCGGATTCGAATCCCGACCTGGACGTGGGTGTTCTTTTTGAATGTCCGTTCGTCAGTTTCATCATGTCACCACTCATCCTCGTCGTCGCGATTATCCAAAAGTGGCAGACTAGTGGTGCTAAATAAAAAGAAAACATCCAAGAAACTCGAGACGAAACCGAGACAGTTTCAAGTCTCGCCTCGCCTCGCCATCCCTATCTTCTACGCATGGAACGTTCTGTTATTTCAACTTGTGGAACCGGCATCTCTCAGTATTCCACTCACGATGTGCGACACGTGGGGAATTCGAAACGGAGTGTGCGAAAGGAGTTGCAGCATCTCTTAGTCTCGGCGTTGGATAAAGAAGTGCGATTTGAAAGCAAGGGATGTCCTCACTTAAAACCTTCTTGCTCCGTATGTTTCCCGGCGATTCTCTGAAAGCATGTGCTACAAAAGAGAGAGGCGGAATGCGCCGTATTGGACGACGAGTCAATTTGTGGGTGTCGCTCGCAGCTCACTGCACACGTCAAACAAGCCTAATCTTGCGGGATTTCGCGGAATCCTGGCGATATTGGAAACAGCACTCGCCAACGGACCCAACAACCGGGACCTTATTGCAAACCGCTTTCCGCCAGGACTACAGTTGCTCACAGAATTGAGTGCAGTCCCACGTGCTCTGTGAAAAAGTACAAAAACACCTGATTTTTACATGATATATTTAGTCGAAATATTAATGAATGTTTTGTTTGGTTGCTTCTTTTTTAAACTTTAAAAATATTTAAGCAGCTATAATAGAAAATAGAAATTGACAGCACGAAGTCACAAAATTGAACGTAGACGCAGTTTGTTATTAATTCACAAAGAACGTCGATTTACTCTATAGTAACTTCTATTATATTGCTCAGTACTGGTAAACAATCTACCACTTTAGTTGTGATGTGAAAACTGAAGTCCATTTTTTCTCTTCATACTAATTTCAAATTACATTTGCATCCATTTGACTTGCCTGAAATAATTCATCCAATTAAGATCACAGACTCTCAAGGTTGATAAATAATGTATAATCTGTCGTTTTGAGGCAATTTGTCATGATACACAACTACCATAGCGTTATGCTATATGCATTAACTAGCTGAAATGACAAAAAACAACCAAATCAATTTTTCTCTCGATTTTCTACATCGTTACTTCCAAAATGTAAATGCAATGAGACTGAACTATTGCAACACAATTAACCATATTATTTTCATTTGACAGGCAACGTACAACCCTATACTAATCACCTGTGCTTGATAGTAAGGGATTGGATCCTGTATTCTTCTGTGTATCACAACAAATGACGTCCATTTCAGACATGCAAAATTATACTTGCTACTGTTACTAACTAAAACAAAAATAATAATGGTCGTAATTTATGCATTTTAGGCGTTGTAAACATCTTATTCAGCAAGTTTTTCAGGTACCCTTTGGCTACGACAACCTGTTGTTCTGGACGTTTCACACACTCAATCTGACTGTGAATCATTACATTCGGTCACTAGAAATTTGGCTTTGATATTTGGAAATGATATGACTCTCGTATCTTCTTAGCTTTTTCTCTTCCTAAAAACCAACCCCTTTTCTCGATCTACCGTCGCATGTATACTCTACCCTGGTTCTATTGAAATGTGGCCCCATATACCTATCACAAAGAAAATAACAATTTACATTTACATTCAAGAATTTCCTTCTGTTGTCCATTTGACGACATAACGCCCTGCAAGTGCACTGGAAGATATCCTAAAGGATAGAACATTGCATAATTTTTTTCATGTGCACGAGAACGTTTTATAAGGTTGTTTTTAACTGACGCTGTTGTGTCATATATTACGTACTTCATCTTGTTATTAATTACATACAAAAGATATAAAGTGGCCTTATGTTAATACCTTCCCTAAATTGAATTTGCCCAGCCCTATTCTTCCATGATGTTTATGTTATTGGGTAGAACATGCTTTTGCTGTGTAATTGTTGCTTTGTTTGTTTTCCGAAATAATGTTGGTGTTCTTTGCTCTCGGTTCCATGGGAGTTCCGGTTCCCTTCCATTTCCATATCCTGTAGGTGGTTTGAGTTTATTACATTTTCTTGCTTCTCCTTTTCCCCATTCTAATGCACCTTTTTTGTATAATTACAATTCACAATGTTTCGGCGTGGGTGGAGGGAAGGGGGAGTGTTGGATGTAACTTCAGGCAGAACTCTCAGGCCCTAAGTGGAGGCAGTGCGCCTGGCACATAAAATCTGTGAGGCCAACAACGAATATTGTCCAACATTTTGAATTTTAGTTTCCTTCTATTTGCAATGTCTCTTTTAATTTAATGACAGAATCGGTTTTACTAACATATTTTGTTATTGCACATAACATCCGTCCTACGAACTTAAGATATTGAGGTTGGTTGGTTTGGTGTTTTAAGTCCACTTTATGCACAGTAAGGCTAGGCTAATCGGGACTAGACATACAGTTTAAAGTGGGATCCGAACCACTATGTGCCTCCACCGGGTTTCGATTACAAGGCGACGACGCTACCATTGCGCCATCGGGGAGGCCATAAGATATTGAAGTGAATTTTCTCATAAAAAACTTACATATCTATATCATGGCATATTTTTTTCTAACAAAACTAAATTATTTGGGGTTGCCAGATCGTTAATAGAATAAAAAATAAAATAGTGTCTCGAATTCTAGTATTTTAAGTGATTCAATACAATATATTGTATGTTACAAGCATTGGCGGCAATTAGGGGGGGTGCAATTGCCCTCCCCACTTTTTGCTACTTTGCCCCTACTATGCCACTATGCTAAAACTTATCCACCGAGGGAAAGTAAACTGTTGTTTCCCCCAGTTTTGTCACCTTGCTCCCCCAATTTTCGAACCCAATCGCCGCCACTGATTACAAGGAATTGTCAGCAAAATAATGTGAAATTTTCAGTTCAAAAATAAAGAATTTTAAAATAAATATTTAGTAATTGAGGAAAAAGTTCGAAATCTTATAATAAGATTTAACGTGTGTTTTAAAGCACACTTTTCTACATGTTCGCTTTTAGATTTTAAAATGTTAAAGTTGCTCAAATATATTTATGTTTCTCTCATGTTTTAACTGACATTGTGCGGGGGAATGGGGTTCGTGTCCCTGTTGTAACTCCTCCACCACCTTACATTTAGGGCAGGTACGTACCTAGAACTGTATTTCGGAGAGGTCCGTACCAAGTGTCTCACATGTAATAAGATAAATATATCTAGTAATAATAGCTATTATTGTTAAAATCCGGTCATGGAAAACCTACAACAAACGACTGGAGGCTCGTCGTGCTGACCATGTGTTACACCGTAACTGGTTTGAAGATCGCCCACCTCTGGTGAGGCATTTGGGAGTGAGGCCGGCAATCGGTCTGTTCTTCTTCTTATTATTAAAATAAGTCAATTAATTATTAATACTATTATTATTACATGAACAGGTAAAAATATTATGTAAGAATACAGATATAAAAGCATGTATTCATTCATTATCTAGATAATGTTTAGTTAAGATCACTAAAACAGCTGTCTTATCAAAGAATTACTGGTAATGTAAAAAAAAACTAATATTTTATTTATTAAATATAAAAAAGGTTCTTAGGTCCATCTGACGAAAAGAAAAGTTTCTAATTGGGTGCCAGGATAGTTTGCTTTCTCTTTGTAGACAAAGTTTACCATTAATAGACCATAGTGCGGGGGCAAAAGGTGGCAATAAGTGGGGGGATGGCACATAGGCTCCCCATGCCTCCGTAATCGCAGCTACTGCTGCGAATTATTAGTAGTAGCGGTACGCATGAATTTTCGCAGGCTCTGTGAACAAAAATCTATATAATCACAATCTACTCATTTCCTGTATGTTAAGTACTGCAGAAATAAATCAACTTCATATTATACAAAAGCAAACACGTATTTTGCTTATTTACTTTTAGACTTGGTAAGTCTTTCGGGGGAGAAAGATCCCTTCTAAATACATTCTTACTTTAGGGCAAGCTCTGCGAATTGCATTCAACAATGCTGTATCGATCTACGACTGCTAACCACCAGCTTTTAGGCCAGAAGTCGAATCGGCGAAATGAAAGAGGAGAGATTAATATAATAACGCAATGTCTGCATCCTGGTGAGACGCGAGAACGACATAGAAACGTTCTTAACCCTCCTGTCTGCCCTCCCATTATCTCGGAGGACATATAAATCCACGACATTAATCGATATGTCCCGCATCAACACGCCCTGCGACCGTCCATTGTTTCTCGGGCACCAGAAATGACGTCAGACTGGCCGCGAAGCCTCATGGGAGATCGTGGCGGTCAAGTTGCGGCCACCGAGCGTCTCTGCTCTTTTGATTAAACGTGTTTTTCTTCCCGCGTTCCTGGGAATTTAATGAAATATTGAATAGGTAGGTTAGACTAGGTTTTTCTCGTTTTAATCCAAGCATAATGTTTGCTTTTGTTTCCTACTTGCCTGTGGCAAAAGGGAAAGTGATTTATTTAGGTTCATTTGCTATCAATGGTCAGGGGCGATGCCTGTGGTGGTTGGAACGCGAGTGCTTGCACACCCCTTATTTCTTCCGCACATCTTTTTAAAAACCTAATTCCAACCGAAAACAACATCATTAACTCTTGTAGTGTCATATTACCTTATGATGATTGATTTTAAAATTATGGGCCACTGCAGCACATATGATATTTGTTCCCAGCGGCGGCTCAAGGGGTAGAGCCGCCGTACCATGGCACTACCCTCAGAAGAAATGCATACATAGCCCAAGTATTGTTAAATTAATACATTAAGGAGATTCGAATCTTGCATTCGGTCAAGCTGACGTGACGACCGCCCCAACCACAGACTAGATATGAACAGCCCCAACCTCCTCACTGCATCGCCAGCTGTTTTGTACTCTCGGCGAGGCAGCGGTCCGCGCCACTCAAGAGCTGGCCTAACCAAGTTGAAACACGTGAGAAGTCTCAGCGAGTAACATTTCCACCATGATCCGGGAAGAAGGTGGCAGGGAGTGGTATTAGCCAATGGGGTTAGCTCATAAGACACCAGCCGTGCCCGTTTTCGCTTTGGCACAGCGAGGGAACTTTCGCAGTGTTGACACAGTTGCCATCTTCAGAGATAAGTCGCTAAATACGACGGATTTGTAAGACCCGTTGGGGAAGTAATTCTTGAAAAAGGTACTATCTATTTTTCTGCCAACTTTTGGAGAAACGATCCTAGTATTTTTCCAAAGTGAAATGAACATTTTGATAATAGATAGATGCGCCTAGAGGGCCATCCAGACTTTTTAAAAATATAAAAGTAAAAAATCCTATGGTGATGCGAGTTTTATTTGGCATTTCGACAATTTCTTTTTACATCAAATGTCTAGAATATTTTCAACATCCAGTTGGAATACGTGTGCATGGGGAGGAGAAGGTGAGAAGATTTGTTTTCCCTTCCTCTTGTAATTGTGTTTTTAGTTAAGTGTCCTGTAGCGTATAAAGATAAGTTAGTTAGTGAAGATGAATCGTATTAGTGTGTTTTTACTTAAACCCACACTGTTTTCCACGTTACCAAACGAGGACAAACATCTTGGCCAATGGGGCAACCTCAAGGAGGGGGCGGGGGCATTGCGGAGGGTTTTTTTTCGATTTCTTGATCACGTTGGCACTACCCATCATACTTGCCGCCGGCCGCCACTGTTTGTTCCTGTCAAAATATGGAAATAAGCCCCTGGAGAATGGGTATCGTCTACTGTGTCTTAGAAAAGCATAACAAAAATATTGATTTATTCTGTATGTCTTGTGTGCAATTTTAAAACGCTGTAGTGAAAACAAAACACTCTCAAATAACGCTCACTGAAACATGTTTGATAACCCATATCTCTGTTCCATTACGTAACGTGAACTCGCTAACTGGACGTCCGCCTGTTAGGTTCATCAATGTAAATAAATAAATAAACTAAAAAATCTGACTGTTAAAAACTAATATACTGTCAACAACTAAAACTATACAATTGGTTGCCAAAAGTGGGAGGGCAAGGATAGTTTACTTTTCTTGGTAGACAAGGCTTAGCATTAAGAGGCCATAGTGCGGGGGCAAAAACTGGCTGGGCAACTGCTCCCCTTATCGTCGCCACTGCTGCTCGCGGTGCAAACGGCTGAGGGGACCTCCTTCAGATTAGGCAGACAATGCCACCTGTTGATCACCGCCAACACTTTCACGCGAGTGCTTGATCTCTATGCGACTGCTTGAAAGGCCTCAGATCGTCATAAGTTGGAACCACCCTCGTAGAAAATAAATATTTTCTACAAAATCTGCTTCTTTTTCTAATAATTGCACGTGCTGTTATAATTTAAGTTTAGAAATAATCACGGGTGTTTAACGAACAAATCAAGGTACACTTAAAAACATTTAAGCGAGAAATAGAGACTCGACCAGGACTCTGGGTAGTACAGTTTGTAGAGAAAAGGCACGATGTGCCAGAGATCTGGTCGAGCGTGCACTTCCGGCTTAAATTTCTACGGAGTACAGTCACGGTCACTTCTGAGTTGTAATAATTCCATTAACTTACAATGGAATCGTTACAACTCAGAAGTGTCCGTGACTGTGCATCAGGCGCGGCTCGTGCATAATTTTCCTGGGGGTTCACCAAAATTATGCAAAGTGGACTTATCTAAACCTTTTGAGACACTACACGCTTTGGTTCGTAGAGATAGTACTGGGAAAATTATCAAATTTTGGCCGGTAGATTACTGACAAAGTTAATTTGCTTTATGTTCAGATAAGAGTGACAGCACCAAGGAGTGTGTGTGTAGGGAGCGATCATTTTAATTTAAGATTTTCGTATGGTATTGTATTTAGGGGTATCTCAGAATTCAGAAAATATTCTCGCCTCAATTTTGCCTCTTCCACTCTTGCCAACTCTTTTCTGGTACCACCACTGTCAAATAGACTATATTATTAGAACTGGATCCTGAACCTACAGTTAAAAATACAAATCTCTGCCTGCTAAAATGAGTATGTATCAGTAATCGAACCCAAGACCCCTTGATTACAAAATAATTCTTATATAACTATTCGAAAGTATATCGCTAAATCAAAGCGATTAGATTCTATTCTATGCAGTATGTTAACTTCTCGCACAGCAACAACTACACTCCTTCCAATACACAATCCACCTCACTTCACTCAACGTATCACTATGCCATATATATTTTAATCACAAAGTTAAATTCGCGCGTCCCTTCGAACACCTTCTCGCGCTAGAGTATAACTGATCGCACGAAACCCAAACAACTTTTTGGTCGTCTTCTGACGTAAGTGCGAAATGCCTTCATTGTTAGGTTAGGCTTGAATAAATAGCAAATATTACATTTTTGGTCAAGCACGGTAAGCCCCAAAAATTGAGTGTATATATTCTAAGACAACTAAACCTAAAAAGCCTAACATGTCAACGAAAGCATTTAGTCTGACGTAAGAAGACCAAAAGGTTGTTTAAGTCTTGTCCGATAAGCAACCCCTCGCCCTCGCGCTATTTTTGACTGTTCGGCTCCTTCCACCTGAAGTGTTTCCATCTTAAAGATGAAAACTCTGAATGTGTAGGCAAGTTGTTTTCTATCATATATATCTTATTTGTCCCATCATCTTTACTTCTAGCTTTCGTTTGAGGTCACCTCTACATTTATATTACACCCTCTTCATTAATCTAATAAGTCTTGTAAAATATAAAAATACAAAGAGAATGCCAAATGAATTCAAATTGAAACACACAGTGCAACACTGGAAGAGAGAAGAGCGTGGTTGACTCCAGCTCGCTGGTGATCCTACGAACTGCGCATGTACGTTTTGACGAGACGACCTTCCTGGAGTAGCCGACTGCATGTATTTTCGCCATATGTACGCGTCGAGCTTCTGCTAGCCGTCCTAAGCTTTTAGCATGGTAGGGGTTGGCTTGCGGAGGTTCAGCGGAGGCTTTGCACGAAACGGAACTAGAGGGGAGCTGAGTGGCTCTGGCCCGCGGTTTCTCCTTCTCACTAAGAGAATTTGGCACTCTACGCTTATGAACTTCTCAGTTATTGTTTATTTTGTATATTACTGGGGGTTCACTGCACATTTGCGCTATACAGCCAACCGCGCCTGCTGTGCATCCACTGGGCGTGCTAATTATAAGGTACACTTCGCATTGCTAACGTAATTGAAGGACTCGGGTGTAAAACATGGCAAGTGACATTTTGGTCGTTTCTGAGTTCATTAAGAAAAAAGGTTATTAGAAGCTATACTGTAGATAAATCGTTTTCGTGTTGTGTTTACCAATTTCAGAAGGCTTCACTGAGTCCAATGTAAATTGTATGACTTGGCAATATCACTCAAAAATTGAAGGAATGCACATTTTACTTTGTAACTCAAAAATAACCAAAATGTCACTTACCATGTTTTACACCCGAACCTTTCAATTAGAAACTGTCAGGATATTTGTAAAGATATCCATACATTTCTTTCAAATCTCCATTTTCCCGTATTAATAAAGAGAAAGTACCGCGGGGAACTAGAAATTTAAATATAAATAAACCTATATTATTAACATCGTATATGTCATTCTTCAGATCTTAGCACTTTCAACTGGAGATTGAAAAATTGAAGTAGATAATTATTTTAAAAGATAAATATTCCAGATTTTCACTTTGACGTCATAGCGGATATTCGTATTCCACGCAAGAAAGATCGTTCGACATTTGTTGCATCCGCAAGCGCACAAGCAGAATCACCCTTTGACGAGTCAGCATCATTAAATCGACATATGGAACAGGCAGGATAACAATTTCCAATTTCCGAAGGAACAGACGTATTGAAGGTTTAAGTTACGTTCTGCATGTGACTTTCTTCAGGGTTCTTGTAATGAGCTTCGCGTGTGCCGAAGTCGGCAGGGAGCACCAAGCGTAGTGGAACGTCAGCAGAAATCCGAAAGACCTACTTTCTTGAATCCGTTGTATTGTTAGAATAAGAGTCTTCAAAGGATGTTGAACCATTTCCTCTGATTGTTGCCACATACACGTGCTATTACACCCATAGCGGTCGCCCATTTGCCTCCAATTGAAGTGCATCCTTCAAATAAAGTATAAGAGAAAAGCCTCTCGAAATATACTTGAAAAGTACTCCATGAATATATATATATATATATATATATATATATATATATAAATAGTAGGATATTGAAAAGTTAAAGCCGTGATAAATTATCAAGACAACTACTAGGTAAATAGAGATGATGTTGTTAGAAACTAATTGAAAAACACGCTGACACCCCTATCTTAAAAATCGACCTTTATTTATTTATTTATTTACTTCTTAATTTTTACCTAGCATGTCTGCCAAAATAAATCTAAATTGTAAGGATTTAAGGTGTATTTTAATGATTCAAAAAGAACGGCAAATTTATTATGACCCAAACTACGCACATTCTCGTTTCTTCTCGTGAATGATTTTTCCCGTCTCGTTCTCGATCTTATATCGAGTTACAAACTCACGTCTCGATTTCTAAAATAGGATACAATTACGATGACCAATAAATAAAATAACCAACCAGCCACACCAGATGATGCTCATCAATATATATATATATATATATATATACCTTACTATTACATTTTATATACATAGCTATATACGAGGGACAGTCAAATGAAAACCTTAATTTGTTTTCGTTTTTTTAGTTTTTTTATCTAGTAGGATTCTGATATGTAGAGTTGTACAAGTTTGCTGCATTTTACAGGTAGTATATATCCATTGCTTATCCACACATATTTTCAATTCCTGAGTTACTACCTGTATATCTCAGGAAGAAGAATCTTTGGGATACACACGCAGTCACTTACGACCCATTGCGAAGGTCATTCCACACATCTGCCGGCGAACTGAAGTCATTGTCGTACTTCTTCCTCCAATTATAAACTTTCTGGCGTTGTAATCATGAATAGACATATTGAATTTTGATTTGCCAGATAATTTCTATACGTTTTAGGCTTACAGAGGGTAATAAATCACTGCTCTTCAGTGGTGCAAGTGTGTGGAGTAGGCGCCATCTTTGAAAATGACGAAAATGGTGTTGTGAAGCTCACTTGATCAGTGTTGCACCCTTGAGGTCGTTTTGTAATTAACAGTTGATAGTGATACCTGATGTCAATTTGACCTGTATACAGTCTGTCATATAATTTTTTATCGAAATTTTAAGGTTCATTTGACTTTCCCTCGTGTGTGTGTGTGTGTGTGTGTGTGTGTGTGTGTGTGTGTGTGTGTGTGTGTGTGTGTATATATATATATATACCGCGTGAGGCACCTAAAAGTACCACCTGAAATAGCGAAGAAACCAGAAACAGTAGCGATGTGAGGTTTGCGAGAAACAATAATATCAAATGGGGCTCGTAAATCGGAGGTATGGGGTGGGTCGAAAAATATCGACAAATGGGGCATCTGGAGCAAAGTCATCTTTTTTTAAATGGAACGATATACAATAACATGCATAATATAAAAGAGCAAACGCAGAGAAACACAACGCCGTTGGTCTCATGCATCTACTGCACATAGGAACGAAGATATGGCCATGTGAAAATATGTAAACAAACTAACAAGTGGCCCACTTGACCGTCAGTACCACGGCATGTACAAGTATGAGATGTCGGAAGCCATTGGACAAGATGAAGACAGAACGTGTTAAAGGAAGAAAAAATACAGTAGACATCGTCAGCACCATGTATTTGACAGTGTTACAGCATAATGAAAATGACCATGACATGACAGTATGTCGAAGAACCACTGCGTAAGAAGCGAAAACCTGTCAAAGTGTGTGTTCAAAGTGGTGGCCGTCAGCTGCGATACAGGCAACGAGGCGCCCACGCAAAGATCGTTGCACAGAATGTAGCATCTCGTAGGGAATGTCCCTACAGGCCGCAGTAATGCGGTGTTGCATATCCTCTGGAGTTGTTGGCACATCCCGGTAGACAATGTCCTTCAGCTTTCCCCACAGGAAAAAGTCTAACGGTGTCAAATCTGGGGAATGAGCCGGCCATTTGACAGGCCCTCCACGTCCAATCCAACGATTTGGAAATGTATTTTCCACACATGCTGTAGCGCGTCTTGCACTGTGAGCTGGGCACCCGTCATGTTGGTACCACATTTCCCTACTTGTCTGAAGTGGTATGTCCTCCAATAGTACAGGCAGTTCATGTTGTAAAAACTGTATGTATCGGTCAGCATTCAGTGTCCCTTGTATAAAAAAAGGGCCAATGAGATGTTCACCCACTATACCACACCACACGTTCACACTCCATGGGCGCTGGCGTTCCACTTGGCGAAGCCAATGTGGATTTGTCACCGACCAATAGTGTATGTTCCTTAGGTTGACATTTCCATGATTGGTAAAAGTTGCCTCGTCAGTGAAGAGGATACGTGACAAATCGGGTGTGTCGTGTCGTAACATCCATGTGCAAAACCGAACACGGTCCGCAAAATCATTCCCGTGAAGTTCCTGGTGGAGGGAGATATGATATGGGTGAAACTTGTGTGTGTGCAGAATGCGCAATACACTTCGCTGACTCATCCCAGCATCCCTGGCAATTTCACGGGAGCTAACGTGCGGATTCACAGCAACAGCGGCGAGAACATTTGTTGCACCTGCCTCACCTGTAGTTGGCTTGTTCCGCACACGTGCTCGTGGTGTTACACTTCCGGTGTCTCTTAATTTAATAAAAAACTTACCAAACAGACGTCGAGATGGCTGTCGTCTGTCCGGATATCTCTCTGCGTACACACGGTAGGCTTCTGAGGCATTCTCTCGGCATTCCCCATAAATCAGGATCATGTCCGCTTTTTCTATGTTTGTGAACACCATAATCTTCGCTCTTACCACTACGACTGCTTGCTATGAACTAACACGAT
Organism: Lepisma saccharinum; assembly: GCF_977018435.1. NCBI lineage: Eukaryota > Metazoa > Arthropoda > Insecta > Zygentoma > Lepismatidae > Lepisma > Lepisma saccharinum. The sequence goes on from NC_139242.1 coordinate 45,370,007, forward strand.
CTTGTGGACCTGCTATCAAAACTTGCTCTGCGTAAAGGCAGTTCTGTCAGGCACCTGAGAAGTCTTAAAAAAAGATGACTTTGCTCCAGATGCCCCATTTGTCGATATTTTTCGACACACCCATACCTCCGATTTACGAGCCCCATTTGATATTATTGTTTCCCGCAAACCTCACATCGCTACTGTTTCTGGTTTCTTCGCTATTTCAGGTGGTACTTTTAGGTGCCTCACGCGGTATATATATATATATATACACACACACACACACACAAACACACACACACACACACACACACACACACACACACACACACACACACACACACACACACATACATAATACATACAGGGTGTTTCCGTGACCTTGATTCAAACTTGCAGGGTGAATGGAGACTGACTCAAGGACCAATATGAGATAAGGAACCCCGTCCGGAAACGCGTCATTAAGAAGTTATGAGCTAAAACTATTTGGTCTTTCTATGACAGAGGAATAAGGCAACTGAAAGATGCGGCTTCTAGATTTAATATTAATGCAGACGTTACTGCAGTGTATCGTAGCACTCTACGACAAAAACGTTACAGTAATTGTTCAAAATGGCGGCCCCCAGCGTCTATGTAGGCACTATTCGCGATTAAAATTACCACCTGAGCGCTAGTGTCGCTTCCAATATGGCCGCTCTAAGTAGGATACATCTTTGTTTACATTCAGCAGTAGTACAAAAGAGCAGCGTGTTGTCATGACTGGTATGGTAGAAAACGTTTAAATTACGCATTATTTTTAAATATTGCGAATGCGATATGAATTCCAGGTACTCTAACAAACGTGAAGCTGTACTGAGAACGAAGCATTTAATTATGATAGGCAAAAATAACACGGAAAATGCAGACGAAACTATGTATACGCACTGGTGCTGTATCATCCACACGTCATGTTGGAATTAGAGTTCTATGAAATTATTTGAAAATAAAGGAATTGAAATTGACCTTTACTTAAAAAGCTGGGACAGGAGAAAATTGCGAACATATCGTTGCAGTTCTTTCTCGAAAGAGAAAGGCTGGTTTAATAATAATATTCACGATTTCATGACCAGGCTATACTCACTGAAAAAGGACATCGTACTGAATGAAACAGTAACATTAGCATATCCACTTTTTTTCTGGTTACATTTGACATTAATTCATTCTCAAACTATTTTCATCTTCCCTCTTAATCGACTTGCACCTGTTCCAAATTTCACACATACGTAACACCGGTAATACATGGACGCATTGGTTAAGACGCTTCATGATTTTTCGAAAAAAAAAGAAGCTTTATTTATAAAGTACAATTTAAAACTTTACTTTCATTGAAATATATATTTATCTCTCGATAAATAAAGTAAGCATACTCGTGCATTCTTCGTAATTTCCTTGCCGAATTACAGTGTTATATCCCCCATACCAATCTTCTGTCAATTACGTTTTCCCTGATTTATTAACAAATTTCATTTTGTTGATTCCACAGGGTGGAAACACATGAAAACTTTTAATTTGTTCTGACCCATAAAACTATTTAGAGAAAAAAAAAACAAAAAAAACCTGAACAGTAGACCTTACTTTCTCGCATATTCACCATGCTTTAAACGACTTCAGCACAACGTATCCTACTTAGAGTACTTCCTGAAAATCCCGGCAGATGGCATATCGGTTAATTTTAATCGCGAATAGCATCGCAAGAAGCTCTTTCGCATCCGCTCTAACATCCCTGGAGTCGTTCTGACGATATCACAGGCAGCAAGCATTCTTGCCAGTAGGACATGCAAGGCATGGCACCAAATCGTCAATCGTTTGAGTGAGGAGAACCTGCTGGCTACAACCCCTTACTATATCGTCAGAAAAATTCCAGAGTGGATACGATGGAGCTCCTTGCGATGCTGGGGCCGTTATTTTGAACAATTACTGTAACGTTTTTGTCCTAGAGTGCGACGATCATAGGCGTGCGGAGACTAGGGTTGGCCAAACGGATCCGGATCCGAAAAATCCGGATCCATTCGGATCCGGATCCAAAAGTTACGGATCTGGATCCGGATCCGAAAATTCCGGATCCGGATCCGGATCTGAAAGTTTCGGATCTGGATCCGGATCCGAGAGTTCCGGATCCGGGTCTGAAAGTTTCGGATCCGGATCCAAAAATTTCGGATCCGGGTCCGAAAGTTTCGGATCTGGATCCGGATCCGAAAATCCGGATCCGGATCCGAGAGTTTCGTATCTCAATCCCATTATAATATTACCACACCTTAGTCCTACAAGAATTTTTTTCAAGTGTTGTTCCTAAAATACTTTGCTACGCATCGGCTAACACACTCGTGCACAAATGTCCGAAGTGATTTTGTAAATGCCATTGAAACGAATATGTATTCATTCGAATGTATTGGAAATGAAAACACACATAAATGTGAGACATTCCATTCCAGGATGAAACCTTTAACACATATAACAAGATAGAAATGTTATACAAAAATTATACAATTGTTCTACAGTTACAGTTTTACAAATTAAAATAAAACATTATAATGTATGCAGTGTTAAATAATTACAAAGTGTAAGACTAACAAGGGAGGTTATCTAAAGGTCCCCCTCCGATTTCCATGAAACTTGGCAGTATAGTGGGGCCCAAAGGAAGAATTACGTGTTTTTTTGTTTCAGCTAAAAAACGGTTTTAGGGGGCAAAACCCCCTCAAATGTCAAGATGAGGACAAATTGAAGTAAGAATCTGACCCCTGTGTCTTTCCGATTTCCATGAAACTTGGCAGGTGTATAGTGGGGCCCAATGGAAGAAATACGTGTTTTTTTGTTTCAGATAAAAAACGGTTTTAGGGGGAAAACCCCCCTCAAATGTCAAGATGAGGACAAATTGAAGTGAGGATCTGACCCCTGTGTCCCTCCCATTTCCATAAAACTTGGCAGGTGTATAGTGGGGCCCAATGGAAGAAATAAGTGTTTTTTTTGTTTCAGCTAAAAAACTGTTTTAGGGGGCAAAACCCCCTCAAATGTCAAGATGAGGACAAATTGAAGTGAGGATCGGACCCCTGTGTCCCCCTCCGATTTCCATGATACTTGGTAGGTGTGTGTATAAACGGGCCCAAATGAAGAAATACGTGTTTTTTTTTCGGCTAAAAAACGATTTTAGGGGGCAACCCCCCCCCCCCTCAAATGTCAATATGAGGACAAATTTAAGTGGGCATTTGATTTGTGTGTCCCCCTCTGATTTCCATGAAACTTGGCAGGTGTATAGTGGGGCCCAAAGGAAGAAATACATGTTTTTTTTTTTTTTTGTTTCAGCTAAAAAACGGTTTTACAGTGCGAAACCCACTGAATTGTCAAGATGAGGACAAATTGAAGTGGGGATCTGACCCCTGTGTCCCCCTCAGATTTCCATGAAACTTGGCAGGTGTGTGTATAAACGGGCCCAAATGAAGAAATACGTGTTTTTTTGTTTCGGAAAAAAAATTGTTCTACGGGGCAACCTCCTCTCAAATGTCAAGATGAGGACAAATTGAAGTGGGGATCTGACCCCTGAGTTCCCCTCCGATTTCCATGAAACGTGGCAGGTGTATAGAGGGGCCCGAAGGAAGAATTACGTGTTTTTTTGTTTGAGCTAAAAACTGTTTCAGGGGGCAAAATCCCCTCAAATGTCAAGATGAGGACAAATTGAAGTAAGGATCTGACCCCTGTGTTCCCCTCCGATTTTCATGAAACTTCGCAGGTGTATAGAGGGGCCCAAAGGAAGAAATACGTGTTTTTTTGTTTCGGCTAAAATACTGTTTTAGGGGGCAAAACCCGCCTCAAATGTCAAGATTAGGACAAATTGCCATGGGAATCATCTGACCCCTGTGTCCCCCTCCGATTCCCATGAAATTTGACAGGTGTATAGAGAGGCCGTATGCCCCCTGTTTCTTCCTATGCCATATTTACGTGGTTTCGGGGACAGATCCCCACTTCAATTTCTCCTCATCTTGACATTTGAGGGGGGGGGGGGCTCTATACACCTGCCAAGTTTCATGGAAATCGGAGGGGAAGACTTAGACCTCCCTAGTAAGTAAGTGTATTAATTAATTACAAATCGCGCACGCGAGCACACACACTATATATATATATGTGTATGTCAGAGGCGAAGATATAGTACAAGCAATGCAAGCACTGCTTGCATTATTCGAATATCATTTAATGTACTTAATGTTTTAGCCTTATTTCGTTTCCATCGCACTCGATTTCGCGAAAAATTACGGCCGCAAACTCCCTCAGCAGCTCTGTAGCAAGCACCAGCCTCAATGCTTGCGGCTGCTCTGCGGGAAAATAACGCACCCGAAGGAGTCACATGGCGAAGCGTGAAATTCGAGTGGAACCCGTCCACAACGCTTATACCAAAAGCTCTGCTTGCTGAGCTTGCGTTATTCCCGAAAATAGCCGAGCTCAACCGAAAGCAGAATAATATATTGCCACCAAAAACTACGAGTAAAGAATATTTGTCTTCATGAACACGTAAACAAGATCGCGAATATAAAAATAATTCTTAGTCATAAAATAACTAAAATAAGTTATTATCATTGTTCTAAATTCCATATATATATATATATATATCATTTTATATTACAATTTATTTTAGATTTCGCGAATTGTAAAACGCGTAAAAAAAATGGATATTGGGAGTTCGGGCGAGATGGTAAAGGGCGGGGGTTTGTGTTTCCAGTAAGTGAAATGTCTGCACCCCCGTGAAGAGTTTCCCCAGGGAGGGAGGGAAGATTCGACGGACCTTGGTCTGCACCCTGTGTCCAGCTCGGTCCAGCTCAAATTACGTCAAAAGTGTTGACCGCACCAGTGTTTGCAACTGCCAAATTATTTACACAGTAATTCAAGTGAGCTGTTTCACAAATTTTACAACCACATTCAATAAATTGACTGCTTTTGAATAAAACTTGGGGTGAAAATAAAGCTATCTAAAAAGAACTCTCTACTGATATTTACACAGCACAATTAAATCGTATACATTGTACATATTATGAACACAAGAACATGTTTTAAGTTTTATTATTATGACACAAGTGGTGCTCCCAGGATTTTTTGTAGTAGTCTCCTCATTTTGTCATCTTTTCCTGCCTTTGACTTTCCTTTCCATAGGAATACTGGGCCAAAGGGGGGGGCAACCCTCCCCCGGCCCCGGACACGCCTCTGCATTTCACTTTATTACTTAAATATTATGTATATACTCTTTCTGCTGTAATGATTCTGATTCCATCGCTTAATTTCTATCTCCAAACTGATATATCTTTCCTTCCCATGATGAATAAAATTAAGGAAATAGGTTGGTATCACTTTCGGTCGTTTCAGAGATTTCCAAAGTGATCTTGCGTGGATGCTTTCCAGTTGTGGAAAGAGCGTGGGAGTGTCTTCACGTTTTGAGAACCTTGAGGCCCTAAGATTTGTTGAATTGTTCGATAGCGGGAAATTTCCTATATATGTAAAGGAGTTTGGAATTTATTGTGGTGAGTACATCGTCTATGCATGTGTTTCTTTGGTTTGAAATGAAATTTTTAAAGTTTGTGTTTAACTTTTTATTTTAATGTTTGATTCCGAATGCGATTTTTAGGGTGCCCACAAATCCTAAATTACAATCACGCAGTGTAAATTAAATAAATGAGTTATTTTACCTAAATCCGTTTGGTCACCGTTTGCCCACATTAAAAAATAATGAACAAATAAAAGTACTAATAAATAAATAAGAAATTACGTACCCCTTTAGTCGTATGCGGAAAGTTCGCATATGTAAGACGTTTACTACCATACGAATAACGTTACCTGGAATTTCGAAAGTAAATGTGACGTTTGAGGATCATATGGTTTATTTTTAGAACCGTCATTTTATTATGATATTTTGACAAATCCAGCGACCGGGCCAATGAGGCTATAAACCTTTAATCCCCCTCTTGTGTACTACATGTTTTGTTGTACTGAAACATTGCTTGCCTCCTTCGTAAGACTACGCTTCGCTACTGTTATATATATATGTATATTAGCAGGTAACAATATGTTATAAGCACATTCTTACTTTCCAAAGAAGCGCATGTGGGATGGCAAAACGGATCCGGATCCGAAAATTCCGGATCCGGATCCGAAAGTACCTGATCCGGATCCGAAAGTACCTGATCCGGATCTGAAAGTACCGGATCCAAAAGTTTTGGATCCGGATCCGAAAATTCTGGATCCGGATCCGAAAGTTCTGAATCCGGATCCGAAAGTTCTGGATCCGGATCCGAAAGTTCTGGATCCGGATCCGAAAGTTCTGGATCCGGATCCGAAAGTTCTGGATCCGGATCCGAAAGTTCTGGATCCGGATCCGGATCTGAAAATTCCGGATCCGGATTTCGGATCCGCCAGGATCCGGATCTGGCCACCCCTAGCGGAGACCCTCTGATTAGGGGAGGGCAAAAGTAGGGTGACCAGATATTTGTTGACCAAAAAGAGTATAGTCTATAGGTTGAAGGTGCGCATGCACAAAACATAAAAAGAAAACATAAATACGGCTGGTTATTTGTTATTACTTCTATTATAGCCCCTATGAAATAGGCCTACACTACAGATTCAAATTGATTGATTGATTGGTTTAGTGTTTTAAGTCCACTTTATGCACAGTAAGGCTAATCGGGACTGGACCTACAGTTTAAAGTGGAATCCGAACCTCTATGTGCCTCCACCGGGTATTGAACCCGGGACCCCTTGATTACAAGGCGAAAACACTACCACTGCGCTTTCGGGGAGGCCCACAGATTCAAATTACTTATGGGTCTAATGTAATTAGCTAATTACAAATACTTACTCATCATTCATACTTCTGGGATGATTTTGCTTTCTTGAGTATGTTTAATTCGTCCTTTATTGCCAGTCTAAACTCTTCACAGGTCATGTCCACATTGAATTTCACTTTCATTACTTGTTCGAGTGTTGACACCAGGAGTGTACTTTTTTCCTCTCGCCAATAAGTTTTAATAACACTGAAGAGTCTTTCACAATGAACATTTGTACCAGCCAGAGTAAAGAAGAATTTTATAAGAGGCACAATCACTTTTAAATTTGACCCAGCCTGTACTGACCTCCACTTACCCATCATTGTTTCTTTTCATTCCACCCAATCTTCAAGATGTTTTTCAAAGGCTTTTGAAATTCCACAGTAAATGTCAAAAATATCATTATCATTAAATTCAAATGAATTTGAAATATGTTTTGCGTGTTGATGGAATATGAAAATGACTCTTGAAATTGTTCATAGGAAATTCTTGAGTCAAGGAGTAAATACCTCAGTTTGTTGACATCTTGACGTTTTCCGTTGTGTGGATTTTAACGCATATTTACGCGTAAGATAATGAATGAAATGAAATAGCAAGGAAAAGAGTATATTTGGGGATTTTTGCAAATTGAAAAGAGTATAGAGTATATGGACCTCTAAAAGAGTATAATACTCTTAAAAAGAGTATGTCTGATCACTCTAGCAAAAGCCTTGATGAAAGTTCAGTCGGGAAAGAAAAATCTCATTTTAGGTAGTGTCTGCTGCCACGTTCTTTTTCTGCTGGAACCTCAAAAAAGATGCGCGTGGCAGCAGACTCGTTCCTTGTCTTATCGTGATTTCATCATGCTATGTATGCAATTACGTCTATAACACACACTGTGAAGTTGTAGCGATTACTTTCACAAAAATATTTTAGATTATGTCCCTTAGCATTCTTCTAATAATAAACTTAAATGCTCTCGTAGTTAGGTTAGGTTCTGTTAGCATTAAAATAATATCGCTAAATGCTTTCTAAAGAAAAAGGTTCTAAATTACCTGTACATTCATTCCCACTAATCATAAACTTGCATTTCTCTCGTCTCAATCTGTTCTTAAGATTTGTAACATTCTCTTAGCAGACGAATTACGTGGCAGGAGCAAATTTGAAGCTTATTCTTACTGCTGACACGTATGTGGCAGCAGACTCGGGCCTCATTTTATCTCACTCTTTTAGTTTTATTGCATCGATGCGCGCGCGCTCAAAATATTATTTAAATACATTAAACAATCAATTCATCCGCGCTCCCTTTCCTCCAAACAATTGTTCATGGAATTAAGACGAAACTGTTTAGCATCAACTGTCTGAAGTACTTAGTTGTTCTTACTTTTCTCTGGTAATTTACAATGCATTACAAAAAAGAAAGGAACTGCGAGCGAAGCGAGCAAGAAAATTTTAGATTCAAATTCTTGCAAACTGAAAACAATATTGACTTAATGGGGCCCCATAAGTTTCATGGGGTCCATGGGTTTCTCTTTTACAACTTTTTTTTCATTTTGGTCGTTCAGCGCCCAGGACCAACTCCCGATAAAATTTGAGATCGAGGGAGCAATTGCCCCTCTATACCCCCTGGAGGTACTCTTGGCAGTTTGGAAGAAACAATGCAAGAAAGACGTGAAAAGTAATACCATTTTGAGTGTCCTTTTGTCCAGCTACTCTTAAATTCAGCTAGTCTTGTTTTCATTTACTCCAATGTTTGGCCCCTTTGTACCCTAGAATTGATTACCGTCCAAGGTGTGGGGGGCAATTTAAAATCATTATTATAATGGGTATGCAGGAATGCGATAATTTCTAATTCAAGTGGTGTTTTTTGAGGGGGCAACACTATTATCGGGGTAATATGCCCCATGGAAAAATACCTTGTTTGTCCCTCCGTGGAAAAGGGATTAAGGGGGGCAATTGCCTCCCCTTGCGCACGCCTATGGCTACGATACACTGTAGTAACGTCCGTATTAAATCTACAAGCCGCATCTTTCAGTTGTCTTATTCCACTGTCATAGAAAGACCAAATAGATTTAGCCCATAACTTTTTAATGGTGCGTTTCCGCACCGGGGTTCCATATCTCACATTCGTGTTTGAGTCAGTCTCCATCAACCCTGCAAGTTTGAACCAAGGTCACGGAAACACCCTGTATAAATGTAGTTCTAGTTAACTATACCCTGTACCAGCTAACTGTAGACCAGGCGAACGAGAACAAGTCTCTGCGCAAGAAGTGACGCGAGACGGCTCCACCAATGAACAGTGAGAGAAGCGGGATTGCTTAATGGACGACTGAAGTTACCCGCTTTTCCTGCTTTGCTCTGTCAGCGTTGCAAACTTTTGAAACCGATAATACCGTACTGTACATGTACGGTAATGACCATACGGTTGGTAACGTTGCGCTTTCACCACTCGATTTGCCTCCTCCTCTGCCGCTATGCGCGGCCCTGCTCTACAGTTAGCTGGGACAGTGTATAAGTTTCGAACAAGACAATACCGTTCGAGAGTTAGTATCGGTTTCGTCTCGATTTTACAGGCTCTGTCCCGATCTTGGCCTCGTCTCGAATCGAAGCGTCTGATCTGCTTCTGCGACGTTACTTTCATCCCACCCTGTATCTACACACAAACACAGGAATGGAGACGTAGTTGTGACAAATGCAACTGGGTTGACGATGTATCAAAAGGTATTGTTGAGACAGAAAATCGATATATCCTCTGCAAGACCCTGCGCTTGTCACCGATGGACTGTTGAGGAAAAAGGCGACAACCTGCCGAGAGTGATAAGACATGTTTCCTGTCGATCGAACAACCCTGCTGACGCCAGGAGATGGGAGTGGGGGAGGGGGAAGATGTTCTGCGAGGGAGGGGGAATGTCAGTTCCTTGATAGGTGGCAGTTGAATTTGTGAATGGCAATTCTTTCTTTGACAGGGTGCTGATTCATTCTTGTGTCCTATTGGTGTCATTCTTGATTATTCCCAGTGATGTTTCCTGGCACTGAAAGAGTGGCATCAAGAAGAGGGGAATCTTGTTTAATAAAATAATCGAAATACTCTAAGGCCCGTTTTAGATTAGAGCATTTTCCTTGGCATTTTGCTTAATATTTATGCCGTGACTAAAATGCTATCAGGTAAAGTGAAAAACCTTATGGAAAATTTCATGGCATTTCTCAAGGATAGAATTGTCCCATTTCCATAGCTTTGTTCGTAGCATAACCAATCAGAACCAAGCTCCAGGTCACGAGTACTTATATAATGGCCGCTGAGTGGGATGTAAACAACGTATCACTTCACATTTTTAAAAGCCGATAACTATTCAACCGAGAGGAATAACGTTTCATGTAAAAAGGTTTTAGGTACAAATTAATGGCGCTGCTTGAATACATACTTTATAGCGTATACACATTGCCGGATCTACAAATCTTGGGCCCCCCCGCAAAATATTACCAAAGGCCCCCCTCTACCTACCTTCACACACACACACACATAGCAGAATCCTATGTAATTTCCCACCTGTTGTGTGCCAAATTTCTGTGTGCAAAAGTTATGTAATATGTTGAAAGTTATACATTGGGGCCCCTACAGGGCCAAACGAGGACTGGAGGAGACGGCCCTCCTGCCCCCCTTCCCCCGGTTTCGGCGCCCGTTGTGATGTGATATATATATGACACTGTTTTCTCACACCTGGAAAATGATACTTTGTTACAATCATGCAGTCATAACTTTTTCCTGATTCACCACTGCATTTCTCGTGAAATTCTAGCCTGATTTGATTCTAGTCTGACTACCACACGGGAGACTCGGGGTGAGTGATCTAAGGTCCGAATTTTCCGGCTTTGTTCCCGCATAAAGCGTCTGCAGGGCCCACCAGCCTCAAATCAAATGGTACCCGGTGGGGGACGTTGTGCTGAACACATCACCTCGAAGATGTCCGACATCGAAAATATGTGGGGCCTTACCCCCACATACACTAAATATGCCTTCCCTGGCACGGTGCTATATGCACAGGGAACTTCACCTTTACCTGTATACATTGTATTCGTTTCTGTACCCCCTGACAAACTACGTTAATTTTTTACGTGCGCGAACCCTCTACTATGTCGATGGCTGAGGGCCCCCTAAAGTCTTACTTGTCTCCGGGCCCCCACCGCACTGCGAAGTTTTGCAGCTTGTAGATCCGGCACGGCGTATACAGTACACGTATGACCATAGATGGTGTAATTCGCTGTGTCTTTCGTGCTGTATATATCATACATCGCAATCGCAAAAGCTAACCTAAATGTTACATAAAATGCCTCCGTGTAAAGTACTGTCTGCTATAAGATATTTGGAAGCATTTACTTAGCATTTATGCTGGAAAAATGTTAAAGGAAATTATTCCGTTTAAAGCGGGTTTTATATACTGAAAATATTAAATCAGCTGCTATGTTTGTGTTATGTCCAGTTTATGCTCAGATAAGCAAATCTGGGATGGAATTCGATCCACTGCGTAATGTACCTTCATCAAGGACGTATTTAGGAGGTGTCTAGGGGGTCTGTCCCCCCTCCCACTTACCACTTACTAAAATTAAAATTAAACAATGAAAATATACTTGTTCGGCATTTGTCGTATAAACGTTGTGCTGTTTTTCTCTATTCTTATATACTACTTTTCTTATTTATTCACTTAACAACAACAATACAATATTAATTAATTTACATATTTCTGTATTGTGAATAGATCTATAAGTTATATTGACGTATTGATTGAATTAATTATTATATTTAAAAAATGTGTTATATAAAAATAATAATATTATTATATTATTAAGTGCCTGGCTTCCACTGAGAATCAAACACAGAGACCTTTCATAACAAGGCGAGAGCGTTAACCTACCTGCCGCCATGTTGAAAACCGTATCACCGCAGGATAAGTAGAAAGACGTTCAAAAATTTATCTTTTTTTATATGTAGGTTACTTTACGTCGCTTTTCTACTATTTTGGTTAATCGCAACTTTCAGTCTGAATGATGAAGCTATGAAATAGATAATGAGACAAACATAATGATATCCCAATGCCGAACCCAGGTTTCGAACATGGGACTTGTGCATAGGTGTGCGTACAGAGGACAACGAGTCAGTTGTACCGCTAATATTTTCATGCAGCACTTTAGTGCAGAGGGAAGTTATTGCCATTATTAAACAATAATATGATATTTAAAGAAAGAAGCATTTTCAAGCCGATGAAAGTTCCAAGCAGCGAGGAACAGCATTATTTCTTAAGTGATTGACCTTCTTAACATGCTCACATACTTTCTTCATTAGATGTGCTACCGCTATCTATTGATTGTAGTACATTGAAAATGAATAAATTATTTGTAAGCTAGTTGTTATGAACTCGGATTTCCTTTTTTGGAATAAATATGCTTTCCATTTCCCTATCAGAAGTTTCACATGTATAGTAGCTCCTAAAATTACGCAGGAATGGGACTTTCGGAGATGGGGGGGGGGGGTCCAATAATAGATATACCCCTGTTTTGTAGTCATAAATACTGAGTTTGTAACAAGAATGGTGATGGAATATAGTTTTTCTTTTCTCGACTGAGCTTTAATCAAAATTTTGCCCCCCCCCCCCCCCAATCAGTGTGCGTGCACGCTTGTGGCTTCGTCGCGTTATGCTGACCACTCCGCCATGAAGCCTGCTCCAGAACTTTTCATGAATTGATATCGCTCTCATCTTGATGTATACAATACTCATAGCTACATAGCTATTTGGGATATGGAAGGTCGCCTCTCTCTCTCTCTCTCTCTCTCTCTATATATATATATATATATATATATATATATATATATATAGAGAGAGAGAGAGAGAGAGAGAGAGAGAGAATGTCTATCTATGTCGTCGCGCATAGTCTGTTGTTGACTTCCCATGACAACGGGATACAATATGGGTTAATTAATTTGAAGCGAAGTAGACAATTGAAGAGTATTATTCATGGACGTCCCGGGGGAGGTGGGGCAAAAGAGACGACGCGCCATTGAACGTGAAAATCAGTCGAAAATCACAAACTTCACACATGTAGTTTCATTTCAGTCACAATATTTGCGCTAATTATTATAGGACCTATTAATTACAAATACACTGGTGGAAGTTCGTTATACCTATTTTCAAATTCAACCTTTGCTTAGGACTGCGACTTTACCCCATCCTGGAAAAAATCATGTGGAAGTCCATGGATCTACAGTGCGTTCGTTTTGGCTCTGGGCCGAGATAACGCGTGACATGGTGCAGATGCTGACATTTTCGTCCCATAAGGACTCGCTTATTTACACACATAGCTTTAGCATGTAGACAAATATATTTATATTGCATAACGAGTACTAACCTGTGTTATAAGAGTTGCTCAAAGTTGTTCACGCGCTATCTCGGCCCAGAGTCAAAACGAACACACTGTAGTATTCTGCAACAAATATATTGTTTTCAACTTATATTCGTTTAGATGTCAGATACAGACTCATATTTATTCTGACTCAATATTTCCGTGGACATAACCGGGACAGCTAACTAACCTAGTAACCTAGACGGTGTTACTAGGTCACCCTTAATTGTTTGTTGTTTGTTATTAAACATCGCTTTTCTACCCCTTCGTGTTGGATCGGGATAGATGCTAATTAGTCACAGCACCCATTGGCAGGCTGTGAACCGAACCCACAATACTTGGTGGCAACGCAAGCTTTCTGTCTGTTCCTATGCTGGGCAAGATCTATCTATTCTTGAGCATTCATTTCAGTTTCCTCCAGGCCCATCTCTTAATATTGTCATTCTATCTTCGTTTTGGTCTTCTCACATGTCTCACTAGTATTTCGCACCCTGCTGCAAATTTTCTTGCGTAACTCGCCCATCGCAATCGTTTTAATTTATTTACTAATATAAGAGGATGAATTAGATTATGCAGTTGAATATCCTCTCTACTCAACTGCTTCTTCATCTCTGTTAGGACCAGAGGATTTAATTTTCAAAAACCATTAATTTATGTTACCCTTTTGGTATTTCGTTTAGGATTCCGTTACTGACAAAAGAACATTCTCAAAACATGAGTTTTTTCTAGGGCTGAGCCGATATCACTTTGAACCGATACCGATGCTAATACTCATACCGATTCCCGCAGATACCGATAGTTGAAAATTGCGATAATTAAAATATCTTCAAAATATATTGATCAGTATTGGCGTGTAAATATTCTTCTCTAATTATGTGCATCAAATTACCAAGAAATTTGCTTTAGAATATTAAAATAGACATTATGTAATCACAAAATATAGTTTTTCGTGCAAAATTAGTGGAAAATATAAAGAAAGTTTGAATTTTGCATAATTTCCAGGATAATTACATTCCGCAAAGTGTCGCGCGGAATTTTTGCAGAACCCGTGAAAGACCAAAATACCGGGAAAGCATCGGCTGGTATCGGTCGATGAATTCCGAAAATCGGCTCAGCCCTAGTGTTTTCCTTTCCGGTTCGGTTGCCAAGAATGTCCTCAATACAGCCATTTCTTGAATCCATCGTACTCTGACACATTGAATAATTGGTTCCTGGTTTCCGAATGCCACGGCCCTTTTGTCGCTGCAGTTGACGGATCTAACGCCATGCGAGCAATCCCAGTTTCCGGAGCGACAGGGAAATGGGTTGTGTAAACATGGAGAAAATAGACGAGATTTCATTTCCCACGGACGGAATTTCCACTTCCATCCCTCCCTGCTGCAGTAAAACATGGTAATTCGGAGCTGTTTGCCAACTTCTCTGCGCTAAACATCCAGAGTTCGGGAGAGAGAGAAGTGTATTAAAGGGAAGCGAGTGAGGAAAGATGTGTGACACAGAGAAGCGTGAGGAAATGAACCACGCATGGAAGAAAAAATTGTATCGTGGCTGGAAATGGAAGAGAGAGAAAAACAGAAGAACAAGAATATTGACGGGATAGAAATAAAAATGACCGAAAAGAGTAAAGACAACGTATTAAGGCTGAGTCGATACCGTCTGATACTTTTGCGGAATTCAAATGTCTCGCTGAGTCCATTCCATCTGATCACATAATTATCTGATGTGAAATTATGAATACTGTAAAGCAATATTCTGGTAGATTGCTACTGTATAGTTGCAATGAAGAATTGATGTGTTAAAACGTATAAATATCCTGAACTATTTGATTGATTTTATTTTTGGTATTTAGCGTCTCTTTTCTGCCACTTTTGGCTAATCGCGACGATAAGGATGAGTGATGATATGATGACACTAATGAAGGGACACTAACAAAGAACACCCATGCCCAAGACGGGATTGGAACCATTGTTTCGTGCTTTCATAACCATAACAGTGTAATTGCTGACGATCATGACATTGGTAGTATGTTCTCAGAAAATATCACACCTTACTTGGTCCAAAGAAAACAATATATTTACTAATAAATGTTCATGGCAAGAAAGCCCACGTCATTGCAAGTCGTTTCGTTCCGTCATTTTCATGTTAAATCCTTCCTTGCAGAAGAAAACGGTGATACGTAGTTTAAGAACTATTTTTGAAAGTACGTATGTTAATACGTATAGAAGGATAAAACATCTGGCATAGTAAAAAAAAGTTCGGTATACTCAACAGTAAGTAGCCCGTGGCGCCACAGCGCGTGAGGCCTACCTACCGACTACCGGCCTCACTCTTACCTGCCAAGGTGCAAGATAATTCAACCAGAGACGTGTGGTCAACACGACGTACCACCAGTCGTTGTTGTAGGTGTCCATGACAGTGTTACGCTGCTCATTCGTAGCCTCCCAATTCCCTCAGGATGGTAAATGGCCACTATAGCCCTGTGTAGAGTATTGACCTCTGTAGCTGAAAGAAAGAAAGGTTTAGTTTATGTAAAGGCCAATAGATGGCGCAGTGGTGGTGTTACGTAACCCACCCCACCGATATCAGTGTAAGGTATTCTGAATCATTCACTCCACTCTCAGCTGGCACACTCTTGGCAACTATTCTAACCGGACACCTGACGTGACGGAATTGTCTTGATTAACACTATTTTACTTAGTTTTGTAGAAGTAGTATTACTATTTAATTTTACATGTTGAGCTCTGATCCGAATGATCGTGAACTCAGACAAATGTGGGGGAAATGGACACACAGAAATAATGAGTAATAGATGTAATAAAAGTACAATTCAGATTATTAAAATCCACTGAACAAATCAGCGGAGAGAGTCAATTGTTATTTTGGAACCATTATAATATGATTGTTAAATGAGTGTTCATGTTACGTAAAAATGCATTAATTTCATTATGGAAATTGTTGTAATTCATTCCGTGACAGTTTATATATTTCATTATTATTGTTCAATGCAATTATTAAGTTTGTTAATAAACTGTCCCAAGTTGTCCAGTGCATTTCATGTCTTGATGCAATTAATAGAGTTGCTGACTTAGTACCACGAACCTTTGAAATACCAGTTACCCTGATTAATAGCTATCGTTTATCTGTATTTCGGAAGGGAGTTTTACAGCCCAATTAAAAACCAATATCTTAGAACGTAATTTCCGAACCAGAACAAGAACTAAAGTGCTATACCACCGACCCCACACAGACAGGCCGAAATCTCAGGAGAAAAGTTGTCACGCTTCCTCCAGGAGACTCGAACCTCCGCCATAGGCCGCACGAATACTCAATGGTGAAATATACGTGTGATAAAATGAGTGATTCATTTTACAGTCTTTTTATTATTTACATATTTTCTAGTTGTTGCTAATGATGATAATAAGCCGTTGTGCAAGAGCAAAAATGTAGTATTTAACTTTGTTGAGTATTTTAACAACGATGCAAGAGAAATAAATTATAACTATAGCAACATGGGGGCACAAGCGAAGGGAAACCGTTTCGTCTGCGGTGACTGCGAGAGGAGAAAGCAAATGACTGTCACAACATTAGCAACTTGGAAATGCAGGCAGCAGTGACTGTTATGACGTCATGAATGTATTGCTTGCTGTGCAAAATACGCTAAACCTAACCTACCTAACCTATTCGCATGTTTGTTTCTGCTATTTGATGCACGTGTGAGTATGTTAGGCGGGTCAGGTTTGTTTCTATTGCTATAGTTGTCGCTAGCTGCTCGTATGACTGTCCACTTTTCTTCGCATATCGGCCATGGTTTTTCTTTTCTTGGTGCGATTGTATGCACGTGAAAGAATAATAAATAAGCAAGGAGAGACCAAAGATGAAAGTGAAGGAAGGATTTTATATTTTTTATATTTTATATATATCTAAAAGCATGTAAACATGTAAATCGCGGGATGATAATCAGATGACAGCTTGCAAGGTTAGGCAAAACAAGAGAGAAGGCGGAGAGAAGAGAACGAAATACATAGGCAGCGTTCTGCGACGAAGCTGTTTGCCCCCGCAATGACGCAAACCGTATTTCGTCACCTGTTGGAAAACAAACCCTTATTTAACCGTCACGATGTATCCAGGCCAATAGTTCCCGGGATCAAAATAAACCAGAGTTAAGAGCAAAGGGTCCGGAGCCAGGTGCGATGACGTCTGCCGCTATATTACCTCACAGGTCTTCCATTCGCCCACCATGGAACGGCAGTTTTCTCCAGTATCCTTGTCCGGCATTTCCTCTCCTCATCGCAATCGTAAAAATAAACGACGCTCACTTACCATAAAATATTCCCTTCACTTTATGTACAGTCACCGACAATAAAATATGAAACACCTATATCCTGAAATGGCCGCTTCCTTGCATAGCGTCATGTGTGTTGCCTAACTCTGCGGTGGTGGTAGGACTTGCCGCGAAAATTTGTTATGAAATCTACTTACCTCCTTAGAGTTAGTCAATACGCATTACACCATGCAGGGAAGCGGCTATTTCAGGTTCCATTTCTACTGCCGGTGACTGTACACTCCTGTTCCTGATCCTCAACTGTTCAAACCTACAAAGAGTGCCTCTTTATGTGAACGGGAGTGTACAAGGTAAATATTTTCTATCAAGATTCAGTACTGGTAGTGCTGCATTGTTATCTCTTATATTGTGTGTGTGTGTGTGCTTGTTCATTGCACAGAGTGAGTGTGTAACAGGCTAGTTCGTAACGAGATTTATAGTTTCCAAACGGATAATAAACTGCACAAACTATTCTTCGACCACGGAAGGCGAGACTAGCTCAAAAGGACGATTCCAAAACGCGAGAGGGTTAGTAAATAGAAGCACTCGTGATACTACGTTACGGTATTTCTCTTGTTTTATTTCTTATCGTTCCCTGTGTTGTGTTTGTAATTGTGATGGCTGTTACAACTCGTAACAAACTGTTTCCAACCGAAACAAAGACGATTCTGCACAACATAATTGATTTTTGTGATGGAGAAGTAGAAAACGGTGACGTTTTTATCCCTGTCGCTCTTTCTACGAAACAAGCGAGTCATATTTCCTTTGTCTGCAATAATGAAGATACCTAGTGAACCCGTTTATAATCAAGGTTATTAGAATTACATAAGGTTGGGTCGTAAGCGTGTTTTACTCAAAATGCATACGATCTGATGACGAATCGTGGGAACGTGTGAATCCAACCCCTGAAAGTTCGCATAAATGTTTTGCATTATCCACATATAAAATAAGGATCACAAAGTAAAAACTTGAAATGGGGCATAGAAATGCTTATATATTGATATGTCAGTTCATTTATGGTTGTACAATTACTAAAACACTTCCAATAGTTTTCACTTCAAGGAGGTTGAAAGTGCTGATTTTCAGATTGAAATGCAAGGTTTCTAATGTGTAATCCAAGGCCACGCTTCAGCATTACAGATGTCCAGAATTAATATTTTGTGCCATTTTTTTACACAATTAGTGTCACACATCAAACAAAATAACGCGCAAAGGCAAGTTTCGTAACTGAAAAGTAATTATTAATTGTTAAATCAATATATTTTGATTCCTAGTTCAAGCCTAAAAACAATAGAAAGTATATATTTGATTCATAACTCTTTACCATCTCTTGATGTATTTTGCCGGCGATGTTACTACGTTTGAAACTTCATTGGCAGACGACTTTCACTCACTTTCTGCAGCAAATACACTTGCTGCCGTTGCCCCTATTTTGTCACTGATCACGCCCAGTTAGTGCATGCTCGACCAAGGCCCTCATTAGACGGGAAGAATTTCTTTTAACATTTTTGCTAGCATAAATGCTACGTAAATGCTTCCAAAAATATTATAGCAGATAGTACTTTACACGGAAGCATTTCATATGACATTTCGGTTAGCTATTGCGATTACAATGTATAACATATACAGCCATGGACGTCCGCAGGATTTTTTCCAGGGAGGGGCAAGGAAGGTATTTTTTCCAGGGGGGGCAAGGAAGGCACATTTTCTCCAATAATAGTGTTGTTCCCTCAAAAAACATTGATTAAATTTGAATGTATCATATTCATGCAATAATTAACATACATTATTGCAGCTGAAATGAAATTATATGTGAAAAATATATAATTTTTGGTTGACTTTCATTTTCCAGGGGGCCCCCCTTGCCCCCCCCCCTTCCGGACGCCCATGTATACAACACGAAAGACACGTCAAGTCAAACCATCTATGGCGAGTGCACGGTGTTTACAATTGACACAACTGAAATATTCTTCCATGCGTGTACTGTATACGTCATAAAGTATGTATTTAGGCTAAGCAGGGCTATTGCTTTGTATATAAAACCTTTTTTTATACGAAACGTTATTCCTCTCGGTTGAATAGTTATCGGCTTTTAAAAATGTGAAGTGATAACGTTGTTTACATCTCAATCAGCAACCATTGCATCTGCGCTTGTGACCTAGAGGTCGCTTCTGATTGATTATGCTACGGAAATAGGACCGATCCTATCCTTGAGAAATGCCATAAGATTTTTAACTTTACACGGCAGCATTTTGGTCATGGCATAATTGTTAAGAAAAATGCTTTCGTCTACAGTCCTAATAGTACGGCGGATAGGTGCAAAATCGTATAAATGGTTTAGTCTTCGTTTGTGTTTTTGCCCCTGGAATTTATATAACCCATATATCCATATCGTTGAAATATAATAATTAGTAACTAAAGTGCTAATAATTAACGATTACACTTCAGACTTCAAAACTGAAGCGGTTTGAACAGCAACATGCTTTTACAAACAATCTTGAAAAACGCGCCCCTTAAACATAGGCAATCAAGGTATTCTTCGTCACTAATAGGCATTTAGAATACTCTTGTAGGCATTATTGGGAAGTTTTCCTTCCCTTTGACCAATAACAAAGATAAATCTTCAAACAGGACCAATAAAAGTTAATTTACACCGCTTGTGTCAAAAGATATACTAATAAATCGGCCGTCATTTTGAAAAAGTCGCCATTACTGACCAACAGGGTATTTTAAATGCCTCCAATCTTTAAAATTATATTAAGACGGATATTAAACTACATTCCAAGTTTCATGCTGTTATCAGAAAAATTCACAATTCAGCCAAATATCTGCACATATCGGCCGGACTATAATGCAGCCGGACTGTAGCAATGCCACTTCACAAAACACATGCGCCAGGTGAGCCTACCAACAGTGCAAAGCGTGAGCAAGAGCATTAGCGACAGGCGCTGCGTTGAAATGACGTCAGCGGCACACTTGTTGATTTGAGGCTTTGAGAGTTGTGACTCGTTCCCAGGCTGCAAATACACAACAGTCAGAGATGCTTCAAAGATAATTCACTCTACCATGTGGATATCTCGAAAATTTCAAATGGTAAAGCGGATCTAGTAAGGCTCTTTGGTTTCTTTACTGGTTTTCTACTGGACACACAAACATTTTTTTTAGGTTCAACGAGCCTCTCACAGGATAATATTTTCAAAATTAAGAACAAAATTCAGAACTTTTCTACACCTACACATGGAAACCTCTACAGCAAGTCTCCCCGCACCCCCTCCCCACCATAGAGAGGCGACCAGGTGTTCCTCGAAACTTTTCAATGGAGAAGGGGTTTCAGTGATACCTTGTCGGATAAATGTCTTAATTTCAAGCATACATTGTAGGAAACATTTCTTGGTATGTGCCACAATACTCGAATTTGACCCAGAAAAATGATTTCTGATTTCGGAGTATTCCTACCTGTAAAGATTCCCATGGGTGGGTGGTCACATAGCTTCGTTCTAAGGGGGGAGGGGCGGATACAAAATAAAATATTTCGTATATTTGGGGGCTTTTCACTCTATTAAAATTGTACTTAAAGACAAAAGTTTTAATCGGCATTATTCGTTTCGTTCTCATTTGAAAATTTTGATTTCCTGAAAATTTCGGGATAGGTTGTAGAACACCCTCGGATGCATTTTTGGAGGCTCATGGAGCTCTGGTGCTGGGACCCATAGCCAAGATAATCCTCTGTGGATCTTGGGTTGTGTGTTTGGGTGTGTTTTTTTTGTCTCTTCATCAATCTCATCAGCATACATCCCCATCGTCGCGATTAGTCTAAAGATGCAGAAAAGCCTCGTTATGTAAATTAAATCAAATCAATCAAACCGAACCTTATTCAGTCATAAAGAAGTCCATGATGTAATTATTCAATCAAATAAATATTGTTCCAATACATCGGCGATCGGTTAGATTTATCGGTATCAGGGGCGTACATTACATTGTAGCTATTCGCTAAGCCAGAGGCTCAGAGACTAAAATACAGGAGGAAGGTCAATTAGAAAATGCACGCACGTGAAATTGTTCATTTCAATAAGAAGATTGTGGCAAACTTATTTTTTAGGACCTTGCAACCTGACTACCGTTGGCATGGCACCGTGGTTTCCTTGAAGACGGGAAACCAAGCAAAGTGGGTGCGTCTAACCACTTAGGTACACACGGCGTTTACGAGAGCCTGGTTTCTGCCTTCCTTCATATCCTAGGATCAAGCCTCATAGTGAGATATCTTGGACTCAGCATTCACCACTGATCGGTATATAAATTGATGAATCAATCATTTATTTATTTATTGAATGAATGGAGAGAACCTTTCTGTCCACATAACAATGAATAAACATGAAAAATACGAGTATATACATTTCAGTTTTAAGAGACTATTTTTACTCTTGATAGAGATATCTTAACTGATTTACCTTTCAGTTCCTCAACACTGACTTCGTGATCCTTCTTTCTTCCAGGACGTGGCTGACTTGGGAGAGATCATGGTTTCCCTGAACTACCTCCCGGCTGCAGGGCGACTGAACGTTGACGTCATAAAAGCGAAGCAGTTACTTCAGACAGACATCAATGGTGGCGCAGGTAAGCTTCACAATATAGATGGGAATTCGAATTTTGAATTTATACTGTGAAAGGCTCGCTCTCATTTATTCTTACTCATGCAATTTCAGTTTTTAGTTTGAGATGATATTCCAGAGATATTTTCTAAATTTAATTTTGGGTTGGAAACACTGTTTGTAGTATTCTTTAATTGAATTAATGACTTACAATTTTCTCAATAAGAAAATCTCAGATTTCGCTAGTGATTGCATCATAACATTCAAGGCCAA
The DNA here is from genome assembly GCF_977018435.1 of Lepisma saccharinum. NCBI lineage: Eukaryota > Metazoa > Arthropoda > Insecta > Zygentoma > Lepismatidae > Lepisma > Lepisma saccharinum. The sequence goes on from NC_139242.1 coordinate 45,392,380, forward strand.
CATGTAACACTTAATCCTGACAAGAAGCAATATGTTTTTTCCTCCCCCACTCTCCCCCGCCTCTCTCCACAAACAGTGTGTTCACGGCTAAGAGCCAGTAGCGTTGACATCAAACAATGAATAGGAGAGGGAGAAAATATATTATGTGGGCTCGGCTCGATTAGCCCAGGGCTTTATCCAGAATTTTCCATCTGGGGGTGTAAGCTCTTGTTTAGGGGGTGTAAAGGTAAATTTAGAGCCAAAATGACCATAAATTTATTTTGTGAATTATTTTAGAGGTCTGTGGAGGAATCACACAGTAGCAAAAAGTGCAAGAAAAGCAACGTAAAATAACAAACGGTTTACAAATATTTTGTCACACCCGTGACGACGCCGGTGGCAAGGAGGCAAACACTCACCTAGCAAACAATAGCTAAATAAATAAATGCTCTTTTACCCCGAATATGTATTTTTGTATGGTTACATAGGTGTGGACCCCACCTAGAAAATATTTCCGCACCTCTGTGCCTCACCACTAATTTCTTTTTCTGGTGTCATCACTGATTATACTCCTAAATACCACACATAGGAAATTAGTAGTTGGAGGATCGAACATTTGTTCTTAATAGCTATACAATTTTATCACTTGTTGGGGCGGTGGGGGGGGGGGACGTACTGGTTGACAGAACGTACCTGTTACTCTATAAGTACGTTATTAGATAAGCCTGAAGACAGAAGAAGCTACGTAGATGTGGGAAGATAAAATATTAAGTACAATAAACATGATTTGGTTCATCGATTGAGTGCGTAATACATTAATTCTTATTGAATATTCATAAAAGGTATTCAAAATATTTTGGTATAACTGAAATCTTCACGGTGTGGTGTAGTTTTATTCAGAAAGAGCTTATTTAATAAACCGCTTACTGAAGAAGATAAACAATCATATATACCGTCTATGTCTTTGTAATTCGAATCATACCAGCACTTTGTCTTCTGGTTGCACTTAGAGGGTAATTCGTGTCTTTCCATTTCAGTTCCTTACGTGAGGGTGTCCCTCGTGGTGTCGGGAAAGCATCTAAAATCGAAGAAGACTTCGATTAAGAAGAACACACTGGATCCTGTCTTCAACGAAAGTTTTAGGTAAGATCACTTCATTTCTGAATTCCTGATTAGGCTAAACCCGGCAATTACCTACGATCCTCCATTCACTGGAAGAACGAAGTTAATGTGAACAAAACCTAGTGATTTCTGAGAAATAATTTATTTCCTGTTCGATAGTTGATAGTTTGGGTCTTATCTTTTCCACATATAGTATATATATATTGATCGAATGGTCGCAGCTATACAACTTATAATATAAGGTTCCACTACTTCAATATAGCAGCTGCGTTGAGTGATATGACTTTTAAACATGCACAAGCTTCATGTAGTCACCGGCAATAAAACAATGGAACACCTAGATCCTGAAATACTGGCTTCCCTATGAGTGTTGCCGAACTCTACGGCGATGAGCCGACTTCAATAGCAACTTTTCAATAGGAAGTTCTGCTATCGCCGGAACGTAACTTATTGCAAGGAAGATCGAGGTGTTCCATTTTTTGCCGGTGACTGTACATTGTACAGCTTCCATTGGAATCACCAATAGGATTTCTCACAAGTCACCTGTCTTTGTTAACAGTGGCGCTGCAGGAACGTTTTTGATTTGGCAACTTCCACATACACACAAATGCGATAACCACACTCTGTAATCACTTTATCTACTCCTTGAGACTCAAAAACCTTTCGAAAGATGTGCAAGATTCCTGAAGAATCTGTGACATTCATAGCCCTCAAACTAGGAACAGGTCAACGTGCAAGATTCCTGAAGAATCTGTCACATACATGGCCTCAGGCTAGGAACAGGTCAACAGAATATCACTGAGTGCTCATCTTTCGGTGAAGTTTCCAGCAAAAAGTAGTAGTTCTGCTTGAAACCTTTAAAACTGAGACTTGAGGAAGGGATTATCCCCTTGGAGTAAAAGATGCTGTTCTCTTTCGGCCCGCCTTGTTATTGGGTGCAGTCGACTCGATGGAAGTCCTTGTCCAAACATCGCCTTCCATATCTATGGATGAAGAAAACTGATCGCAAGACGTTCGTTGGCCATTATCTGTTGACTACAGTCCCTCCCCTCACTTAATCTCGGAGCCCGGTAACAAATACAATAACCCCCCCCCCCCGAAAGGCTTGTATCGCATAGAATTAGAATTAGACTCCGGATTAGAATCGATATTTCTCATCAATATTCGCCCTTAGACAACTTCTCCACCCAGTAAAGCACCAGTAGCAAAAATGACTAACTAACTAACTTCTTACACCCGAAGGTTTATGGCTGCAGCAACACAAGCCTTCCATCTGTCACTATCCTGGGCAAGATCAATCCAATATTTTCCATCCTTACCTATTTCCTTTAAATCCATCTCAACGTAATCCCTCCATCTTCGTCTTGTCATTTCTAGAGGTCGCTTACCAGCAGGTTCCCAAAAATGACTAATTTATTTCTTCATGTTGAACGCTCTTCCACAACAAAGACCATACTTAACTGTAGCAAAACTCGCTGAGCTATAAGACTCAAACTACGCATTTGGTATTAATTGTTTATGGATAATTTACAATGCAATAGATAGTATAACGAGTACAATTAATACAGCATGCAAAGAATCGTCAATACAATTAAGACAGCATGCTAAGAATCATCAATACAATAGCATTTGTAATAGGAACACAAAGTGAAAATGATGGTAATTTGCTTTGAATACAATGGAACAGCACGATGAAGTACTAGTTTCTAGTCGGCATTAATAAAATACTGAGAAAATGTTTTGTATCTCTTAATGCAGCTCTAAACCACATGATAATCCTTTTATGTTTGTATTTTTGCTACTTTATTTTCTTCTTTCACGGATCTGGGTAAACACGACGAAAAGGATAACTAACTGATGACTTGATGAGACACAACAATATACATGCTGTCGAACCAAGGACGACGTGACTGAGTGGCGTGTTAAGAATCCCTTCAGTATGATTTTTCGGAATATACCTTTGAGGATACAATAGCTGTCATAAATGAGAGATAAAAAACGATCATTGTACGTAAATGGAAAAATAATATTTACATTCAAAATCAGGCTAGTATGTCTCTATTAAGAAAAGTAAATAGAAGAGAGTATTAGTTCTGCCTTCAGTTCTGTTCAGCTGAGAGGCTTACGGGGAAATTTCAAATTTCGTGTTTATTTTTCGGCTCATGTTTCAGGATCCAGGAGAGGAAAGAGGCTTTCCGTCTGCCTGAAAGTAACTTCAATCTTCGAGACATAAAGACAGCCGTCCCCAAGGGTAACAAACTGGAGGTTCCTACGAACCCAGCAGATGCATAAAATATACAACTGAAACACACAGTAGGAGTTTAAGAGTACACGGTTGAAGTGTAATATCATAACCAATTAAACTTATGAATAAATATCACAAATCAGATTTGTAATACATTGGGCATGTGTACATAAGTGCGTGGGATGGGATCAAATTTGGAAATTGCTATTGCAATATCTTCAGATTTCCACCAAAGGCAGCCGAAGCATGGTGCTCATCACACCACCTCCATAACTGGCATGCCCAGAATTTTCGAAAGGGGGTAGATGGGTTACGCATACTTTTATTTTAGTAGTCAGCCCTCATTTTGCCATCTTTTTCTGCCTTTGACATTAACATTCTTTTTTTGTGAATTCCGAGCATATCGAAATCGGCCTAAGCATCGGTGTTCTTTGATAGTGTCCATTCATCGCTCTCATTATACCATCACTCATCCTCATCTTCGCGATTAACCAAAATTGGCAGAAAAACGAAGTAAAATAAACCAAATCAATCGATCAATTCTTACTTTCATATCTCGTATATCTTGAACGTGAACGTCAGAACCTTCTGTGGCTTATACTTGCAAACTTGATCAATTTATGCAACGAAAAGAGTCCCATTAAGAGCGGATGAGATAATTACGATTGCAGAATACATCTGTATGTACTTTTGTGGCATAATGCACTGATGGATTGCGTGTCACGGTGGCTCGGCATGTAATATTGTACAGCTTTTCTATGTCGTCGTGTATCCCCCTCCCCTCGGTGCTGTTTCCATTAAGGTCCCTCACCAATCAGAAACATCAGCTACTGTTTGACACGAAGAGGTTTGATGGACTGCTTTAGCGTCTGCACGTAAGGGAATTAAAAACAGTCGACGAGTGCTTAACCTACCAAAATACAGTTCTACACTTCGTAGTGCTGTGTTCAGTTGAAGGAAGCAAAGAACTGCAAGTGAATCTTCTACATAGGTAAGTTTACTTTTTTACTTATTATTACCTAGGTAGAATCTAAACTGTAAAAATTAACTTTCTAGACATTTCTGTTAATTTATATGGTTTGAAGCAGAGTTGATAAGGCCCAGGAATCTATAAATTCTAATGGGTTTTATTGGGTTCCGCTGCAAGACTGGAACCTTTTTTCTCACACAAAAAAAGGTTCCTGGACCGTATTTAAATTCAGCATGGGTTCCCGTAATAAGGGTCAAAAGAGGTAAGGAAGTTACTTGGCCGCCTAAATTAAGAAGAAAATTCTCTGCGTATTCTTCTCTTTCCCCTTTAATTTGTATTTCTATTCTGTTTATCTATTCTTGTGCTTTCTTTCTAGCTTTCCTTCCTGTTTACTCATTCTTCATCTTCTTTGTTCGTGCTTACGTCCTGTGTTCTTGTTCATTTCTTTTTATATATCTTCCTTCTCGTATTCTGTTTTCTTTTCTTTTGTGTTTCGCCCTCTCTCTTACACTTTACCAGGAATTTATTTTTACTCTGTTTCTCTCTCTCTCTCTATGTTTCTCTCTCTCTCTCCCTCTGTTTCTCTCTCTCTCTCTCTCTCTCTCTCTACCATACTTAGTTTTGTTTCTCTATTTCTCCCCCCTTCCTCTCTCTTCTTTGTCTTTTTCTCAATCTCTTCCATTCCCCTTTTCTCTGCTTTTAGTTTTATTCCTCTTTCTGTCGCTTCTTTATGCCGCCGCTCGTGCTTCCCTGAATTTTTTAATGCAGACCGAAAAAAATACTTGCATCCATCGATAAAACCCACTATTGGCACCCCCTCATGAAATGATTTGTTTAGTATACTTGTATTATTAAAATAATAATGTTAGATACAAATAACATACATCGCAGTAAACAGAATGACCACATCTTTGATGAGAAAATTTGTCAATAATATCGACTAATATATGGATTGAATTAATATTGGAAATATAATTTGCAGGAGAGGTTTAGTAATTGCATGACAATGTAAAGTTGATATTGTCTTCATACAAATGTAAAGTCTTTGAAATGGACTTACATAAATGTATCTGTGAAGGATCAGCAGCGCCATAACGGAGAGTTTATTTGGATCGACATTATGCCAAGATAATAATTCATCAAGCGATCTTCCAGTTGCATAAATATAGACACGAAATATTGCTCAAGCCTCGATTAGAATTTTCGGGTTCGATACCCGGTGTAGGCACATGGCACAGTGGTTCGGATCTCACTTTATACTGTAGGTCGACCCGATTAGCCTATCTGTGCATAAAGTGAACTAAAACAACAAATCAATCAATCAATTAGAATTTTAGGAACTGTTGTCATCTTTGCGTTATTTTGAGCTGGTGTGAAATTATAATTTCTGGGATATGATCATTTTCGAAATTGGGATAGTAATTTAATTTACTCTAGGGTTGGTAATTATATTGTTTCACTATTGAAATTTTGGAGGTGCCGGTGGGACATATCTTCTAACTACATCCCTAAGTATTCATGTGCATTCACAATTCCGGAAACATCATCTTGTGCCATTCTTTGAAACATATAGTAATTACTACTTTTCTTATATTTCAGGTGATGTTATACCGAAATGAGGACTGCAAAGAAGGCCAGCCTATTAGTGGTCATGAAGCTCATGTTCTCGGTTCTAAATACACAAGGTAGCGCACTTGAACCAGAAATGGGACAGGCATTTTCATCCTCTGACATGAAGTGTATCTGCAAGACAATCACGACGTACTTCCACAGTGGTCACCTTCTGATCCTCTCGACGGACACCACTCTTGGCACAACGGATAGCATTGTAGTAGAGACACACTCGGTCAGAATGTCTGTGGAAATCACTACTAACATAAGAAAAGGAAGGAAGCTGGAGGATAAAAGTGGAGTATGTGGGATGCTGCTGATAGTAGTGAGTTCCGTAGAAGAGGTGCTTCTAATTCTAACTGCTCTTCCGCCACACAAGTGTCAACCCAAAGTGATAATTGTGTTCGTAGGTGGTTTGGTCACCGTGCACATTGTTGAAATACTACTAGATCTCACATTCAAGCTGAAACTCGTCGACATTGTTGTGTTCTTTGACTCTGATGGCAAAGTGTCTATGTATACGTATTTCCCATATCTTTCTGGCACTTGCAGAGACGTCCACGATGTGCATCGTGTAGGTTGGTGCTGCGATGGACAACTGACTGGCAACCGCGAGATCTTCCCTCAGAAACTGAACGATTTGAATGGTTGTCCACTCAGACTGAGCACGTTCAACTACCCTCCGTACACGGTCGTGAGGAGTTATCTTGACGGGACTCTTGGCTTGGAGGGACTGGAAGGTAGAATAGTGGAAATCCTTGCAGAGTCTTTAAACTTTACGTCAGTCGTGACTAAAGTAGCGGATGGGGTGGGCTTTCGATTCAGGAGAAAGAATGAGTCTTACGTTGGGATCTTTGACGACCTGGTGCACAAAAGAGTCGACTTGTTGGTTGCTTACTCGATGCCGACTTCGGAAGGCCCTTTGGAAGTTATTCCATCCACTCCGATGATTGTCCAGCGTGTTGTGTGGGCAGTTCCAAACGCTGGCCTCATGTTACCTTGGAAAGTTCTCGCACTAGTTTTTAGCTTTCCTTTATGGGTGTGCGTTACTTTATCAGTGTCTTTCTTCTTTGCCGTCCTCACAATTAGGAAAAGAAAAGTGATGAAGAGGTTGGGCGACCTAGAAGAAAACTCTTTTCTCTTAGTCTTGTCTGTGCTTCTCGGCTTGTTCGTACACCACCAACCGAAAACAAGTTGCATGAAAATACTGTTCATAAGTTGGGTACTGCACTGTCTCATTTTGAGCAAAGCGTACAGAAGCTCTCTTATCGGACATTTAGTAGTTCCCGTCAGCGAGGGGGACATCAACAGTATGTCCCAGCTGCTCCAGTCTAGGATTTCGTTCGGCGGGTGTCCGGTTATCAAGACATTCTTCCAAAACTCTGATAACCATATTTCCAAACAGATTTATGACAAATGGGTGGAGACGACAGATATTTTAAACGACCTTAATCAAACAACTTACACAAAAAACTTTGCTGTTGCACTCGACGAGGTTAGTTTAAGACACGCCACGTACAAAAACTATAGGACTGAGAATGGTGAGTTGATGATCCATGTCATGAAAGAACCTATTATCACAACTCACTCTGTAATATTCTTTCAGAAGCCATCGATATTTACAGAACGTTTCAATACTCTAATACGAAGAATACGAGATTCTGGATTGGGAAACAAGTGGCTAAGTGACATAGGAGGGCGTACTGATCCTCCTCCAACACACAGATCTGCCGAAGCAGTTACTATGAATCACCTGTTGGGAGCCTTTGTAATTCTATCAAGTGGTTACTTAGTAAGTGTTGTTACTTTCGTCATCGAACACACCTCGGAGAAAGTAAACTGGCGCCAGATTAACTGAGGAATACTATCAGATTACGTCTTGAATAATTTAAGTTTGATTTTTGTTACAATATTCTACAAGCAATAAAGTGGATTTTTTTCTTTTCTTGCAGACATTTTTTTTACTTGTAGGCTACAGGTAATTGATAAACAATCAATTTATTGTACTTTTCTAACGTTGTATTTAATGTGTCTGTGATTCAGTTTACTTCATATACGCGCGTAATGGTACTCGAGCCAACAGTGGCGTGCCCAAAGGGTGGTGGTTATGGTCATACCGCCCCCCCCCCCCCGGCCCAACATTCCTAAAAAAAATTAAAGAACGTGAAGTGCAGGAAATTATTGCAAAATGAGGGCTGACTCTAAATAAGAGTATACATAACACCACCTCCATTTCGAAAATCCAGGGCACGCCACTATACGAACCATGATTTGAAATGAGAAAGAATGAAAATTTTCACGTATGCTAAAGAGTACATCGTATGTATACATGACAGTGGCTAAAACTTCACAAAATACACATTTTTAGTCACTATAACTTCACAAAGACGTCATAAAATAATAGCTGCGGACAATTCCTTAGACTATTTTCTTGTGTGTGCGTGTGGAGGGAAGGGGGCGTGTACAGGGAGAGAGAGAGAGAGAGAGAGAGAGAGAGAGAGATTTCAATTTGATAACAAAATGTGGAATAATAACTAGAGATCACCTCTTTCGAAAATATGGCTTGAACTTCTGCTACATTATCTCTGTTTATTTTCGAAGGAAGCGGCAAACGTTGTAAATATAAGGAGAAAAGAAACCATACTCAACTGTTCGCGGACATAATTGAATTTGAAAAATTCATGTTTGTAAGTTAGGCTATGTTATTACTTTTACACTTTGATTTGGTGTGAATTTGTTGCAGAAGTCTGCGCATCTCAGCGTAGAAATTTAAAAAAAAAAAAAAACATTTTTATTAAACTAGCATCACTATGTAAATCGCGATCAACTTCATGAGAGAATCTGATTAATACACACACACATATATGAAACCAACAATGGACGCCATAGCCTACTCCCCGAAGCAACAAATTTAATACGCAGATTGAATAGCAATGGTTTTTCAGATGGTGTGCACTGCACCAAGGCAGTTCAGGGTTGGCACAGATCTTGAAAACCTTTTGCAAGACTTCATATTACCACTAGCTGTCTTTGCATTTTGTCCACAGACAGAATATCTCCATTATGTTTGGCATCGAGTGAAGTTTCTGTGCCTGAAACGCGATTAACAGCATTGCCTTGTACTGAAAGAATCCTGTGTTTCATCTCTGTTAAAAATGCATTTCCATAAATAGGATCCTGCTTTGGGCTGTATCCCCAATCATAATTAGCCTATGTAAACAAAAAAGTAGACTTTTTAGCTACCACCTGGCATTGAAAATATTTGAATTACACTGTAAAATTTTTGTAACTTTACGGTGATGAAACCGTAAAGTTTATTGCTACAGTATTTTCACCGTAAAACAAAAAGCTTAAAAATACTTAACCGAACTTCTAAATTACAAATACTATGCACGACAACAAATAATGTAAAATGTAAAACCTTTATTGTCTAGCAAGGGGCGCATAAAAGTTGATATTCAACTTTTCACCACAGAACACTGCATGCAAACAAATGAAAGGCGATGAACATTGAGGCATTGTTTTCTCTGTTTATGGTGCCATTTGTTGTCGTAGTTTCTTTTTTTTACAAACTGTATTTTTTTAGTGTAGATTCTCCTTCTCTTGGTCAAAGTTCTGCCTGTATCTGCTGTATCACTTAACCGCAAAACTTAAATACGAAAAAAGATGCATTAAAATACCACTATAACAGACACGAATATTAAGTTACACAGGTAATTCGTATACATTCTAAATATCAGGACTACCAAAACATAAGAGCATTACTTAATCACATCAAAAGTTCCTTGGTAGTCTTCCGAAGATGCTTGTGATATGTGTGAGATTCCGTAGAAGTACAAATTTGTATTCATCTGTAAGCAACAGGTGTATTATAAGGTTTTGACTCGCATGTAGGCATAGACAAAGTTTGGAATAAGCCAGATTGGCCATTGTTTTTATTTCAGCTTCCACGTGATGGTCGGGGATCTCCCGGAGGTGAGCGTCGTTATCAGCGTCTGGGACTTCAACGGCGGCGTCGTGAGGGACGACTTCATTGGCCGAGTGGTCCTCGGGAAAGACGCCTCAGGTGAGCCTATCCACACTGTTGAAACTCGTTTTATTATGGCTGTGTGTTCGGCTTGCGCAGATTCAATCCTGTAGATTGAAAATTCATTTCATTGTTACTTTCGAAACGCAAATTATAGGATAAATTGCACCCTGTAGATATCAGTATTTGAAAGCAGCGTTGTTAAAGGTGCAGGAATTCATAAATTCTCTTGGGTTCCGCAACAGGACCGAAATTATTTTCAATGTGAGCACCTTTCGTGACACGATACACATCCATCCGGTAGTCCAAGTCGTTCGACACACTTGGACGTCCCCAGAACTCTTCTCTTTGCAGATACATCCAGTTGTTTGAAACTTATTAAACCATCGACGAATGTTGTTATCGGACGGAGGATCACTTCACTTCCAAATCGCCGTCGAAAAGCTCACTGAACTGAAACAGCAGAACAACACCTTGGAAATTTAATGACACAAAAGGACTTATGCACGGGAGTCGCCATCTTATAAAACACTGCTGCGATTGATGGGAAACAAATGATAAGCGCTCAGGGTAGTAAACTTCCACAATCGTTCTTATCGTAAGAGTACGATATAAACATTCACCTTCGTCTGTTGCAATATACTTGAAACCCCAATAATCATTTTGAGACACGCTGTATTAAATAAAAGTTGGTTGTATCGTGAAAAAAGAGAGAATATGCTGAATATGAGCGTAAAAATAATTCAAGAACAAAATGGTCAAATATGCAAATAGATGTACAAACATAGCAGTTTGTGCAAAGTCATGAACATACTAACCCTAGTTATCAGTAAGGAAAAGAACAGCCATGTAGCAGTTCTTAGTTTACATGGCAACAGGCACATAGTGTTTCGGATCCCACTTTAAACTGTACGGCCAGTTCCGATTAGCCTTTTCGTGAGACTTAAAACACCAACTCAACAACAACAACTCTACATGACAACGCTTTCTACGAATGACAAATCAACTACGATGAAGTAACTTTAAAGTACCTTTTAATTTAAAAGAAAATGTGTGATACTTTTTAAGCAAACTAACTTTAAAACTGAATTACACTCTAAAAGTAACTTTCTAAACATGCTGCTCTAACCGCAGCTTCAACTCCAGTTCTACATATAAGTAGACTATGGTTATATTCACACCTTCACACCACAGTGCAAAATTGATCCCGTAAACCAGGAAATGATTTTCTGCCAGGAACAGTACGTGCAAAACTTTTGAATTCCTCCAGCATACAAAGAGGATGGTAATGAGCTAGATATCAAAGGGCTGGCAACACTGTTTTCAGCCTTTCTAAGGAGAAGTTCCTCCAAGTTGCTTCATCTACCGAGAGATTGAAAGGGTCCCGCAGAGGGGAAGAGTGACAAGCAGCTGATTGCTACGAGATTGAGCCATTCCTTCACAGCGAATTGTCCGTGACTAATTAATTACCCTCTGAAAGCTACACGCAGTGGGTGGAAAAGACCGAGGCTGAACAAATCGGATGAACTGATAGAATACTAAGGAGGAATACCTACTTCTCGTTTGTTTGATATAACAATTAATTCATCATATTTCTACACCGGAGTGCAAAATTGTCAAGTTGAGAGAAAATTAGATTTTTCCTTTTAACCAAATTTCCCTTCATAAAGCTCTGTTTTTTTGCAAAATTCTTACATTAACGCGATTTCACAACGAAGGGAACAAGTAAGAGTTTAAATCTAATTACCAATGTCATTCGTTACTCCAAACGGATTAATATACAGTACAGAGTAACTAGAGTTTCGTCCATCACGCAGTTAACATTCACGGCCAGAACATAATTCACTACTCAAACAGATGATATACTCTCTCCGACTCTTTTTCTCGTTCTACTACTGCACATCCTACCGCGCAGCATTCATTTGACGTTTCAGAGTAGCCCCTCCCACTTTTGTTGTTTTGCGCATGCACATCTTTCAAGCCAATGCGCAGAACGCCCCCTCGTTCTCCTCCACGTCTTATGCACGCATTGAAGGTTAAATCCGAATCATGGATTTCTCTCAATTCCGTCAATGGAACTCGTTTGTTTGTATCTATCCGTTGCCAAAGAGAGACAAGCACTGTAGAGATGTTAAACTCTCGAAACGTTCTTGGAGTGTTCCTCTGTGGAGATTCATCTTAGGCAATTACAGCCTCTTCTCTCGTTTCCAAAGCGATTAATTCCGCCCCAAGCAAGGACCCTGTTGGCAACCTGAAAATCAATTGCAGACGCTACAACCCCTTTTGCCTTCTCAGTCTGCTTTGTACGTTCATGTGACAAAAGGGAATAATCGCTCCTCAAACTTCAATCTTAGCATCCCAACAGAGCAAAAACAATCTTACAAATAAATTTCACAGAGGTCTTAAATTTTCTATGTCGTGTCCTAATACCGTGCCTAATTCCTGTCGAAAATCTTTGAAATGTTATAATTTATAACATTTAAGGAATAATACAGTTTCAAACTACAATATTGATTTAATTAATTTGATATTGTTATAGTGTGTATTTTTTTCCATTATAGTTACTTTAAGGAACTTTTCTACGTTTCAAAATGAATCGCAACGATGAAGACTAACGATGAATTGATCCAGTGGGATGGTGAAGCAAATAATAATGCATGATTAGCTCGAATCCCATGCAGATTGATCATTTTTACTTGTTCACTCGTCAGTTTTATAGGTTTTTGTATGTACTCTCATCGAGTCAATTCTTTGTGCATTAAAGGTGAAAATGTGATAATGCGATTCAAGGAAGAACTATATGAAAACCATTAAATAAATAATTGTAACATTTATTTGGGTGTATATTTTATTAACATTGGTCAAATATAAGTCGATGCGTTTTAAATGTTTCACGAGAATTTTTTTAAAAAAAATTTAGTGCATTAGTCTTTTTTTACAGAAAATTTGCCACTTTCTTAAACTTTATCTTCACTACGATTGCTTATCCGTTAATAATACCAACAATTGAATTTTGTGTTACTCAGTCATATCGTATTCATTGAATGAACATTCTGATTAAGTATTTGCCTCTTGGTGTGTATGAAGGGGATGAGGACGTGAATATGTGCCAGTAGATGTTCTAGAAATTTTCAAGTATGGATTGCAATAGCTGGATACGGTATTATTTACTACCAGGATGGACAGCAAGACCGTTTGATACATTGATTGACTTCCTGATATATCGATGTATCAAACTCTCACTCCGTGGTAGGATCCATGATATCCATGTGAGCTGATTCGAATATTGGTATAATTATTAACTTCTAAAACCTGGCGTTCCTCGTTCCGTCCTTCTCGGCGAGAAGAAATTCATTTTACTCGAATGCGTCTAACTATGGTCACTTGCTGCAAGGGCTGGACCCTCCGATGTGTCGTGTTTATAATGTCGTTTTAAGTTGAATGTACAGTCCGGCAGACTTTTTCTTCCCAGCTGTTTGTCATCCCTGTTGGGAGATGAAGACAGTGTTTTATCAAATGTTTTTAGATTTTTGCGAAGAGCTGGTCTCTTTCCACTGTCTGTGAGGAAGCTTTTAGTTTATTCTTGCTTTTTAATGTGTTGTTTTTGTCTTGTATCTTCCCCATGTATTTCTTGGCCTGCCTCTTCCTACTCTACCCTCAACCCTCATCTCCATCACTTGCTTGGCTTTCGTATCTTCATTCATTCTATTTACATGCCCATACCACTTCAGCTGGCGTTCCTCTACTACTTCAGTCATTGTCTTCTTTTGTTTTACCTCTTCTCTTAATCTTTCATTTCTTATTCTGTCTCTTCGAGTTTTCCCCACTGTTCTTCTGAGATATTTCATCTCTTTTGCTTGAAATTTACTTATGTTTATCTTGGAGTGCTAAGCTCTCCGTGCCATAGACCATGATGGGAACTACAATTGAATTGTAGAGTTGCATTATTGTTTTTGTACTGATCTCTCTTTTCCCACTAAGGTGTTACTCATTTGATAATATGCTGATGCTCCCTTCTTTGTCTTATTCATTATATCTTGATCAATTTTTCCACTGCTACTTATGATAGTTCCTAAGTATTCATATGTTTCTACTTTATCTAGTTGTTTCCCTTCGCATATTATATTTAGGACTTCATTTTCCTTGTCCTCTTTAGTCACCCGCATGATCTTACTCTTTTCTATATTAATCTTCATGCCTTTCCTTTTAAGTTCTTCATACCATTCTTCCACTGCTTGCTGAAGTCTCTCAGGTGTATCTGATATCAGTACCATATCATCGGCATATAATAGTGCTTGGAGATATACTGGCCTTAATCTCCGCATACCTATTTTCGTTCTAGGTGTTCGTCGTTTGTATATTTTAGCAATTTCGTCTAAAAATACATTAAATAGGATTGGACTGAGGCTGACTCCTTGTTTTAAGCCTTTCTCAATGTCAAATTCACCTGAGTGTTCGCCATCTACTCTAATTGTTCCTTCAGGATTATTATATACAATTTTTATTGCATTCAATAGTCTTACTGGTACTTTCTTTGCCTCCAATGCTTCCCATACATATTGCCTAAGAACTGAATCAAAAGCAGCTTTTAGGTCTAAAAAAGCTAGATATGTGTCCTTGTTATTGGCAATTCTTTTTTTCCATAATCGTTCTTGTAGTATATATATGCTCTTGTGTTTCCTTCCTCCACCACTTTTCTGAGACGTCTTTCTAGTGCCCTTGTGTATAATTTATAAGCGACTGATGATAGGCATATTGCTCTGTAGTTATTACTGCCCTTTTTATGTAGTGGGATAATGATATATTTTCTCCATTCATTTGGTATTTTGTTTTCCTTCCATATTCTTTGAAACATCTTGGTTAAATTCTTAACTACTTCCACACCTCCATATTTTATAAATTCTGAATTTATTCCATCTGATCCTGCTGCTTTTCCTGTCTTCGTCAGTTCTATTGCTATTTGTATTTCATCTTCCTTTATTTCCCCCTTCTATATCTGGGTCTTGATAATCTATGTATGGTCCATATACGGGCCATATATCATACGTATATGACAGGTTCTTACATACATAAAATTTTATAATTCTATATCCCGCAGTCAGCCAGGAAGGAGCTTGAAGTTATTACCCCCTCCTTTTTAATGCAACTCTCTAATTACTAAATATTACAGGTCACATTCCTCCTTATAAAATCTCAGGACACCTCACTATACTAGGGCCATTACATATTACTGTTACGTACCCAATGGGCCTTATGCGCGTGAGTGATTACGAATGTTAAACAGAGAGGGCAGCACAAGGAGTGCAAGAAAGAAGATTGCTGTAATATACATGATCGGCAGTGTAAATAAGCGGCAAAGTAAATTAGGAAGATAAACATTAATATAAAAAAGGTATAAGATAATAAAGAAAATATATTAAAGTAACAAATTAATAAAATTACTTGTGAAATCAAACATGTAATAATAATATTACCCATGGATCGACAGCCCTCCAAAAGGCCTGCGCCTATCTCCCGGCTGCCAGCCTCCCTCCCACAATCCTACCTAGAGGTGTGGAGATCTTCAACCGGTAATGGGATGACGTGGGGTTAGCACGTCGAACCCCCAGCGATTGTAAGAGATTTCCGAGACCTACTCACTCGCTGCTCCCCAATTTCCTCACGATGGTGGGTTGCCACCGGCCCTATATACACGCCGAGAACCCAAAGACCCAGGCCGAGAACCCAGGCGGACTCGAACCCATGTCGTCCTGGAGTCGGAGCCCAATGCACAGCGCCTTCGACCGCACGGCCACGGAGGAGGACAAATGAAACATGTACTCATATGTAAATAGATACGAAATTTAAATAAGTGAAAGTTGAGATATAAATTTGGATCTACTAACAAATCTTGGATTTGTTGGATTACTACGATTCCATTTGTGGAAGTTTTGATTAGACCAGTGGCGGCGCGTTCCAGCCGATGCCCCAAGGGAGGAAATTAGAATCAAAGCCCAGAAGGAAACACTGATCGAGAAGGAAGTCAAGATGGAAGAATAATATCATCCGTTGAGGAAGGAAATAAAGTATTGAATCATATAGAAGAAGATAATATATATATAGGGTATTTCCGGGCTGATGATACAAACTTTCAGTGATGATGGAGGAGAAGAGCTCATGTATCAATTTGAGATAAGGAACCCTGGTCCGGAAACGACTTAATCGAAAGTTATAAGCGAAAATCGGTGTATGAAGATGTAATACAGGGTGTCCCAGAAGTCTTTCCCTGATCACAAACTTTATTCATATCCGCTATATGCAAGGTAGAGATGTGAAAGTGGTGCCAAAATATTGGAAAACTAACCAAGTTTTTTTGTTGCAGGTTTGAGTAACGTGGCTGTAGTGTAGCAGTGTCAGTGCCCAGAAAACCGGAAATGTTCACAAATCAGGCAAAAGCTCAGCATGTCCTCTGGTATCATGAGACCCGGTCACCAATAACAGTGCAGAGGAACTTTCAAAAGTACAGAATTCTTTCGTCTAGAATATCTGCCATCAATAAGTTGGTATTTAAAAAATGGAATTTTTCTTCATTCCCAAATCCTGTCAAGTCCAAGAAACATTGTATGGGAAGATGCCACCCGATGTCAAGAGCATTAATTCCGGATTCCTTGGCACGGACACTGCTACACTACAGCCACATTACTGAAACCTGCAACAAATAAACTTGGTTAGTTTTCCAACATTTTGGCACCACTTTCACATCTCTACATTGCATATAGCGGATATGAATAAAGTTTGTAATCAGGGAAAGACTTCTGGGACACCCGGTACTTTTATTACCTGCACAAGTTTCACAAGGTGATCCGTGGCCAGCTCGGTCACCTGAACTGACCCACTTGATTTCTTCTTGTGGGGTCATGTGGAACGTCTTGTGTACGAGACACCTGTCGAGACTGAAGAGGATCTCCTGGCAAGAATTCTCGCTGCCTGTGACATTATTCGAATGACCCCGGGGTTGTTCCAACGGGTACCGCAGAACTTTGTGCGACGATGTCATGTCTGGAGCGAAGCTGGGGAATGCCATTTTGAACAACCCTTGTGAATGTAGCAGCTTGTGAAACTTGTGCAGGTAATAAAAGTATTACATCTTCATACACCGATTTTCGCTTATAACTTTCGACTAAGTCGATTCTGGACCAGGGTTCCTTATCTCAAATTGATACATGTGCCCTTCTCCATCATCCCTGAAAGTTTGTATCAACAACCCGGAAACACCCTGTATATATCAAGATAAAAGTTTATTAATGTGGATTCAACTTAAATAATAACTCTTGAAATGAGAAAAATGACTATGTAAATATTTAAATTTGTGTGTTCTGAACTATATTTCGGTAATGTAAAGAGATAAGATATAATATAATCCTGTTAACTGTCTCCATTGGAAGGCTTGCTGTCTGGTTTCCTTTCTAAAAAGAACCCTGAGCCCTGAAGATATTTTAGCCGTGGTAAAAAGAATTACCCCCAAAGGGAGGTAGCATTGCTCTGACATTTTTGCTGATTCAATCCACTTTCTCTTCCTTTTTGATCCTCCTTACAATTCAAAATTCTTTCCCAAAGCTGGTAACAAAGTGACATATCTCTTCAGTGAACCAAATATCTTCCCGGATTCCCTTCAAGAGTCCCGAGGGAGGACTTAGAAGAGCGTCAAAGAATCCCACAAGGGTAATCGACCCAGAACAGGCCACAGAGAACATTAATTTGTCCGCTTCATTAAGTTGATCTTTTCACTGAGGACAGCACCGTAATCAAAATTTAATTATTGCCTGAAAAAGAGAGCTGGAGCATCTTGAGGGCTGCGGGCGGGGGAGGCTGCGATCTTCTTGAGACTCTGCAGACGGGAAGGTCCCCGTGCCTTAATCGATGGGAGATCAATAGAGGGAAGTGTCGGTGGTCCAGAGATGATTTGTTGAGAAGGCAAGCGATCTTCTCCAAGCCACGAGGCTTTGGGTTACACAGCAGATGAGATTTTTAATGGAAAGACAACAGCTAGATGAGGTTGCAGACTATGGCCTGTTCACTTTCTTCAGATGTTCAATAATTTTATCCACAGTATATCAAAGGACGTATCGATTAGATATGTACGGATCGTATGTAAGATGCTAATGGAGTTGGATAATGAAGATTTGGATATCCAAGATTCCAATCCCACTAGCTTCAGATTCAGATTATTTAAGTTCAGTATTTATATTTTTTGTTATTTTTATGTCGCTTCTCTGCCCCTTTTTGGCTAACCCTGTCAGTGAGGATGAGTGATGATTTGCTAAAATTGATGAAGGGACGCTCACAAATAACGCTCATACCCAGGACGACATTCGAACCCGAAACCTTGCGTGACAAGATCGAAAATCGACCACTTAACGCTCTCGGTCACTGAGGCGACAATTTAGATTCGAATATCCATCCCCAGAATCAGGGGTGCCCATCACCCCCAAGGTCAATGACGCAATCCCCCAAAAGTCAATGACGTATCCCTCCTCCAAAAGCCAATGAAGCACCCGCCCCTAAGTTCATGTCATAATCCCCAAAAAGTACTTAATTATAGGACAGTGTTTCCGGATATACATTGTTTTTTGTTTTATTGAACACTTCACTTGATACTCCCCGTCCTGAGTTATTCGTTTTCTTCATCTAACGTGTCCCTATTACATCAAATACAGTGTAGTGCAAAGTGGAGACTCGATGATCTGTTTTGCGTCTAGAATGAGCAAGATTTACCATTAATTGGTGATAAGAGATGAACACATGCCACATCAAACTACATGGTATGGATATAAAGATAACTCTTAACACATTTAACATCATAAAATGCATTATCATTTTTAATTTGCTTAAATTTATATGAAATAACAATGTGCGAGTTCCGTTAAGAGAAAATATACTGCATATTTGGAAATACAATGGGTAATTATATTAGGATGGATCAAATGATAACGGAACAGGGACCACAGAATGAAATAAACAAGGTTTATTTCAAACGTAATCTCCAAAGTTACACAAGCACTTGGCCCACTGTTTCACCAAGCGATGAATACCCTGCCCGTAGACCTCCTTTGGCTGAGATCGGAACCAGTGGCGAACATTGTCCATGACTTCATTTTCCGAGTTGAAGCGCCGACCCTTCCCTTCAATGCCCTTTTCAACGGACAGAAGATATGGAAGTCGCATCGCGATACGGTGGGTGTTCCAACACAAGACTATCGGTTCCAATACTGTCCACCCAAACGTCGCCAACGTGTTCTTTGTAACAGCTGACGTATGTGGTCGTGCGTTGCCATGCAGCAAAACCACTCCAGAGGACACCAGACCATGCCGTATGGCCTTGATTGCTGCTCGGACGATATTCCTGCCCGACCGCCTATTCATATCACGTGCTCACGTGCGACTATCTAAGGTATGTCCATTATACAGTAGGGGTTTCCTTCCTAACCTCCCGCTCTACCTCTACACAGGATTGTCGCCACACACATACAAAAATATAACCCAATACATCCACTGTTCCGTTTTTATTTGATCCACCCTCAGAATTATATGATTTTAAGTAAAGACATGTATTGACTTTTTACTATTTATTTATTGTGTTCGTTCATTAAATCATGTATACGAACGCAATTGTTTTCCTAGTAAGAACCCAAAACATAATATAAGGGGGGATCAACTGAAACCCGTTCAGTGGTCATAATTCGTGAAATAAATTTTATTTCGAGCTGAAACTGGTACACTGTCTAGAGGCGTCTATGATTAGCGCTCAGTAAAAATATTGTTCAGAAGAAGTCACCATGAGCGTTGAGACACTTGTCCCACTGTGTCACTAACTTACAAATGCCGTCCATGTAAAATTGCGAAGGCTGAATCTCAAACCAATCACGCACAGCGTCCTGAACTTCAGCGTCAGACTGAAATCTCTGACCTTTCAAAGCCTTCTTCGGAGGCCCAAAGATGTGAAAGTCACAAGGTGAAAGGTCAGGGCTGTAGGGCGGGTGTCGCAACGCTCCAACTTTTGGTCCTCCGTCAATACCCTAGGTATCCACTGCGCGCACACTTTATGATAACCCAGAGCTTTCACAATTTTGTGAGCAGTACCATAACCCATGTTTAACTTGTTCGCTATGGATCGAATACTCATGCGTCTATCTACAGATATTGCCGCATTCACCTTTTCACACATGTCTTCTGTGGCAACAACATGGGCTTGACCAGGACGGGGATAAGCAGTGGTTTGTTCACGCTCCCTTCCGAAACTTTCTTGTCCAGTCCACCACTGTTGTTTTGGACACGCATGCATCACCATACACGTCTTTCATACGCCGGTACACTTCAGCTGCTTGACAACCTTCGGCACTCAGAAACTGGATGACAGCACGCTGGTCCTATTTGGACGGATTGGAGATGTTGAACGCCATCTTTCACTCGTTATACGTGCAAAACGGAAACACGTATAAACAACATTCCTACACCCAACACACAGGGACATTAGCCATTACACACTATTGGACAAACAATATCCTCCTACACACTATACCAATAATACATGGAACGAACGGGTTTCAGTTGATCACCCCTTGTATTTTATAGAATGAAACCAATTAATCGTATATATTGAACCATAGCTTACACAGTACATTTTTATGACGACATAAGAAAATCTAAAGTTCTCAGAGTATCACGTGAATGGTAAGCCATATTACTCTTTTTGCCTTGTTTTTTGATTACTCATTAAAAAAGAATACCAGAAGTAGAACGTTTGTGCAGTTTCCAAATTAATGTTTATTTACAAGACAGCATAGATACTAAAACAAACTTTAGTATGAAGATCCTAAAAGAAGCTTTTATCTCTGAATACTGGACATTGCAAATTTATATATTATTTGATCATTTGGAATTTGTGCAAGAGTGCCACTCTCACTACACATACAAGCAAACTTGACAATAATGTGATATGATCCACATTTTTATGTGACGTCACCAATAGAAAATATGTCACTAATGTATTTATTTTTGTAAAAGAAAGCGTAATTTCTTTGTTTTTATATGTAATAATGCACCTTGTTTGTAATGTATATCTTTTGTTTAATGTTTATTGTATTTTATACTCTGTTATGAGTAGTTTAATGTATCTTCATGTTTGCAAGAGTGCACTATACGAATTTGTATTTCTAAAGATGTATAGATGTCAGTTTTGTTGATAGTATCCTTTTGTAGATAGTGAGTGATTCATCTGTACTTTAATCTGTGTTCTCGAAAATAGTATAAAAGCGAGGATATCACGTAAGAAATCATCATTCTCATCTTTCGACTCCACGTACGTGCACTGCAGAAATGACAGGCACGAGGCCGTAGTACCTCGCCCGTTCAGCCCAGCAGAGGTGGAGAGGAGACACGCCCGATCCTGATAATCCCCGGCCATGGACAAGGGGAAACCAAGGAAGAGAGTCCGCAAGAAACGACATAACAATGAAGATGACGATGAGAACTCTACCAGCAGTAGCGAGTACGACAGCGACCGCCAGCCCGCGTCGCAGCCGAGCAGCCAGTCTGGCAGTCAGACACGGGGACAAAAGGCCGTTCCCACAACATCAGAGACGACACGCAGGCCCCCCTGCATCTCCATATACAACACGACAAGCATGATGATAGCTAACCAAATAACGCAACTCGTCGGCACCAAGGTGGATTTCAAATTCACCAAAGGTTGTTGCAGAGTATACGCATCCGACCAGAAGGAATTCATGGTTATACGTGAATTCCTACAGACCCACAACATTGGACATGCATACGGCTCATCAGCAGCGGCAAAGATAAAAGTGGTAATACGACACCTCCCGGTGGATGTTTCCCCCGCGAAAGTCCAGGAACATTTGATAAACGACCTTGGGTATACCATTCATAGTGTCAGCCGACTCACTGCTCCCACTCGACGTCAGGAACAGACCAACCCCGTGGTCCAGGATTCCCGTGGCCACATTCAGACCAGGCGACCATTACCCCTTTTAATGGTCGTCCTACCTAAAACACCGCAGTCTCAACGAATTTATTCGCTTGAGTACATCGGTCAGTTTAGAATCCGAGTGGAAACATACCACTCGAAGCAAATACTCCAATGCCACGCGTGCCAGAGGGTCGGGCACGGCCAGCGGCATTGCTTCGCCCCGCCCCGCTGTGTTAAGTGCGCGGGGGCTCACCGCTTTGCTGACTGCCCGGAAAAGGACCGGGCCACACCACCAATATGCGTGAATTGCAACCAACAGCACTACGCCAGCTACAGAGGCTGCCCGCTCTTCAAAAAGATAAAAGCAGAGAGGAAAACCCAACCTGACCACCGACGCCGAGCTCCAACCCGGCCAACTCGACAGGAAGTCCCAGTGACGTCATCCGCCACGGCTCCAAGATCAGCACCACTGCAGAGACCGGTCAATCAGCGGCCTCCACCTAGCAGGAAAGGCCCCAGCACTCCGGCGCCTCGACCGGCTACCAGCCCAGCAGTTCCAAAACCTTCGACCAATCCTCAAGCGACCCTCCTGGATCTACTTCAACAACTCGCACAACCGGACATCCTCACAGGGCTGATTACCCTACCACAAGGATTGCAGCAGATTCGGCAGGCGCCGGACCGTTCGTCTCGACATCGGGTTATCACCCATCTAGTCGACACTCTGGTGCCGTAAGGTACCACGTAATGTCCTGTGCCGTCCTTTTGTATATATGTTTGGGATTTTTTGGGAACACTAGCATATCATACCTCTTGCGACAGTTGCAGAGGTTAATTGTACATTATGACTGTAAAACCTATTATTATTGTTAATAAAATATTGTCGACGCCTGTTATTGAGTAAAGTATACAAGATGCAGGTTACTTCAACTGCTGATGTCCTGACCAACGATGGTCAAAAAAAAAAAAAAAAAAAGAAAAAAGAAATCATCACACTTTTTCGCCACGGATCGACGAAGCTTTTAAAATTAAAAATAACTCCTCGGTGTTGTGCATACATCTTGGTATGGTAGTTCGGGGCGCAAGCTAGGCCTATGTGATCATAGGTACGCCGATAGCCATGCATTGATGATATGCACAATACTGCAACCATTCTACGTCAAATAATAAAGCTAGCCTAAGGATTAATTTGGAAATAAAAGGCTAAAGAGCAAATATTGGCTCAGTTATCATTGCATATCTCTTGGTGTGGTAGTTCGGGGCGCAAGCTAGGTCTATGTGATCATAGGCTTGCCGAGAGCCACGCATTGAGTTTATGCGTTTTAATTGAGTCAATTCATCGACAAAGCGAAATCCTCTCCTTCGTCTCAAGTATATTTGCATTAAAATTGCAATAAATAAAGAATAAAACCTTTCAGTTTATACATACTGCAATAATGTGGTTTTATTTCTCTGTGCTGTGAATATTGTCTTTGCCTAACACTATCCCTGTACCTGAGAGGAGTCTGTGTACTTCACCGAGTCTCATCGTTCACTTTCATTATTAAGTTCATATTAATAGTATAATAATACGACGCGTAAATAAATACTAGAACTATCAAGGGAGCTGAACATTGCAAATTTATATATTATTTGATCATTTGGAATTTGTGCAAGAGTGTCACTCTCACTACACATACAAGCAAACTTGACAATCATAAATCCACCAAACTGAAACGCAAGCTACATTTAATAACCTTAACAGAACATCACCCCAAGACCATAGATCCACTACCCTGTGGCGATGCTACATAAAGGGCAAGTAGGGCACTGCCCCACAACAATTTTAACATAAAAAGTTCTTCTGAAGAGACGATCGGTATATACACGTAAATATTTTTTTTTGTTTTTTCCCTCAACCCCTACGTTGCTGCAACCAGACTTACAGGGTATGCACCCTGTGCGAGGTTAATATATTTCTCCGTCCTGTTGGAGAGAGTCCAATCTCAGCTCTGCCCGGAAACGTGACGTCACTGACTGATCCAAACATTTACATCATAGCCAAGGGACGGTCCCCTCACAATGGAAAAGCGCAAAATTCGTAGCCGTCTCTGGGCAGGGAACGAGGTGCCCTGCCCATTCATGTTTGCCTCGTTCACCGTTCAGTGTTTCCAACGCTTGGCAGGCAGTTCATTCGTTCTTCCAGCCTGCAGCAATAAGATAGAAAAAAATCCCTCGAATGCTTTTCTTCGCGCTTGTTCCGGCGACCTGAAAAGTTGACAACACTTTTTATTGCACAAACTAGTCCCTCGTATTTTCAAAAAGATCCTCCATTCCTCTTTTCTTCCCATTGTAATACGGATTTGGATTTGAGTTAGTGTGTGAGTTTGCGTTGCGTTCCGTCTGTGCGTATTGGTCGCTTATGAAATAATTAGTTTTTCGCGATTTCATAGTTACTGTACGTGTTTATTTATTTGTGTAATTGTGTCTGTGTTCCAGCAACTTGACATGCAGAATATCTTCGTAAGTATAAACGAACTTTTTGGGGGTACATGGCCAATGTATATTGTTGTAACTGAACTTAACGCTGCATCATCTTCCTACTTAGTCATTGATATTAGTGGATACTTGGTGAATATGACATTGAATCATGTAGAAACTTTAATATCTACGCCTTTCAGTTCATTGACAATGGAAGAGAAACTGCAGTGTAACATTTTCCTAATCATTCCAGTATCTACCCAAAGTTTAGTTACTGCAAGCGTATAGGGTTCCGACGTCAGTATTCGAGGTTTTTTTTATTTTTTTTAATTTGTTCCTTATGTTGCTGATTTTTCGTATTCCTACGTAGTGAGTATTTAATGCTCTTTGGAGAGATATCTTGATCAGAATGTTAATTTTATTCCAAATTGTTCGAACAATTTACTTACTCCATATCAAGGAACTCCCCTCAAAAACCTTAAAGAGGAATATAGAGGCTAACTGCCCCCCTCCCAACCCAAAAGAAAAATGTGCCCTGCCTGACTGAAAAGGCACGCGCCGCCCCTGCCACTACCTCCCCAAAATCATTCATCATAATCCCCAAAAATAGTTTGGATGAATAAGTAATAATTGATGTTTATTTGAATACAATATCATATTAAAGGCCTCTCCGATGGCGTATTGGTAACGTCGTCGCCTTGTAATCAAGGGGTCCTGGGTTCGATACCCGGTGGAGGCACGGCACAGTGGTTCGGATCCAACTTTAAACTGTAGGTGCAGTCCCGATTAGCCTTCCTGTGCATAAAGTGGACTTAAAACAACAAATCAATCAATAATCAATATCATGTTAAACTGTCCATATATTTTTAATAGTTCCGTTTTCGAAATAACGGATAGCTAGCATATTGATTGGTTAAGTGTAATCAGTTAAATTATACAAGTATGAATTTAAACAGTGTTGGTGAATGGAGAATAAGATTTATCAGGTTTATAGAACCAACAATTTCAGTATTTGACAGAAATTGTTACACAACTTAACATAGACAATTCAAACTGGGTAAACCAAATAACATGCTGCAGCCGTGCGACCGATTCAGCTATTGTCTCACGAGACATTACAGAATCTTATCTAGAAATTTTTGAAGAACCCGGATCATTTTGTTGTTACACTTTCCAGACTGCTGTGAAATTCAAACTTCTGAGGAAAAGTCATGTGAAGTGAATGATCTCGTGGCGCGGTGGATAGCGCAGGTGGTCAGTATTCTACAGGTCCGAGGATCGATCCCAGCCGGAAATAAAAGTAATTTTCAAAGTCCCGCCTCTGAAATATGGAGCACGTGCGCTAATCTTTACGCTACGCTACATTTTACTTTGATGTTGTTTTCCCTTCCTACTTCAGGATCACAGTAGTCAGCTTGTGATGACAATAGAGTTGGACGGCTTTAGGATGACTACATGTCCTTGAGAAAAGTTTTCGTTCCTGCGGGGATACGATCGTTAGAACTTTGTATCATGGACCAAGTGTTGGATAATTTGATTTCGCTTCTACAACACCAGTTCTGAAGCCCAAGCTCATCACCATGTCTTTTACGTAGATTTCATCGTGTACACGTATTACATACTCTACTTGCATACTATTGTTCTTCATGCGTAGAAGCAGATCGCTATTCCCATGTTAATGTATAGGAACCATCTCAAGGGCAGAGGAAATAGCTGATTTTCTGTTCTGTCATTTCGAAAGATTGCAGCGTAGAGACAGAGCAGTCATTCGCCCCAAGGTGCCTACAGTGTTCCTCAAGTGGCAATGTCTCATTCCTTGCCAAATGGCCACAGCCGTCAAACATTAAGACAGTTTTCATAGCTAGACATGTCTACGAATTGACTAACTGAAAATTTTGCTGCTAGAAAATCTTTCCCCCTTCAAACCTCACACCCAAAGGTTGGAACTGGTCTCTGCAAAAGACTCAGTTCGCCTCGCAGAACGGAGGGCAAATGCCTCGAACAGGAGGCGAAGCTTCAAGTCAATCCGACAGTGGTGTAGTGGTTTGCGTGAATCACTGGCATTCCGTCATTCCGAGGATCGAAACACCGAAACGGTAGAAACTTTTTAAAGAACCCGGATCATTTTGTTATTGCACTTTCCAGCCTGCTGTGAAATTCAAGCTTCTGGGGAAGAGCCATATGAATTGAATGATCTCTTGGCGCCGTGGTTAGCGCAGCTGGTCAGTATTCTACAGGTCCAAGGATCGATCCTAGTCGGGAGTAAAATTAATTTTCATAGACACGCAGTCATTTTTTAAATTTTAATTTCCCGGCTGACTGCTGAAAATGGAAAATATGGAGATCGTGGTGCAGTCTCGCATTTGCTCCATGTTCCAGAGGTCCAAAGTTCGATCCCCATGGCAGCGGAAAGAAGTTTTTTTCAACGCATTATCATTTTCTTAATTCGATTTCTAGATTGTTGCCGTACTTATGTTAGAGATTGGCTGGCTTCTCCGAGGACTTGTCGATCACAGTAGCCTGCTGATTGAACCAATCGATTTTTGATGATGATTGAAGGTTCTTGGAAAAGTTCGTGCCGGTTAGTGGATTTGATCCTTGGACCTCTGGAACACGGATCACGTGCACTAACCACTGCGCTACGCTACATTTTACTGTGAAGTTGTTTTCCCTTCCTACTTCAGGATCACAGTAGTCAACTTGTGGTAACAATAGAGTTGGACGGCTTTACGATGACTACAAGTCTTTGAAAAAAGTTTTCGTTCCTGCGAGGATACGATCGTTGGAACCCTGTACCATGGATCAGGTGTTGGATAATTTGATTTCGCTTCTACAACACCAATTCCGAAGCCGAAGGTCGTCACCATATTGTTTACGTAGATTGCATTGTGCACACATATTACATACTCTACTTGCATATTATTGTTCTTCATGCGTAGAAGCAGATCGCTATTCCAATGTCAATGTATATGATCCATCTCAAGGCCAGAGGGAATAGCTGATTTTCTGTTCTGTCATTGCGAAAGATTCCAACGTAGAGACGGAGCAGTCATTCGCCCCAAGGTGCCTACAGTGTTTCTCAAGTGGCAATGTCTCATTCCTTGCCAAATGGCTACAGCCGTCAAACACTAAGACAGTTTTCATAGCTAGACATACATTTCTACGAATTGACTAACTGAAAATATTGCAGGTAAAAAACCTTACCCCCTTCAAACCTCACACCCAAAGGGTGGAACTCGTCTCTGCAAAAGACTCAGTTCGCCTCTCAGAACGGAGGGCAAATGCCTCGAGCAGGAGGCGAAGCTTGAAATCAATCCGAGAGTGGTGTACTGGTTTGCGTGAATGACTGGCATTCCGAGGATCGAATCTCCACAACGGTAGAAACTCTTTCAAGAACTCCGATCATTTTGTTATTACACTTTCCAGCCTGCTGTGAAATTCAAGCTTCTGGGGAAGAGCCATGTGAAGTGAATGACCTCGTGGCGCGGTGGTTAGCGCAGGTTTTCAGTATTCTACAGGTGCAAGGATCGATCCCAGCCTGTATGGTTGTGCGGGAGAGAGTTTTATTTTGGTCGGGACGGGAAATTTTCTAAATCCCGACATTCGGGACGGGAAATGTTCGAAATATCCCGAAGCTCTGAAAATTTCGAAATCTACACATTTTCACTTTAAGTGATTGTTTTTGCATTTCTGGAATAAAAACTAACAATTTCCGATAAGTTGCAGAAACTTAGAGTGTAGAAAACGTCGAAAATTTACGACTTTTTAAAATGGCCATTCGGCATTTCCCGACTGCTCGGTATCCCGAAAAGTCGGGAAGTCATTTCCCGAAGTCGGGATCGGGACGGGAATTTTCTTTCCCGATCCCGGTCCCGACTTTTCGGGATCCGCACTCACCTACCAACCGGCAGTAAAAGAAATTTTCAGACACGCCGCTATTTTTTAAATTTAATTTCCAGGCTGACGGCTGAAATTGGAAAATAAGGAGATCTTGGTGCAGCGGTTGCACACTTGTCTATGTGCAAGAGGTCCGAAGATCGATATCCCCGTCGCAGCGGCAAGAAATTTTTTCAAAGCTTTATCATCATCTTAATTCGATTTCTAGATTGCTGCCGTACTTATGTTAGAGATTGGCTGGCTTCTCCGAGAACTTGTCACCAGACATTCACGGCAGAAAGTGAAGTACCATGTTCCGATGGCATGGATCTGTTCTCCATAACATGTTATGTCGGGTAGTGTTTATCGAGGAAAATACTTGACGAAATGCTGGCTTGGAAGGCTACCAAATGTGCTTGAGTTGAGGGTGTGTGTATATATTCAATTTACCCGGCAAACTGTGTGGTTCCCGCCACTACGTGGCCACATTTAAGCGGCAGAATAACTAAATGAAGGCAATGTATATGTTCCAGGCGTTGTGTATTGGCTCAGTGAATGACCTCAGGTGCTTGGAAACTGTAATCTGTTTTGACCCAGTACTACAATCAACTGGTACTGAAATTTCGGCGATGTTTTATGAAAATATTTGTATTGTTCAGAGCTATATGTACGTGGTGTTATTTCCTTTAATTGATGCCATATGTGTATTATGAGTGTATTATCTTTCTTTTCCAATCTGTGATATCTGCTTCCTTACAGGTCCCCATGAGATCACCCACTGGAACCACATGCTCCAGAGCCAGAGGAACCCGGTGGCTCAGTGGCATTCCCTCAGGACTCGCCAGGAGTGTGACCAGGTGAGGAGCTGTCACAATGGATCTCTCGTAGGATGTGAAATTTTGTTTATTATGCTTTCCGCAGTGGTCCATATGGGGTGGTGCCCGTCTACTACCCAGATCCCAGAAATGTCAGCTTACATTGCCTGGGTGGAGATATCAGAAACTAGTTAGACCATCCTGGTAGATTATACATTCTCTCCCTTGTAGCTACATCCACAGATTTTCCGAATCTTCTCAGTAGGCCCCGAAAATGGGATTTATACTGAGAGATAGCTAAGTGAGAATTGAGTATAATGCATTTAATATAGAAATGTTATTTCTCATATTGTTTTATCACCCATAACTTGAGAAATTACTAGACTTCTCTGTGAGAGAAGAATAGCGTTATTTCTGACCGTGGCGTAAAGCCTAGAAGAATGTCACAACTTGATTGTAAATTACAAATTACAATCTGTTCCAATATGGAGTAAATGATGTTGACAAGAATAACGTCTCACGCAGTTATCTTTTTATGTGCGGTTTATTTACACTTCTACCCTTCGCCGTAGATACATCTTTTCATTACAGATCCAATCGCAAATGCTCCAAGTTGCCTCTTGCCCCAACACAGAGAGAAATGCACTTCTCAGGACTTCACTCTACGAGCATGCTATTTAGCATAACGCTAACCCGCTCTCGCCAGTTTATCACTCAAGAGTCCCTACACCGTCCTCTCATCAGTGCAGTACATCTTATTTGCGCTACGAGCGCAGTATTTAACATAGTGCTAACCTGCCCCTGCTGTTCATCATGCAGAGGTTCCTAAACATATGGCACTCACTCTCTGTCTCTCTCTATGCATCCATAAAAACTGCCTCAATCCATCGGGCCTTGTATCGGAGTATCTGAGAGCCAGCAACTTCCTGAGAGCCTGGGATTCTGAGATATGAGAGACCGTAACAAGTCGGAACCTGGTATTTATACCTCCGACAAACGACCTGGCCCCAACCACTGGGGCAAGGTCCTATTGTTACCTTTCAAACAGGGAAGCCGTTGAGGGAAAGCAACCATTGGCTTCCCCGCCTACTGGGCAAAAGGTAACCTAGGCAAGAGCATTTACAAATATCCAAACTTTTACACATATACTTTCAATTTTGCAGCTGTGTGCATAAAAGCCACACAGCAGTGAATATACTTTATTCTATTTTTCCAGGTATCTTCCGCTTCTCGAATCGTTCCGTGACGTCGGCATTCACATTCCTCGGTCCACTTCCCATGACTTCAACCAACCACATACGGTGCTTGCTGAGTTGCACGACTCCAAAGCTAAGCTATTTCTAAGCCACTGATGAGGAGAATATGAACACTATGATATTTTAATGTAGTAGGTGTTGTAAAGATATGTTTCATAATTAAATGAATATATTTTAAGAAAAATATGGATTGGTAAAATGAAACACCAGAATTTCTTGTATCATCTATGTACAGTACTTTATGAGTCTATTCCGTCTCAGGATACATTCATTCTATCATTATTAAGACTGATAACTTAAAAGATTTTTAGTTGCGGATGGAGCTGTGTGTTTGATTCCATAGACATTGGCCGTCCAATTTTAGCAAACGCAAACATTTTTGTTCGTCAATTCAATTCTGTGTCCTTTCCAAGTGAGATTAGTGACTGATGAATGTTTTTGGAGCTGGTTTAAATGATGGGCTTTATTTGGGAATTGATAGGTGTCTCGTTGTAGCATAATAGGTAAGAACAGTGCAGAGATATATCTGAGACTCAAAGTTTCCGGAACCCTGTCAAAAAATGTATTGAGAGTTACTGTTTATGGAACGGTCATGTCTTTCAAAGGCCTAGTTATGACTGCTACAAGAAGGTACACGATTAAAGACAATTTTTTCTGACTTTGTTGGAATCTTTGGGTCCGAAATCTAGTTAAAATACTATAATGTCAACCTTTCTTATATATTCTAGCAAAGAGAAACTATACAGACTAATATTTAGACACCTCTCTAGTCGGCTGGTGGTTAGAAGACCTAAAGCAATTGTGTACTGGGAAGCCAAAAATCCTATTGATTTTTTACAATCAGCAACACAAACATGCATAAGCAAGTGAGCAAACTATAAGCTAGAAAATACCCAGAATCGCATCATTATTGTTGAAACGGTTGAGATGTGATAATTTTGCTTCAATTAGTGGTACCTGGTAGCCTTGTGCTGTATTGTAGAAGATATCAGTATGGAGATAGGCACGTATAGTATTTCTGGTGGAATGAGAGACAGGGGTTGTGTTGTGTGACAATTGCAAGTGAAAAAAGTTTGAACAGTACATGACTATCTGGATATTCAAATTATCAGTTGCTTTCAAAACAGGTAGCAGATAACTTAACATCTGTAACCCTATCAACTACACTAGCACATTCCAGGAATTTCTGGATCTACCTGGTATGCATAACACAAAACCACAGAGTTCAAAATCAACAATTGAAATGTATTATGCAAATTACAAGACTGAAAACGAATGGTAGATATGTATTATTATTTTTTCATTTCTGCCTTATTAAAGCTTTCCAGGTAAGAATTATTCACCTCTGTCTACTTCCAATGGCTGGGTTCTGCAAAAATTGAGTCTGTCTGTACATACATATATTTGTGGATGCTTTATATGGGTGGCTGTTTGTAACCTTTTGTGTGTTTACAAGTGATATTATATACTATTTCATTGACTATGGCTTTACATATGTGAAATATATTTATACAAATTATACAACCTGCTTTGTGACTCATGTAAAGAATCAAAAGTGTAGTATTACAGTTTTATTATTTCTGTATATAGGTTTACTATGGTATTCAAACCTTCACGGTGCTAATGTTTTTAGTTCCTTTAAAGTCTTATTGAATTCATGCAGTAACAGTGCCAGTGTAATGTAAATAATATACAGGGTGTCCAGGTAAATATCTACCAATAAGAAATTAAATTATCTCAGCAACCAATAGTGATAGGATCGTCCGGTTTCGTTTGTCTGAAAGAGAAACTCAAAAATTTTTATCACCAACACTAAATATGCAATGCACTCACCTTAATAGATCTCCACATAAGCTCCTTTGGTTGGTTGCCAAACATCGAGGCGGTACTCAACCTCCCTCCAGGTGTTTTGTGGCCTCCCCAATGGCACAGTGGTAGTGTCGTTGCTTTGTAATCAAGGGGTCCCAGGTTCGATTCCTGGTGGAGGCACATAGTGGTTCAGAACCCACTTTAAACTGTAGGTCCAGTCCCAATTAGCCTTACTGTGCATAAAGTGGACTTGAAACACCAACTCAATCAATCAAATCCAGGTGTCTTGTAACATTTGAGGCGTCACAGATTCACATGCAGCGATAATTTTTTGCCAAAGATCGTCCAAGTCTTGTACTGGTGTTTGGTTCACGACTTGATGTACCACCATAGAAAGTAGTCTTTTGGGGCCAAATCAGGGGACCTCAGGGGCCATTGAATAGGTCCTTCCCTTCAAATCCAGTTCTGTGGGATTTCAAAGAATGGAAAAAGGTGTTAGAAAGAGTGGAAAGGACAAGAGAGAAAGAGGAGAGGAGAAGAAAGAAAAATGAAGGAAAAAGAGCGTGAGATATAAAGCCCAACCACATTCTATATGGAAGTAAATATCTTTAGCCTTTTAGGTGAAAGTACAGTTAACAAGGAAAGCCACCTGCTAGAAAGTTCCATAACAACTTTCTAATAGTCTGGAGAGAGTAATGTTTGTGCATATATAATGCCCTGTTTTTGTATCTTGTTACTTTTGTACTTCATACAGAGTCTGAAGAAGACCTTGCTAGAAGGTTGAAACGTTACGTTTAGTTTATGTTTTTAATAAAATAAATTACTGCCTTGGTCAGCATATTTATTTCTTTTTCTGTGGGAAATGGTGATCGAGAAAGTTTTCGACATTCCGTACGTAATGCGGAGGAGCCCTGTCCTGTTGAAATGTGTATCCATTTGGTATACGGCGTACAGCATAATGTTCCAACATTTACAAGTAGGTGTTAGCTGTAACTGTATCATCTTTAAAGAAAAAGGCCTGATCACATCATGAGTCAACGCACACCACACATTTAATCTGGGACTGTCCCTTTCATGTTCTACCACGAAGTGGGGATTTTCCTCACTCCATATCCTGCAATTATGTCTATTCACTTTACCTGATGTTGGAAAGTGGCTTCGTCAGAAAATGCTGCACGATTTAGGAATTCATTTTCTTCATCAATGCACAATAACATTTCAATAGCGAACTCCTTCCTTCGAGGTCTGTCTTTACGATTAATTTTTTGAACGAGCTGTATCTTGTAAGCTCTAAGCTGCAACCTTTTGTGTACAATGTCATGCACAGTTGATCGAGGGATTTGAAGTTGTGTACTCGCCCGACTAATCAATTTTCGTGGGCTTCATTGAAAAGCTTTCCGAAATGCCTCCACTTTTGCCTCACTCACATGTTTTGTGCCACAGCCTTCCTTCCGCAACACAGAACCCATTTCCAACAATTGTTTATGCCATCGAACAATGGAATGATGGTGGTTCCTGTCCATATTGTTGTCTGACTTTTCTCCGTATGATAACAGGAGACTTGAATTCAGCAGACCAAAAACAGCACTCAACTTTCTGACGCACTGTAAATGAAGCCATTTTGCTCACTTGTACACAAACGCGAAGCGAATGCATCTAGCAATGTTGGCACCTTCCACCTCTTGGTGATAAAACTTGTTCTGTTTCTCTTTCAGACAAACGAAACTGGACGAACCTATCACTATTGGTTGCCGAGCTAATTTAATTTCTTATTGGTAGATATTTATCCGGACACACTGTATTGTAAATGCCATTTTAAACTGAGAATCTAAGTGTTACATTATAGTCTTAATTAACTGAAAACTACTTACATTTCTAATTCAGTTCTGGAAATTCTGTTATTTAAGCACATATCCAAAGCACAGACACAACTTTCATGTTATTACACAATCCCTCAATTTAGCAACTTAAATTATTTGTATTCCTGATTTACTATGGAAAGTTGCTTATTCACATATGGCAATTTCTTTTAAAGAATAGTTTGCTTTAAAATATAAGAAGGTTAGTTTAATACCGACATGACAGTAGCTTGCTAAGCCAGTGAATAGTAGTTTCAAGGAGGTGTGTTTTGTACTGTAATTAGTGGTAAATTCTATCAAGTAAGCGAATATGAATTGATTATATACAATCAAGTATATTGTCAAATTCAATGTGCAGTAGATCAACCAAGAAAATGGCCACCTGAGTGGAAGACTGAACTAATGGAATAGTAGTTCAAGTCAAGTGAGTAAAATTGTAGATGAAGCCAATTGAATTACAGACCCAACTCTGTGATCGTATATCTTTGTGATACAGCGAACGAAGTTATACAACCGATCAAGTAGACTGTGAATGCTAGACAATATAACAAAGGGAGGATTAGATCCAGCAAGTCCGTATTAGATCAAAACTAGAAATATATCTAAGAAGGAGATGATAGTTTACAAGTGGACAGTAGATATAATCAAACTAGCAGTGTATTTAATCAGGTGAGTGGTATATCTAAACAATTCAGTGGACAGAGATGTAACCAAAGGAACTGGTAGAGCCGTTCAAGTGGGTAAAGAATACTCTGCAACAACTGGGAGTGGAAAATACAATAGCATGAAAAGCATTATTCCTGTTTAAGAAACAAATTGTGAAACTAAATGTCAATTAGAGACTGCGTGAACTATAATCAATTTTTATGCGTATGTATGTATTCTTATATTATCATCAAATGTCAATCCAATTCAAGTCTCAAATCAATCTCCAAAGTCTGATAGAGACAACCCTTGCAACTATATAGTATTTTATTAGATCTCCACCTATATTTTTGTAAAATTTCCAGCCATTTCAATTAGGAAGTTTCTAAGATGAAAAGAATACAATTTCTCTTCTTTGAATTCATATTTTTGTAAACTAAACTATGTAAAATTTCCAAACAGAAATTGCTAATACAATATTTTTACATTGGAACCTGTATGATCGTCACATATTTTTTCTTATAAAAGCTTGTGTTTGTATGTTATTCATTCATATTGCTTATTTTGTATGTACACAATTTTATTTTTAAATGATACTCCATGATCTGTTGTAGCAATAATGAAATAAAATTTAATAACAAGGAAAGAGTTTCATAACTTTATGGAGGAAAATTTCACTGTATTACTACATCAGATCTAAAATAATGTGTTTGTGTGTTGCAAATTAAGAATTTATTTCTTAAAGCTGTAATAAAGATTTCACTATAATTGAATAAGGATTTTGTCTAATGTTTGGCAAATATTGTGATGGTGGACTTTGTTTTCTGCAACGATGTTATTTCATTTGTGTATTTTTTCTGGAACTTTTAAGTTCCTTAAAAACTTTTCGAAAATCACACTTTACCAAAACAATTCTTTTTCATGAAATAATATTACTTATTGTGAAGAGAAAAAACGAGACGTGAGGGTTATATTTACGATGTCTTGATTTACAAATAGATACAAAATAAACTTACAAACAGTAATGAGTGTGTAAATGGATTTTCCTGATCTCAAAATTGTTCCAGTACACTTCAGATGGCAATGATTATATAGACTAGGTAATGTTTTTTAAATAAAAGGAGGAGTATTCAAATACGAGGGCTATTTTTTTTTTCAACCTCCGATACGGCATGAAATCAAAACCACAGTTAATAGCAAAATGGGTTTATTGACAAATGTTACGTACACGTATCATTTACTTTTCAAGTAAGCCACAAGAGGATTCAGACACTTATCGTACCGATGCACCAGCTTTCCAATACCCTCTGCAAAAAATGTCTCCACGTCTGCACTGTGTCCCGAATGTCCCGAAGCTCCTCTTTAGTGTGGAAACACCGTCCTCCCAACCACTTCTTCTCTCAGTATGCAGCCACATTGATTGTGGTCCCCGGCTCCATAAAGTCACACAGTAACACACCTTGCACTTGGCGGGAGAGTCTATTGTAGCAGACATCTCTACACGCTCGTCGTTCAGCTTCAACTGAAGCCTTGGCGCCATCGGAGGTTGAAAAAAATAGCCCTTGTATTATATTAAGGTGATTTAGGAACTGTTGCTTCAATTATATCATTTTTGTGTGTAAGGTATGAGAAATGTTGTGTCTAAATATACATATTATTTCATTATTGCAACAAACAGATCAAAGGTAGCTCTGTCTAAATGACAAGTTTCTTATCAAGTGGTGTCAAAGCCACGTTCGGATGTACAGGTACTAGTTGTAGCATACGATAGAGGAAGTTGTATTTTTGAGAACCATTTCTGTGTGTCCTAATTTTCTTGTTAAGGAAGTTGTTGTATTAAGTGTTTAAGACTACCCAGTATATCCTGCTTTTGTCATATATCTGTTTACTCAAGCACTGTAATATATAAAGAAGCACAAATAAGAATAAAAAAAACTATTAAAGCTGCAACATTTTACGTATTCTTATCGAAGTGCTGCTGTAATTCATTGTATTCATTATATATTTATGAAGGTTCACTCTTGAACCTTGAATCAATTTCTGCAACAGAATAAGTGGCAAGGATGACACATGACATTGTAACTTGCTTGGACATTTTCCCCATTCAATCTTGTCTTAAATAAAAAAACTTTTTTTTTCCTTGTCTTTTTTCTTTTCTCCTAACCCTGCACATTTTAATTCGTTATGCTAATACAGCCAAAAATTTCAGAAAGAATGTCGTTGGCTAAATCGTTATCTAAAGCATGTGGAGTTGATCCAAAATTTGAAGCACTTGACACCTAAGCATCCCTTTTATGAAGTCTGGATGAAAGCTTAGTAAATAGCAAATCTTATTTTACAATAGCTTCAACATAGTTACTACAGACTACCTTTTTTCCATCTACTGCTTCAGATGAGGATCTTCATAATGCAGTGATTGCCCTCCATATCGAGTACGAAGAAACTGATTGGATGAAACCTGAATTCATGCATTGCTGTATTATCGTATTTGATACCTTTACATTAAAGACTGCATTTATTCAGAGATATTCATATTCTAAGGGCGATCCTTTCCTGTCTGTAGCACACCAAAGAGTTTGTCGTTTTCTGACAGAAAAAAAACCATAGCAGCAGCTGTAAAAGTAATGCTGTAAGCATACAGTACTGCTGTATCTGCATTTTTTTTTAACCAGACTTGGCTTCTACCAGATCAATATATTACAATGTTACAAAAGAAAAATCACAACAGTTTTCAGATTAAAGGAACATTTTAAATTATCTTCACTATATTCTGTGGTTCTGGTTATGCAAGATATGTAATATGTCAAGATACAATTTATTTATATTTTTATTACAGTACAATATAATACACCATCAGCATTAAGAAGCTGTCTTGATCAGCTCATCTTAGCTGCATCAGATTTCTCACATGAAAGAACAATATCTGCAAAAGAATTGAAGCAATATTAGGAACAACAGTAGAACTTAAAAAAAAGAAAGATAAAGTGCTCCCCTGTGCATTGCACCATGCCATGAAGGCGTATAGAAGGTGTGAAGTTAAGGCACCACACTTTCTTGATCACGGCCAAAGGTGCGGATGATGTGATCAGCACCACACCCCTGGCTGCCTTTAGCCTCTAGTTTCCTCTAGGTACCCACTTTATAGGACACTGGGTGGGTGCCGGAGCTGCTTGAACAGGTGAAAAAAATCCCCATTCTCCCCAGCTGGGGATCGAACCCAGGTCTCTCATATGGTAGTCAGACCCCCTAACAACTGAGCTACCATGGCACAACGATGGAACTTAGCAGGTTAATGTTAATCTTATACCACATGTAGTGCACTCACAAAATCAAATATTTTTAACAGAAATAGGTAATAAGACCAATAGCTTAAAGTGGAATCACAGCAAATGGAACCAAGAAACACATCTAGAGCCTTTATTAAAAGATGAAGATGTTAATGGTACAGTGGGATCCATGAGCATTACTGTGCAACTTGTCCATCACCATGTTCGTGCACTTCATTTGACCCAAAAAGAGCTTCAAGAATTAAAAGAAAACTCAAAACAAGCTCTTGCCAACTTCTGCACCAGAATACATAAAAATCCATCGATTAAAAACACACAGGATGTAAGAGAAAAATTAATGAAAATAGTCATGGGCAATTTGCATAGTAATACTCATGGACCCCACTGTACAGCAAGATCCTTCATAGAAATCACCGCAAACACAAAAACATTACCATTCAATGCAATTGTGGCCTTCAGATATTTCTCATAGATTTAGTTGTATTGAACTCCATTGACCATGTTACATTTCTTAATCTTGCATATCCATTTCATTTTGACTCTCTTTTAATATTTAGCCACTAACAATGGAAATAGGTACTAACAGTGGAAATAAGCAATTCCTGGAACAATAGAATTACATATATTAACATAAAAACCATTCACCTTTATTGAACAGAGCCTCTGTGGACAGGACCTTTTCAAACTTGCCGTGCCGTACAAAAAAAATACAAATCAAAGCTTGAGAAGTGATTGCCATAAAGAGATGAAATTGGTTTTGCTTTCTTAAAGACAGGTAAAATTTATACATTGTGCCTCCCAATAATGAGTGTCAAAGGAGGAAGAAGAAGAAAATGAATTTTAAAAAAAAATACACATAGATGTCCCTGTGGTCCCCACAATAGACCAAAGTGAATGAAAAAATGTAGTATGTAACAGAGGTACATTCATACAACCATGCAAAGCTTCGATGAAAACAGGCTGATACTTTCTTATGAAAAAAAATAATAACAATGTATAAGAGTGGCAGTGTTGGCAGCTTAAGGAAACAATATACAGAATTTCAATAGTAACAATGGATATATAGCTTTGTAATTAAAGTATGTAATACCTTTAGAGGCATACTAATAAACAAAAGAGACAGAACTGAAATGTCATGTGTAATTTACAAGGAATGGCATGTTAATTGCTGCCACGTGGTGCTCAGCAAATTTTAAAAATTAGGCCTTTGCTCCCCATGTCCCCCTGGACCCTGAGTTGTCGCACATTGTTAAAGTGTTGCTTTTTCTCATTATTATATTGTCAAATTGAAAATTTTAAGAAAAAAGCGCTAGTTTAGGAGTCATAGCATACTATGAGGGGTGACAAAGGACTTTTTCAATCTCTGCTTGTTAATGATAGTAACAATTGATTTATTATTATTTTGTAATTCGAGTATGTCATGCCTTCATATGTGAACTAATGAACAAAAAAGACAGAACTGAAATATCATGTGTAGTTTTCAAGAAATGGTGTGTTAATTGCTGCCACGTGGTGCTGGAAGATATATATATCCCATCTTTCCTCAACGGAAATACCTGTGCAGGAGACATATCTCTGATCCATCCACAGGAGGTTAAATACTACTGTACCAAAAGCACATGGATCTGTTCAATGGAACAATACAGGCATTTAAAACAAAATCTGGGTTCTACTCATGAATAAGTACACAAAGTATCACTGAAGATTTTATACTTACTGTTTACCACATTTTTCACTGTCTTGGTTGTCACAGAGTCTGGAAAATCTGTCAAGTAGTTGTTCCCTTCATCGCATGTCTTGCCAATCAGAGGATCCAAGGGCAGTCCACCAAGAAACACTTCCCCCAGCTCCTGTGCCATCTTTTCTGCTCCTCCAGATTCTGCAGGAAATATTGCTGATTCAACCTGTTCATATAGGTAGAGAAATGTGTAGCAATCAACAAATCCAAAGGAATGTTACACAATCTCTTAGCTTAATGGTATTTTGGGCAAAAATAGGTTACTTAACATTTATGTATGTCTGCACAGATTGAGGTGTGGTTGATTTAATTAACATAACTTATTTGTGTAATTAGGTTTATCACAATGAGGAGATTAGACAGATAGTAACAACAATGTGAGGAGAAATATCCATAATCTTCTTGAAAAGTACCATCAGAGTTCCATCCTGCAACAACTGAAGAAAAATCTGACATTTGAATCTGTAACCTCTAAAAGTGGGTGGGAGTGTGAGTAGTAGCAGAAGTACTTACATAAATGCTTCAGAGATTTTATTTAGTAACATACAATAACTATGATTGATATAACTAATGAATAGTGATTTCTGATTTTAATGCATCTAGGTTACTTTTTTCAAATATAAAATGTAAGAAAACATAAATCTCTTAGACAAAACAATGTGCTATTGCTATATCTAAATGTTGCTTGAGTCATTCCATGTGAAGTCAACACAGCCCACAACCTGACCAACTCCGATTTTCATGAAATTTGGGCAGTTGGAACTATGCATGGAACGTAGTAACTATAAAAAATTTGAGTCTCGTGCGTCTTGTAATTGTTAAATTATTCAAGGTCAAAGTTAGCATAAATTGCCCTTTTTTGCACTCGTTTAGCTATACTAAGTGTGCTGTAACTCCGTCCCTATTTCACCTACAAAGCTCAAATAAAACTTATTGTACAGGGAATTGACCAAGCTTTCCAGTGATATATAACAAGCCTACCTTTAGATAAAAATATAATTTTGTCACGTGACCTTAACCTTTGACCTTGAATATCTCAAAACATGTCATCACCAAAAATCGTGAATAAAATATATTTTGTCCCTCTTACCATACTCTATAACATATCAAAAAATCATTCTGGGACTGCAATGGAATCAGAAGATACAAAATAATATGTGTAACTATGTGACTGATAAAAGCCTCATTACATGAACTATGACGAGTCAAATGTCCCTTAACACCCCCTACAAAATGTAAAGGA
This sequence comes from Lepisma saccharinum, assembly GCF_977018435.1. Taxonomy (NCBI): domain Eukaryota; kingdom Metazoa; phylum Arthropoda; class Insecta; order Zygentoma; family Lepismatidae; genus Lepisma; species Lepisma saccharinum. The sequence continues at coordinate 45,433,287 of NC_139242.1, forward strand.
GTTATCCTGGGTATAATTGGTCATGAAAGAAATAGGTTAGGCACAGGGAGATCCCAAGCTGTGTGTGTCAAGCGCAGGTCCGGAATATTGACTGCCATATTGAATTCAATGCAAAAATTTCAAAGGAAAGGGTGTGATGTAATATATCAAATCAGGCTAGAATTTCACGAGAAATGAAGCGGCGAAGGTTTTTCAAATGTATCTTTAGCCAGCAAAAAGTTATTACTGCATGATTGTAACCATTTTCTCCTTTTCGAGGTGTTAAAAACAAAGCATTCGAATGCTCCTAACGTGTTAGGAACTCATCGAGATCACGCTGACATTTCAGGAGAGAAAGAAGTATACGCACCATTGCATATGATTTTAATCAGCGACATTCACGAAATAGTTGAATAGTGAAGAATATTGGGCAAGGTATCTCAAACAATTACGTGACACTTCCTTTGGAATGAAAAATTCTTCAGTGAGAGACTAATTTTTATGTTTTATGAAGTTAATAAAAAGAATATGCAATACCTGTGATTTGATAATCTACAGTAGACATATCCCAGCCGAATTGTTGTTGCTGGTAAGCTAATGATATGGTATAGTGTATGGAGAATGGGAATGGTTGATCCATATTCAACAACGGAACCTTAAATGGTGAGGGCTTTTTGGATTTTGTTTTCTTATGCTTGTAATAACCGTAAACTACAGGAAAATAAAAATACTTCTTGGATTTGTTAAGTGAACAGGTTTTTCAACCCTGCTTACGGGATATGGCACTTCTCCAAAGTTTTGAAACAGGACAGTGTGTGACCACACTATGTGGACATTGTGGCAATTTCTTCATGATAAATTTCTAAGTAGATTGATGGACAGATGGGGATCTATTAAAAGGCCTGCACCTTCCCCAGATCTAACATCTTAGGAGGTCTTTTACCTTCAGAAACATTTGAAGAGAATGGTGCATGCACTAACAGTCCGTGATATTGACTATCTGAGAGAAGGCATAGTTGCTGCTTGCGATGATGTTGCACTTGCTACATTGCCAAATGTTCTATGTGAGTGTGAGAGACGCCAACGAGTGTGCTCACAGAAACAATGACAACATTATAAAGTGCATATATCGTAAGTGAAAGATATGCATATAACTTCTTGCCGGATAAAGATACGTTGAAAAAACCTTCGCTGCTTCAATTCTCGTGAAATTCTAGCCTGATTTGATACATTACATCACACCCTTTCCTTTGAAATTTTTGCGTTGAATTCAATATGGCGGTCAATATTCCGGACATGCGCTTGACACACACAGCTAGGGATCTCCCTGTACCTAACCTATTTCTTTCATGACCAATTATACCCAGGATAACTCCTTTACATTTTGTAGGGGGTGTTAACCTTTTGCCGCCCAAGCGTCTCGAACGAGATACCCAAATGTAACCCTCACTGTCCCAAGTATCACGATCGAGATGCTGTGTCAAGGTCGTAGTTTTTACGTTATAACTTTTCTATTTTTAGCTAGAATTTCGACTTTATTTTTTTATATTGTTCCTAACACATGTATTTAACAGAAATGGTTTTTTGCATTTTTTTGTCTTCGTGAAAATGGAGGGGAAAAGGCGGGAAAAGGTACTTCTCTTTTGCGGCTCTTTTCAACGTCAAATTTTTGCTGATAAAGGAAGATGGGCTTTGTTGTTCTAAAGCAATGCTTTTCACTCCCGTCTGTTAACTGCATTTGAAGGAAACTTGTTTATCAGTATCCGATGTCAAAATGAAAGTTTTCCGTGAGGGTGCATGCAGGGGGTGCGAGGTGGGGGAGGGGGAAGACTGGTTGTTGAATCTGCGTTGTGAGGATGGAATTTCGAAGCACGCTGAAGGAAACCTTTTTTTTTTTAGCACAAGTGTCCACAAGTTGCGACAGGGGTTACCCTGCATTGTCTAAAAATAGAATTTCAAGCAGCTGCAAGAATCGCCGCTCATTTTTCACTGCATTCTAGCTTTTTGTCCGTGAATGTTGTGCGTAGGTGTCGTTTTGTGCCCAAGTGCGAGGACATTTTTTGGGTGAAGTGACAATTTTTTAAAATAATTTTTTGGGGTTTTCTCCCTTCCCCCTCCATATATACGCCAAATTTGCATAAATTTTGCATTTTGACATTTTCTTCGGGGGGGGGGGGAGGGCGGGAGGAAACATCATTTTTTTAAGAAAAGTATTTTTGACGGGATTTCCCCCCCTTCCCCCTCCATATGTACGCCGAATGTGCATAAATTATATACCGTCTGAATCTGTGATTCATTCTGCGTACAACGGTATATCTTTCATATCTCTAGGGCATTTAGTTTCTGAGCTATAGTCATTTCAAGGTACCGCTGCATTTTGAAGCTTGAATCAGTGGCGTGCCCACCATTCCTTTTGGGGGTACAACTCAAGTTACATTGGTCATACGACAATGATGCAAATATTTTTCTGTTTCTTACATTCCAGTGATAATTTCTATGTGCATTTTGAACTTTTCATATCCTTTTTTTCGGGGGGCGGGGGGGGGGGGGAGAAACCCCATTTTTTAAAAGAAAAAGTATTTTCAGGGGATTTCCCCCCTTTCCCCCTCCATATATACGCCGAATTTGCATAAATTTCATATAGTCTGAATCTCTGGTTCATTCCGCGTACAAGGGTATATCACTCATCTCTCTAGGGCAATTAGTCTCCGATCTACACTCACTCATTTAATTGAAACTCTGCATTTTGCTCAAAATCGGCTCAGTACCGAGAGGCTTACATGTGAAAATGGCCTTGGGCGCCAAAAGGTTAAGGGACATTTGACACTCTTCATAGTTCATGTAATGAGGCTTTTATTAGTCACATAGTTACACATATTATTTTGTATCTTCTGATTCCATTGCAGTCCCAGAATGATTTTTTGATATGTTTTAGAGTATGGTAAGAGGGACCAAATATATTTTTTTTCACGATTTTTGGTGATGACATGTTTTGAGATATTCAAGGTCAAAGGTTAAGGTCACGTGACAAAATTATATTTTTATACAAAGATAGGCTTGTTATATATCACTGAAAAGCTTGTTCAATTCCCTGTACAATAAGTTTTATTTGAGCTTTCTAGGCGAAATAGGGGCGGAGTTACAGCACATTTAGTATAGCTAAGCGGGCTCAAAAAGGGCAATTTATGCTAAATTTGACCTTGAATAATTTAACAATTACAAGACAAAGGAAACTAAAAATTTTCATAGTTACCAAGTTCCATGTATAGTTTCAACTCCCCAAATCGGAGATGGTCAGGTTGGAAATTGCACATATCTGTGTTGATTTGGCATGGAATGACTCTTATATGCTTTAAAATTAAAATTAACTACATATATTGTTATAATGTTCTCTTTATTAATATCTGTATGATAAGAGCACTTTCTGCATCAACTTGGCTTGTTTAATAAATTAAGAAAAAATAAGTAAAATTATGAACCATAATTAAGGTACTCACGTTTTCCGCGAAGCTGTTTTACATTATTTTCTATTAATTTCAGTACCACCATCCTTGTTGGAATTCGTTGTGTTGTTGCTTGGCGCGTTTCTGTTGTTTTTTCCTAAATCGCCGCTAGGTGTGCTGCTGTCGCCTGTATGTCTGCATATGTGTCGTCTGCTGTTCACCGGTGTTAATTGCTACACTAACGGAAGCCAGGTGTGGTGTGCCTGACCACTATCTATGTTCAGTTCATGATTGTAGTGCATGATGGCTTGCGTTTCTTTGATTTGAGGATGGAGGCAGTGGCTACCGAAATTAATAGAAAATAATGTAAAACAGCTTCGCGGAAAACATGAGTACCTTCATTATCTATTATTGCGTCTCTCATTCCCATAGTATGAATAATGAACCATATTAAACAGGTAATTTTGATTAAAATCAAACAGTGGTGGATCAGCAACATACAAAGAAAAACTGAGGAAATCTCGTCTCTTAATTGTAGCAATGAATTCTTACCTTGCATTTTGGGCATACAAAAGTGCTCATGTTCTCCACAACTCCGATCACAGGTATGTTCATCTTGTGGCAAAAGTTAAGTTCCTTCCTTACATCGAGCAGAGCCACTTCCTGAGGAGTGGTCACAATGATTGCACCCGTGAGCCCTGCTTGCGCCAGATACTGGACAACCGACAGGTGTTCATCCGATGTGCCTGGAGGGGTGTCTATTATAAGATAGTCCACTTGACCCCAGTCAACCTCACTCAGGAACTGACGGATCATTCCTGTCAGAAGAAAAAAAACTGTCAATACAAAAGGGTAATTTCGCCCGACCCTGTGGCCGAGTGGTTAGCACATCGCGCTGCGACGCCAAGGGTCCCGGGTTCGAATCCCGGTCGGGCTTGGTTGTTTGTGAATGTCCATTCATCAATTTCATCATTTCATCACTCATCCCCATCTTCGCAAATTAGCCAAGAGGCACAAAACGCGAAGTAAAATAAACTAAATCAAATCAAATCAAATCAAATCAAAAGGGTAATTTTCACAATGCATGTCTCCATCACTTGGGTTTTAAAGAGTCTAAGGCATTGCACTGGTTAGTGAACAATTTGCATTAACTACAGTGAAACCTACATTTTACATTCCTGGATTTTTAAGTTTTCCTATGGTATACATTCCAACTTCGTAGTCCCAATAGTGCAAAATGTTATGAAATGTTCCTGGAATTAATGCCTTTGAAAAATGGAAAAATCAGGATTCCACTGTACACTGTAAATGAATGGAAACCTGGAATTGGAACTGTGTTTTAAATGGTTTTAAATTGTATTTATTATATTTCAACATATTTTCTTCAATGACAATGTATTGAGTTGCTTATAGTATGCATCACATTGTAGCATTATGTTGTGTGGGCCAGCATCTTTTGGCTTATAAATACCAAATAGTTTTAATAAATTATTATGGAGGAGATAGAAAAGATACATGAGAAATATACCTGCAATACTTAATTTGTAATTTTCTTGGAAATGAATACATAAATAATATTTTAATACTTTTATACGAGGGTGAATCAAATATGAACGAGCCTTGTGCGGAAAAACAAAATGTATTGAAGGAAACAGAGACATTGCCACATCCTATTTTTCTACATAGTCTCCGCCCTTAGTGATACATTTTTCCCAACGTTGTGGTAGGTTCTTGATGCCGTTCTCGTAGAATGAAGCTGGGCGGGTAGCCAACCAGTTGCGCACAAAGGTTTCCACCTGATCTTTTTCGCAAATTGCTCGCCCCCAAGTGCTTCTTTGAGGGGTCCGAACAGGTGAAAATTACATGATGAAAGGTCTGGGCTGTACGGTGGATGCGGAACCGGTTCCCAGTGCATTTCCACCAGTTTCTGCCACATAACACCTACTGTATGGGGTCTGGCATTGTCGTGGAGGAACAAGACCTTTCAGATGGGACAGCCTCGTCGTTTGCGTCGATACTGCACCTAACTTGATCCAGGAGGCCGCAGTAGTAGGGTGCGTTGATGGTCCGACATTCGTGTAAGAAATCCACCAGTATGATCCCCCTCAAGTCCCAAAACACCGTGGCCAACACCTTCCCCGCAGACAACCGAACTTTGGCCTTCACGGGGTTTCCTTCGCCTTTCCTCCTCCACTCCATGCTGGCACGCTTGGATGCTGGGGTGTAATGATGCACCCATGTCTCGTCACAGGTAACGATGCAATGCAAAAACGCTTCCCCTTCCACGTCAAAACAAGTGTGAAGCTGGCGAGCAATGCGAACTCGGTCATCTTTTTGAGCAACATTCAGCAGCTTGGGAACCCACCGAGCTGTGATTTTGTGGAAGCCCAAGTGCTTTGTGATGATTGATTGGACACTTCCATAGCTCACACCAAGTTCTGCCGCAATTTGCTTCACATTGACTAGGCGATCCTGTTCGACAAGCTCACGAACACGAGCCATGTTGTCGTTCGTCACACTGGTGCGAGGACGACGGGGGTGCACTTCATTCGCAACACGTTCACGGCCTTGCTGGAATTCCTTACACCACACCTTCACTCTTGCCCATGAGAGGGTACCATTCCCAAACTGGGCCTGCAGTCTCCGGTAAATTTCAGCCGGTTTGACGTTTTCCTGGGTGAGGAACTTGATGATTATGCGTTGCGCAACAGACACTGGCAAACTCTGCTCACTCATCGTGAGAGCTACTAAACGAAGCATGCGACACGCCGGCTGTTCTGGTTCCTGACTCACGACAGCCCCACCTACCGACCGCACATGCCTAATCACACCCTGCTACCCACTCCGACGCTTAGCCAATCAAGGCTCGTTCATATTTGATTCACCCTCGTATATACTAAGAATATAACAAAAATTTAATATAAAAATAGTGTTGTTTATGGATAATAAAATTAAATGTACTTGAAACTACTATTTAATAATGGTACAGCAGCACGAGGAGGAGGTACAATAGTAGCAGTATTGGTAGCAGTAGCAAAACTATTAAAATTTGTTTGCATATCCCTGGGCTAATATTAGTTGAGAGAGAAAGATATATATATATATATATATATATATAGATAGATAGATAGAGAGATAGAGAGATAGAGAGAGAGAGAGAGAGAGAGAGAGAGAGAGAGAGTGAGTGAGTGTGTGTGTGTGTGTATGTGTAGTGTGTGTGTCGTGGAATGAGATGAAATTTGGTGTGTTATTGAACTCCCAAAGAAGAGAGATTCTCAAACATCATTCTTGAGACTCTGCTAAATTGGAATGGAACTGAACCTACAGTTTCAAGTAGGATACAAACCACTATGCCATCTCCAGGGATCAAACTGTGAACCGCTTGATTAGGAGTTAGCCACTACACTATCTACCAAGGCCGAATTTCGATGAACGGGTTTTCACATTTGCATTTCAAGCGTGATAGCATTCTCCATAGCACACCTACTCAAAAATCAACTTACCGCCAAGTATATGACATGATGATAATTATTCTCATTAAAATTGCTGAAATTACTTAAATTAACCTCATATATTTACCATTCTTCTTTGGTCCTCTCCATATGACTGCATCATCGGGACTCCCAAGAAGAAATCCAATGGACATTACACAAATGTTGTCCGTGATCTCCTGCAATGTAATGCAAGCTCTTCAAATAAAACAGTAGTAGTTAGGCAGATTAAAGTGTACTCTATAAGTATCGGCTGATAGGCACATTGTTAAAATTGCCAATAATTTTAACAACCCAATATTTATATAAATAGCTTGTAACTTAGTGTAAAATTCTGTCATTTTGTTCTTATTTTATGAATATATACATTTGTGATTCATATAACCATTCTACTGAAATGTAAATGTCTAAATGACAGTTTATTCTCCAAAGGAAAATTTATTGCAGTCATCTGATGACACTGATTGATTACAGAGGTGAATGAACCATTTGGGATCCTCAATAAACATTTGTAATTTTGTATTGGAGGATATCAGTCCATTCTTAAAACCAGCTTAAGAAAATATGTAGCAAGTACCTGCTTCTCAAATAAAGTTTGATCTTGCTATGATTTACCAACTTAGTGTTCGAGCTGCTTGTAACAATTATACTTCAACAACCTAACAATACAACAATGAAGTGTCTAGAAGTCCCAATATAGGCACCAATCATATTTGTGGTTGTTTAATGAAGGTTGTGTATCTCCTTTGGTTGAGACAATGAGGATGAAATATCATTAGATGAAATGGAGGAAAGAACAAAATACCAGTGAACATCTTTGGAGGGAAGGTATTGAGATGAACAAACATCCAGTCTTTATTTGAAGTGATATTTTTATATTCCCTTTTATCAAATAAATTTATATAAATTGAAAAGATATGCAACATAAAGCAAATGCAAACTTCTTCTTACCCTGCAGTATTCAATGTCGGATGCCTCTTCAGTTGTTGATTCTTTATCAATGTTCAATTTCACACACAAGATCCATATTATTGTATCAATTGTTATTTTACACCACTTCTTTGATCATGGTGAAGGGGATGAAGAATGATTAGAAGATATTGATGGACACTTGCAAATAACACCCATGCCTAAGCCAGGATGTGAAAGAGGGAACCTTTTTAGTGAGATCGAAAGTTTACCTCTTTCACCGAGGTGGCTATGAGTTCCAGATTCACATGTACAATAATCAGTACGTGTAAGCCAGGGAAAGTACCACATGTCACTGGTGCATAAATTAGGAATATATGAATTTTTACTGTTTTACATCTCTTTCCTATGTGTTTAGGTAAATCACAACAATGAGGATGAATTGTAACTAGATGAAAGAACAAACAGAATGGAATGTCCCTGCTCTGGTTGGGACACAAACCTTGAAACTTTGCAAAAAGATCAAAGTTGAGCATTTGAAACACAGGGTTGGAAATAAGCAGGTTATGCACAACAGATCATAGGCTGAAGTTTTGGTAAACTGATACGAACTGCAACAATAAGTGGTACCTTATAATAATCAACAATAAGTGGTACCATATAATAATCAACAATAAGTGGTACCATATAATAATCAACAATAAGTGGTACCATATAATAATCAACAATAAGTGGTACCATATAATAATCAACAATAAGTGGTACCATATAATAATCAACAATAAGTGGTACCATATAATAATCAACAGGTTCTTCAATACTTTCTTAAGATTCATTGTAAAACCAATACACAGCTTTTAAAGTTTTTTTACACACTTTTGTGTTATTTATACAACTGAGAAACATTTGCATTAAGTATTCATGAAAAAAAGAACATTCAAAGTTTATTCAACTGATGACAGTTAAATTTCTACAAAAATGTTCACACAATTGTACTTACAACAGGTGACCATCCTGATCCACTTTGATGTACCTAAAAGTAAAAATAAGAAAAACAAAATATTAGGACTGTAAACTTTTTAAAATAAAGATTATTTATTATTCTTGAACTAAATAAATAACTGATAAAAGAATAATTGGTTTGTGATCTTGCAAATTTTGATGAATGTTTAGACATTGTTAGAGGAGAATATCATGTATGAATTTAAGATATCAATATATTTACGACTTGCATTGTTATTTAGACATTGTTAGTTGTCTCATTTGGTACAGTGAAACTAATCAATACTAGTATCACTTCCATATCTATCAATTCTAAAAATTAAACAATGTATGAAGTTTCAACTTTGATATCTTTCTTACTGAACATATTTAATTAATGCAAGTACATTATCAGCATGGCTATCAAACCAGCTAATTCATGAACTTTAGATGAAATATAATACATGTTCTCGTAATGTGATATACTTGCCTGTTCGCCCATCACACCCATTACCCTTGGAATAGATGGTCCACAAATGTCAATATCCAAAACAGCTACCTGAAGTCAGAAAATTGAATGCAATGTAATACATGCGCAATATTGTCTCATACCTAATTTAGAAATGCAGGACATACATTTCTATTTACTTAAATTTCTATTACCTCAAAGATTCCTGCATAGTCTAAATGTTTGCTTTACTTTTGTGTAACTTTAAGATAATTAAATAACAATGAAAATGAAAGATAAGGTTGTTAAGTACTTCTATTTTTCTTACTTTACATCACTTCTGTGTCTTTGTTTAGACTAATTGCAATGTTGACGATGAATGGTGATTACTGATTAGATTAAATTAATGTAGGGACTTCCACAAAAGGTGGTCAATGTACAGGGTAGGATTCAAACCTGCAAACTTTGGCAGCAAGATTGCAAGTTCATCACTCAGAATCCTCAGCCAAAGAGGTACAAAAGTTGTTGAGGAAACAATGCAAAGAAGTATACAGGTAGAATTTAAATTCAGAATCAAGAATTTCAATGACGAAACCATAAGAAAACAGCTGGGAACGTGCAAAATGGCAAGCAGTACCACATTCCAATCTAAAATCTTAGAAGGAAATCATGATACAGACCTTCACAAGAGAAGGCTGTAAAGGTGGCAAATCTTTGGAATTTATCTTCAGGATGAGGGGAGGGGGGGAGTGAGGTGGTAGATTTCATAGTTAGACAGAAGAGCAGATTTCCAATCTAAACAGACTGTCAGATGGGAGTGTGTTATGCCTGATGTACAGGAAAACTGCACAATGATGATCAAAATGTTGAAGTCATATGGAGCAGAAATATTTATCTATGTTGGGATATCTTACTTCCATGTTCTGTAGATAAAATAATCCGACACATTTTCCACTCTTCATGTTGTATTTTCTTGTCATTTGAAGTTCTGCATTCTGCCGTTGGAAAATGTATCATGTAAGTCTTTCTGTATGCTTTCAGTGGAGAAGAATGATATATCCTGACCATGCTGGTAGGATTCCAAAGATTAGACCAAACTCCTGCGACCCTATCTCCCTAGTAGCATTGTGTATGTTGTCTATGTATCAGGCATCGCACATTCTCATACAGCAAATTTTATATCAGGTATGAAACCTCTATTTCCAAGAACTGGTTCGATGCTAGGTAGCCACTTTACAGCTTTCATTTGCCAGTTTAAAAAAAAGAAGAAGAAGAAAGGGGAAAAGAAAGGCTGTCTGAGTTTGAACTAGCAAGACTCAGGCACTTAGATTACTAGATAGAACATAATATTCACTCAACAGCAATTGCAGTGTACGCTACCTTAATATATTAACATTCTTCATGCACTTCTATCTTTTCTCACAAAACAAAATAATTAATGCAAATATACAATAAGTCTCATTATACTTAATTGGTTTTTGCCTACAAGAACTTACAACTAAAGGACAATTTTTAAAAAACTTGCATTTCTGCTAGGATCCAATGCTAGACCACGTGCTAAAAGAGATGTAAATGTGCTTTTACCAACTCCTCCTTTCCCTGATAATATCAAGATCTTGTAACGAACTGATGACAGACGTTCTTTGACAGCTTCTATGCCTGAAGAAAAACATACATATATTTTACATTGTTCCTTGTAGAATTATATAACATGAGAGTGAGACTTGGCTATGAATCTCACTTCAAATGGATTGTAGAAAAAAAAAAGTTTTAGTGTAACAGCAGAGAAGACCAAGTAATCATAACAATTTACTTACTTAAGTAGTACAGGGATGAGCATAATTAGTTGACAGTTTTAAAATGGCAGAAATAACTAACATGTTTAACTAGAGGATATTATGTAAATGGAATAAATTCTACACTTCTTGGAGATTAATTCAAACAATACAAACACAAACTGATACTACACCAAACAAAAAATCTTTTTCAAGTGGTCCCCTTGTGATGCTACACAGAATTGGAGTATTTTTCTGAAGCTTAACATCACATGCTTCATCCTTCCCAAAACTCACAATTGCTTGCTTGATAAGACTGCAATTCTGTGTAGCATCACGTAGTCCATGTATTTGGAAGATTTTACAAAAATTAATGACTTTCAGTAATAGGATGATGTCCCTAGCTTTTTGCACATCAATGAGAGGGCTGGAAAGGAGTGCACACATTAAATGGCTTAAAAAGAACTCATAATCTCCTTTGCACAAAATGAAATTACATCATTGTTATGAAGAGAAAAATTAATATAGAAACTATTGCTCTTTTTTGAACATGTGCTTTTAAAAGGCTGGTCACCAGGGAGAATCCAGCCACACAGAGAAGTATCGCAAACAGGCTACAAACATCACTGAAGACAGTGCACACCATCATTCACCGGGATTTGGGTTTCATAAGCTCTTGCAAAAACACATCCAGGAACGTACGTGCAATTTTTTATCGATCGACAGGACAGGTGTGAGGGACTTTCAAAGATGGTTCACTGAATGTAAGGAATGTTTTGGCACAGGTTTCATGACCACTGCTGGATACTCGTACAATGGCAAGCTGACCATACATGTGTTGCCAAAAATACGAAGGTTAATTCCGATTATTATCAGGCTAACGTCCTGACACCCGTTTATCGCCATTATATTTCCCATCTCTACGGGAGGGACCAGAATCGTGTGTGGGTGAATCAAGACAAGGCGTCAAATCACACATCTCGCTCAACCTGCCTCTTGCTCCAACAAATGGCAGAAGAAATTGGAATTTGTGCCATTCCTTTCACAGATATTCCAGTGAAGTCACCTGATGCCTCACCGATGGACTTTTGCTCCTTCGGCCTACTGAAAAGAGCCTTGTCTCACAGAAGACCCCCCCCCCCTCTTCCCGATGGTGCAGTGGTAGCATCTTCACCTTCAAGGGGTCCCGGGTTCGATACCTGGTGGAGGCACATAGTGGTTCGGATCCCACTTTAAACTGTAGGTCCAGTCTCGATTAGCCTTACTGTGCATAAAGTGGACTTAAAACACCAAATCAATCAATCACAGGAGGCCCCGCACAGGGCTATGGAAAGCCTGTCAGGAGGAGTGGTTGAAGCTGGACATGCTACACTTCGTGCCAGTCTCCTATAGTAGAAACTTCGCTGTCGGGCAATTGCCAAGATGCAGGGACACCAAATAGAGCACTCTCGATGGTAGCAACATGGTTTCTCTTAAGGTAGGTGCAGTTTGAAATCGTCACCATAGATCGGAAACAACCTCTGTATAACATCAGAGTTCTCCTCCTTGGCAGTAAGGTCTAAGGTGCTGTGCTTTGAACTCTGACTGCAGGACGGCATGCGTTCGAGCCTGGGTTCAGTCTCTGGATTTTCGGCCTGTGTATAGCAGCCATGTCAAACTCGCGGGTCACATGTGGTCCTCAGCATCCCTTTATGTGGCCCGGCATGACCCTTCATACATGCAACACTATCTATACATATGTAATTATCCGGATTTTTCTTTTCTCCTGAAACAAGTTTCGCCTCATCCGAACTTCACCAGATTGCCCTATTTTCTCTAAAAAGGAACATTGTCACAATCCATTAATGGCTAGGTGTTGGGTTTACTGAGTAAGCTGATTGGTAGGTTATCTCTGAACTACAAAATATCTTAAAAAAGATTCTCTCGGGCTATCGACTAGGCGAGTTTTGGAAAAGATTCCAAACTTTCGAGATCTAACGTCACGCTCATCTTCAGGTAGAAGTGCTGTCCTGAGCGTCAACCCGGTGTATATACGTTCGTGGAGGGGAGATCCTGGTGAAGATGGCAGACCAATCAGGTACCGTGTCCAGGGTTGGTCCGGGTGGGCCCATCCCATTTATCCCCATGTGGGTTTTTTCAGAAAACCCCACTCAAACTGTGGGTTTTTTAAGAAAATGGTGTAAATTATTGCTTTAAATAATTGAGAGGTTCTAGAATTGTCAATAGTTTGAGAAAACTTGTAAAATAAAGGCTTAGCCAAGCTTATAATACTCAAAATAATTAATGTCATAGAAGTCACAGTGGGTTTTTTCAGGATATTTTTCTCAAATCATATTAGAAATTGACTTTTAACAGAAATAATGCGAATATATATCCAAGAAACCAAAAATCAAAAGGGTCTAAAATATTTGGATAAAATATTGAACGAACAAAGCTTATAACTTTGAAATGTGGTAGCACTTTAGATATCAAGTCACTTCCATATGTGGGCAAGCCACATAGTTTCACCTGTGACAATCAACTTTTACAATACATTTTTCCATGTATAAAACATTACACAGGAGAATTGAGTACATTTTATTGAAATGTGAAAGCAGAATAAAGTTAACTGTGCTATAATTAAACCAAACACTTTTTGAATGATTCATTTCATTTCACAAAATTTAGTATGTGTGCAAGTGTTCTGTTTTCTTTCCAATGCCTCGCACTGAGACAGTGACCCCTCCCTCCCTCAAGTTCAGTGCATTGATTGAACGTAATGAGCTGCTTGCCCATGTAGGATACATGTTATTTATGGTTAGGAGCTCTATACCAAAGAAGTCAATCCCTCTCATAATCTACCACATTTTCATCTTAAAAATAGGGGTGTAGGGTACTCAAATAAATACAATGCATACGTATACTTTCATATTTTTACCATTTTTGACATTTTCAAACCTTTTTAGAGACTACAATTCCAAGCTTTGTGCATAAAACTTTCTGGAGCATTGTGACATCACTTGCACTGTAAATTCACAATAAAATTATCGAAACATAATGCACTATCTAGGAAGAGCATGGGTGGGGTGGATGGGCAAAGAAAGACAAGTCATCTATTTAGTGACAATGATAACATGTTTCTGCAACTAGAAAACTTGACAGACTGCAATGGTATTACATATGAATGAAATTGAACAATGTGTTTCAAGATGGTGAATGAAAAACTGATTTTCCTCATGTTGCATGCATGCACTATACCATGCTCTCTTTCCCCCCAAAACTGTCTGCAATGCATTTTTGGAGTATAAGGAACTAAACTTGGTCATTGTAGATAATTCGTCGGTCTGCAATTTTGCAGTAAAACTTTTAAAATTATATTTCACAGTTTGCCATAAATGTAAAACTTTTGAGTTCCGATTTTTAGAATTACAAAATAACTTAAAGGATTGGTGTCATATTGTATTTGAGAAAAATCTGTCACCATGTTTAAAGATGGTAGACGACAGTCTGATTTAACATGCCTTGCGAGAGCTTTAAGTTATGCAAATATTTGAGGTTTGTTTTCATATATTAAGAAAACCATCTCAGCTACGTTAGGACATTACTTGAGCATTACTCTGTAATATAGTGTGTGGTTTAGGAAGGGTGGGGGAAAGTCACCAATCTTGAGACCACCTGTAGCAAATTTAGAGTTTTTAAGCTGAAATTCATGTCACAAATAGATACACCCAGGGAATTATTTTATTTTGCATTTGCATTTGTTGAAAGCATTACAAGTTGGATGAAAAATTGATTTTTCATATTCTGAGGTAGCTCAAAAATTCTGATGCCACTTTCAAATATCTGCCTGAACTACATTTTTGGACATATAAAATGGAGACTTCAATACGGGCTTTTCTTAAGCTATGGCTTCACAAATAATTCTTTTAACAATATAGTGCATATGTATGTTGGGATCCAAATGAGGGAGGTCCATGGGAACTGGATATGGTATTTCATTTGGATGAAATCAGTCAAGACAATCAAATATGTCAGCCTTATAATTTTGGCATAGTTAATACACGGAGGAGATATTTAAACTTGAAACATCCACAAAAATAATGAGAAAACACAACTGTGAACAAAGCAGCAGATTTAAAAGTGTGTGTGCGGCTACCATATGTTGTATAGTAGGTAAATGTAAAGTTCTCCGTGCATATAGCACCACACCGTGAAGGCACATTCAGAGGATATGGGGGTAGGGCCCGACATATTCTTGATCTCGGCGATTTTGGAGGTGATGTGATCACAACCAAACTCTGGCTGCCTTCAACCCCCAGGACCCAATGATTTTAGGCCGGGTGAGTTCCAGAGCTGCTTTATGCAGGGACAAGACTGGAAAAATCTGACCTTACATCACCCACCCCAAGATTCAAACCCGGGTGTTCTGCATGACAGTCAGCCAGAATGGAACCCCTAACTATCGCTAGCCAGGCTGGATCCAGTTCAAGTCCCGTGTTGCAATTAAGATTCTCTTTTTCTTCATCAATGGCTATTGCTTCCTTGATAATGCGGTCCCCTTCTTCTCTCTATTTTCTCAATTTTCACTATTTTCTCTGTATTATCCATTGATTGATTGATTTGCTTTATTTTACTTTGCTTCTTGTGCCACTTTTGGCTAATTTGCGAAGATGGGGATAAGTGATGATATGATGAATGAACACTCACAAACATCCAGGCCAGGATTCGAACCCGGGACCCCTGCTGTCGTAGCACGATGTGCTTACCATTCCACCACAGGGGCCAGCTCTCTGTATTATCATTGGGACAAACACAAACATCCACGTCTGAACCAGGATTCGAACCCGGGACCCCTGGCATTGCAGCATGCTGTGCTAACCACTCCATCACGGAGGTTGACTAAACCACCACAGCTATCAAGTACCGTGCGTTCATTTCGATCTTCAGCCGAGAGATCGGGAAAAGCGTGGCGGGCGGCGCTGACGGAGATGCCGACATTTGCAGCCTGTAATGCCCGCTTATTTTTATGGACATATGCAGACATTTATATAAATATTGCAAAACGAGCACTAACCTGTGTTATAATTCATCATCTGTAATTCATCCAAGTTCTGCCCTTATATACACAAAAAATACGCTTTAGAAACGATGTTAAGAGCCACATATAATAAAACATTTCAATCATAGTTTTGACCAGTAACGTCCTGCTTAAGTTTATATCCTTGAAAGAGTTTTGTGTCGATGGGGATCATGAGGTTTCGAATGTGCAACACTGTATCAAGATTACGCTGCAGTCGAAACCGTTAAAAGTCAATGGTTTTCGTGAGCTTCCTTGCAATCCGAAATCTCAGAGCTCGAGTTTTTTTTTGTTCCTTCGCGACTAGATGAAGACAGAGCTGTGAATATAGTGGCTAGCAGATGTAAACCAAGAGCGTGTTAATTTCGTACTGTGCGCAAGAGTGTTATTCTTGGTTACTTGCCGTTACTTGTTTGTGTTATTGCAGTGTGTATGTGTGTTGTGTCAGTGAGACGATTGGAATGCCAGCCGCAAGGTTCACGTTAGAACAAAGAATTTTTATGTATGCCACTTACATGAAAACAGACTCGTGTCGAGACGTGTGTAGGCAATTTGTACAGAAATTCCCAGGCATTTCACCTCCACATAGAGGTACGGTTAGACATTTTGTCCTTAAATTACGAGAAACTGGATCGTTAAAACACCTAAGCAAAAACGACGGATTCTAACCGAAGCAAAACTCGATGAAATTGGTGCAGAGTTAGAACATTCTCCAAACAAACCTCTATGCCGTGTTTCACAGGAGATGGGCATGTCAAAATCATCAGCACATACAGCCACTAAGCTACTAAAATTAAAACCGTACTCTTATAACACAGGTTAGTGCTAGTTTTGCAATATTTATATAAATGTCTGCATATGTCCATAAAAATAAGCAGGCATTACAGGCTGCAAATGTCGGCATCTCCGTCAGCACCGCCCGCCACGCTTCTCCCGATCTCTCGGCTGAAGATCGAAATGAATGCACGGTATTAATATAGTATTGCAATGCGGAACCATGGGAACTGATCATAGATATATTAACTGTTACGCCATCCAGCAAGAGTAGAATCAAACTGTTGGTCAAATTTTTCACAACATAGTATCTTAGATAATTTAATCATTTGTCCCGCACTGTGGCTGTGAGGTCATGCTTTGGGCTCCGGCTATGGGACGTGTGCATGTTTGAGTCTCCTTGGAGAAGTAACAGCTTAACGGTGTTTTGAGTCTTATATCGTCCTTGGGGATGCATAGTAAGCTTCTGATCTTCGGAGGTTGTTTTTGAATGGTTTTTATGTTATGTTTCTTGAGAATTCGGCTTATAATTCCTGAGAGATTTCTGATGTAAGGCAGGATGGCTATCTTCTGGTCAGCTTTGTCCGGTTTTGCTGGCGTGTCCCCTGATGTGTCTGGATTCTCTGATGTGTCTGGATTCCGTGATGTGTATGGATTTCCTGGATTCCCTAGCATGTCCATGTCCCCTGATGTGCTGGTATTCTTGGACAGTACTCGTTTTAATGTTTTGTTAATGTTGTTTTCCGAGTACCCGTTCTGTCTAAAAGCCATGCAAAGATTCTGTATTTCTTCTGATAGATGCTCTGCGTCACTGATGGAGATGGCCCGATGAAATAAAGTGGCGAGTACTCTAGCTTGTGGTGAAAATTTTGGAATTGAGATATAGATTGGTGAGAGTCGGTTTCCGGTATATACTGTGTCCCAAGGATCCATTTGGCTTGCATTTAATGAGAATATCCAGGGCCGGAAGGCTGTTATTCTCCTCAGTCTCCATGGTGAACTTAATATTTGGCTGTTGATTGTTTAGATGGTCTAGGAATGATTGAAGATTTTCTTTACTGTGCGGCAGGTTTCAATGGAGCCGTGTCCAGCACTTCGTGCTCAAAGTTTTCCATTAAAAAATTGGCCGCGGTGCGGTTCTTTGAAATCCGGATCAGTTTTTTCTATTTTTTTTTAAATTTTTTCCTCCTATAATCAACTGAAACATGCAAAAAGGTTCGGAGCAAGGAATGTTCTGGATTTCGGCCACACTTCGTGCCGTCTGTGAAGGTTGGGTGAGGAGAGCAGCTGCTGAAAAGTTTTTGAGTCAGCGTAAAATTTTTGTAAAAAAAAAAATAGAAAAAACTGATCCGGATTTCAAAGAACCGCACCGCCGGCACATCGGGTCCACAGATGGCGCAGGTTTCGACCAGAAATAATGCACCGATTGATTTCGCATGACAGGACGTGGCTGTTAACATCGGAGCCCATTGCCACGCCATCGGTTTGTTCGTAGTACTGTTCACTGTAGCTGAAGTAGGTAGATGTCAACGTGTGTTTGAACAGACTGATGATTTCTGGTGTGAAGTGGTGTTCTAGTAATTCCAGTGAATCTTGAAGTGGCACTTTGGTAAAAAGTGACACTACATCGAAACTGACTAACATGTCATCTGGTGATGTTCTGATCTGCTGCAGCGTCTTGATGAATTCCATAGAGTTTTTCACATGCTGTTCATATTTCCCTATCAGTGGTTGAAGTTGGGCTGTCAGGAATTTGGCAAGTCTATACGTTGGGCATCCAATGGCGCTGACGATCAGTCTTAATGGCAGTGCAGTCTTGTGTATTTTTGGGAGTCCGTATATTCGAGGTGGTATTGTTCCGTCTGGTGTCAATTTGTTTCTCAAGAAACAAAACATAAAAAAACATTCACAAACAACCTCCGAAGATCAGAAGCTTCCTACTCAACCCCAAGGACAATTTAGGACTCAAAACACCGGGAGTTTGCCGTATTATCTGCAAATGCAGTAAAGCATACATTGGGCAGACAGGCAGGACAATAGAACAGCACTGTACAGAACACCAAAGCTACATGAAGAATTTCCATCCGGAAAAGTCGGGACTAGCTGAACATTCATTCAACGAGGGCTATAGACCAGATTTCAGCAACACAGAAATCATACCCAAAACTTCAAACTACTGGGACCGCATTATCAAAGAAGTAATAGCCATTCATGAAGGAAAATATATCTTAATCACAACACGGGACTCGAACTGGTCTCAGCCTGGCTAGCGATAGTTAACCAGAAGCACGGATGCAGCAGACACGGTACCCGTGAGATCACCCCTCCACGTAAATATACACACCGGGTTGATGCTCAGGACTGCACTTCTACCCTGAAGATGAGAGTGACGTTAGCTCTCGAACGCTTGGAATCTTTTCCACAACTCGTCTGGTCGATAGCCCGAGAGAATCTTTTCATCATTTGTCTCCGGGAAAGCTTCAAGACTTACCACAAAATATCTTGCTGGCTGGGAGAGGGAAGCATGTATATTTTCTGTCACCAACAAGTCAGTTTTATTTTTATTGTGAAGGGTTTGCTTGAGGGAAAGTTTCAGAAAAGCATCTTGCTGCCTCTTCCTTGTAGGAGGACAAAAAGGACTATAGAAGAGGAATGTTGAACTTTTCCAGTGAAATGAGATATTTTGTTGTGAAATGAATGGTGAAAAGCGTCGAAATTTTGTGCCCTTTTAAAGTGAATTCATTTAGAAACATTTCATTGTCACGAAATAAAGTTGAAAAAAGGATTGAGAAATTAAGAGGCAATATCAACGAGTAACCAAAAGTGAAAATTGTTGGTTTTACTGCAATAGATGAAAGTCTCTTTGGTAACTCAGCTGTATTTATTCGTGGATGCTATTCTTAACTAAATGTGATAGAAGAACTGCTTAACATGATTTCGATATAAGCCAACACTCGTCCAAAGTAAAAATACTCTGTTCTTGATGATTTTGAAAACAGGTGACAAAACTTCAAATCACTCTTGAGTGATTATAAGCGTGCAAAACCTACCTTCAATGGAAATTCTTGAATTAAAATGAGACTCATTATTGAAATAGAAATGTTATGAGCTGAATTTTCTTAGATTTTTCTCATATCTTCCACATCAGGAAGAGTGATGATATGAAATCCGGGATTCGAACCCAGAAACATTGGCATACTAGCACAATGTGATACCCACTCCACCACGGAGGCCAGTCGGTGTCACTACGAGAATATATTTTAGTTTTATTTCAATAAAATATACAAGAATTATAATTTAAATATTTATCATTACAAGTACACACATACGTAATTGTTTAACCATTCAGTTCTGAACATGATGACATGTAAAGAGGATGAGAGGGAATTCTACCCTATGAATTTTGTATCCCCCACCAGTTGCTAATTTTTTGTACTGGAGGTGGGCTGTATGTAACATACTGGTTCTGCAAGAGTAATTACCAGATTGAATGCCGCTTTCCCACCACTAGGAGTGAACCCGAAAGTTTGAGACTTCAAGGACTGGAGTTCGAGATGTGCGGAACAGAGGGTTTTCACATTGTCGTTATGCAGCCCTACTTACATATTGAGTTTGACATAACTGGTGTATAGGACCGGTGGCAGCCCACCATCATGAGGAAATTGGGGAGCTACGAGTTAGTAGCATACTTCGGTCTCGGAAATCTCCAATAACGGCTGAGGGTTTGACATGCTGACCCCCACGTCACCCCATTACTGGTTGAAGATCTCCACACCTCTAGGTAGGATTGTGGGAGGGAGACTGGAAGTTGGAAGATAGGCGAAAGCCCTTCCAGGGATGACGAGCCACGGATTATTATTATATAACATTAGAAGTGAAATTTGTAATCATCACACACAATCTATAAAAATCTTTACAAAGGATTTAATTACAATTTAACACTCACCAACATCTGTCATCTTTGCAACTCCTGAGGAACATATTGATTGATTTGGGCATCCTTGACATGCACTTGCCTTCCCCGCTGACTCACTTTGTGTACCAGGGCAATCTGGGGAAATACCATACTCTTATTGATAAGAAACCATATCAACAAGTTCTGACTCTATTAGGCTCACATGCAACACAATAAAAATGGGTAATGGTTCCAATTTCTTTATGAATTTTCCAAATTCTCATAGCAGAAAGACTAATTATTGCAGAATTTTCGCAATCATTGTAACACAAAATTTGAACCTTCCTTAAAGTAATGAGCATTGTTTGGATATCGAAAAAAGTTATTTATGTTGAAAAAAACAACTTTAAAATTTACCTTACGCAAGCATGCGTGCTCCCCATGGACAAGGCTATAGATGCTGTATTAAGTATCATAGACTAGTGGCAATGAATGTAGAAGTTAATTTGGAACCTTCCTGAAACTAATCAGCACAGTTTTCATTTCAAAAAAGTCCAATTTATGGGTAAAATAAAATGTTGTGCAAAACTCCTCATTTCGCATGCTTGATGCATACTATGAAAGCATTTATGGATATCATTTTAATGCTAAGAGGGATATCATTTTAATGCTAAGAGAACTAAACCTGACCTGCCTAACCTAACCATGAAAGCATGTATTATTAAAATTCTAACGAAACTAAACTTGACCCTCCCAACCTAACTACGAAAGCATGTATTGAGCAAAATCTCTGTACATTTTGGAGGCAAGAATTATATGGAAGTGAAAAACCAGTGTCAAGGAAACATGCAGTTAAGTAATCGCTAAAACTCTGCAGTATGTGTTAATACGTAAATCGAAATCTAATCATGTAAGAAAATGCACGATTAGGTATAATTACAGAATACCGGGAGTATCTCAGATTGCTTTCAAATTTGGTATACTCACTAATTTTGACCTCAAAATCACGAATCTGCAGTTAAAAATTGGCGGTCACGTCTAGAAAATGTTAAATACCGTGCATACATTACCCCTATGATTGTCCATACTAATGGTCGCCATGTTTGATAATGTGAACAAGTGAAGTTCGCTATCCGTTCCATGGAGCATTGCTTTACATGTGACAATATGGCATCTTCAGTAATGTGGAAAACATACTTGACACACGAACCATTCACGTAGCCCCACGAACCATTCACGTAAGGTTAGGTTAGGTTAGGCAAGCATAGTTAAATTTCAGGGTATTCATAAACATAGTTTTTGAACGCTAATCATTGCAAAAAAATGTTCTTTCCTTCATAAATCATTGGTGTTTACTTCGTTCACAGACCCCCTTATTACTACTTATTTTGCATTTTCTAGACATGACAGCCAATTTTTAACTGCAGGTTCGTGATTAGGATGCCAAAATTAGTGAGTGTGCTGAATTTGAAAGCAATCGGAGATACTCCCGGTATTCTGTAATTGCTCCCACAATGAAATTGCAATAAAACAAAAGGAACTCTGGCTTAAAAAGGGGACTAGACATACTAGCAAACTTACTTAAACATTTTTTTGTACAGTAAATACTCATATGCAATTGCTTTGGTTACATTTCTTGCTACAGATATGTATTTTTTTATTGCCCCTTCTCATACTCTTATCAGGTTATTCCACTTGGAGGCTCTGGGAAGGAAGAAAAGATGAATCACTGAAAGTTTGAGAAGCTATAAAAATGAAGACCCAAGTTAGAGACAAAAAAATGTACTATGTGGTTTCTCACCACTATATAGTGCCAAGTGTCATCAAAATCTGAGAGCATGGTTCCCCAACCCCCCCTTTTTTTGGGATGAATTGACATGGAATGACCCATAATTAAGTAAATTATCTAAGACTATCATGCAGGGTACCATGCTAGTACAGTTTTATAATTTCGGTACTAGTTCCGTTTGGTCAAAACAGCTATAACTCACTTATTTCGTCCTTTTTAACATTTCTACTTACTTATTCTGCATTGAGGAACATTCTATAAGGTATAATTATGAATCTATCACAAAAATAATTTCAATTTTTCATGTTACGAGTAATTATTGATGTTCGTTTTCTTCGCTTGCATGACACACAATATGGCGGGAGCGTTCTGGACCATCATGCGTCGTGCTTGTGTTTTGTCGATTTGGAGTGGTTATGCAGTGTTTCCACCTTCGAAACCAAAAAATACCTACTCATACCTAAAATGTGGGGTCGTTGTTTTATGATTTCTCCTAGCACAAAGACTAATTATCGTAGAATTTTGGAAAAAAATTGTCACACGAAATTAGAACCTTCCTTAAAGTAATGAGCACTGTTTGGACTCGAAAAAAGGTTATTTATGTTGAAAAAAAAACTTGAAAATTACCTTACGCATTTCTCATGGACAAGATATTGTTTGTCGACAAGCGACCGTAAATATCGTAGAAGCGTGGGAATGAATGTAGAAGTAAATCGGAACCTTAGTAGAATGGGCCCAAGTTTCTTTTGTTTTATTGCGATTTCATCATGCTACGAATGCAATTTTTACATGGTTCGATTTCGATTTAAGTCTGTTAACACATACTACGGAGTTTTAGCGGTAAATCGAAATCGAACCATGTAAAAATTGCATTCGAAGCATGGTAAAATCGCAATACAACAGGTAAGACTCTAGTTTACGTCCTTTTCCTAAGGAATACGTGTCATATATCGTTGGAGAGGTTATTTTATAAGGAAGTCAACAAAGTAAATCCCAAGGCGAGGAAAAATTTCCTGGAGGAGAAAATCGAGAAAAACCGATGTTGTCCGGATATGCGTGATTGAACGTACTGAGGACATTTTTCGATGATGAAGCACATATTTAGGGGTGAAATGAGTGTTAATGGAACCTAACCTAACATGCCTAACCTAACCTCGTAGGCAAACCTCGTTCCTGTGAATGGTTAGTAACAGAAAGTGTAAAAAAAAACTTACTTACCCTGCGGATGCCGGAGCCCCGACTGTTTGCTAGCACGGTTTTATAAACGGGCAAGAAGGAGTGCGAAGAAAGACGTAAACGTGCAAGAAGGAGTGGGCAAGAAGGGCGTAAACTAGAATCTAGCCATACAACAAAAGGAACTTGGGCCCCGAACTTCCACAAGTCTAAAGAAACTGCATTCGGTAAGTAATTTCCCCTGTAAATTTTAAGAAATTAGTTTCCGGAAAGTTTACCATAGATTATTTCCGTGAAAAAAGCGAAATGCCACCTTCAGCAATGTTTCTCAATGCAGAATACGTAAGTAGGAATATGGAAAGTGACATAAATAGAGAGTTTCTTGCGTTTTCCGGATACGGAAAGTTTACCCTTTTATTCATTATGAAACCTTACAACATCTAGATCAGGATCGACCTATTACAAAGGTTCATTACTGCTTCCAAACTGCAAATAGCACACAAAATATGAATATATTAAGGAAGGGATGGAAATATAGAGTATTCAAATGCAAATCGCAATTGCACGTATACTTACGTTCTGGTATATTTGTTACTTCAGCCATCTTCTAATGCAATATTTACCAAATCTCGCTAGCCTAACCTAACAACTTAGCCTAACCCAACAAATTCACCTTGGGTTGCAAGGTTGCTGTAGTGTTGTGCGGTAAGGGAGACCCGGAATAAGTGCGCAAAGTAAATATTATTCGGCAAATTGTCCATAACAATTTTAACAAATTTTGCTTTTGTATATTATTTATGTGTTATTTTCGGAATGCGCTTTTAAGTATGCTCGTGTAAAGATTATCAGGAGCTTGTCTGGCGTTTTGCTAAAATTCCTGAAGCTCTCGTTACGTAAAACAACGAGGATAAACATTGCGATGGAGAGGGAATTTCGTCGGGAAAATTAAGGCTGCTTGTTATGTTGTTTTATGTTCAAATTGTCAGAAACAATAACACGAAGTTCATAGTAACTAGTTTTGACGACAAAATAAAGAGATCTAGACTTTTTTATGTACTGGGGCGTGTTCATTTACCATATGTAATGCTACGTTAGTATACCAGTAAAAAAAAGGTAAAGTGCTCCCCTGTGCTTAGCACTAGCCATGAAGGCGTATAGGGGTGTGGTTGGTAACGCCCCACACTATCTTGATCCGGTCGTAAGTGGGGGTGATGTGAACAGCATCACGCCCCTGACCGCCTTTACCCCCCAGGGTTTCCCCCAGGTACCCATGTCATTCGACGCTGGGTGGGCGCCGGAACTGCTTCCAACGTTAGAAAAGTTCTCGGATTTGAACCGGCCGGGGGTCGAACCCGGGACCTTTAGTATGGTAGTCAGACGCGTTACCGACTGAGCCGTTAGTATACCAGATAGAGTTTAATGAAATAACAATAGAATCAAAATAGGAGTTGCATTATATATCCTACACTCGTAAATGCATCACAAAACATTATTATATAAAAATATGAGCTATGTACAAAGGTTTAACACGATTCAATAACAATTTACGCCACCTCAATAAGTAAGCCTAAGTCGAGATTATAGGTAAATTTCGGACCGAAACATCAGGCGATACGAGACACTCGAGGCTACAAAAGACAGGAGCCCGTTCATTGAATGGAAGCATTCAGACCGAAGCGACAGGCGACAAGCGATAAGTGTCTCTTGGCAACCGACTCTCAGAAATGAATGCAATTTTTTAAACCGAATCGACACGCCAAGCTGCACGTGTCGCTCGGACTGGGCCGTTTTCTTAATACAGTTCATCGTGTCGCCTCGGTTTGTTGGTTTTTATTGATTGATTTGGTGTTTTAAGTCCACTTTATGCACAGTAAGGCTAATCGGGACTGGACCTACAGTTTAAAGTGGGATCCAAACCACTATGTGCTTCCACCGGGTATCGAACCCAGGACCCCGTGATTACAAGGCGACGACGCTACCACTGCGCCCTCGGTTTGTTGGTGGCGCATGCACGGTTAATTATTTATTTTTTGCTTCAGGCTGAAGGGGCTCGTGTCGCTTGTCGCCTTAAATAATAGAGTTTTCAGATCTAATGTACGAGGGTCACTACTTATATTTTGAGCCTTGGCAACACTGATTGAAGTTAGGTGCGATTTGACGTTTGCACGGAATCGTCTGGCATTATTGACCATAACGTACTTCAAATGTTTTGTCAATAGCTTCATTTGTGTTGTTTATGTTGCCTTGGAGATTGCGCGACAACAATAAAATGGAATTAACTCGTGAACATTTTCGTGCGATGATTTTTTACGATTTTCGACGTGGATTATCAAAACAAGAGTGCATCGATCAACTTACTTCCACATTTGGCGATGAAGCCCCATCCTTTGCCACTGTGAAACGCTGGTATAACGAATTTAATCGTGGCCGCCATTCGCTCACCGCGAAGGTCGTCCAAAATCAGTTGTTGTTCAAGAAAACATTGATGCTGTGCAAAACCTAATACTGCAAGATAGTCATGTGACATACTGTGAGATTGAGGCAACCATAGGCATTAGTTCCACCAGCATATATAAAATATTACATGATCATTTAGCTGTGAGAAAGGTATGTTCTCGTTGAATCCCACACAATTTGACAAAAACTCAAAAAGACGCTCGCGTCAATTGGTGCAAACAAATGCTCAATAAATACAATCGTGGTGCTTCAAAAGACGTATATAAGATTGTAACAGGTGACGAATCATGGATATATGCATATGAGCCGGAACGTAAACAGCAGTCGACTGTATGGGTGTTTCAAGATGAACCCAATCCAACAAAAGTTGTTCGCGCTCGAAGCACATCGAAACAAATGGTCGCCTGTTTTTTCGGGAAAACTGGTCATGTGGCAACTGTGCCTTTAGAGGAACGTAGAACGGCCAACTCTGAATGGTACACAACAATTTGTTTGCCAGAGGTATTCGGTCAAATACGGAAAACAAACAAACAAACGCCGTCGGATCATTCTTCATCAAGACAATGCCAGCTGTCACACATCTCGTCTAACAACCGACTTTAAGTACAGTCAAAAAAATCGAATTCATGGGTCATCCGCCATACAGTCCTGATTTGGCACCCAATGACTTCTTCTTGTTCCCGAATGTCAAGAATAAATTGCGTGGACAACGATTTTCGTCGGCGGAAGACGCCGTTGATGCGTTCAAAAACCATATTATGGAGGTGTCTCAAGAAGATTGGAAAAACTGCTTTGACAAATGGTTCGAACAAATGCAAAAGTGTATTGACCATAAAGGAGAATACTTCGAAAAACAATAAAGCAGTTTTCAATGCCAAATTCCTGTTTTTGATTGTTAGGCTCAAAATATAAATAGTGACCCTCGTACACGCGATTTGTGTCGCGTCGGAACGAGCAAGCCAACGTTTACACCTGCCTTAGCGGCAAGACAGACCGCACAAGGCTGGATTGGTGAAATCCTCAAGTGCCACGTCGTGTCGCCTGTTGCTTGCCTGTTGGATAGAACGATAACGGTCTTACTTCAGTACGTAACATTCGGCGCTCAATATGACGACATGGCATAATATGACACTCTAAGGGTTAGTGTTTTCAGATGAACTTAGGGGGTGCGGAAGAAAATTAAGGGTGCGCAAGCACCACCTTGCGCCCCCCTGGCGCCGCCCCTGCCATGGTACCCTTGCTCTCAGATTTTGATGAGACTTGGCACATTTAATCCTTCCATGGTGGTGGAAAAACCACATAATATGAGGAGCAGTCAATGAAAACCGAACACCCGCTACAAAGTGACAATGGAGTTTGTTTTATTCAAAAGTAATTGCCACAAGTGTTAAGACAATTATCCCACTGGGAGACGAGACGATCAATTCCAGTCTTGCCAGTGACGTCGACACTTGGTTTAGCAATCAGTGGCGTGCTCAAGGAGGTGGGGTTGGTGTGGGTTATACCCCTCCCCCCTTTAGGACACAGTATTCCTAAAAATAGAACGTAACAGGAAAATATTGCAAAATGATGAATGAGTACTAACCTCCACCCCATTCGAAAATAAAAAAAGATTTGATTTGACTACTAAGCCAGAGATCCTGGGTTCGAATATCGGCTTGACCATGGGTATTCTCTGAGTGTGTCCCTTCATAAATTATATTGTATCATCTTCGCGATTAGCCAAAAGTGGCGGAGAAGCGAAGTAAAATAAACCAAATCAAGTAATCAATCAATGATTTGACTTGATTTTTGTTACTTAGCGCCACTTTTTTCTCATATTTGGTTAATTGCGAAGATGATACGATAATTTAATGAAGGGACAAACACAAGGAACACCCATGCCCAGGGAAACCAATCCCCTATCTGTCCTATAGGAGATAGACTGGGGGACCTAAAACCACGGGCTTTCAACCATTGCAGCGGGGGCGAGGGGACAAGGGAGGTAGAGGCAGAAATCTTCCCTCTTCCTTCGGGCGACCGTTTGTACCTGGAACTGGTATGGCGGAAGAAGATCGAGCTAGGCCAGTTTTGCCCGCGGATCACACCGATGGACGAGAAGCGCGTGAAAAAGAAAGTGTTGCATATGAACTGTGGCTTTAACAAGACAATAAATATTGTGATTTGAAAATAATTATAGATGTGAGATTGATTAATCTATCTCTGCTAGACTAGCTACTCCTCAGTGCACGTCACTGAATCTTGTAGAAAGAGGTAGGTCGCTGACGGATCCACAACCTCACCCACTGTTGCACTTCCTCGTCCGAATGAAATCGATTTCCACGAATGTCTTTCTTCAGGTCACCAAAAATGTGGAAGTCACAAGGGGAAAGATCGGGGATGTACGGAGGATGTTCAAGCGTTTCCCAACCGAATGTCTGAAGCTTATCCCTCACCAGATTGGCAGTGTGGGGACGGGCGTTATTATGCAAAAGGATGATTCCGTCCGACAGCATTCCAGGGCGTTTTGACTTAATGGCGCGTCGCAGTTTCTGCAACGTGTCTGCATAGCGCTGCCCATTGATTGTGGCTCCACGCTCTAGGAAGTCGACAAACAGAGGGCTCTTGCAGTCGAAGAAGAAGCTCAGCATGAACTTACCGGAACTCGTATGGACAGCCTTCGATTTCTTTGGAGAGGGAGAATCGACGTGTTTCCATTGTTGCCGTTTGCTCTCGGGCTCAAAATGGTGGCACCACGTTTCATCCCCTGTGACGATACGTGACAAACGCATACTCTTCCTCGTGGTACCGCTGCAAATGACTCAGACATGCAGTCATTCTGTCAATCTTTTGTCCCTCCGTCAGTTGATGCGGAACCCACTGCGCGAAATTTTTTCGGAACTGCAGGTGATCTTTGATAATGGCATGCACAGAGCCATGACTAATGACAACTTAAACACGAATTTCTTCCTCCGTGATTCGTCGGTCTTCCCGGATCAGACCATCGATCCTCGCAATCACATCAGGCGTAATGGCTCGATGGGATTGTCCCGGGCGCGGATCGTCTTGCAGTGATGTGCGTCCTTCGCGGAATCTCTTCTGCAACTAGTGCCCACTTGTCAGGAACATAGGCGCCGACTCCATGGGGCTTAGGGGGGCTCGAGCCCCCCCAATGTTAATAATGTGGGGGCAGAGCCCCCCAAATAATTTTGCTTAAGAGGATCTAATGTATTATTTTTCTTCTTGTAAAGTTCTCTGAATTGTGCCACATGAACTTAACTTTAAATACACATTTGAAATGTTCTAGACCATCAACTTTGGGGGGGCTGAGACTGCTAAACCATCAACTTTGGGGAGGGGGCTATGACCGGAGACAGCAAAACACATGACTTATTACTATATACTAAGTATATAATTATTATTTACTATTATACATATATTAATCAGAGACATAATGAATTTAGCCAAGGACTTGTTAAAGACTGTTTGGGAATCCCCTAAAAGAGTTGAGTTGACTTGGTGTTTTAAGTCCACTTTATGCACAGTAAGGCTAATCGGGACTCTACCTAGAGTTTAAAGTGGGATCCAATCCCCTAAAAGAATGCAAATATTTAGGAATATTATGGATGTGAATGAGAAGGCTGGCTATACAGGACTGCGACCACTTTGCCCTCGTCGGTGGACGTTGAGAGCCTCCAGTGTGCAACAGATCTTAAGGAACTATGAAAACCTTCTCAATTTTCTTGAGAAATTTTCTGAGGAAGATTCTACTGACGCAGCATTAAAATGTGCTGGATACCTGGAGACAATGCTTCACTTCAAGACATTTTTCTTTCTCTCCCTCTACTGCCATGTGATGGGTCCAATAGAAGAGGTAAACTGTAAGATTCAGTCTCCACGCATTGGTGCTACAGAAGTGGAATCAAAACTAAAATACTTGATTGACTTGGCCGCGGTGGCTCAGTCGGTAACGCGTCTGACTACCATGCTCAAGGTCCCGGGTTCGATCCCCGGCCGGTTCAAATCCGGGAACTTTTCTAACGGTGGAAGCGGCCCCGGCGCCTACCCAGCGTCGAATAACATGGGTACCTGGGGGAAACCCTGGGGGGTAAAGGCGGTCAGGGGCGTGATGCTGATCACATCACCCCCACTCACGACCGGATCAAGAAAGTGTGGGGCGTTACCCCCACACCCCCTATACGCCTTCATGGCGTGGTGCTATGCACAGGGGAACACTTTACCTTTACCTTGATTGACATCTTTCATGAAAAGCGAATGTGTTTTGAGCAGTTCTGACTGAAATGCACAGAGGGCAAACCGAACCTAGTTGATGAGCCAGAATTGCCTCGGCAACGTCACGTCTCTAAGAGACTTGAAAATCCTGATGCTGCCAAACATCACAAGTTCTACACTCCAAAATAGTATTATAAATCAATATACACTGACGTGTGTGACACAGCAAAATCATGTGTTAAACAAGGACATGAATCTACAGGACTACAAAAAATAACAGCCGTAGAGAAAGAATGCATCTCAACTGTGAAGAGTTGCACAACAAACTTTCAGCAAACGCGAGAATTCTTTCGCCAAGATTTGGATGCCGATAGGCTCTCCTTACACATGTCCATGCTCGGTGATATCGCCAAACAGAAGAAAGTGGTACCATGCGTGACATAAGGAAGTTTCTTTTGGAAGACAGAACCCTCCAGGAGCTTCTGCTTGAAGTTGCCAAATTCATAGTGGTCCTCACGATAGTGAGGACAGCCACAGCTGAAAGGTCATTCAGTGATATTCGCCGACTAAAGACATATTTGAGATCTACAATGAGGCAGAAGAGACTAAGCAGCTTAGCGCTACTCCACATACATCAAACTGTGCTTGATAATTTGGACCTGAGACCGCTCGTTAATGAGTTCATAAGAAAATAACCCACTGCGTCAGTGGCGCAGGAACGGGGGGGGGGTACAGGGGTACATTGTACCCCTCAAATTTTTGAAGGGGGGTACTGTACCCCCTTAAATTCGTAAATCCCGTTGTACCCCCTGTACCCTCCTTAGATAATTTGACAGACGCAAGGTGCTACTGTTAAAGGAACATATTTTCAATTCGCTCAATAAAAAAGGTTTAGGTATATTGTTTATAACTTTCAAGCATTATCTAATTTATCTTACTTAGCTACCACAGAAATTCAAACCATTGTAAACTTATTATACTACGTTGTGCTTGCTACTATGTAGTTAGTTCATTGACCTGTGTTCTTGGAAACCTCTTTAAGGAGATAAAAATTGTGTAAAATTTCTGTGAAGCGATGCAATCAGATAAAGTTTACTCTCAGAAAATCACGGTCCAGATGAATGCTCCTTTGCGTAAGGGGGATACACTTTTCTAAAGAAGCGGTCGCGTCGATTCAAAGATAATATATAAATCTTCATCAGAAGAGCATATGACTGACCTTTTCTTTTGAATTTTTGAAATGGAATTTTCCGAAAAGAAATACTTACACAAATGAGACGAGACATTGGGGGGTTTAATGTACTCCTGTACTTTATAACTTTGTAAGAGGGAAAACTATACTTATACCTACAAATAAAGAAATTTTTGAACATAAAGATGATACTGAGACAGGAAAAGTCTGTGTTTCCTCTCAATTTTCGAAACGAGACTGAAATAAATCTCTGCGAAATCAAAACGAGGCGATACTTGATGTCCGAGATGATCTCGTTCGAAACTCTGGTATCATATTTGAAGAAATTGGTTAAAATAAATTTAAATTGCTGTGTGTCTTATCAGACGTACCAAGCGTATAATTCATTGACTTTTTTTTTTTCAAAATGTCGTATATTTTGTTTACTGTAATTGCAAAGTTAATGCATTAGTAACAATTGCGAGCCTGTGCTGCCTAGTTTAATCTATTTATAATATAATTCCGTATTTCGACGGTTCACAGCATCGAAACAAGATATAATGCAGAAAAACGTTATTAAGAAAAGTTTTGCTTTAATGACATATACGTTGTGAAACTTTGAGTGGTGACACAATGTACGTGTTGCTTATACTAAACATTTCGTGGGTCAGGACATTTCTAGCCTTCAATTACACAATTCAATGCACAGAGCTTTGAATTCCACTTTAAACTGCAGATTCAGTCCCGATTAGCCCATGAAGTGAATATAAGTTTTAAAAACTTCTGAGTAGACACCGAAACGAAAGAAAAGCACAAACAAGAACGAGAAGGACCTCACCACAGAGCAGGGCCTCTCCAATTGCGTAGTGGTAGCGTCGTCGCCTTGTAATCAACGGGTCCCGGGTTCGATACCCGGTGGAGGCACATGGCACAGTAGTTCGGATCTCACTTTAAACTAGGTCCAGTCCAGATTAGCCTTAATGTGCATAAAGTGGACTTAAAACACCAACTCAAACTCACCACACAGGAGACGAGATGAGGCTGTGACAATTCTCGACTCGTCTCATCTCGATGTCATTCCTAGGTCAAATGAAAGGTTCCCCTTTCCTAGACATTAGAACAGGGTGCATTTTGTGATTTTATCAAAGGACGACAACTTACTTTACCTAAGTATTAGATATAGTACTTAGAATTGGACATTAATCGCTTAAAATCTAATTTTGATGTCGAATGCAACACAAACATAACGCCATTTGAAGTTAAACCCTAAAGTCAAACTGGAAGAAAATTACATTAGTCAAATGAATTCACGGGATAAATGAGACTCACTGCAGGTCCTATGGTTTGCCAGTTGGCTTGTCAAAGCCACTGTGTTATCTAGACTAGACTTCATTCAATTTTTTGCAAATTTTTCTGCATGAAAGCAATGCATTGGGAGTATAAGGAATATAAGGAAAGTAAAAGTATGTTTAAAACTTCTAAATTATTTTTCTAATCAGTTAAGGTTAGGTTTAGGACATTTCACATTCGGCTGGTAGATATTGGTAGATTTTTGATTGAATTCACAAGGTCTTTGAGCAAGATGGGAATGTTTGATTGAGTGATTTGGTTTATTTTACTTCGCATTTCTGCCACTTCTGGCTAATCGCGAAGATGAGGATGAGTGATGGTATGATGAAATTGATGAAGGGACATTCACAAACAACACCCATGCCCAGGCCGGGATTCGAACCGGGGGACCTCTGACGTCACAGCGCACTATGCTAATCCCTCCGCCACAGAGGCCGGCGAGGTGGGGATGTGTTTTGGATTTTCTTTGTAGATGCGAAAATCTTTAACTGTGATGCGCACATGCTTTTGCTTACATTAAAGTTCACCTTTTTACGTAAACGAGGATTTGACAAGACGCCTTAAAACATGCATGTACTGTATATGCATTTAATACTACTAAATACGAAAAGAAACCTTGGCCGGTTATTCAAATTATCCACCGAAGATTAAAAAAGAGAAATAAAACAACTTTCGAGCCTTTGGCTTTCCTTGCTTGCTCTGAGATCTGAAGGATTTCGGTTTCGTATATGTAATGATAGTATACTTTCAGTGCTTGAAGAACGTCGTTAGGTACAAATAGTTACCGGTATGTTACAAATAAATGCTTTGTCAAATATTTTACAAATATTCCAAACTTAGACCTCTTACGAGTTGATCGGGAACCATCTCAACTCAATATTTTTTTAAAAAAATACAACACCCTATAGATGTCTGAGGAAATACCGAATACATGGTTTTTAAAAGGCATTGGATGTGATACACATCTGCCATAATGTGTTTAAAGATATTTTTATGCTTAGCTATGGGACTTTAAAATTAAAATGAACTGAACTGATGTGGACTCTATAAGTATGATATATTCAATAATATATTTCTATATCCAGTTGGTGAGAGACGATTATTCCTGGTTGGGATGGCTGAAGATAAAGGAGTGAGGGAATCCTCCTCACCCCCTTTAATCTCACCCTTCATTAAAAATCGATAGATGTATCTTTGTTCTCAATTTTCACATTTCGAACTCCTGATATTCCGTTTCGTTAAATTCAAAATGATTCCATGAACAAGGTCCAGAGCTTTACATTTTTCGGAATTGTTATCTGGTTAAAATCTGTTTTTAAAATGATCATAAATACTAAGGAAAACAAAGAAATAAAAATTATTTATGCCAATTTTTAATTTAAAAAAACAACAGGAAATTCGTGTGCTGTTCTAAAATGGAATATTTCCGATGCCTTCACATCATACCTATAGGTACTACCTTTGAAGTAGTATATATATGTATATATGCGCGCGCGTGTGTGTGTATGTATATATATAATATGGGAGACTGAATTTTGTACC